>NC_044039.1:44187456-44837623 GCF_901765095.1 Microcaecilia unicolor | reverse complement strand
GCCCAACTGATTTTTTTTGCCGGCTTCTTGCTTTTAATATACTTAGAAAAAAGCTTTTACTGTGTGTTTCCCTCCAACACAATCTTCTTTTCAGAGTGTCTCTTTGCCATTTCCTGTGCTGTTTCCTATTTCTTTCATTTGGATCCTTCTTCCATATGCTGAAGGCTTTTCTTTTAGCTCTAATATCTTCCTTCACCTCACTTTTTAACCGTGCTGGCTGTTGTTTGCCCTGCCTTCGTCTTTTTTTAATACATGGAATATATTTGGCCTTGGCTTCCAGGATGGTATTTTTCAACTGCATCCATGCCTGATGTAAATTTTTGACCTTTGCAGTTGCTCCTCTAAGTTTTTTCTTTTTTTTTCACCGTTCTTCTCATTTTATCATAGTTTTCTTTTTGAAAGTTAAATGCTAACGTATTGGATTTATGATCACTGTTATTAAGCAGCCCGATCACCGTTACCTCCTTCACCAGGTCATGCACTGCACTAAGGACTAGGTCTAGAATTGGTTCTCCTCTTGTAGACTTCTGAACCAGCTGCTCTATAAAGCGGTTGTTGATTTCATCGAGAAATTTTACCTCTCTACAGTGCCCTGAAGTTACATATACCCAGTCAATATTGGGGTAATTGAAATCACCCGTTATTGTTGTATTCCCCAGTGAGGATTCGGAGAGTTCTGGCAGGCCTTCGTGGTCTGAGGAGCCAGAGTCAGGTGCAGAATTACCACAGGATCTGGATGATCGCTCCACGGTGAGGATTTTCCACCGTGATGAGCTGCCAGCGCTTATTTCAGATGCCCTACAGGTCCTTTCTATTGAAGAGCCTGACAGTGGCACGGCCTTCTCTGTGAATCCTAGGATGGCTAGTACCAAAAAGCCTGCTCGAGCCTTTCCTTTGCTTGACTCCATCCAAGAGCTTATTTCCGCTCAGTGGGCTGACCCCGAGGGACCTTTGAAAGTTACCAGGGCTATGGGGCAATTATACCCTCTGTGTGAGGAGCATTTGGCTCGCTTTGCAATGCCTAAAGTAGATACCCTAGTCACTGCGGTGACAAAGAGAACTACCCTCCCTGTGGAAGGAGGAGTTGCCCTGAAGGATATACAAGACTGTAGGCTGGAAGCAGCACTTAAACGGTCCTTTGAAATTGCAGGTCTTACTGTTCGGGCGTCTGCATGCAGTTGTTATGCTGCTAGAGCCTGCCTGGCGTGGTTGCAACAGGCAGTGGAACAGGCCGGGAGATGGAGCGGAGCCCTTCCGGATGTGGCTCCGCGGCTGGAGTCGGCCTTGTCCTTTTTGGCTGATGCCCTTTATGATATTGTCAGAGCTTCGGCTAAACAAATGGCAGTAGCAGTGGCGGCTCGCCGTCTTATTTGGCTACGACATTGGGCAGCGGACCTGGCCTCTAAGCAAAGGTTGGTGAAGTTGCCCTTTCAAGGACTTCTCCTATTTGGTGAGGAGTTGGGAAAAAAAATTGTTAAAGGCCTGGGAGATCCTAAACCCCAGCGCTTGCCCGAAGATAGGCCGAGGCCTTCCTCCAAGGGCTAGGCGGTCCACTCCTTATAGACCTCGCTTCTGTGAAGCTAGAAGGTACCGCCCGGGGCGTTCTGCTGGGCTCACTTCTCGTGCCCGTTTTTCAGCACAGGAACTGCTTTCGCTCGGACAAGCGTTCCGCAGCCACCGGCTCTAGGCCTGGAGTTCAGGGGCGACCCTCTCAATCATGGTGCGCCGGCCCCCTCCTCGCTTCCTGTCATCGGAGGACGTCTTTTCCTCTTTGCCGAGGAGTGGGCCAATATTTCCTCAGATCAGTGGGTTCTGGACCTGATCAGAGATGGCTACAGAATAGAATTCAGCGCAAGAGACGTGTTTGTGGAGTCCCGATGCGGTTCTGCCGCCAAACGGGCGGCGGTAGAGGAGACTTTGCAAGGTCTGATTCAGTTAGGGGCCGTGTTGCCGGTACCTCCCGCCGAACACGGCTACGGACGATACTCCATCTACTTTGTGGTGCCACGAAAAGGTGGGTCTTTTCACCCTATTCTGGACTTAAAAGAATTAAACAAGTCCCTGAGAGTGCGGCATTTCCACATGGATACCCTGCGCTCCGTCATTGCTGCGGTACAGCCAGGAGAGTTTCTCACGTCTCTAGACCTGAAAGAAGCTTACTTGCACGTACCAATTTGGCTCCCGCACCAGAAGTTTCTGAGGTTTGCGGTGTTGGGAAAAACATTTCCAGTTCCGGGTTCACCCGTACCTAGACGACTGGCTCATCAGAGCAGACTCTGTAACAGAGATCTATCAAGCTACAGCCAGAGTGGTCTCAGTACTTCAATCTCTAGGTTGGGTCGTCAATATGGCCAAAAGTCACCTGACCCCCTCACAATCTCTAGACTATTTGGGTTCCAGGTTCGACACAGACTCGGGCTATGTATACCTACCCGAGCTAAGGCGGTGCAAGCTTCAGAATCAGGTCCGTCTGCTCCTGAGGATGCCCCGCCCGCAAACTTGGGACATTGTCCAGCTGCTGGGATCGATGACAGCCACATTGGAAGTGGTGCCCTGGGCGAGAGCGCACCTGAGACCTCTACAGTATTCCCTACTTCAAAGATGGTCTCCAGTTTCTCCGGATTATCAATGCAGACTTTCTTGGCTCCCTGTGGCCCGACTCAGCATGGAGTGGTGGCTCTCAGACAGCATGCTGCGGCGAGGAATGCCGCTGGTGCTCCCCGATTGGTGTCTAGTAGTGACAGATGCCAGCCTGAAGGGCTGGGGCGCACATTGCAAGGGGAAGCATGCCCAGGGTCTATGGACACCCGAGGAGTCGGAGTGGTCCATCACCGCCTGGAGTTGAAAGCGGTGTTTCAGGCGCTTCTGGCCTTTCAAGTGACCCTGGAAGGATTGGCTGTCAGAGTGATGTCGGACAACACGACAGCAGTGGCCTACATAAATCATCAAGGCGGCACTCAGTGCCGAGCACTGGCCGCGCAGGCCGAACAGATTTGCCACTGGGCCGAGCTGCATCTTCAGTTTCTGTCGGCAGCTCACATTGCAGGTCAGAGCAACGTGCAAGCCGATTATCTAAGCAGGCATCAGATCGATCCAGCAGAATGGGAACTAGCAGACGAAGTATTCCTGCAGATATGTGCCAAATGGGGCAAGCCCGTGATGGATCTCATGGCGACAAGTTCAAATGCCAAAGTCCTGTGCTTCTTCAGCAGACGGAGAGATCCACGCTCGGCAGGGTTGGATGTCTTGACTCACTCCTGGCCTCCGGGCCTACTATATGTGTTCCCTCCATGGCCCTTGATAGGGCACGTGCTCCTGCGGATTCGGCTGCACTCAGGAGAAGTGGTCCTCATGGCCCCGGATTGGCCCAGGAGGCCTTGGTATGCGGACCTCCGACAGATGCTAGTGGAGGCTCCCCTTCCTTTACCTCTGGTACCGAACCTGTTGTCACAGGGCCTGGTAGCCATGGAGGACGCCTGCCGCTTTGGTCTTATGGCATGGCGATTGAGAGGGCGCAATTGAGGGACAAAGGCTATTCAAACACAGTCATTTCCACTCTCCTGCAGGCCCGCAAGCGTTCCACTTCCGTGGCTTATGCCAGGATTTGGCGCCATTTTGAGTCTTGGTGTGCTTCAAAAGCGATCACACCCATGCGGGCTCCTGTCTCACCAATTCTGGACTTGTTGCAGGATGGTGTACAAAAAGGCTTGACCTATAATTCCCTGCGGGTGCAAGTGGCAGCGTTGGCCTTCCTTCGTGGTAAGGTTGAAGGCGTGTCTTTAGCTGCTCATCCAGATGTGGCACGGTTTCTTAGTGGGGTGCTTCGGCTCCGGCCTTCCGTGCGAGCACCCTGTCCAGCTTGGACCCTGGGGCTAGTTTTGAAGGCCCTGCAGGCTTCTCCTTTTGAGCCGCTTCGGCGAGCATCGGAGAAAGATTTGACACTAAAGGCCGTTTTTCTTGTGGCCATTACTTCGGCGAGACGGTTGTCAGAGCTCCAGGCGCTGTCCTGTAGAGACCCATTTCTGCAATTCTCAGAGTCCGGGGTCACGGTTCGGACCGTGCCATCCTTCATGCCTAAGGTGGTTTCAGCGTTTCACCTAAACCAGCCTATTTTCTTGCCCTCCTTTGATAAGGAGGAGTTTCCAGAATCTTTTGGGCAGTTGCACCTGTTGGATGTGCGCAGGACTCTGCTGCAGTATCTGTGAGTTACTGTCTCTTTCAGGATCTATGATCGTCTGTTTGTTTTGCTATCAGGTCCTCGCAGAGGGTCTCCAGCGTCTAAAGCCACTATTGCCCGCTGGCTCAAAGAAACTATCTTTTCAGGTTATCTGCTTGCCGGCCGGTCTCCGCCTGTAGCCTATAAGGCGCATTCTACCAGAGCGATTTCTTCCTCTTGGGCTGAAACTGGAGCACTCTCTCGTCAAGAGATATGCAGTGCAGCAACATGGGCTTCTAAGCTCTCTTTTGCCCGACATTACAGGCTGGATGTGGCTGCTAGGAGGGATGCGTGTTTTGGAGCACAAGTGCTAGCGCGTGGTGTGACCTGTTCCCAGTCTATATAGGGATTGCTTTGTTACATCCCATACGTAATGGCTTCATCTGCTTGATGACAAGGAAGGGAAAATTAAGTTCTTACCTTGGTAATTTTCTTTCCTTTAGTCATAGCAGATGAAGCCATGAGCCCTCCATGTATGATTGTCTGTATGCTGTGAATCTGTTTCAGGTTCTGTTCTTGTTTCCTGAAGTTCCTTCCTTGGGAGAAAGTTGGAAAACAGTCTTCAGGATCCATGTTCACTTATAGGAGGATGAGTTCATTCCCTCCAGTTTATGTTTTGGAGGATGAGTTTATTCCCTCCAGGAGGTTGCGTGTATCCCCTCCAGTTATACAATAAGGAGGATGAGTTTATTCCCTCCAGGAGGATGTGTTCATGCCCTCCTTTTGAGTTCATGCCCTTGTTAAGGGGCCATCATTCGCTGTGAGGAAAGTTCATGCTATTCCCATTGCGGTTTGCCATACTGCTTTGGAAGCTTCAAATACTGAAGAGGCAGTGGAGCTGGCTGGCCATGAGGCACTGTGAAAAGTTGAGTGCTCTCTATCTCCCCCTGCTGGTTGATGGGCACAACCCATACGTAATGGCTTCATCTGCTATGACTAAAGGAAAGAAAATTACCAAGGTAAGAACCTAATTTTCCCATTTGCAATCTTGAAAATCTGTCTACTTTTTATTTAAAGACACCTTGTCCACTATGGTCTCTTGCAGCCTGGCTATTGGGATACCATATATATTCCCTGTTTTGGTGATATCTTTGAAAGATACCTTTTTCTGAACCATGCGCTTTTGAGTGACTGCCTTCCTCCAGTTTCTAGTTTAAAAGCTGCTGTATCTCCTTTTTAAATGCTGATGCCAGCAGTGTGGTTCCACCCTGGTTAAAGTGGAGCCCATCCTTTTGGAACAAGCTCCCGCTTCCCCAGAATGTTGCCCAGTAAGCTCCCCCTTCCCCAGAATGTTGCCCAGTTCCTAATAAATCTAAAACTCTCCTCCCTGCACCATCGCCTCATCCATGCATTGAGACTACAGAGATCTGCCTGTCTCTTGGGCCCTGTGCGTGGAATGGGGAGCATTTCTGAAAATGCTACCTTGGAGGATCTGGATTTGTGCTTTCTTCCTAAGGGCCTAAATTTGGCGTCCAGAACCTCCCATATTTTCCTATGTCATTGATACCTACGTGTACCAAGATAACCAGCTCCTCCCCAGCACTGTTTAAAAATCTTATCTAGGTGTCGCGTGAGTGTCGCCACCTTCTCACCAGGCAGGCAAGTGACCAAGCGATCCTTGCATCCACCAGCCACCCAGCTATCTACATGCCTAATAATCGAATCACCAGCGCCAACAGTTGTTCTAACCTTTCCCTCCTGGCTAGAAGCTCCTGGAGACACATCCTCGGTGCGAGAGGATATTGCATCCCCTGGTGTGCTTGTCCTGGCTACAGAATTACTTCCAAGTTCACCAGAGTGATGCTCTCCTTTTAGGAGACCTCTCTCCTTCAAGGCAGCACAGGGGCTGCCAGACTGGATGTGTGACTTCTCTGCAATGGCCATGTAGGCCTCCTGTCTCCTACCTGACTTTCTCAGCTCCTCCAAGTCTGCTAATCTAGCCTCAAGAGAAATCTTTGTAACAAGTACACACATATAACCTCTCACTAACTCTGAGATAATCATACATGTGACAGTGCAGAAAACTAGATAGCTTCCCTCTTGCTGCTGGATTGCTGTCTGCGTCTTAGTATTATTGAGTTCTCTAATTAAAACGTCTCAAGGTACTAGGGATATTAGATGACTATAAAGAGCCTTAAGATTATATGGAATAATGTGTAATTTATTTAGTATTTGGTTCTCAGACGCTAATTAAATATAATTAAAACTCTAATGAAAACGCTTCTCTTTTTATTCTAATTAAAATGATGACTATAAGTTGTGCAAAGGGTGGTTGGGAGCTGGGGAGGGTGTAGGAATGAAGACCGAACTTGACCCTACTGTTCCTTCTACAGGCTATCTGTAAATTCTGTGTCAGAAAATTTTTAAACACGGAGGGGGGGGGGGAATGGTATGGAAACTGGTCCACACGAGTGTTATCTACAGACCTTTGTCACAAATGGAGAAGCTAGAGAAGGTATTCAAAAGCTTGGTGTGAAAGGGGGGGAGGAGCTACTTTTTGGAGATTTCAACTTGTCAAATGTGGATTGGAATGTCCCGTCAGCAGGATCGGAAAGAAGTAGGGAGATCGTGGATGCCTGTCAATGTGCCTTGCCTCAGACAAATGTTGATGGAACCTATTAGAGAAGAGTCAATGCTGGTTCTAGTGCTCACAAATGGCGGATGTGTTTCCAATATCCGGGTGGATAGCTACCAGTGTAATAGTGATCATCACACGATATGGTTTGATATAAAGGTGGAGTGCGGACAGAAAACTCAGTACTGGATTTCAGATGTACTGATTTTGGTAAAATGGAGCAAGACAAGACAACAGCCGGAATGGTTAAAAATGAGTTGAAGGAAGCTATTAGAGCTAAATGAAAAACCTTCAGAAAATGGAATAAGGATCTGACTGAAAATAAGAAACAGCATAAGGAATGGCAAGTCAAATGCAAAGCACTGATAAGGAAGGTAAAAAGGGACTTTGAAAAAAAGATTGCGTTGGAGGCAAACACTCATAGTAAAAAAAATTTTTTAGGTATATTAAAAGCAAGAAGCCGACAAAAGAATAAATTGGACCGTTAGATGTCCGAGGAGTAAAAGAGGCACTCAGGGAAGACAAAGCCATAGCAGAGAGGTTAAATGAATTCTTTGCTTCGTTCTTCACCGAGGAAGATTTGGGAGAGATACCGATGCCAGAAATGGTATTCAATGCTGACGAGTCAGAGAAACTGAATGAAATCTCTCTAAACCTGGAGGATGTAATGGTGCAATTTGACAAATTGAAGAGTATCAAATCGCCTGGACCAGATGGTATTCATCCCAGAGTACTGATTGAACTGAAAAATGCAAAACTATTGTTAGTAATATTTAATTTATCTTTAAAATCAAGCATGGTACTAGAAGATTGGAGAGTGCCCAATGCAGCGACAATTTAAAAAAAAAAAAAATGTTCCAGAGCTGATCTGGAAAACTATAGACCGGTGAGCCCGACGTCTGTGCCAGGCAAAGTGGTAGGGACTATTATAAAGAACAAAATTGCTGAGCATATTCAAAAGTATGGATTAATGAGACAAAGTCAGTATGGATTTAGTGAAAAGAAATCTTGCCTCACCAATCAGCTACATTTTTTTGAAGGGGTGATCAAACATGTGGATAAAGGTGAGCCATCTGGTGTGAGGGCAAGGCCCCCAGAACCCATTTCATGTCCTACACACACACCCTGCCTGAATACTTTCTACACCTTTCCGAATCTGGTCTTATGACTAACTCCGTAAGGGTTCATGTCAGTGCGATAAGTGCTTATCAACGTGTAGAGGGTAAGCCGATCTCTGGGCAGCCTTTAGTTGTTCACTTCATGAGAGGTTTGCTTCTGTCGAAGCCCCCTATCAAACTTCTACCTGTCATTGAATCTGAATGCCGTTCTCACTCAGCTGATGAAAACTCCTTTTAATCAACTGGATTCCTGCCATCTGAAGTACTTAATCTAGAAGGTCATTTTCTTGATGGCTGTTACTTCAGCTCTTAGAGTCAGTGAGCTTCAGGCTGTAGTAGTGGATGCGCCTTACACAAAATTTAATCAGAACTGAGTACTTTAAACATATACCCCAGATTCCTACCTAAGGTGGTTCTGGAGTTCCATCTGAATCAGGCAGTTGTCTTGCCAACATTCTTTCCCCGACCTGCCCATCCTGGCGAGAGCACCTTGCAAGCCTTGGACTGCAAGCGAACATTGGCCTATTACATGGAGCGAAGTAAGCCCCACAGACAATCCACACAACTTTTTATTTCTTTTAATCCCAACGAGATGGGGGGGGTTACCATTGGGAAACGCACAATCTCTAATTGGCTGGCAGATTGCAGTTCTTTCATTTATGCCCGGGCTGAGCTGACCCTGGAGGGTCATGTCGAGGCTCATAATGTCAGAACCATGGCTGTGTCAGTAGCCCACTTGCGGTCAGCTTCCATTGAAGAGATTTGCAAGGCTGCAATGTGGTCTTCAGCCCACACATTCACATCACACTACTGCCTTGAGCAGAATTCCCAACACAACAGTCAGTTTGGACAGACAGTATTGCAGAATCTGTTTGGGGTCTAGAATCCAACTCCAACCCCTAGGCTCGCTTTCTTCTGTTCCAGGCTGCGCACTCGCATAGTTTATATATAATTTCAGGTTAATCTGTTATGTCATTGCCGTTGCACAGCCCAAATGACCAATTGTTGTTTTTGCTGATCCTGGTAGCTAGGGATTTCCCATACTTGAGAATAAATATGCCTGTTTGTCCTCGGAGAAAGCGAACATACTTACTGTAGCAGGTATTCTCTGAGGACAGCAGGCCTTATATTCTCACAACCCTCCCGCCTTCTCTTGGAGTTGTCTCCTTTTTTTTGTCTTTTTATTTTTTTTATGCTGCAGTATTGTTCTGCCTAATCGTGCTCTCGTTATAGGTGGGAATGCACTAGCACATATGCAGTGGAGCATGTCTCGTGCTCCACAAGCTCTTAATAGCTTGTTATAAGCTCCGGACCGGGCACCGTGGGATCGCATTATCCATACGAGAATATAAGGCCTGCTGTCCTCGGAGAATACCTGCTACAGGTCTTCGCTATACTGATCTGGAGGGCAATAAGGAAGGAAAAGTATGGTCTTCTTTCCTTCAATCCTCCAGCTCAATCCAGAGTCACATTTTAATGTAGTCTATTCTGATTTATCTTTTTCTCCAGGGGTACAGGTTATTCTGTGATTCTATTTTGTTTGTGGTTGTTTCTGGTTGAATACCCTGAAATATTTTTCTCTAGCATGGGATTTAGGGAAAGGATTTTTTTTCTGTATCCTTTTTTTTTTCCTTGTCCTTGCTAGTGGTTAGGGTGGTGGACTTTGGTCCTGGGGAACTGAGGAACTGAGTTTGATTCCCACTTCAGGCACAGACAGCTCCTTGTGACTCTGGGCAAGTCACTTAACCCTCCATTGCCCCATGTAAGCCGCATTGAGCCTGCCATGAGTGGGAAAGCGCGGGGTACAAATGTAACAAAAATAAAAAATAAATACTGGTGAGCAGCTGTTGCACAGTACTCTTTATAGGGCAAGGCTCACATATTGTTCTTTGTTTCCATCTGCTGGCTAACAGACATAGCCCATTGGTTCAGGCCCAGTCTGGGGACTCAAGGAAAAGACATTAACTGATAAGACCAAATTTCTCCTTTTTTGCCACTGTTTAAAATAAGAGTGCTCATATTTTGTAGAGTCTCGAACCAAACCCAGGTTGCAAACATCGGTGCAGAGGTACACTATCAAGCACTGTTGTCATGGATTTGTTTACAAACAAGCAGGACATCAGTCATCTTAGGGTTTAGTCTTATTTGCCAATCACCTGTTAAAATCAGCCCCTGCGTAACACTGAATGTTATATTTTCTAATGATCCTTCCAAGTGTAACTGATCTAATAAGTGGTTCTTTTTATGAAATGCTGTGAAAGGTCCAGAAGAACCAATAAGGAAGCATTCCCAGTGTCAGAGGTTTGTTTAAGGACTTCTACTAAACTCACTAGATGAGTCATCTTCACAGATTTTTAAGTTGGGGTCACTTTGGATCCAAATGAACTGAAAGAACGCTGCCAAACATAGAGGCCAGCTTTTCCATTCGGTTTAGCACCCCCTATCATTTTGAAATTTCCTGTACCGGGACACGGTGTTTGCTCAATATTGGGGGTGCTCAAGCACCACAGAGCTGGCTCCTATGCCACCAAATATTTTCGTATGCGAGGTTGCAACACTGCTGAGTGTGATGTGCCAGTGATATCCATCCTCATTAGTCTGCATCTCTCTCAAAAGCTCACCTAGGCTTATGCCACCAGTCTCTCTACCTTCTCCACCCCATATCCATGTACCACCAGTGTTTTATTTCTCTCTCTCTCTCTCTCTCGTCTGACCACTTTTCTCTCAACCCCCACCTTGTAGTAAAAACAAACATCTATCTATCCTTCCCCCAGTCTTCATTTACCTCTCTTCCACTCAGTGCGTTTTTTTTTTTTTTTTTTTGGGGGGGGGGGGGGGTTCTCGCAGAAAGGGCAGAGAGGGCGTTTGGGATATAAATGTGTCATGGTAGTGGAGAGTCTGAGGCCTGAGGAAAGGTTGCTGGCTACATTTATTGATAGATAATGCCTACACATTGCTAGAAGCTAGCAGAAAACCACACCTTGGTCACAGACAAGTAGACAGGTCAACCTTCAACAGATATTTGCTTTCTTTCATACTGAGTGAGACCAATGATCCATCTAGCTCAGTATCCTGCTTCCAGCAGTGTCCAATCCAGGTCACAAGTACCTGACAGAAACAAGGTAGCAGAGAGCAATAATAGCTATGCAGGCAAAACATTAAATGAAAGCCTCAAGTTGCTGTGCATGTACAGCAATATTCTCCGAGGACAAGCAGGCTGCTTGTTCTCACTGATGGGTGACGTCCACGGCAGCCCCTCCAATCGGAATCTTCACTAGCAAAGTCCTTTGCTAGTCCTCGCACGCCTGCGCGCACCGTGCATGCGCGGCCGTCTTCCCGCCCGAAACCGGCTCGAGCCGGACAGTCTTCTTTTGTCCGCACTCGGTACGGTCGTGTTTTCGCCGTGCCGAGCCCCGGAAAGTCGACCTCGCGCGTCCTTTTTTCGTTGACGTGTGTTTTCTTCGGAAAATCTTTAGAAAATTGTTGGGAAGTGCTCCGGAAGCCCCCCGGGCTTCGTTTGTCCCTTCCTGTATTTTTCAGTCTTTGCCCCGGTAAGTTTTCTTTCGTCGTCGGGGTAGGCCTCTTTTCGGCCTCGGTCGAGATTTTCTCCCTAAAACATTTTGGTGCTCAAATTCGCCATTTCGGATTTTAATTTCGCCGGCGTGATTTTTCCGCCCATGACATCGAAGCCTTCCAGCGGCTTCAAGAAGTGCACCCAGTGCGCCCGGGTAATCTCGCTCACTGATAGGCACTCGTCGTGTCTTCAGTGTCTGGGGGCCGAGCACCGTCCTCAGAACTGTAGTCTGTGTTCCCTGTTACAAAGGCGGACTCAGGTAGCGAGATTGGCCCAGTGGAACGTTTTGTTCTCGGGCTCTTCGTCGGCATCGACACCAAGGTCATCGAGTGCATCGACGTCGTCAGCGTCCAGACCTTCATCCTCGGCCGCCAGTGCATCGAGTGCATCGAGGCATCGGCCCTCTGCATCGGCGCCGAGACATCGGATAGCTGCATCGACGTCGGTGGTACCGGGACTTCGTCTGCTGATGTCGTTGGACGGTGGTGCATCGTCAGGAGTGCAGGTGAGGGCTGTCCATTCCCCTGCTGGTGGCGGTGAGCCTTCGGGTGGGTCTCCCCCTACCCTGAGGGCTCCTGCGGTACAGCCCCCCCGAGATCGACCTCCTTCGACCTCGGCCCCGAGGAAGCGACGGCTGGATTCTACGTCCTCCTCGTCGGTGCCGGGGAGCTCCGGTGACATGCTTCGGAAGAAGTCGAAGAAGCATCGACACCGGTCTCCTCCCCACGTCGGCACCGAGAGCTCTGGGTCGCCGAGGGAGTCGGCACCCAGCAGGCATCGGCACCGAGAGGACCGCTCACCCTCTGTTCAGGAGGTGTCGATGCGCTCCACTCTGGACAGCCCGGAACAGCCTCCACGCCCGGAACAGGTTCTGACGTCGACGCCTGCATCGACCTCCATGCCTTTCTCTGCAGCCGCTCTGAACGAGAGCCTCCGGGCCGTTCTCCCAGAGATTCTGGGAGAGCTGTTGCGCCCTACCCCTCCGGTACCGGCGGTGCTTGCGCCTCCGGTACCGTCGAGCGTGGCGCCGGCTGGCCCATCGCCCGGGGTGAGGTCCCCGACATCCGACTGCGGCCACCTCCCAGGAAGGCTCCCCGACTACGTCGGCGGAGGGAGCGTCGCCGATGCGGGCGAGGGAGTCTACCTCTCGACGCCCCCATCGTGGACGTGGCTCCACTGAGTCGAGCCGGGCGAGGTTGCAGACACAGGTTCGTGAACTTGTGTCTGACACCGAAGGTGAGGCCTCGTGGGAAGAAGAGGAAGACCCCAGATATTTCTCTGACGAGGAGTCTGAGGGTCTTCCTTCTGATCCCACTCCCTCCCCTGAAAGACAGCTTTCTCCTCCTGAGAGTCTGTCTTTCGCTTCCTTTGTCCGGGAGATGTCTACGGCCATCCCCTTCCCGGTGGTTGTGGAGGACGAGCCCAGGGCTGAAATGTTTGAGCTCCTGGACTATCCTTCTCCACCTAAGGAAGCGTCCACTGTTCCCTTGCACCATGTCCTGAAAAAGACATTGCTTGCGAACTGAACCAAGCCATTAAGTAATCCCCACATTCCCAAGAAGATCGAGTCCCAGTACCGGATCCATGGGGACCCAGAGCTGATGCACACCCAGTTGCCTCACAACTCTGGAGTTGTGGATCTGGCCCTAAAGAAGGCTAAGAGTTCTAGGGAGCATGCTTCGGCGCCCCCGGGCAAAGACTCTAGAACCTTAGACTCCTTTGGGAGGAAGGCCTACCATTCCTCTATGCTCGTGGCCAAAATCCAGTCTTACCAGCTCTACACGAGCATACACATGCGGAACAATGTGCGGCAGTTGGCGGGCTTGGTTGATGCTCTCCCCCCTGAGCAAGCCAAGCCTTTTCAGGAGGTGGTCAGGCAGCTGAAGGCGTGCAGAAAATTCCTGGCCAGAGGGGTGTATGACACCTTTGATGTTGCGTCCAGGGCCGCTGCTCAAGGTGTGGTGATGCGCAGGCTCTCATGGCTGCGTGCCTCCGACCTGGAGAATAGACTCCAGCAGCGGATTGCGGACTCGCCTTGCCGTGCGGACAATATTTTGGAGAGAAGGTCGAGCAGGTGGTAGAGCATCTCCACCAGCGGGACACCGCATTCGACAAGTTCTCCCGCCGCAAGCCTTCAGCCTCTACCTCTACAGGTAGAAGATTTTTTGGGGGAAGGAGGACTGTTCCCTACTCTTCTGGCAAGCGTAGGTACAATCCCCCTTCTCGACAGCCTGCGGCCCAGGCTAAGCCCCAGCGCGCTCGCTCTCGTCAGCAGCGTGCGCCTCAGCAAGGCCCCGCGGCTCCCCAGCAAAAGCAAGGGGCGAGCTTTTGACTGGCTCCAGCAGAGCATAGCCGACATCCAAGTGTCAGTGCCGGGCGACCTGCCGGTCGGGGGGAGGTTGAAAGCTTTTCACCAAAGGTGGCCTCTCATAACCTCCGATCAGTGGGTTCTGCAAATAGTCCGGCAAGGATACACCCTCAATTTGGCCTCAAAACCTCCAAATTGTCCACCGGGAGCTCAGTCTTACAGCTTCCAGCACAAGCAGGTACTTGCAGAGGAACTCTCCGCCCTTCTCAGCGCCAATGCGGTCGAGCCCGTGCCATCCGGGCAAGAAGGGCTGGGATTCTATTCCAGGTACTTCCTTGTAGAAAAGAAAACAGGGGGGATGCGTCCCATCCTAGACCTAAGGGCCCTGAACAAATATCTCGTAAAGAAAAGTTCAGGATGCTTTCCCTGGGCACCCTACTTCCCATGATTCAGGAAAACGATTGGCTATGCTCTCTGGACTTGAAGGATGCCTACACACACATCCCGATACTGCCAGCTCACAGACAGTATCTGCGATTTCAGCTGGGCACACGTCACTTCCAGTACTGTGTGCTACCCTTTGGGCTCGCCTCTGCGCCCAGGGTGTTCACAAAGTGCTTGGCTGTAGTAGCAGCAGCACTTCGCAGGCTGGGGGTGCACGTGTTCCCATATCTCGATGATTGGCTGGTGAAGAACACATCCGAGGCAGGAGCCCTGCAGTCCATGCAGATGACTATTCGCCTCCTGGAGCTACTGGGGTTTGTGATAAATTTCCCAAAGTCCCATCTTCTCCCGGCGCAGAGACTCGAATTCATAGGAGCTCTGCTGGATTCTCGGACGGCTCGCGCCTATCTCCCAGAGGCGAGGGCCAACAACTTGTTGTCCCTCGTCTCGCGGGTGCGAGCGTCCCAGCAGATCACAGCTCGGCAGATGTTGAGATTGCTGGGCCACATGGCCTCCACAGTTCATGTGACTCCCATGGCCCGCCTTCACATGAGATTTGCTCAATGGACCCTAGCTTCTCAGTGGTTTCAGGCTGCTGGGGATCTAGAAGACGTGATCCACCTGTCCACGAGTTTTCTCGAATCCCTGTATTGGTGGACGATTTGGTCCAATTTGACTCTGGGACGTCCTTTCCAAATTCCTCAGCCACAAAAAGTGCTGACCACGGATGCGTCTCTCCTGGGATGGGGAGCTCATGTCGATGGGCTTCACACCCAAGGAAGCTGGTCCCTCCAGGAACGCGGTCTACAGATCAATCTCCTGGAGTTGCGAGCGATCTGGAACGCTCTGAAGGCTTTCAGAAATTGGCTGTCCCACCAAATTATCCAAATTCAGACAGACAACCAGGTTGCCATGTACTATGTCAACAAGCAGGGGGGCACCGGATCTCGCCCCCTGTGTCAGGAAGCCGTCAGCATGTGGCTCTGGGCTCGCCGTCACGGCATGGTGCTCCAAGCCACATATCTGGCAGGCGTAAACAACAGTCTGGCCGACAGATTGAGCAGGATTATGCAACCTCACGAGTGGTCGCTCAACTCCCGAGTGGTGCGCCAGATCTTCCAAGCGTGGGGCACCCCCTTGGTGGATCTCTTCGCATCTCGAGCGAACCACAAAGTCCCTCAGTTCTGTTCCAGGCTTCAGGCCCCCGGCAGACTGGCATCGGATGCCTTCCTCCTGGACTGGGGGGAGGGTCTGCTGTATGCTTATCCCCCATACCTCTGGTGGGGAAGACTTTGTTGAACTCAAGCAAGACCGAGGCACCATGATTCTGATTGCTCCTTTTTGGCCGCGTCAGATCTGGTTCCCTCTTCTTCTGGAGTTATCCTCCGAAGAACCGTGGCGATTGGAGTGTTTTCCGACCCTCATCACGCAGGACGAAGGGGCTCTTCTGCATCCCGGCCTCCGGTCCCTGGCTCTCACGGCCTGGATGTTGAGAGCGTAGACTTTGCCTCTTTGGGTCTGTCAGAGGGTGTCTCCCGCATCTTGCTTGCTTCCAGGAAAGATTCCACCAAGAGGAGTTACTTCTTTCTGTGGAGGAGGTTTGCCGTCTGGTGTGACAGCAAGGCCCTAGATCCTCGCTCTTGTCCTACACAGACCCTGCTTGAATACCTTCTGCACTTGTCTGAGTCTGGTCTCAAGACCAACTCTGTAAGGGTTCACCTTAGTGCAATCAGTGCATACCATTACCGTGTGGAAGGTAAGCCGATCTCAGGACAGCCTTTAGTTCGCTTCATGAGAGGTTTGCTTTTGTCAAAGCCCCCTGTCAAGCCTCCTACAGTGTCATGGGATCTCAATGTCGTTCTCACCCAGCTGATGAAACCTCCTTTTGAGCCACTGAATTCCTGCCATCTGAAGTACTTGACCTGGAAGGTCATTTTCTTGGTGGCAGTTACTTCAGCTCGTAGAGTCAGTGAGCTTCAGGCCCTGGTAGCCCAGGCCCCTTACACAAAATTTCATCATAACAGAGTAGTCCTCCGCACTCACCCTAAGTTCTTGCCAAAGGTTGTGTCGGAGTTCCATCTGAACCAGTCAATTGTCTTGCCAACATTCTTTCCCCGTCCTCATTCCTGCCCTGCTGAACGTCAGCTGCACACATTGGACTGCAAGAGAGCATTGGCCTTCTATCTGGAGCGGACACAGCCAGCAGACAGTCCGCCCAATTGTTTGTTTTCTTTTGATCCCAATAGGAGGGGAGTGGCTGTGGGGAAACGCACCATATCCAATTGGCTAGCAGATTGCATTTCCTTCACTTACGCCCAGGCGGGGCTGGCTCTTGAGGGTCATGTCACGGCTCATAATGTTAGAGCCATGGCTGCGTCGGTAGCCCACTTGATGTCAGCCTCCATTGAAGAAATTTGCAAAGCTGCGACGTGGTCATCTGTCCACACATTCACATCTCATTACTGCCTGCAGCAGGATACCCGACGCGACAGTCGGTTCGGGCAGTCAGTTCTGCAGAACCTGTTTGGGCTTTAGGATCCAACTCCACCCCCGAGGGCCCTGTTTGTTCTGTTCCAGGCTGCACTCTCAGTTAGTTGGTAAATGTTTTAGGTCAATCTCAGTTATGTCCTCGCCGTTGCGAGGCCCAATTGACCATGGTTGTTGTTTTGAGTGAGCCTGGGGGCTAGGGATACCCCATCAGTGAGAACAAGCAGCCTGCTTGTCCTCGGAGAAAGCGAATGCTACATACCTGTAGAAGGTATTCTCCGAGGACAGCAGGCTGATTGTTCTCACAAACCCGCCCGCCTCCCCTTTGGAGTTGTGTCTTCCCTTGTATTGTCTTGCTACATACTGGACTGGCCGGCTCGAGTTGGTTTCGGGCGGGAAGACGGCCGCGCATGCGCGGTGCGCGCGAGGACTAGCAAAGGACTTTGCTAGTGAAGATTCCGATTGGAGGGGCTGCCGTGGACGTCACCCATCAGTGAGAACAATCAGCCTGCTGTCCTCGGAGAATACCTTCTACAGGTATGTAGCATTCGCTTTAGAGATGTAGGAACTGAAATGCAAACTGTCAGAAATGTACATGTCCCGAAGCTGACATATTTCAATACATTTAGAATAAAAAACTTTTTTTCGACCTTTTGAGCATTTTATTTTTCCATTTGCTTTAGTCTGTTTTTCATAACTATCTTTCCAGGTCTCTTGTCATTTGACACTTTTGTGTCCACCTTCCATCTTCATCTGTGCCCTGTCCAGCATCTCCTCTCTTTGCCCCTGTCTCAATACTCCCCTTGTGACCCCATCCATGTGTCCAGCATTGTCCCTTTGTGTTCAGCATTGCTTCTCTGTGTCCTTGTCTCTATGGTCCCTTCCTATCTAGCATCTGTTCTCTGTGTCTCCCCATCCAGCATCTCTCGCACTCTATCCCCTAGTCCCTCCCCCATTGTCAGCATCTATCACGCTCTCTCCCCTACCCCCACCCATGTTGGCATCTCTCACAAGCCTCTCCCTACCACCCATACCTTCCAAGTTGTAGGGTTGGGGGTGATTACTTTTATTAGCTGTGAATATATTTTTTAAATCACAACTAATATTTCATTAATAGTGGCATTAACCACAATTAAATATATCCTGGTTTATAGGATATATTTAACTGTGTTTATTTTGTTGTTGTAAACCACATTGTATGGTGGTTCGGTAGACCAGAAGGTCATATATAAGATTCAGATTAAATTAGATCTAGTCTTAAATATTATTACTACTACTACTACAAATCATTTCTATAGCGCTACCAGTCGTACGCAGCGCTTCACAATTGAACATGAAGAAAAGACAGTCCCTGCTCAAAAGAGCTTACAACCTAAATCAGGACAGACAGGACAAATAAGGGATATGGGTAGGACAGACAGATAGGACACATAGGGAAAAGGGACTATTGAAGAGAGGAAGACAAGATAAAGGTTACGGGCAGGTGACAAGTTAGGAATTAAAAGCAACATCAAACAGGTAGGCCTTTAGCCCGGATTTGAAGGCGGCCAGGGATGGAGCTTGACATAATGGCTCAGGAAGTCTATTCCAGGCATAAGGTGCGGCGAGATAAAAGGAAAGGAGTCTGGAGTTAGCGATGGAGGAGAAGGGTGCAATTAGGAGAGATTTGCCTAGTGAACGGAGTTCCTGGGAAGGAGTGTAGGGAGAGATGAGGGTGGAGAGGTAGTGAGGGGCAGCAGAGTGAATGCACTTATAGGTTAATAAGAGGAGCTTGAACTGTATACGGAAACGGATAGGGAGCCAGTGAAGTGACTTCAGAAGAGGGCTGATATGGGCATAGCGACTGGCGAAATATTAATCGTGCAGCAGAATTTTGAACAGATTGAAGAGGAGAGAGATGGCTGAGTGGAAGACCTGTGAGAAGCAAGTTGCAGTAGTCCACGCGAGAGATGATGAGCGTGGATGAGGGTTTTGGTAACGTGCTCAGAAAGGAGAGGGCGAATTTTGGCGATATTATAAAGGAAGAAGCAACAGGTTTTAGTAATCTGTTGAATATGTGCAGAGGAGGAGAGGGAGGAGTCAAAGATGACCCCAAGGTTACGAGCAGATGAGACAGGAAGAATGAACGTGTTGTCGACAGAAATAGAGAGTGGGGGAAGGGAGAGGTTGGTTTAGGTGGGAAGATAAGGAGCTCAGTTTTGGACA
Source organism: Microcaecilia unicolor (assembly GCF_901765095.1). NCBI lineage: Eukaryota > Metazoa > Chordata > Amphibia > Gymnophiona > Siphonopidae > Microcaecilia > Microcaecilia unicolor. Next base: position 44,818,696 of record NC_044039.1, on the reverse strand, counting down.
TATTGAGCTGCAGGTGGACGTGAGACATCCAGGCAGCAATGTCAGACAGATAGGCAGATATCTTGGCCTGGATTTCTGCCGAGATTTCTGGTGTGGAGAGGTAGATCTGGGAGTCATCAACGTAAAGGTGATATTTAAAAACCGTGGACTGAGATCAGAGCACCGAGGGAGGAAGTATAGATGGAGAAAAGGAGAGGTCCTAGGTCAGAACCTTGAGGTACACCCACTGAGAGCGGGATAAAGGAAGAGGAGGATCCACCAGAGTATACACTAAAGTACGCTGAGAGAGATAAGAAAACCAGGAAAGAGCAGAGTTCTGAAATCCAAGTGAGGACAGCATGCCAAGGAGTAGGCTGTGATCAACAGTGTCAAAAGCAGCAGAAAGATTGAGAAGGATGAGGATAGAGTAGAGCCTTTGGATTTAGCCAGGAATAGATCATTGGAGACTTTAGCAAGTGCTGTTTCAGTTGAATGAAGGGGGCAAAAGCCAGATTGGAGTGGATCAAGAATAGGTTGAGAAGAAAGAAAGTTGAGGCAGCGACGGTGGACAGCACGTTCTAGTATCTTGGATAAGAAAGGGAGGAGGGAAATTGGGCGCTAGTTGGAAGGAGAGTAGGATCCAGAGAAGGTTTTTTGAGGAGTGGGGTGACTACAGCATGTTTGAAGGCATCATGGACAGTCACAGTGGAAAGTGACAAATTGAGGATATGACAGATGAAAGGGGTGACAGCAGGAGAGAGAGTGTTGAGGAGGTGAGTGGGGATAGGGTCAGTGGGGCAGGTGGTTAGTTTGAGGATGAAAGAAGAAGTAAAGTTTCTTCTTCAGTGATTTCGGAAAAGGAAGAAACGGTGGCAGGGGTAAAAGGGTTGAGAGAGTGGACCTAAGGGAAGAGAGGTGGAGGAGAGCTGGTTGCGAATTCAAGTTTAATCTTGTGAACCTTATCGTGAAAGTAATCAGCCAATGTCTGGGGATAAAGTGAAGGGGGGGGGGGTTGGAGAGAAGGCACTTTGAGGAGAGAGTTTAGCTTGGCAAAGAGACGTCGAGGGTTCGAACCAATAGAGTTAGTCAATTGGATATAATAATCCTGTTGGCAAGTTGGAGAGCAGATTGGAAGGAGGTCAGCAAGAATTTGAAGTGTATGAAGTCAGCATGGGCACGGGATTTTAAACCAAAGGCGTTCAGCAGAGCGGGCACAAGAGCGTAGGTAGCAGATAGTAGGGGTCAGCCAAGGCTGGGGTTTGGGTACGTTTTACAGGACGAGACATGGAGGAGCGAGAGTGTCCAGAGTAGATGACAGAATAGTATATAGGAAGAGACAGCCTCATTGACGGATTTGGTTGATATAGCAATAGAGAAAAGATTAGAGATACTGGAGGACAGGGTAGAAGGGTAATAGCTTGTAGATTCCTAAACGTGTTGGTTAGAATAGGACGGAACTGAATTAATATCTGAATAATAAAACCAGATTGCACTGGGTGACCTCTCAAAACAATTGCTTGTCCTCAAACAATTGCAGAAGAAGCCATTGATAATACCTCTTCCATTCCTCTACTGTCAGTGGCCTTCCTGATGTTTTTGGGCGTCCTTAATCTCTTTAACACCCATTGCCTCAGGTACAGAACTTGGATTGTATTCTCTTTTTGGCAGGGAAAATACCTACTGTACCTGTATGTAACCTGTCTTGAGCTCTGTTTGAAAAAGGGAGCGTAAGTAGAGGCAGTATCCAATCTAAGATTCAATCCATAAAATTATCTCATGTGCAATAAGTGTTTCCATGTAACATAATTGCCTGTTGGTCGGTAACAAACCGATTCTTGATTTAAAAAAAAAATAAAAATTAGGAGGTGGCACTTGTGAGAAGTGACCATAGCATATGAATTGCAATCCTGGTTTAAAATGCCCATTTTTCCTACAGCAGAAGCTGTGAACAAAATTGCATTGTGGTGGATTGAAGCAGAATCTGAGTGAGATTTATAATCTGTGAAGTAAGCTGTCTGCTTTGGTTTTATGCTACCTTCCTATATTTTCTTCTTCAGCAGATGGAGCGGTTGATAGTGGTAAGGGTTCATCTGTTTATTTGGAATCTCGAAGGAACAGCCAGCAAGCACACTCTGTGTCATGTAGTTCTCAGCCAGAGCAAACCATTGTGACTGTTTCTGGCTATAGCACCCCAGGCAATCAGGCACAGACACAGCAGCAACAACATGGAGGATGTCCATCACCCCAAGTAGTAAGTGGAGACCTTAAAATAGTATGGGATGCTCACTTTGATGTTCTATCTCTTTAAGTGAGATTCAAGACAACTCGCCTTCCTAGCAACCTGTAGATGTCCTGGTTCATTTTCGTTAATGCTTGTAGAGAGAATGAGTTAGTCGTAGTTCTGTAGCACACTGACACACTATATGCCTTGAATACAGATGTAATCCCTTGGTTATTACAGTAGGATTGAGTGGCTCAACCCATATGCAGAGCCGCCAAAAGTATTTAAGTGCAAGTAAGAGACAAGGTATTTGTTTTCCTACGTTTTCTGGACAGACTCCTGAATTTGAATTGGCATGAGTCCACCCCTACTGTAACACTTTTTCTTCTTTCTAAGGCTTGAGCCCTTGCTGGCTCTGATAGAAGCCTGAATGCATTTCTTCATAAGTGTAGTACTATGACTGGGTTAGGGGTTGCCTTGTGGTGTTTTAATAAAATGAAACGTTCAGTGTGTAGAAAGATTTTTTTTTCTGCTTCATGGGTGAGTTAAAATAATCTTCTAGCAGGCTACTTCTGTAGTATTTGTATGCGTATGTATTTATAATTCTGTAGACTTGCCTGTGTACATATGTTCTGTGACATGACAAACTGAAATTGTTCTTTATAGAAGCTGCATGCATATAGTTTTGCAGTTTCTTTCTTTCCTTTTAAGTTATTACCTGTTATCAATGCTAGTGCATAGTACCTGCCATGGATGCCCTTTGTTTCGTTTTTTTTGTTGATTTTTTGAGTGTTTCCTTCCCTTTAATTCCTCATTTCTCTCTGGTTCATTTCAAAGTGGGTTTGAGCCAAGGCACAACTGGTTTGAGTGTTTTGTATTCTTTTCCATTCCCTCTCTGACACTCTTGCCTACCAAAAAATTGCTTGGAATTCAGTGTTGCTTCTTATGGCCCTTTATTGGTGGAGATTATGGAGAAACAACCTGAGAGCTATGAGCAATATCCATAATATCTTTAATCTGAGCATATGTGACTATGAAATCATTGGTTTCATGGTTGTATGTTATTAAAATATTCAATCACTTCTCTCTTGGTCTCTCTTTAGCTTTGCTATGAAGAGCCCAATTCTAATGCATTTTTATTTTGTCTTTAGATCCCTTTTTAAGGTCTTTATTTTAAAGCAGGCTGATTGCACTTTTGACAGTCCTTTGGATAGTATTGATTTTGCACATCTTGGTATAAAAGAACACTTGAGTAGTAGTCCCTTTCCTACCCTTGACATAACATACAGTCTCTCCTTTGATCACAAGCCATTCATCAGCCTTGGCATATATAGCATAAAGGTAGGATAGCAATTGTCATATCTGGTGAAACTTGTAAAAAAAAGTATCTGAGACGCTCATTGACGGGTGTAAAATCTCACAGGTAGTAAGTTTACTATATATGTATATGTGCTGCTGCCTGTCTGCTGGTATTTCTGGGTTTATAAACCTATGCAAGAATTATTTGTATTGAACATTTATAAGAAGTTAAAGCAAACTAGACTGGAAGCTGAGCTGGGCACTGACCATCTCATTTTTTATCTTCCATTTCATTTTTTCTTTATTATTTAACAGAGTTCACAAGGCCAGAGTACTGTTAAGATTAAGTGTTCATTTGTAAGCAATAGATGCTTTTTATACAAAAGTAGAAATTGTAATTTTCTTAACAGTATTTAAATATTAAATGTCAACAATTTGTGAAGACTCTGAAGTCTAAGTAAAATATTGCCATCTGAGGTAGAATTAAATTTGTATGTTGTTCCCCTTTCAGTAAGCATCTGCTGTTTTGCTGAAGCAGGGTAGGCTGTGACTAATAATTTTTAAAAATGACTTATACATGAATTGGGTAGGAAAGGGAAGGAAATTCAAGGTAGAAATCTGCATTAGAGCTACTAATCCATTTTGTAAGTGAAAAAAAATGTGCATCTAAGCATATAACTTTAAAAAAAAATACTTTAAACTGTTTTTATCTGTTTGCCTGAGGACAAACACATTCTAGTTCAGGCTTCAGCAAATGAATTGAACTAGTATGAAATATTTAAAATCTGTTCTGTAATGTGAACAGAGCCGCAAGAGATCTGATTTTCCCGGCCTTTTAGTCTGAACTCTTTGTGCACAACCTTTATTACCAATGACCAGTTAAAGTTGCAGGACCTTTTGGGGTACAGTCATAAAACAAAATTTGATAAGTTTGTTGTATGTGAATGTCTTTTGTGTACTTCATGTATACATAATACAAAGAAATTACATTAAACAAACTCCTTCTCATTGTTTACTAAACCCATCTAAGACCAGCTTAATATTAGGAATGGGCCAGAGCTGCCTTCCACAGAGTTTACACAGTAGAGGCCTGGTTTACCCAGGCTTTATCAAACCCCATGTTGTGTCTTTGGGAGGGAAAAAAGTTTAGTAAAAGAGGCCCGATGTCATTCACTGCTCTAAGTACTTTTCTCTATAATAATCCTATCCAAATTATTTGCAGCTGATAGTATACATCCAGATTTGGTTTTCCAAGGACTTGTAATATTTTATTTATTTTTTATTCCATCATTTATTTTTTGATTTCTCTCCTCTAGCCTCGACGTGGTCGTAGCATGTCGGTTTGTGTATCCCATCTTTCTGCTGTTCCTTCTTTGCCCTACATTCCTGCCAGTACTCCTTGCACCCCTCCACCAGCACCTCTGTCCTCCTTCCCGCCTTTGGACTGCGCCCAAAGAAACCTTTACTGAAAAGCTATCTAAGGCACTGGAAACTGTTCTACCCATGCACTCAGTATCTCCTCGCAAGCACCGACGCTCCAGTCTTCCCACTCTTTTTGCCAGTCCTGTATGTGTAGCTGTCGTGTGTCCTGTGGCATGTGCAGATAAGTTACCATTAAATAAATGCTGAAATGCGGGATCTTAAATGAAGAGCCAGTGAGACCACTGTGAACTTTTTGGGTACTGATTCCATTTTTGTGCAGATTATAGTCAGTAAATATAAATGAAGATATCAAGGTTCTGGATAAAAGCAATCTAACTGAATTTATGAATAAATGCCTTAAAAAGAACATTTCTCAAATTTGTTTCTTTGCATCAAGTAATGCCTATTTCTGAGAAGGAAAAAACTGCTACATTGATTAAACAAATTTGATTAATGTATGAGATTAATGTATTATTTGTGGAGGATATTAAGAAGATTACCTGTAAACTCTAAGATGACTACAATATGGTTGCTAGACTTATGGCAGGTAAATTAGATTGGAAAGTGGAGGAATACACTGCCTGATTGTTAGTGCAGCAGCCTGAAACCAGGGGAGCTGGGTTTAATTCCCTCTGCAGCTCCTTGTGAATCTGGGAAGTCACTTAACCCTCCATTGTCCCAGGTACAAAATAAGTACCTACACATAATATGTAAACTACTTTGTAACCACAGAAAGACAGTATAGATCCCCTTTCCTTTCGTTTCCTAAATTGTTGTTGGAATATGTATCCTATGTTCTTTAGGCATTTCATTAGCTGTTAGGCTATCCTAGAGGCCAAGATACAACAAAAAGCACCAAAAGCCTTCAGAAACGGGACATAGTTCTTTTATTATAAAATCAACTTTCCAATGTGTACCCGACACGGGCTGTGTTTCGGCGCACAGCGCCTTCGTCAGGGGTCTTTATTGAGAGAGCCTGTGATAAACCGAAAGAAGGTCCTCAGGCACTTGAAAATCCCTTGCTTATACCTCTTAGAGCAGTCATTCATTGCTCCAGCAGGACAGAGAATCGTTTACTCCCAAAATCCAGGGTGGAAGTTGAACACACTTCCAGAGTCAGAATTACTTTTACTCAAGCCCTCAACTTCTCTGGGTATCCTAGAGGTCAATTTAAATGGATGGCCTTAGTATTTAAGGGGATTCACAAACTTAGCTTGGTTCAAGTGATCAACTTTACAAACTATCAACATATTTAGTGCTGTAATCTGATCACATAATTTCTGCATGTCTTTCACCACCTAGTTTCACATTCTAATGTGTTACAATTAAACATAAGCCCTATATATAACTGGTGGCTTTGTGGGAAAAGATATATTTAAAAAGTTCAATTTGAAATAAATGTAATATATGTAAAGGGAGGAGTGGCCTAGTGGTTAGGGTGGTGGACTTTGGTCCTGGGGAACTGAGGAACTGAGTTTGATTCCCACTTCAGGCACAGGCAGCTCCTTGTGACTCTGGGCAAGTCACTTAACCCTCCATTGCCCCATGTAAGACGCATTGAGCCTGCCATGAGTGGGAAAGTGCGGGGTACAAATGTAACAAAAAAAAATTTTGTTTTATGGTAATTTCTTAGCATCTATTTTGTCTTCAGGGGATCCCATTGTAGGAGTTCTTGTTTAAGGAAATAGAGTTATATGAAATCAGCCCCAAAACTTTACATGGTGTCACTTTGCTCATCACAGGTGATAACTGCATTTTTTTTTGCTATTGTCATAGGATCTTGCTGCAGATTAGAGAATGTCTTTAAATGGGAAACTACAGAGATAAGAGGATAGAAAACTGTGTTAAGAATTATTTGTATGTGTTAGGAATGACAACGGCTCCTTTCCATTATCCTGAAAGTATTACTGCTTGGCTGATGAAAGTTATAAGAGACACACTTTACCTGAATAATATACAGGTAAACCAGGAGATACTAGAGCTTTTCCTCCTTGATATAGGTTGGGTTAGGATAAGAGCATGGGACTGGGAGCTGAACTTTTCATGTTCTGATCCATATTGCCCCATCAATAGTCATGTTGAACAAAGTGTAATCTCCCTGGGCTTTGTTTTCCCAAATAATAGGAAGTTTTCATTTCTCTTGGGAACTGGCATGCAGTGTAAATCTTCAAGAAAGCACGCATGAGTTCTAAAATTCTTGAACTATCAAACACAGCAGATATATTTTTCTCGTATTTTTCAACCCCCCAAAATATTTGTTATGTAAGTTCATAAAAGCAGTGTAGACTACTGCATAAACAGCAATAGCCATGCAGCTCAGCATAAATTCCTTTAGAAGGATAATGCTGTATAATCTGTACTGGAGATAAATTGGGAATTAGAATGTAACATGGAAATTAGAATATAACAGGATATGGTGATCTAATAGAGCTGCTGCTTGGAAGAACTTGATCAGTTTCCAGCATTCTTCCCTGTACTCATAGTGCATGAACCTGTGTGTGAATGGACAATGCAGAACTAAAGGCAGCTTGTAGTGAAAACAAAGCTTCCCAATGCAGACACCTTTTCCATTGAAGCATTAATTTAATGGATATTTCAAAAATGTCTTTAATGTTGAACATTGTTCTTTTATTTGTGAAATTTCAATTTGATTCTTTAATCTAGCTACATTTGGTCTGCTGGCTTGGTGTTTTGGAGCTATGCATGTTAATGTACTGTTTCTCTAAAAGTATTTGTCTCATTCGTTAATGCAGCCTCAGTCCATGGTGCATCCATGCGGGGGAGCCCCAACACTCACAGACTCGCAGCTTTTATTCTCAACCATTCATGAACATCCTGTATCTTTTTCACCACCACCTGTCCTCCCACCAAAGGTGTCCATTGCTCAGCGACGCAAGAGTGCCTCTTTCCTGGAAGCCCAAACCTGCCATTTCCAACCCCTACCGAGGACTGTTGGTCAGAACCTAATGCAACCTGGTAGTGACCCTCTAAATTGGACATCAGAGGCACTAGTTATGCTGGGCAGTGCCAGTGGCAGAGTCTCCAGTGATACTTTGCAAGTGTTTGAAGCCACTCCTGTTTTCAGTGAAAGCTTATCCAGCAGAGCAGCTACAGAAGAATCTCATTCCAGAATGCCTTATGAAGCAGTCTGTGTAACTGGCATGCATTATCAACAGCTGCCAGAGCACTATGATACTCTGGTTTGCAAAAGTGGTCTTGTTGCTAAAGAACAGATAAAGCAGATGCCTGACACAAAGCAGCTGGTACAGCATGTTAGTTCAATTTATGATTATCAAACTGGGCGGACCTATTTAGCTCACCCTATTCAATCCTTAGTGTTGGATCCTGGAATGAATCAAGCAATGCCCATGTCTAGTGTTTCAGCACCAATCAGTACTGAGCCACACATGGTTCACCAGGTTTTTGTCCCACACTCAGCACCGCCTGTACTGGCTCAAGGTAGTGAGGGCTGCCCTAACTGTATGTTTGATTTCCATGTGCATACATCAAACCCTGCTCCAGTAGAAGGAACTGGATTATTAGCTCAGCGTTATTATCGAAGTCATCGAGGCTCTATTGATTTTAACAAGGATGAGTTTCAAAGTATTGGATTACACAGCAGGCTTCAGCCTGTGACTGAGGAGCAGTACAGCTTTTTAGGGATGGAATCTGCCAAAGCTGTGAGGCTTCATATAAGTCAAAGCCGGCCAGAATGCAGTCCTGAATACTCAAGTGACTCTTCACAGTTGACGTCCTCAGATCTAGGAGATTTCCTGTCTCCACCTCTTGTAGGTTCTACAAGTGCCCTTGGAACTGACTTTCTGTCTCGTGCCCAGGTGTCTCAGACAGTATTTCAGGATCCACAGCTCTTCTTCTGCTTCCCTCAAGTTGTATCGGCTCCAGAAGTTATACCCACCTCCCTTTCCTCAGGAACACCATCAGCGACTTATCCTCAGGTTATAGAAGAAATATTTCCATATTTTCTTCCCTTTGTAGTTTGTGTAACTAAAATAGATGGGTGCTGCTTTAAATGTTTTAGAATGCTCTCATTCTTTGTATTGGAATTTACTAGTAGAGCTCTATTTTAATTGATTACTTGCTTAGTCTGCAGATTAGCAGGATTTCCCCTAGAATGGCTACTAAGTGTAGGAAATAATTGCTATTTGATAATACTCTTGTCACTAAATCGCTATCCTTCTTTAGTCTGTTCTGTTTTCTTCCTGTTAGATTACAAAAGATTTTTTTTTTACTTTGAGTTTCAGAAAAGTAAAGGAATTTTTTTAACATAGTGATTACTGTATACTTTCTTATTAAAACAACTATGGGGTAAGGTTTTAAATTTATTAATAGAGTTTAGCACAGTTTGTCTTATCACAGTTAAATTGTCATTGGCTAATAGACAATTGGTCTAATGGCAGTCTGTCCAATACAACAATTTGTTTAATGAACAGTTGGTCTAATGAGACATTTTGCCTAATGTTAGAGATAAGTGAAATGTACTATGAACACTCAAAAATTGATATACCTGAAAAGTTGAATCTAAAAAAAGCTTCTACTCTGTCTTCCACTTAGAAGAGGAATTTCCTTTCTCATTATTTGCTCAGAGGGAAAAGAGATTTCTCTCTCTCTCCTCTTCACTACTGTTAACAATTTTTGAGGTCTCTTGATACAGGCTATATTAATGTAGATCTCACAGAAACCGAATGTTTCCTTGTCATTGACTGACTTTTGTGCTTTTTAATTTTCTCATATTAACTTTCTTCACTAGTGTATATATAAGTTTATAAAATAACTTCTTCCATAAAATCTGAAAATCAGAACTGAGATCTGTATCTTCTTGTAGATTTTGCTTACACAATTAACACACATTTCCATATCAAGCTGATCAATCCATAGACTGGTGGGTTGTGTCCATCTACCAGCAGGTGGAGATAGAGAGCAAACTTTTGCCTCCCTATATGTGGTCATGTGCTGCCGGAAACTCCCCAGTATGTTCTCTATCTCAGCAAGTGGTGGTCACACACAGCAGCAGCTCTGGCTAGGCCTCCAAGCCTAATTTTTAGGTTTTGTTGAGTGCCAGGGGTTGAGGGCTCTTTTGAGCAAGTGCAAACCTGGTGGTGCCAGGTCCCTCCTTTTCTCCCCCCTCCCGCTGGCTCCGTTAAAAAAAAAAAAAAAAAATTTTAAACGTCCTTAAAGGCGTTTATTTCGACGTTTATTTAAACGTTCATTGCAGCTACTCACTGGGACACCAGTTCGTTACAGCTCGGAGCGGCAAGCAGGTAATTTTACCTTTTTATAGCGGGCAGGGGGTTCCCCGATTCTTCTCCTCGTGGCATATGGCGTCGGAGGGCGAGGGCGCAAAGGGTCGCTCCCTGGATCGCTTGAGCGCTTCTAGAGGGGATGCGGGGGTCTTACAGCCTGATTCGCCCTTGTTGGGTGACAGTTTTGTGACCGATGAATGTCCCGGGTCCTTCCTCCGGCGTGGCGGTTTTTTCCCGCCATAAACGCCCATCCCCCGCTCCTCGCCTCCGCCATCTTGGCCGGCCATGCGGCTCGGTCGGCTTCTTCGTGGGCCGCCCTTGAGGTTGGAGACATTAATGCCATGAACGCCCTTAATTTGGGCGACGGCACAAAAGCGGCTAAAGTTAAGCGCCGTTCTTCCCGCGCGGCTCCTTGGCGGAGTGTCGCACCGGACGCCATTTTGGATGCGCAGCATGTCTCTCCCCCGCTCTTGCGAGCGCCGGTTGAGGGTGCGTCTAGGGCTGTTGCCCAGGCTGCGGAAGTGCACAGTCTGGGGGGTTTCTCCCCCGAGTTTGTTTTGCTGCTGCATCAGGCTTTCCTCATGCAAAACGCTGCCCCTGCTCCCTCGTCTGGAAAAGAGGTTGAGGTTCCCAGAGGTAAACGCCCTCGGGTTGATTCCCAGGCCTTGGAGGACTTTGTCTCCTCCGATGTAGATGAGGGCAGCGTGTCTGAGGTCTCCCAACGGTCCTTTGCGGATTCCTTGGAGGAGATGGATCCCCGCTCGGATGGAGCGGATGACCCCTCTGCAGCGCGGCTTTTAGCTCAGAGGATTTGCCCAACCTGTTGATACAGGCCATGGACACTTTGAAGATTCCTCTCCGGAGGACGTCTCTCCCTCAGCCCCTGTTGGCTCTGCCATTATGCTGGGGACGAAGCGCCCGCCTAGAACCTTCCACGTGCATGATGCCATGCACACCTTAATTTCGGCTCAATGGGATGTCCCGGAAGCGAGCCTTAAAGTGGCTAGGGCTATGTCCCGCCTCTATCCTTTGGCTGTGAGTGAACGTGAGGCCTATCTGTGGCCTACTGTGGATTCTTTAATCACTGCGGTGACTAAGAAAACGGCGTTGCCGGTGGAAGGTGGCACGGCCCTAAAGGACGCCCAAGACAGAAGATTGGAGGCGGCCTTAAGGTCGTCCTTTGAGGCGGCTGCTTTAAGTTTGCAGGCCTCAGTTTGCGGCTCCTATGTGGCCAGGGCGTGCCTGACTATGGGGCAGCGGGCTTCCCCCTCGGGTCATTCCTTGAGGGCTGATTGGCCGGCCCTGGAATCGGGCTTAGCCTATTTGGCAGACTTGCTGTATGATGTCTTGAGGGCCTCAGCTAAAGGCATGGCTCAGACAATCTCTGCGCGGCGGTGGCTTTGGCTGAAACATTGGTCTGCTGACCACGCCTCTAAATCCCGCCTGGCTAGATTGCCTTTTAAAGGCAAGCTGCTCTTTGGGGTCGAGCTGGACAAAATCGTAACCGATCTCGGCACGGTCTAAGGGCAAGAAATTACCAGAGGTCAGGGCTCGAGCTAGTACTCGTCCCGGTACCTCCAGAGGACGGTTGCAGGAAGCCCGTCGGTACCGCCCGGGCAAGTCGGGTTCCTCTGCCCCCTCTACCTTCAAGAGGAATTTCTCCCCCAAGCAGCATTCCTTTCGCAGAGACCGCCGTCCCGGAGGTGCTCACTCCGGTCCTCCCCCAGGGTCTCGTACCCAATGACGGGGCCTTGGTCCACGCCCCAGTGCAGATTGGAGGACGGCTGTCCTCGTTCTGGGCGAGTGGACCACAATAACTTCAGAGGCGTGGGTGCTGGAAGTCGTCAGAGACGGCTACAAGCTAGAGTTCTGCCGACCCTTAAAAGACGGGTTTGTACTCTCTCCCTGCAAGTCTCCGGTCAAAGCTGTGGCAGTGCAGCAGACCTTGGACAATCTGATCCGCCTGGGCGCGGTCGTTCCTGTGCCAGAAAGTCAGCTTGGCAAGGGACGTTATTCCATTTACTTTGTGGTACCAAGAAAGGAGGTTCTGGCCGGCCTATCCTCGACCTCAAGGGGTCAATCGGGCCTTGAAAGTGCGGCACTTTCGCATGGAGACTCTCCGCTCTGTTATAGCGGCAGTGAAGGCAGGAGAGTTCTTGGCTTCCTTGGACATCAAGGAAGCGTACCTGCATATTCCCATCTGGCCTCCTCATCAACGCTTTCTGCGTTTTGCAGTCCTGGGACGACACTTCCAGTTCAGAGCCCTCCCATTCGGGTTGGCTACTGCTCCGCGGACCTTTTCCAAAGTAATGGTGGTCATCGTGGCCTTCCTACGAAAGGAAGGGTACAAGTCCATCCTTATCTGGACGACTGGTTGATCTGAGCCCCCTCTTATGCAGAGTGCGGCAAAGCTGTGGACCCGGGTAGTTGCTCTTTTGAGCTCCCTGGGATGGATCATCAACTGGGAGAAGAGCCAGCTGCGCCCGACTCAGTCCCTGGAGTACCTGGGAGTTCGATTCGACACCCAAGTGGGCAGAGTGTTCCTGCCAGACAATCGGATTGTCAAACTTCAGGCTCAGGTGGACCAGTTCCTGGTAGCCTCTCCTCTTCGGGCTTGGGACTATGTGCAGCTGTAGGGCTCTATGACGGCCACGATAGAAGTAGTGCCCTGGGCAGGGCTCATATGAGACCACTTCAACACTCTTTGCTGCAGCGCTGGACTCGATGTCGGAGGATTATGCTGTGCGACTTCCCTTGGAACCAGCAGTGCGCAAGGCGCTGAGCTGGTGGATGCAGACAGACAAGTGTCTGCGGGAATGCCTCTGGTGACCCCAGAGTGGATTGTCGTCACGACGGACGCCTCTTTGTCGGGCTGGGGGAGCCCACTGCTTGGGAAGGACAGCGCAGGGCTCTGGTCTCCTGCAGAGGCAAAGTGGTCTATCAACCTCCTGGAACTCAGAGCCATTCGGTTGGCGCTTTGGAGTTCATCCCGGTACTGGTGTGGAAGCCTGTACGGGTCCTGTCGGACAATGCCACGGCTGTGGCCTATGTCAACCGCCAGGAGGTACCAAGAGCGCCCCTCTAGCCAAGGAGGCTATGAATCTTTGCCAGTGGGCGGAAGCGAACCTGGAGCAGCTTTCAGCGGCCCACATTGCCGGAGTCATGAATGTCAAGGCGGACTTTCTCAGTCGCCATACCTTGGAGCCCGGAGAGTGGCAGCTATCTGCTCAGGCGTTCTTGGACATCACGAAGCGCTGGGGCCAGCCGAGCCTAGATCTGATGGCGTCATCGGCCAATTGCCAAGTGCCGCGCTTCTTCAGCAGAGGACGGGACCCTCGATCCCTGGGAGTAGAATTGCTCTTCTCCAACAGTGGCCGACACAAGAGCTCCTCTATGTGTTCCCGCCCTGGCCCATGTTGGGCAGGGTGCTAGACCGGGTGGCCAAAGCATCCCGGCAGGGTAATCCTGGTGGGTCCGGATTGGCCCAGACGTCCTGGTATGCGGACTGATCAGGGTGGACGACTCCTCTGCGACTGCCAGTGGAGCAGGGCCTGTTACATCAGGGTCCCGTGGTGATGGAGGATCCATCCCCCTTTGGTCTTACGGCCTGGCTATTGAGCGGCAGCGTCTGAGGGAAGAAGGGCTTCTCAGACAAGGTCATCGCCACTATGCTGAGAGCGAGGAAGCGCTCTACTTCTACTGCTTACGCCAGGGTGTGGCGTATCTTTGCAGCGTGGTGTGAAGCAGGCTCACTTTCTCCCTTCACTGCTCCAATTTCTTCAGTGTTGGCGTTCCTGCAAGAAGGTCTGGAGAAAGGCCTGTCGCTCAGTTCCCTTAAAGTCAGGTAGCGGCTCTGGCTTGCTTCAGGGGCCGCCTGAAGGGTGCTTCCCTGGCTTCGCAGCGAGATGTGGTGCGCTTCTCAAGGGAGTTAATCACCTGCGCCTCCTCTGCACTCAGTGGTGCCTGCGTGGAATCTCAACCTGGTGCTGAGGGCATTGCAGAAGCCGCCTTTTGAACCCTTGTCGAGGGCATCTCTGAAAGACCTGACGTTGAAAGCAGTTCTTTTTGGTGGCTATCACTTCAGCCAGAAGAGTTTCCGAGCTCCAGGCGCTCTCATGTCGAGAGCCTTTTCTGCAGTTCACTGAGGCAGGAGTGACTATTCGCACAGTGCCTCCTTCCTGCCCAAGATTGTTTCTCGCTTCCAGGTGAATCAGACGCTCTGTCTCCCTTCCTTTCGTAGGGAGGACTACCCAGAGGAGTACTCTGCTCTTAAATATCTGGATGTGAGACGAGTCATCATCAGATACTTGGAAGTGACCAATGATTTCCGGAAATCGGATCATCTGTTTGTCCTGTTTGCAGGTCCTCGTAAGGTCTGCAGGCTGCTAAGCCTACAGTGGCAAGATGGGTCAAGGAGGCCATTGCAGCGGCCTTATGTGGCCGCGGGGAAGGTGCCGCTATCCAGCTGAAGGCTCCCTCCACGAGAGCTCAGGCGGCCTCGATGGCAGAGGCCGGATCCGTCTCCTTGGAAGAGATATGCAAGGCGGCAAACTTGGCTTCGGCTCATACATTCTCCAAGCATTATCGTTTGACTGTGGCTGCACGGGCGGAGGCCCGTTTGGAGCTTCAGTGTTGAGGTCAGGGATTCTATGTCCCGCCCTGGGTGAGTACTGCTTCGGTACATCCACCAGTCTATGGATTGATCAGCTTGATGATATGGAAAGTAAATTATGTATAATCATACCATGATAATTTTCTTTCCATTAATCATAGCTGATCAATCCATAGCCCCTCCCAGATATCTGTACTGTTTTTATTCTGGTTGCATTTCAGGTTCAAGTTTAGTCTTCAGTTACTTCAGAAAGACTTCGTGTTCAAGTTCTTCCTTCACTTGGATTCTTCAAGAGTTGAGACGAGTTTGTGTTACAGTGAGCTGCTGCATTCCTCTCCCCTCCGTTTTACGGGGCTGGATTGAGATTTAAATTCTGCCGGCACTCCCTCCCGCTTCGTGCGGTGGTAGGGCAGCTTTGTACCCCTCCCGCTTCGGCGGTGTTCGGGTCAGTCAGCTCCTCCCGCGGTTGCGGTTGCAGGATAAGCCAGATCCCCCCGCATCGGCGGGTGTGGTGTCCCTCCCCCGCTCCGCGGGGATGAGCTGGACGGATTCCCCTCCCCCACTTGTGTGGGGATGAGCTGGGTTAATTCCCCTCCCCCGTTTCGGCGGTGGTGAGCTGGGCAGAGTGTCCCTTTGTGGGTGTAATTCTCTAAGTGCTGAGTCCTGCGGATGGAGCTTTGATATCGACATACTGAGGAGTTTCCGGCAGCACATGACCACATATAGGGAGGCAAAAGTTTGCTCTCTATCTCCACCTGCTGGTAGATGGACACAACCCACCAGTCTATGGATTGATCAGCTATGATTAATGGAAAGAAAATTATCAGGTATGATTATACATAATTTTACCTTTTGCATTGGTATCCAATTGAGCCATTAAACCAGTTGTACCATTAGACTAATTGACTCATTAGATTTTGTGTATTTTAATCAATTGTCATTAGACCCAATTGGCCTTTAGACAAACTGTCTTTAGACCAATTGTTGGGGACCCATACTAATTTGGTACACCTAGGATAAACTTGAGTTTTAACTCTATGGGATGAATACATTGAAGAGGTCTGAGTAGTACAGAAGCTTCTAAATTTTTGCATATCCCATTATGGATCATTAGAACACCCCACAAACCATGCTGCTGTTGGTTTCAGTAGCCCCACTATAGTCTAAAGCACACAAAGGTCTTGGATTTGAATAGTGTTTTAAATCCCATTTGGTCACAGGGCCCCCGAGATGGGGGGGGGGAGATGGGAGGGGGGCCCCCAAGTAGTGGTTTTTGCACTACAAATGGTGATATGTAGTTATATTTTCTATCACTTTCATTCAACTTCTTAATTCTTTTGTTCCTTTCACTTTCATGTGGTTCTTTAAAAAAAAAAAATCCTTCATCAATCTATCCTCCCCCAGGCAACACCTTTTCTTTTCATAATAACTATGAAAAGAAAAGGCGTTAGCTAGAGGGGTAAAGGATGTGTTTTTTTTTCTTTTATGTATAAGGAAAGTAAGGAAATAATTTATTCTTCTATTAGTCCTCTGTCTTTGCATACTGTTTACTCATTCTCTTTCATGATACCATCTTCCTTATTCCAAGATCCTCTTAAAAGTGTACATGAGGACCAACAAGAACCCAGCTCATCTCCTCAGCAATGTAGATGTCTCCCAGCAGTCTTGCTGTTTCCACTTTTATGGATCAGTGGGAGTAATGCTATAGATTCTGATATGCCTTTGACAAGTGGCTTCATATACTATAGGGCTTATGATTTGAGGTTTTAACTCATAAACATTGATAAAACACCCCTGATGCAAAAATAAATAATATAGGTGTGTGTTGGATAAACAGCATTTTTTTCTAGCTTGTCCTGTATTCTCTACTCAGTTTTGCTGATGATAGGAGTACACATATTTGATTCCAATGGAAGATACCCAGCAATAATACCTGTGGCATGAAAACACCAATAAACGAAAGAAAAAAGCACACCAGGATCTTCAGGACACACGAGGACAAAACCAACATGGATACTGGCAACACAACAATTAAAATCGCTACAGTGACTGCTGTCGGCTAGGTTTTTTTTACAACCAACAGTAGTAACTGTAATGATTTTAATTGCTGTGTTGCCAGCATCCACATTGGTTTTGACTCTCATGTGGGAAAAAGTTTAGACTTTATAGACACGCTACAGCGCCTTAACATCTTCTATTTGCCTATTAGCAGTGCTGTTTCAATGAGTTTACCCTGTTTTGTTGTTTACCTCTGAGAATATTTTGAGTATTTGAACCCCTGAGGTAGGCATCATTACGCCGAAACAGCCCGCGTCGGGTCTTAATGAATAAAGAACTTTCGATTGTTCCAGTCTTGAAGGCCTGGTGTGCCTTTTTTTTTTGTTGTTGTTGTTTGTATTTGTGTACTCTTGAACCCTATCTTTTGTTAACTGATGAAACACCAATAAACAGATTTCCTTATTCTGCTAGACCAGTCCAGACAAGTGGGTTATGCTCCCCAACCAGCAAATGGAGAAAGATAGTACTGATCTTTCAGTGACATCACTAATATAATATAAGCAGTGGTGTAGCCCTGGAATTTGCCAGTATTTCTCTGCCTCCTGCAGATGGTGCAGGTTGACTTGGTACTTAAGGATTTTTGAGGCAGGCCTCCCTCCTAAGGGTGCAAGCCACGGCCTGAGTCCTGTGGCCAGTGTTGACTCCCAAAAAATCCAGAGGAGTATGAGCCCTCTATGGCTACAAACCTCAGCCAACATGCTGATGAGGTTCCCACAGGGCCTCTGCTGGAGGAAGGGATAAACTGGAGGACTGTGGGCCAAGGGGCAGCCCAGGTAGAGAACCTAAACCTGTCAGAAAGGGATTCTGAACTACAGAATGACACGGGGACTGGGACCCTCCGAAAACTGCAGTAATCTGCGGTAACAATGTTTGGTTTAGCAAAGTTTACCACAGATGCGGGAGCAAAGCTTTTTATCACCGCGCAGTAAAAAAAGTTTTAAATGTGATTACCGTGGTTCTGGCGTCTCCTTCCTTTGTTACTTCCCTCCGTTACCTTCCTCCCCGTCGCAGCGTTAAGGAGATTCCCCATAGACCTGTTCTGGGGCCTTCCCTCCTTCTGATGCAACTTCCTGTTTCACGAATGGGAGCTTCATGGTTGGGCTGCTATGCTCCGGAGCTCTGCTGCTCTTCCTCGTTCTGCTCCTTCCTCCTCTGGCTCTGGTCGTGGCTGCAGGAAGTGGCGACGGAGGGCACCTGAACTATGTCCGGATGGGAACAGCAACCTGCCACCACCACCGCCGCCACAAGGAGAAGGTAATTGGGAACAGGAGATGGCATAAGGGAGGGGGGACTGTCGCCACCGCACAAAGAGGTAACTGAGAACAGGAGAAGGCATGGGGGGGATTGCCGCCACTGTACAAGGACGTAATGGGAACAGGAGATGGCGTGAGGAGAAGGGCCACCGCCAGGAGACAGGCCTGCATTGCTAACAGTAACCAGCCTGCCACCTTTAGGGTAGTGAAGTTGGAGGAGAGGAAGAGGCTGGTGATAGCAATGCAGGCCAGAGGTAAATGCAGAGTAACTGAGTTTCAGGAGGGTCTTCCAAAGTATCTCCAAACATAAACAGCAGCAGCATCCATCATCCTTACATGAAACCTTCTTTGAAAAATCTTCCCTCCCTCTGGACATGAGAATGCAGTCTTGTGAGGGGGGAGAGGAGACAGGGTTTCTTTTTATTCTTGTTCTGCATTGGTTGTGATTCATAAAGTGACAGTTGTACAGAATATTGTTTCTTTTTATACTTTAATAAAATGATTTAAATATAAAATCTTAACTGTTCGAGGCTTCTTTGGATGGGATTAAACAGTTTATGAGGACGGGATTGGGACAGAGTCCGTGGGGACGGGGACAACTTGTCCCCGCGTCATTCTGTATTCTGAACCCTGAAGCTGGGCTGTCTCCAGTGAAATCTTGACGAGAGAGTCCCTGAGTATCTATGTGGGAAATAACTGGGAAGAGGACTGCCACACTGGCCAGAACCCCAGAATAGGGAGATTCAGGCCCTTTGCTGAGCCCAAGCCCCTGTGCTGGGGTGGAGGTTTATGGTGGAGGCATATGGGTGGCCCTGAAGATTGAGCTTTTTGTGAGGTCCTGTCCTGTGGAGGTTTTCTGTCCTTGGTTTTGTGGTCTGATCTGTGTGTCATAAGATTTTTGATGGCTATTGTTTTCATGCTTTGCCCAGTTTTAGGTTCAAGTCTCTTCAAACTAGTTGAGCATTACAAGTTGGCTGAAAACTCTGGATTTGTGGGCAGTGATTCCATTCCAGCTCAGTGAATGGCTTGCATGAAGGCTTGCTAGAGTCCTGCTCTTATGCCTTTCCCTACATGTGTCTTAGCAGGGAATATCTGGGGAAGAGCTGTAATGACCCTCGCTTTCATGTTTGACTTCTTCATTGGGCCTTACCCTTGGCTCATTTTCTGCAGTGGTCCACATCTGGGTTGCAGTGGTGCTGACAGGATTTCATACCAGGCTTTCTTGGTAAGATTGCGTCCGGGGCTGGTCTGCTAGCCCTAGCTTCAGGATATGGTTTCAATAGTGCATTTTTTTTCCATCTGTTTGTGTTTGAATGAACATAGGTGTTTTCCTCAGATCTCTAGAGGTCGAGTTCTTTCTTAGGCTGGGACATTTGAGGTTATCCTGCATGGGGAATAGCAACAGATTGGAGCAGTGCCAGTTGTATTGGCCAGTTGAACTAGAAAGCCATTGGACTGTGGCAATTTAGGTTCTTTAGAGAGGGGCAGTTTCAGTTTTTCCTTGATAAACAGTGCATTTAGAGTATGCTCTTAGATGTCACAGTTCCTATGTTGGAGCATCACAATAAGATGGGTGAGGGTGATGTTGCCTGATAGACTGTGTACTTGGGTCTTGGTCTTCTCTTCTCTCCCTCTGTGTCATTAAGCTTTGGTACATCCCACTTGTCTGGACTAGTCTAGCTGGATGATAAGGAGAGTGAAACTTGTTCTTACCTGCTAATTTAAATTATTTGAGTCTTGCTTAGACCAGTCTAGGCTTACCTGTGAAGACTAAGGTTCAGGTTTTTGCCTTTCAGCTTCCTCCATCGTTGAGTTGTGTTCTTTGGGTTGCCCAGAGAATGCCAAGGAACATTGTCCACCACTTAGGTGGGCATCAGTTTGGGTTAATGACATGTCAATATGTTCAAGTGCTTTTCAGATCTGCTTTGGCAGTAATACACGGGTAAGTTCCAGTGCTACACCACTCCTTATACCAGCAATGATGTAACCGAAAGCTCAGTGTTACCTGCTGGTTGGGGAGCATAAACCGACTTGTGTAGGCTGGTCTAGCAGGACTCAAGAAAAGGCAATTAGGGAGGAAAAAAAGCAATTTTGCCTTTTGTATCCTCAAAACCCCCCTTATTAAGAATAGAAGGCCTGACTATAATTGTAGTATTGATATAGAAGGAAATCTCAAAATTTTAAGCAACCAATAGTTTGGAGGTTTTTTTACACATGAACTTGTTCCCTCCCAGTGCTTCTCCCTCATCATGCTTACCCCAAAAAGTGAAAATCAAGTAAGAAGCTAGAAAAGAAACTGGAAACTTCATGGTTTAGTGTCTATTGACCAGTGTAGATGAATGTGTTGGTCAAGTAATGAAGATACTAGAGAATGTGTTGGTCAAAGTAATGAAGAATACTAGAGCTTAATGACCGTTGTGTAAACTTTGCTAAGCAGCTATGAGTCATATCGACTGAAAAGGTTCCTTGTTGACTGTATGTCATACCACATTTATATACTTATTTCTCCCAGACACAAATGCCAGCCCAGCCTGTCCCCACCAGCTTACCATTGGGAGTCGCGACCCAGCCTACACAGCAGGTACAACAGGTAAGTCCCCAAAAGCAAGATATAAGCCATCCATAGGTGGGGAGAATACTGTTCTGCCATATGCTTTTTCTTAAATTATGTACAATTCTAGAAACTGTATTGGCCCTGGAAAAAAACTGAAGTATTGTATAGGCTGTAATGAAAGTTAATTTTTAGTGTTAACATGAGTAACTATGAATTGGAATACAGATGATTATTGAAACAGTGATCCTTCAGTGACAGTGTGCAATGTTATATAAATATCGCCCATTTTGTTAGAGGCATTTCCTGAAATTTACACTTATTTCATATAGGTGGAATCTAATGTGAACTTTTTCATTTTATTTTTTCTTCTTTTTGTACTCTATCTATAGAGTATTCCACGGAGCAGCAGCAGCAAATTCTCTTCAGCAAATAGGGGCAATACCAGCAGCAGCAGCCATCTGTCCCAGTACAGCCTGCTACTCAAACATCACAGCCCTTTACCTGCATCCCAGATGATAACATCTCAGGTAAACAGCAGTGTGCTGCAAGATCAGCTGGGTACACTTGTGCTGCAGTTTATCAGATTTGTAGTATCAGACTAATTCAGGTGCTTCTCTTGGTAGAACTTGATGATAAAGGGTATGGCATGTAAAGGGATGAAAACAAATTCACAAAGGGGGCTTCTTCCGCTGGCTCTAGATAGACATCTTAATTTAGGAAACACGAAGTGGAATTTCACTCTTACAGCCACTCAGTAAAGAATTTGGTATTTAACCTGTTATGCATAGATAGTTAAATATGATTTCTCCTCTTTTGGAATTATTTTAAATGTTATAATTGTTGGATATACTGCTTATTTAACCTGTCTCTTCTGATTAGTTCTTATCTTTGTGAGTGTGCCTTTTCTGTGGAGGTTTAGATTCATCTTATCAGCTCTCTTGATCCTTCAGTTTTAAATCATTATTGCCCTTTCTCCAATCTGTTATATGTTGAAGATTCTGGGAAAAAGTCTTCCTTCAGCTGACATCCTTTCCAGATAAGGTGTTGGCACTACACCCCCACCAATCTGGTTTTCGTCATTATTTCAGTACAGAGACAGTTATTACAGCTATTTTTAGCAAGGTTCACAGTGATTTTGAAAAGCATAATATAGTTCTTGCTATATCTCTTGACCTTTCTGCGACGTTTGACTTAGTGGACCACTGATTGCTTCTCTCTCATTTATCTTCCCTGGGGATATCTGGGAATATGTTCTCGTGGTTCTCTTCTCTTCTATCTCACCGTTCATTTAGGGTGTTTAAGCCAAGTTCTAGCTCAGATGAGAAAGATCTGCACAATGGTATATCCCAAGGTTCTATTCTTTCTCCACTCCTCCATTCTATTTTTGAGATCCCTTGCCTCCCTTATACAAACCTCTTGTGTTTCTTCATACTTTACGTGGATGGCATCCTTCTGTAACCAACTGACCCTGTTTCCTCTTCATGTCCACTGCAATTGTGTTTAGATTCTATTTTCAATGGTTATTAGATCATAAGTCAATCCTTAATAAAGATATAACAGTGGCTTGTCGGTTATCTGGATCTATGAGTCCTCCCTCTTTCCCATTAACACTTTTGGAACACTAATTACTCCTGTTCCAAGTTTCGTTAATTGGGAGTTATACTGGACACTTCTCTCTCTTTCCTTTCTCAGATTTCCCACTTAAATAAAGATCAGGTTTTGTTTTGTTTTGTTGAAAACTGCGCAGTATCAACTATCTGTTTGCTTCACTAGATTTCATTCACTTCTCCTTTCATATTTTACATCCTGCCTGGGTTACTGTAACATAATCTATGTAGGATTTCTACATTCTTTTCTTAAGAAATTCCAGACCTCTTCAAAATGTGGCTATCAGGCTACTCTGTCACGCTCATGTATGGACCATAAAACAGTATCACTGGTTACCTGTAGAACAAAGGATCATTTACAAAATAGCAGTTTTGACTTTTAAAGCTCACAGTTTTGGCTGTTTCAAAATATTTAGCTAATCTCGCTATACTTCCACCCGTATTCTGTGTTCCTTGAATGACCATCATCTCATCCTTCCCAGACTGAGACTAGCTCACTAAGTTGACTAGATGTAGTGCTTTTTGCTTTCTTGCGCTGCATATCTGGAATAGTTTACCGCTGCATGTCCGTAGTAGTATTGAGTTTAAGAGCTTTATGACAGAGTTGAAAACTTGGCTGTTCCAAGAGGCCTGTGAGGGTTCCGATTGATTAGGTTTTCATGTCTTTAATATCCCTTTGTATGTCTTCTTTGTCATTATTTTCCTGTTCTCTTCTCTCCCCGTCTGTCAGTGTTTGCATTTTTCCCTGTCAGTTAATGGAGTTCTTTTCTTTTTCTTGATATTTTAGTCTTTATACTGCTTTGTTCTGCCTGTCAGTAAAGAGCGGTTTAGCAAATTTTTAATAAACTATAAATGTTGCTCCTTGACCCAACATTTCTGCGCAAGATGTTTTTATTTTGCATATAGTAACATAGTAAATGACGGAAGATAAAAACCTGAATGGTCCATCCAGTCTTTCCCAACTTGACATTTCGCCCATTGTAAGCTCCTTTGAGCAGGGACTGTCCTTTTTGTTAAACTGTACAGTGCTGCGTAACCCTAGTAGCGCTCTAGAAATGTTAAGTAGTAGTAGGTAAACTCATTTCACATGGTATGTGATACTTTATATGTATATCCGAGTTTGATTTGTCCTTGCCGTTCTCAGGGCACAGACCATAGAAGTCCGCCCAGCACTGTTCTTGTACTAAACGTTCCGAAGCTAACGTTGAAGCTCCTTAAAATTTACACTCCAGCCCATCCATATCTATTCAGTTACGATCAGGGCGTAGACAGTAGAAATGTGTCCAGTATTGGTTTTCCTTCCCAATTACTGACATTGCCACCCAGTCTCCATTAAGATTCCATAGATCCATTCCATCTAAACTGGATTCCTTTATGTTTATCCCACGCATGTTTGAATTCCATTATTGTTTTCATCTCCACCACCTCCCGTGGGAGGGCATTCCACGTATCTATATGATGCATTAATATGATAATACAACAGAGCTTTTGCACCCAAACAGACTGATCAGTTCAAGCAGTGTGAATTTTTGAAGTGGTAGTTCACAATTTTACTTTAGATTACTACATAGTGGCTCAGCAGTTACTCAGCTCCCAAAAAAAACCCAGTATGCCTGATGTGTTTGCCAGGCAAAATCATATAAGCTATAATAGAGAACAGTTATGGCTTCAGCCAAAGGAAATGTTGCCTCACCAATTTGCTATATTTAAAGGTGTGAAAATAATATGCAGGTAAAGGTGAGACACTTAATGTATCTAGAATTTCAGAAAGCTTTTGATAATGTCCCCTGTGAGACTTGAGAAAATTAAAAAAAAAAAAAAAATCATGGGATTAGAGGCACTGTTCTGTTGTGGATTGGAAACTGGTTAAAGATCTACATGCAGAAATGGCCTTTTAACGCTACTCTTTCTATCACCAAGTCTTCATTAGCCCAATTTTTGATATTTTGCAGAACCATAAGTTCCCTAAGATTGTTCATGGAGCCATGTCTTTGGACATAAATTTAAAAATAATTAAATGGTCAAGTCTCCCAATGGAGAATAGTGGAGAGATGTTTACTGGGATCAATGCTTTTAACATTTATAATAAACATAAATGATCTGGAATGGGCAAGACAACTAATGTGATTAAATTTGCAGATGACACAAAACTATTGAAAGTAGTTAAATACTGGAGGACCTTGGGAGACTGGAAGACTGGGCATCCAAATGTTAGATGAAATTTAGTGTGGACAAATGCAAAGTGAATAATATTGGTAAGAATAATCCAAATTATAGCTATAAGATGCTAGATCCACATTGGGAGTCGTTACCCAGGAAAAAGATTTAGGTGTCATCATAGACAGTACATTGAAATCTTCTGCTCAGTATGTGGCAGCGGCCAAAAAAAGCAAACCATGTTAGGAATTATTAGGAGAGGAATAGAAAATAAAATAAATATTATAATGCCTCTATTGCACAATGGTGCAACCTCACCTTCAGTATTGTGTTTGATAAATTTAGGTACCACATCTCAAAGATCTAGCAGCATTACAAAAGGTACAAAGAAGAGCAAACAAAATGATTAAGAGGATAGAACTCCTCTCTTATGAGGAAAAGCTTAAGTAATAGGGCTGTTCAGCTTGAGAAGAGCTAATTGAGGTGGGATGTCTACAAAATCCTGAGTAGAGTAGATTGTGAGAGAAAATCAATTTGCATTTACTCAAAGTGCAGAGACTAGTTGACATGCCATGAAGTAGTAGTTGGGTCTGAATAAAGACTTCTCAAAATTGGACAAGTTCCTGGAAGTAGTCCATGAGCTATTAAGGTAGACACTGGGGAAAACCACTGCTTATCCCTGGGGTCAGTAGCATGGAATCTTGCTATTCTTTGGGATTCTGTCAGGTACTTGTGACTTGGATTGGCCACTGTTGGAAACAGGATAATGGACTGGATTGCACTGTTCCCTCTAAGCTGAGCGGGAGTCCTCCAACTGCATTGGGGATGGGGGGGGGGGAGAGGAGGGTGATTTTTCAATGATGTGTTTTCATTTGCTAGGGACAGGCAGGTTCCCTGGAGTCCTGCAGAGCTTGAAAATGTGATACTGAAACAACACCCCCACTGGCAGGGCTGTAGGTGGAGGACTCCCACTCAGCTTTGAGGGAACAGTGCTGGAAGAACCTTTAGTCTGGCTCAGTATAGCAATTCTTATGTACTTACGTTGAATATTATAACCATATGCGGTTGAGTTCTTATAGCGTCTTCCTCCAGGTGTGTTTTTTGAGAGAAGTATAATAGAAGGCAGGGTACAAGGGTGGGCATTCATGAACGTGCATTCATTTCATATGGTGGGGATGCCTAAAAATTTAAAATTTGTGCAAATCACTTGTGCATACATATACCTAGAAATTAGCATATGCGCTATTGATTTTCATGCACAAAAACATTCTTCTGTGCATACAATATGTGCAAAACCACAAAGATGTGGAGAAAAACATGGGGAAATTAACTTTCCTCAGGCTTTACTTGCAACCCCTCTTTTTCATTTCTTGCTTAATCATAAGCAGCAGATTGGGGTGGACCATAGGGACCATGGCCCCACCAATACTTTAAACACAGCATTGGCAATTAGAGAGCTTGGAGGTAAGACTGAAAACTGTTTTTATTTAGTCTCTCCAAGCAAAACATGTATTCCACTGGTCCCCTCTTAATTCTAGGACTGGGACCTGGAACCATAAGACTTCACTTGCAACTGCTTGTTTTTTGGATTGTTTTCTAACCCCCTCCTCCCCTCCCCCCCCCCCCCCCCCCCCCCCCACCCAGCCCCAAAAAAAAAAGCAACTTTAGTTCAGTCATAGCAGCAACAGTCTTTAGCTAAGGGCCATGTACTCCTGCAAACCTGCTCCCAAATCTGATCTCTAGGTGTTGCCATTGAATGATAACTTACTCCCCCCATGTTTCAGCATTTGTAAGGTTTGACTTGCCATAGCAAAAGTTGGGTTTCAGACCTTTCTATCATGAAGAGAGAAGCTTAAGTCCCACTCTAGTACCTGTACAAAACTAAGGATATATTTCTGACCCAAACCGGAGACTGTAGTTAGCACTCCAGTCCTCATTCTGGAAAGTGTCCTTGTAGATGAGGTTTTATATAAACTATTAGTTGTACTAGCTACATGCAGGTGGTTCATTAGGGTTGTGTCAGAAGGCTGCAACTATTTCTGTTGTGATTAGTATACAAATCATCCACCTAGAAGGGCATCAAGACTGAATCCTGAGGAACTGCTCAAGTTAAAAAATCTACTTCTCCTTGGTGATGAATGCAATTTGAAGAAGAAAAGGTAGAGACTTTGTTACTTTCTAATGCATATGACGACTGGAAGATACCACCCCATTCTAGATTCTAAGAAGATTGAACACGTATCTTATGACACAAGTTCAAGATGGCTGTTTTAGGCTGTCTAATACACTTTCTGGGCAAAGGAGATAAATAATGTTTTCTGGATTTGAGAGAGGTGTATACATACACAGATAACTTCTGTGGTTTATATTTCTCATGTTCATGATAATCACCACCTCCAGGACCATGTGCTGCTTTTAGCCTGGAATCCATTCTGTGGATATTCATAAAATGTATTCCTGCCATTGAGCATTCTTAAAGAAAATAAGAATTCATGTGCTTCAATACTGAAAATAATATCCATGAAGAAAGGGATGCTAAATAATGTCCAAAATGTTCATCCCCTTTCAGCTGTGCATTGTATATTTGCTTCATGATAAGGCAGCTACAAAGTTGGTCAGTGGTCTCTGTCATATAGCATATGGGGACAGACTTATGGACCTCAATGTGTATACTCAGGAAGAAAGGCGGGAGAGAAGGGGGATATGATAGACATGTTTAAATATCTGTGTCATTAACTACTGGAAGTGAGCCTTTTTCAAATGAAAGAAAACTCTGGAATGAGTGGACATAGGATGAAGATAAGAGGTTATAGATTCAGGAGTAATCTAAGGAAATACTTCTTCACTGAAAGGGTGGTGGACATGTGTGGATTAACCTCCCAGTGGAGGTGGTGCACACAAGGAGGCTTATTTTCAAAGCACTTAGCCTCCCAAAGTTCCATAGAAACATATGGAACTTAGCCTCCCAAAGTGCTTTGAAAATATGCCTCAAGGTCTGTGAGTTTAAGGAAAAGCATGGGACAGACATATGGGATCCTTAGGGGAAAAGAGGATATGTTGGTGGCTGATGATGGGCAGACTGGATAGGCCATTTGGCCCTTAACTGCTGTCATATGTCTATGTTTGTGTTTCTAAAAGCAACATCATATATAGTCTCACTGTAATCTGATCAGTAGTACCCAGGGTCAAAATATCAAATCAATCCTTTGTTTTCGCCAGACCAGCCCAAAATCTGTCGGTTATGCCTGTTGACCAGATGGAGACAGAGAGCAAAAGACTATGAACCCTGCCCTATAAGGGCCCCTGTAGCCTAAGTTCTACAGTATTTCTCTTCTTTAGCAGATGGTGACGTCATACCCTTGCAGCTTTTGATAGGCAAAATATAATTATTATAAATAACGCAAGCTCTGACATTTGTGTTTATTAAAAAGTAGCTATAAGATGCTTAATAGCAAGTTATTAAGTGAGAGAATAGTCCCACAAGAGTAGCCCACCACATTCTTCTAAGTGATCAAAATACATTTACAATGTTACAATGTTGACAGATTGAACCCAAAACGAGCTGTGTTTCAGCTCCCAAGCCTTCGCCAGGGGTTCCTAAAAAGAAAACAAATGTAGAAAGTTTTACATCACAATGCCACTATAACAATCTATAAAAATAAAGAAAAATGAAATAAATGAAGCAGAGGATAAAACTATGGAAAAATGAAATAAATGAAGCAGAGGATAAAACTATGGAATAATGATGTGTACCAAAACACATACCTTATGAGCGAGTGATGTGATCATAAGTGTGGATAATAAAAATATCAATGCTAAAAATAATGCCAAAATATATATATAATAAATATAAAACTAGAAAAGACATTGCTTATAAATGCAACAGAACTACATAAGAGCATATTATAAATAACTGGGCTTTCTGAATTATGAAAACATAAATATAAAGTCTTCAGTGTTAAACCATGATAAATATCAGCAAGAGAAAAATAAAGAATGAATGGCTTATAAACAAGTCAAAATTATACTGGTTATTCTCCTCCTTTAATAGCGCTAAACACTGACATATTTAACATATAAATATAAACACTCAATATAATAGGTTTTTAAATGTGCTGTAATTATATCAAACTTACATAAGAGGCACAAGAAGTTCTCTTGAGGACAAGCAGGCTGCTTGTTCTCACTGATGGGTGATGTCCAACAGCAGCCCCAGGATCGGAAGGTTTTCCTAGCAACAAGTTTTGCTAGCCCTCATGTGCGCATGCGCGACCGTCTTCCCTCCCGTAGTGCGAGCATGTCCCTCAGTCTTTTTCTTTCCGCGGCTCAGGGCGGTTGTTTTCAGGTGTTCTGCGCCCCAGAAGAGACCCTCGCAGCGTTTCACCGCGTTTTTCACCAATGTTCGGCGTGTGTGTATGACTTTGTTCGTTTGTTTCTGTCTTCTTACAAAAAAAAAAAAAAAAGAGTTCCCTTATTTTCTTTAGTTTTTTTCCTGTAAGTTTTCTTTTTCTTGTCGTGTGCGGCCTATTTTGGCCGCCCGTACGAGTTTTTTCCCTTTTTTGGTGTCTTTGGCACCATCGCGCACTTTGACCTCGCCGGCGAGATTTTTCCGCCCATGTCCTCGAAGCCTGCCAACGGCTTCAAGAAGTGCACGCGGTGCAACCGGACCATCTCGTTGACTGATAGACACGTCTCGTGTCTTCAGTGTTTGGGAGTGGGTCATCGTCCCAACGCCTGCACGCTTTGTCTTCAGCTCAAAAAGAGGCCCCAGGAGCGAGATTGGCCCAGTGGAACTTGTTGTTCGGAGCCAGGTCCGGTCCTTAGACGTCGACGGAGCCAGCGGCACCAAGGTCATCGACGGTATTGATGTCGGCATTGGAGGGTGCATCGACGTCCGGAGTGCAGGTGATGGCTGTCCAGAGATCCCACACTGGTAGCAGTGAGCCATCGAGTGGGTATCCACCTGCCTCGAGGGCTCCTGCGTTGCAGGTCCCCCCGAGGAGACGTGTGGATTCCACGTTCCTCCTCTTCGATACCGGGAGGTACGGGTACCGTGCTTCGAGCGAAGGCGACGAAGCATCGGTCACCTTCCTGACACGGTACCGAGAGCTCCAGGGCGCCGAGGGAATCGGCACCCGAAAAGCGTCAAAACCGAGAGGACCGCTCACCCTCTATACAAGAGATGTCGATGCGCTCTGCTCCGGACAGCCCGGTACCGCCTCCGCACTCCAGACAGGTTCTGACATCGTCGCCAGTACCGTCCCCATTGCCTTGCTCGACAGCCACTCTAGACAAGTGTCTCAAGGCCATTCTTCCAGGGATCTTGGAAAGGCTGCTGCGTTCATCTGCTCCGGTACCGGGGGGTGCTTGCGCCCTCAGTGCCGTCGAGAGATACGGCGGCTGGCTCTCTGCCCGTGGTGCGGTCTGCGACGCCGGTGCCACTTGCGGCATCGAATCCTGCTGCCACCCAAGTTGACTTCCCGCTGACGTCGCCGGCGGCGCGGGAGTCTTCTTCTCGGCACCGTCATCAAGGACCTAGTTCCTCGGCGTCGAGACGGGCTCGGCTCGGACTGAAGTTCATGAACTTGTGTCCGATACCGAAGGTGTGGCCTCGTGGGAGGCAAGAGGAAGACCCAAGATATTTCTCTGACGAGGAGTCTTGCGGTCTTCCTTCTGATCCCACTCCTTCGCCAGAGAGAAAGCTTTCTCCCCCTGACAATTTGTCTTTCTCATCATTTGTCCGGGAAATGTCTACGGCCATTCCCTTCCCTGTGGTTACTGAGGATGAGGCTGAGGTGTTCAAGGTCCTGGACTATCCTTCGCCAACTAAGGAGTCGTCCACTGTTCCCCTTCATAATGTCCTGAAACAGACATTGATGGCAAACTGGACGAAACCCTTAAGTAATACCCACATTCCCAAGAAGATTGTGTCCCAGTATCTGATCCATGAAGACCCAGTTGCCTCATGACTCTGGTGTTGTGGATCTGGCTCTCAAGAAAGTTAAGAGTACTAGAGAGTACGCCTCGGCGCCCCCGGGGTGGGACTCTAGGTCTCTGGACTCTTTTGGGAGGAAGACCTACCACTCTGCTATGCTCATGTCCAAGATCCAATCCTACCAGCTCTACACGAGCATCCACTTGAGGAACAATGTGCGGCAGCTGACAGACTTGGTAGATAAACTCCCATCGGAGCAGGCCAAGCCTTTTCAGGAGGTGGTCAGGCAGCTGAAGGCGTGTTGCAAATTCCTGTCCAGGGGTACTTACAACACTTATGATGTTTCATCCAGAGCCGCTGCTCAAGGTATAGTGATGCGCAGACTCTCATGGCTGCGTGCCTCTGACCTGGAGAATAGAGTCCAGCAGCAGATAGCGGATATTTTTGGCGAGAAGGTTGAACAGGTGATAGAGCACCTCCAGCAGCGGGACACAGCCTTCGACAAACTCTCCCACCGGGCGCCTTCAGCATCTACCTCGACAGGTAGACGTTTTTATGGGGGCAGGAGGAATGCTCCCTACACTTATAATAAGCGCAGGTACAATCCACCTGCCCGCCAGCCTGCTCAGGCTAAGCCCCAGCACGCTCGTTCTCGTCAACAGCGTGCGCCTCCACAGGCCCCTGCAGCTCCCCAGGAAAAGCAAGGGACAGGCTTTTGACTGGCTCCAGGCGAGCATAGCCGACATAAAAGTGTCCGTGCCGGACGATCTGCCGGTAGGAGGGAGGTTAGCATTTTTTCACCAAAGGTGGCCTCTTGTAACCTCCGACCGGTGGGTTCTTCAAATAGTCCGGCTGGGATACTCCCTCAATTTGATCTCCAAATTGTCCCCCAGGAGCTCAGTCCTTCAGCTTCCAGCACAAGCGGGTACTTGCAGAGGAACTCTCCGCCCTTCTCAGCGCCAGTGCGGTCGAGCCCATGCCACCGGGGCAAGAAGGGCTGGGATTCTATTCCAGGTACTTCCTTGTGGAAAAGAAAACAGGGGGGATGCGTCCCATCCTAGACCTAAGGGCCCTGAACAAATATCTGGTCCGAAAAAAGTTCAGGATGATTTCCCCGGGCACCCTTCTTCCCATGATTCAGAAAAACGATTGGCTATGCTCTCTGGAGTTCAAGGATGCTTACACTCGCATTCCGATACTGCCAGCTCACAGGCAGTATCTTCGATTTCGTCTGGGAACACGTCACTTTCAGTACTGTGTACTACCCTTTGGTCTCGCCTCTGTGCCCAGAGTGTTCACAAAATGCCTGGCAGTTGTGGCGGCGTCTGTGCACAGACTGGGAGTGCATGTGTTCCCTTATCTCGACGATTGACTGGTAAAGAACACCTCGGAGGCAGGAGCTCTACAATCCATGCAGATGACTATTCAACTCCTGGAGCTATTAGGGTTTGTGATAAATTATCCAAAGTCCCACCTTCTTCCAGTTCAAAGACTCGAATTCATAGGAGCTCTGCTCGACTCCCAGACGGCTCATGCCTATCTTCCCGAGGCGAGGACAGACAATCTCCTGTCCCAATGTTTCCTGGGTACGAGCGTCTCAGCAGATCACAGCTCGGCAGATGTTGAGATTGCTCGCCCACATGGCCTGCACAGTTCATGTGACTCCCATGGCCCGTCTTCACATGAGTTCAGCTCAATGGACCCTAGCATCCCAGTGGTATCAAGCTGCGGGGGATCTAGAGGACGTGATCCAGCTGTCCACAGTTTTTCTCAAATCCCTTCACTGGTGGACAATTTGCTCCAATTTGACCTTGGGACGTCCCTTTCAAATTCCTCAGCCGCAAAAAGTGCTGACAGATGCGTCTCTCCTGGGGTGGGGAGCTCATGTTGATGGGCTCCACACCCAAGGCTGTTGGTCCCTCCAGGAAACAGGTTTTCAGATCAACCTCCTGGAGTTGCGAGCGTTCTGGAACGCGCTAAAGGATTTCAGAGATCGGCTGTCCAATCACATTATTCAAATTCAGACAGACAATCAGGTTGCCATGTATTACATCAACAAGCAGGGGGACACTGGATCTCGCCCCCTGTGTCAGGAAGCCGTCAGGATGTGGCTTTGGGCTCACCAACACGGCATGTTTCTCCAGACTACGTATCTGACAGGCGTAAACAACAGTCTGGCCTACAGGTTGAGCAGGATAATGCAACCTCACAAGTGATCTCTCAACTTGAGAGTTGTCCGCAAGATCTTCCAAGTGTGGGGCACCCCCTTGGTGGATCTTTTTGCCACTCAGATCAATCACAAGGTCCCTCAGTTCTGTTCAGACTTCAGGCCCACGGCAGACTAGCATTGGATGCCTTTCTCCTTTATTGGGGGAGAGGCCTCCTGTATGCGTATCCTCCCATACCTTTGGTAGGGAAGACTTTGCTGAAACTCAAGCAGGATCGTGGAACCATGATTCTGATCGCACCCTTTTGGTTGTTCTCCGAAGAACCGTGGAGATTGGAGTGTTTTCCAACCCTCATTACTCAGAACGAGGGGGCGCTTCTGCATCCCAACCTCCAGTCCCTGGCTCTCACGGCCTGGATGTTGAGAGCGTAGACTTTGTTCCTTGAGTCTCTCCGAGGGTGTCTCCAGAGTACTGCTTGCTTCCAGGAAAGATACCACGAAGAGGTGTTATTCGTTCAAATGGAAGAAGTTTGCCGTCTGGTGTGACAGCAAGGCCCTAGATCCTCGTTCCTGTCCTACACAGACCCTGCTTGAATACCTTCTACACTTGTCTGAGTCTGGTCTTAAGACCAACTCTGTAAGAGTTCATCTTAGTGCAATTAGTGCTTTTCATTACCGTGTGGAAGGTAAGCCTATCTCTGGGCAGCCTTTAGTTGTTCGCTTCATGAGAGGTTTGCTTTTGTCAAAGCCCCCTGTCAAGCCTCCTACAGTGTCATGGGATCTCAATGTTGTTCTCACCCAGCTGATAAAACCTCCTTTTGAGCCACTGAACTCCTGCCATCTGAAGTACTTGACCTGGAAGGTCCTTTTCTTGGTGGCGTTCACTTCAGCTCGTAGAATCAGTGAGCTTCAAGCCTTGGTAGCTCATGCTTCGTATACCAAATTTCATCATAACAGAGTGGTCCTCCGCACTCACCATAAGTTCTTGCTGAAGGTGGTGTCGGAGTTCCATCTGAATCAGTCAATCATCTTGCCAACCTTTTTTCTCCGACCTCATACCCGCCCTTCTGAACGTCAGTTGCATACATTGGACTGCAAGCAAGCATTGGCCTTCTATCTGGAGCGGACAAGCCCCTTCAGACAGTCCGCCCAAATGTTTGTTTCTTTTGATCCCAACAGAAGGAGAGTGGCTGTCGGGATCAAATTGGCTAGCAGATTGCATTTCCTTCACTCACGCCCCAAGCTGGGCTGACTCTTGAGGGTCATGTCACGGCTCATAGTGTTAGAGCCATGGCAGCGTCAGTGGCCCACTTGAAGTCAGCCACTATTGAAGAGATTTGCAAAGCTGCGACGTGGTCTTCTGTCCACACATTCACATCTCATTACTGCCTCCAGCAGGATACCCGACGCGACAGTCGGTTTGGGCAGTCGGTGCTGCAGAATCTGTTTGGGGTTTAGAATCCAACTCCACCCCCCTAGGCCCAATTTTATTCTGTTCCAGGCTGCACTCTCAGTTAGTTGTTACTGTTAGGTCAATCTCAGTTATGTCCTCGCCGTTGCGAGGTCCAGTTCACCAATGTTTGTTGTTTTGAGTGAGTCTGGTAGCTAGGGATACCCGTGAGAACAAGCAGCCTGCTTGTCCTTGGAGAAAGCGAAGTTACTTACCTGTAGCAGATATTCTCCGAGGACAGCAGGCTGATTGTTCTCACAAACCCGCCCACCTCCTCTTTGGAGTTGTCTTCCCTTGTTCTTTGCTTTTTATTTGACTGAGGGACACGCTCGCGCTAGCAAAACTTGTTGCTAGGAAGATCTTCCGATCCTGGGGCTGCCGTTGGACGTCATCCATCAGTAAGAATAATCAGCTTGCTGTCCTCGGAGAATACCTTTCACAGGTAAGTAACTTCGCTTTACTGTCCCTGGATCCTCCATCTATTGTCTGATCTGCCACAAAATATTTTAAATCTTAATGTTTCTTTACATACTTATATAGTCTGTAAAAACATCACTGTGTCTTTAGCATCTGTGCTTACGAGGAACCCGCTGAAGTTCAAGCACTTCCCTACGTTTATTCTCATAAATATGGAGTATGTGACGTCATAAGTAAAACGTTTACTAAACAAGCTGTACTAGTTCTAATCTCTCTTTAGCATCAAAAACAAGGCCATTGTAATAAACCCGACTTGTTATTATTACACATTGAAGTAAATACTAAAAGATATTTAAAATCATGCCATGCTAATATGTCTGCATTGTCCCACTATGGGAATAAAATGCCACTATGATAGAAACCCCATCAACAGAGTGAAAGCATAGCCCACTTGTACATAGTGGCATCAGGCACCTTGTATCATAAATATATTGAATGTAAGTCGGGGCCTACCTTATCTCTACAAGCTGCAATTGTAGCAGCAGATATCAAAAAAGATGCCGGCAATCAAGTTGGCAAAATAACTGCATGGCTTCCAGCTGCTACCATTTGTAGACGGACATGCTCATGAATATGGAATATCTGACGTCACTAGTTAAAAGGAGTGAAATTCTCCAAACTAATCATTGAACAATAACAAAATGTGAAAAAATATAAGAGATACATTAAAAAAAATGGATGGAATGGCCACAATAAAATTGTGCAACTTAAAAGCAAACTATAAAAGCATATACTATGTCTATAAAATGTAATAAAAGTGATATAGGGGAGAAACTATTGTCATAAAAATATGAATTTTAAAAAGTATGACATCTTGACATTAAATCTTCAGTATAATACCATTTAAAGATATGTGGCAATGCTTATGTCTAAAACCTATAACATTTTATAAAATATAGTAATGCTCAGTCATGAAACTATGCATAGCTTGTGTTCACAAAAAATGAATCAGTTCTACTTCCTGATTTAAACCTTGTGGAGTTGTTGTCCAATTCTTAATTTAACCTCTGTTCCAGCTGCAACAGGAATCTTTCAAGATCACCACCTTTCCAATTCTGTCTAAGGTTTCTAAAAACAAAAAAATTGAAGTTCATTGATTGTATGTTGTTTCTCAATCTACTCCTCCTCTAGCTGAGATAACATTTAACCATTTCTCTGACCTCATGTGCAACTTTCTTTAAAATCACCTTACTTTCTAACTCTTCCTATTTTCTTATCCTTCTATATGTTACATCTTTGCTTTACCCTTCACTATCACCTATAATGTTCTATTACGTATTGGTGACGTAAAACATATACCATGCCATACTTTGTATTGTTTTTTAATATTTTTACTGCTGTAATTGTCTATTGCTCATGCTTGATCTATTCTTACTGTACACCACCTTGAGTGATTTCCTTCAAAAAGGCGGTAAATAAATCCTAATAAATAAATCTAGTGTTCCATCAGTTGTGCGGATCTGACTTGCCTGTTAATATAACTCCTTTGCTCCACGATCCTTGTCCTTATCATCCTCATAGTTTTGCCAATATAAGTGCCCTGTTTACTAAGTCACATTAGCGTTTTAGTGCGCGCTAAACACTGGAGCCACCCATATATTCCTACGACTGACTTAGTATTTAGCGCGTGCTAATCATTAGCTCACTGTAAAAATGCTAAAGCACTCTTAGTGCTGCTTAGTAAGCAGGGCCCTAAATTAGTTTGCGTGGACATATAACAATATATATTAGAAAACTGGAGTTACATGTACTATTAAAATTAAGTTTATATTCCCTTCTAGAGGTTGGGTTTGTGAAAGTAAAGACATTGAGTGTTTACATAGCAGTATTTTGAGCCACAGGGCCCATGACCATTATTTGAAATAGGAATCACATTGCATGGTGGCAAAACTGAAGATGCTAGAAGATTTTTTAGATTCGAATTATGAGAGTAGGCAATCACAGGTTTTGTATTCTGAAAGCATGGACGTTGTTGTAATATATGCCAATGTCTGAGTATGGTATTGTGTATATCCTGTGATAGAAAAGAAAACCTAAGTGCACACACCAAGGTGGTGATTTCTTATTCTGGCCAGTTTTAAGCAGTACTCCCCTCATTTTAGATTGGGCCGTACAATACCCTTCCTTTATACTCAAAAGGTGTGTTTGTGTTTTGGTATACATGTCATTGTTCTATAGTTTTATCCTCCACTTCATGTATTTTATTTTATTTTTCTAGATTGTTATATAGGTATTGTGATGTAAAGCTTTCTACATTTGTTTTATTTTTAAGGATCCCTGACGAAGGCCTGGGAGCCGAAACACGGCTCGTGTTGGGTTCAATTTGTCAACATTGTAACGTTTTGGATAATAAACGTGTTTTGATCACTTAGAAGATTGTGGTTGACTACTTCCACTCTTGTGGATTATCTTTTATTTTTTTTTGTGGAAGCTTTTGCTTTCCTGTTTTGCTTGTGTTAAGTGAGATGAAACAGTGTCTCATTTTCTCCCCCTTCCTCTTTTGAATGTCCAAGTGTTGGCTTCACAGACATGGAAATATGGTGCAATTAAATCTATTTGTCCTTCTGCAAAGCAAGCATTTAACAGCTGTGCAGTTAGAAACCAATTTGTCTGCTGTTAGTCTGGCATCTGATGAAACTCCTGAGATTACCTCAGGCCTGTTCCTCTAGGTCAGCCATCTAGGCAGGAATACAGCAAAGTCTTCCCTTTCCATATATAAGTCAGGACACTGGTATATATGGTAAAGTATCCACTATGTGGAAGGGAAGATGAGATGGGGTGGATGAACAGGGACATCAGAAGATAGTGGTGTATTTAGAAGAGGAGATGAACTGGGTAAGGGTGCATGTGGGGTGGAGTGAAGAACTGAGGTCCCACTCTCACTGTGGGCCTGTGTTCCCATCGGAGCTACTGGGCTCCCACTCTCACTGTGGGCCTGGATTTACTTTAGATCTGTTGGGCTCCCACTTTTACAGCAGTCTACACATTTATTGGTACTGCTGAGCTTCCGTTTTTACAGTGTTCTACACTTAGAGCTGCTGAGCTCTAAGTGTAGCTGGAGCTGCTGAGCTCCAACCTTTATTGTAGCCTGCTCTTGGGGAAGGCTTTCCTCAACCATCATCTTTCACAACATAATTTCTAACCAGGCAGAGGGTTGGTGATACCAAAAAGTACCTCCCACAATAGGCAGCTTGCTTCTGAGGCTCTGCTTCTGTCAGAGCTGTTCAGCTCTCACTCTCACTTTGGGCCTGTGTTCCCATCGGAGCTGCTGGGCTCCCACTTTTACAGCAGTCTACACATTTATTGGTACTGCTGAGCTCCCGTTTTTACAGTGTTCTACACTTTTATTAGAGCTGCTGAGCTCCAACCTTTATTGTAGCCTGCCCTAGGGGATGGCTTTCCTCAACCATCATCTTTCACAACATAATTTCAAACCAGGCAGACGGTTGGTGATACCAGAAAGCACCTCCCACAATAGGCAGCTTGCTTCTGAGGCTCTGCTTCTGTCAGAGCTGTTCAACTCTCACTGTGGGCCTGTGTTCCCATCGGAGCTGCTGGGCTCCCACTCTCACTGTGGGCCTGCATTTACTTTAGATCTGTTGGGCTCCCACTTTTACAGCAGTCTACACATTTATTGGTACTGCTGAGTTCCCGTTTTTACAGTGTTCTACACTTTTATTAGAGCTGCTGAGCTCCAACCTTTATTGTAGCCTGCCCTCCTACAATAGGCAGCTTGCTTCTACTTCTATAAGAACTGCTGAACTCTCACTCTCACTGTGAGCCTGTATTCCCATCAGAACTGCTGAGCTCCCACTCTCTCTCCCACTCACTGTGAGCCTGCACTTACTTTAGAACTGTTAAGCTCCCACTTTTATAGCAGTTTACACTCTAATTTATTAGAGCTGCTCAGCTCCAACCTTTATTGTAGCCTGCTCTTGGGGAAATGCTTTCCTCAGCCATCATCTTTCAGACCGCTCCTACCTGTATCCTCTGTTCCAGCCTGCGTCTGTGTCATCTGCTCCAGCCTGCATCACCTACTCCAGCCTACATCGTCTGCTCTACCCTGCATTCTTTGCTCCAACCTGCATCATCTGCCTCAGCCTACATTCTCTGCTCCAATTTGTATCTTCTGCTCCAACCTGCGTCAGCGTCATCTGCTCCAGTCTGCATCACCTACTCCAGCCTGCATTCTCTGCGCCAACCTGCTTCATTTGCTCCAGCCGCTTCACTTGCCCTAGCCTACATTCGCTGCTCCAACCTACAACTGTACTAAGCTGAAACAATCCTAGCGAATTCTATACTCACAAGTTATATTATCAAAATGAATATCACAACATTCTTTTTCATCATCTTACTCAATCACCCTAATTCATCACATGCTTTCCACACCCCTACCAGAAACTAATATTATTCCTACAATTTGCATGCCTCACCGACCATCCAAATACAATACTCATTGCTGTAATAATAATAACAACCAAAACAATGGAATCATCACCTCAACTGAACATCATCAAAACAAAGGAAATAATAGTCACAATAAACCTTTACAACAAGTTAATAGACAATTAAGAAAAATCAATATAATTCCTAACATATCTGATCCCTTTCAAAAAATCCAAATTGGTTATACAAACGCTAGATCAACTGTCAACAAGACAACAATTCTATCAGATTGGATCATTGATGATCTGGATTTATTAATCATTAATGAAACTTGGATCCATTTCCAAAATGACCCAATACTAACAGATCTTTGCCCTACAGGTTACAAAATAATTCACTGGCCTAGAAATGGAAAAAGAGGAGGAGGCATTGCATTTATATATAAATCCCACTTCATAGTATCAACAATAGCAGAATCCATGTCTCCACAACTAGAAATTGCTTCACTTAATATTAACCATCCTACATTATCTGACCACCTAAACATTATTCTGTTTTATAGACCGCCAGGAATCTGGAAAGAATGTCAACAAAATCTTATGGACTTCATCTCGAATTCTTGTTTATCTAATTCCAATCTACTCATACTAGGAGATATAAATTTGCATCTAGAAAACTATAATGCTAAAAACACACAAAAATGCAAAGATTTTTTTTCCAGTTTGGGGATTTCAATTGGATAAATACTCAATCAACCCATATCAAAGGTCATGCACTTGACCTCATTACATACAAATTTACTCCTGATCAAACCTTTACAATAACAGATATCAATTGGACACAAGTACCCTGGTCAGATCACTTCAAACTAAAAATATCCATGCAATGGAGAATAAAAATAAATTCGAGCCTGAATCAAGAACAAAAAACTTTCACCACAAGAGGTCACATTGATCCAGTATTATTCTGGCAAGAGGTCTACAGGAATGAATGGTCAGTACAAACAGACTCCAATCAATATCTTTTAAACTTGGACACAAGATGCAATAGCATACTTGATACAATAGCACCAATACAAACAAGAATATCACAAAGAAAAAATTCACTCCCATGGTTTAACGACAAATTGAAAAAACTAAAAACCCAAACAAGGAGACTTGAACGTGCTTGGAACAAAAAGAAAAATGAACAAACATTCACTGCTTGGAAATTAATGTTAAGAAAATACAAATATACCATCAGGCAATCCAAGAGGTCATATTATAATTCCAAAATAGGACAAAACCATAAAGACTTACACAAGTTATTCCAATTTGTACATAATCTTCTAGACACCACACCAGTTACCTTAACTAACACGGATACCCCATCAGCAGATAAACTACCTACTTCAATGAGAAAATCATTAAACTAAGATCCACCTTATTAGCTAACTTCCATCTATGTAAAATTCATTGACGACTTAGACCCAACAACCAATGAGTATCCAGCAGATCGAATTTGGACAAATTTTTATTCACTAACGGAAGATACTGTCGCCCAAGAGATCAACAAATTCACCAAATCCCACTGTAAACTGGATCATGCCCCAGCTACTTAATAAAATCTGCCCCCCAGCGTTTCATAGTAGATCTCACCTCCTACCTGAATCACATGCTTCAACATGGATCCTTTCCCACGGACAAAGGAAATATCCTACTAACATCAATTCCTAAAGACCAGAAGAAAAAACTAAATGATATATCTAATTATCGTCCAGTGGCATCCATCCCATTGGTAGTCAAGCTGATGGAAAGCCTGGTAACTAAACAATTTACCAACTACTTGAACAACTTCTCAGTATTGCACACATCCCAATCTGGCTTCCCTGCCAATCACAGCACCAAAACAGTTCTTTTAACACTCATGACCAAATTTAAACAAATTATTGCAAACGGTAACAATGTTCTTCTTTTACAATTCAACATGTCCAGCGCGTTCGACATGGTTGACCATGGTATCCTATTAAACATTCTTGAATATTTTGGAATTGGAGGTAATGTACTGAATTGGTTTCATAGTTTCCTAACAGCAAGAACATACCGGGTAATATCTGAATTGATTATATCATCGCCATGGAGACCTGAATGTGGTGTGCCACAGGATCTCTGCTTTCCCCGATCCTCTTTAATTTAATGATGTTACCACTAGCCAGATCTTTATCCAACCTAAACCTTAACCCTTATATTTATTGCTGACGATGTGACAATATATATCTCATATAAAAATGACTTGTCTGAAATTGTAGATAAAATTAATCTCAGCTTCCAAGTTATGAATTCATGGGCAGATGCATTCCAACTGAAACTCAACGCAGAAAAACACACAATGCCTTATATTATCATTGCAGTATAATAAAATCAATTATACCAATATAAATATACTAAATCACACTCTTCCTGTTGCGGACAACCTGAAACTCTAATGTGTAACAATCGATCGTAACCTTAGTCTAGATAACCACGTGAAAATTGTTATAAAGAAAATGTTTTATGCAATGTGGAGGCTTAGAAGAATAAAACTTTTCTTCC
This sequence comes from Microcaecilia unicolor, assembly GCF_901765095.1. NCBI lineage: Eukaryota > Metazoa > Chordata > Amphibia > Gymnophiona > Siphonopidae > Microcaecilia > Microcaecilia unicolor. The sequence goes on along the minus strand of NC_044039.1, from coordinate 44,777,288 downwards.
CAAGAGAGAGATTCCGCAAACTAGTGCAATCACTGGTATTGAGCCATTTGGATTACTGCAATTCCTTATATGCGGGATGCAAAGCTCAAACCATTGAGAAACTCCAGACAGCCCAGAACACCGCAGCCAGACTGATATTCGGAAAGGCGAAATACTATAATGCTAAACCCCTTAGAGAAAAATTACACTGCCTTCCACTAAAGGATCGAGTTGCATTCAAAATATGCACCTTAGTTCATAAAATTATTTATGGAGATGCCCCATCTTACATGTCAGACCTTATAGATCTACCAGAGAGAAACAGCAAAAGTTCATCACGTATGTTCTTAAACTTCAATTATCCCAATTTCAGAGGACTTAAATACAAATCAATACATCTAGCTTTTCATACATCTATACACAACGATGGAATGAATTACCAACCACTATAAGAAAAACACGCAACTTGATGACCTTCCGGAAACTACTGAAGACTTACTTGTTCAAAAAAGCGTACAAAATGGATCCCTCATAACGATCTGACTCCTAAACTACACCAGACACAATTTTATATTGGAACTCTTTTATTTTGCCTATTTTATTTACACCCTAATTACTGATAATCATACCCTGTCCTGATATCATTATGTTATGTTGTTATCCATTTATTATACCTTGTCCTGATATCATTATATTATGTTGTTATCCTCTTACCCACTTCTTAATCAACATAATTTTCGTATGAACCTTAATAGCAATAATTCTGAAATTCTTGTCCGTTAATGATTGCCATAATATTCCTATGCACCTTATCTGTTATATATACTCTGATTCTCTATTCCATCAATGTGATTGTAGTCCTATATAATAATTCTCACCTCCAACGTTCAAATGTGCCTGGGACCATGCCTCCCTCGGAGGTGGTCTGCTAGGCAGGCACGCACTGACGTCAGTGACAGCTGCTACTCCTCCCCCTGTGTTACGGCCCACTGGACCCCCCCTTCGCAACACTGTCGACCCCCCCCCCTCTTCTCTGCAAAAACCGCCCCCCGCCGCCGTCCAGTACCTGTGCTAACGAGGGACCCCAACCCCCATCTGCCGAAGTCCTGTGCTGGCCTTCGCGGCGTTGCTTCTTCAGTGATCTTTGGTTCAAGTTCCTCTGCGTGCGTCTGACGTACGCAGAGGAACTTGAACACAAAATCATTGAAGAAGCAACACCGCGAAGGCCAGCATAGGACGTCGGCTGACGGGGGTTGGGGTCCCCCGTCAGCACAGGTACTGGACGGCGGCGGGGGAAGGTTTTCGCCGAGAAGGGGGGTCGACTGGGTCGCGGAAGGGGGGTGAAAACGGAGGGATGGCAGAGTCTAGAACAGCGAGGGAGGGTGGGGGATGGCCTTGCTAGCGCCCGTTTCCTTCCCTTTTGAAAAGGGCATTTTTTACTAGTTGTATTATATTGTAAGCCACATTGTTTTTTTTGGGGGGGGGGCGAGGGGTAATCTGAAAGGGGACAGACAGTATTGAAAGAGGGGGGCTGTGTGTGTGTGTGTGTGTATATATGCAAGTGTGTATGGAGGGGATTTGCAGCCTTTTGTTAAGACATTCTGGGTTTCGTATATTTTCATGGGGCAATGTGCAGAGCTGAAGACAAATTGCAGGTAGCACCGACTTCTTTTTTTTTTTTTTTTCCCAGTTGTTGACATTTTAGCAACATCCATAAACATAACTGTGTTACAAGAATTCAGCACTGCCTGCAGCTCCGAGCTCCCCTTGGATTTGGTGGCTTGCCGAAATAAAAATCACTGAAAGCCAGAACTTTTAATTACAATGCACTATTACTATATTTCTAGGGAAAATTTGCACCAAAAATTTTAAATAAGACTTTTCAGTTTAGTAGTTTACTTACTATTCAGAAACAGTGATTATACTGTGTTTTGATAAAGTGCAGAACTTTAAACTGTGCATGGAATTTCATTTTTTTTTGCACTGAATTCCCCAAGGAGTATGTACAACCACTGCAAGTTCAGTGTCATGAATTGTATTCTGCATCTTCAGGATCCAAGTATCCTGTTCTTTGCTTCTTTTAGATGATAGTACTCTTTAAACTTTACACAGTGTAAGGCATTTGCCTACTGTTTTCCTGCTAGTAATCATGACTTGTCTAGACTTTATTAGAATTGGGGGTAATTTTAAGACTGGCAGGATAGGTGCAAAGTCCAGTGACAGCACTTCTGCATACTTTAATTTTGAAATGTATTCATTTAGAAAGATAACCTAAGAGAATATATCATCACAATTTTATACCAGCTAGTTATACAGGTACGTCTTCAGAGGAATTTACATGCCTATTTTTGTAAATTAAATATTTCTTCCGTATCATACCATGCCCTCAAACACCTCCCTTACTGCAGATGTAAGTATGCGTGTAGAGGACCTACACATTTACTTTTACCTCTATATAGAGAATGCTATTTTCTAAAAGCCTATTTCCCTGAGTACCTACAGAAATAGTTTTAAAATTGTCTTCATTATGTTGCAAATATGGTAATGCTGCTTTCTAATTTTTCATCTCAGGGCTTTCCTCCTCAGGTCCCACCACAATATTTGGGAGATACCAGTGTTGCTTCCTCTTGGCATTGCCCCCCACGGGTGTCTCGTCTACAGTCCTTTCACCTTCCATGTCCACAGACCTAGTGACTCAGCATGGCTACCAGATGGAGCCAAATATTTTGGTTCCTGTGAGTTCTCTTGGAGGACAGGTCCAAGCTCCCCATCTAGCAGTCAGTGTTCCTGTGAGTTCTCTTGAAGGACAAGTTCAAGCTCCTCAGCCAGCAGTTGGTGTTCCCGTGAGTGCTGTTGGAGGACAAGTTCAAGCTCCCCAGCCAGCAGCCAGTATATCTCAGCAGGTCTCATCTGCATCTCATCAGCAGTCATCCATTGAAGTAAGTGTTAGCAAGCATGTTTGTGTATGCATTTACATTGTTAAAGAGAAGTAAAAATCTTGTGGCAAGTTATGAAGCTTGAAATGCTTTGGCTTTGAAAAAGGATGGGTAGTTATACAGCATGGACAACCAATGTTAATAAAAGAAAGGTACTATAGAATTCAATTTTGGAAGAGATTTCCATTCTATACTTGTGTTGTGGGGATTATGGATTTTTATTTACTACATATTGGATTTCCTGACAGGACCATCGGTGAAATGAGGATAATACCAGCTGTTTAAGATATTTGGAGAAGGGGAAGAAAAGATAGGCTGGCCTTAGTTTCTTATATTTTAAGAGTTTTATATATATATATATATATATATATATATTATTATAGTAGAAGTAAACAGAGTTACAAGATTTTGTGTACATCTTGACCATCCATAAACTTACAGAACTAAACAACATCTCTATTAAGGTTTAGACTTGTTTTTTTCCCCTTCCCCCCCCCTTCCAAGAACGTGCCCGCCCACCCACCCCCCCATCCCAACCTATCAAACCCCTTCCCTCCCCCCTCATAAGTTCAAGATACGGCTTCGGGCAGTAGGGGTAAGCGTATCCCAAAAGGGTGCCCAAGTAGCACAAAAAATGTCCCCCTTGTTAGATGCTAAGTCCTTTATTTTCTGCTTCTCCAATGAGCACATCTGAATCATAGCTATACGCCACTGTGCCAGGGAGGGACTTTCTGCACTCCTCCACAGTTGTAGGATTATTCTCTTACCCATCAGAACAGTGCGTTTTAAAAAAGCTTTCATTTTCGCTGGCATACACCCTGCACTGACAAAACTCTCAAATAATTGTCCTGGGGCTATCTTCCATCTTGTGCGCCAACAGTTAGATACCTGCAGTCCCACTTCCTTCCAGACTTTTTGCACCCCGGGGCACGTCCAAAACATGTGCCCCAGGTGTGCTCCGGAAGCCCCACATTTGGGGCAGGAGTCCACGTCTGCTATTGTTGCTCTCCAGGCTCTATACGGTGAGATATACAGCCTCAGCAGAAATTTTAGTTGCAACTCCTGCCAAGCTACGTTCTCTGTAAGCTTAGCCACAGATAGCAACTGTTTGCATAAGTGCTCCTCCTGGAGATTAAGTCTCAGTTCCGTATTCTATTGTGCAATTATTTTGGAAAAGTCAAAGTTCGGTAATGATTCTCTTATGAAAGAGTGAAAGTATCTCAATGGGACTCTTTGTTGGGCCTCTAGACCCAATAATTCAGTAAGCTTGTCCCCTATCTCTGCAGTCAGGGCTTGTTTGGGCAGAGAGGCAATATAATGTCTCAGCTGGTAATACGCAAAGTCATCCCTTTGTTCAATATGAAATTCTGTACATATATCCTGTAAAGATTTCATTTCCCCCTGGTCCATTACCACATGAAACAGTAAGAGTTATTTTTTAAAAGTTATGTGGATTTCAATTAATTGGGATGAAAACTAGTACAGAGATGGTGCCTCTTGGTCCAGGATTGGGGGGGGGAGGAGGGTAGAAATAAGATATATGCTGACCCTGTGTTGGTACCTGCTGGCAAAAGAACAATGCCAAGAGTGAACTTTTGAGGAGGCAGTTTTCTAGCTTCATGCTGCAGTATTTCTCAAGTTGCTTCTGGAGTATTTAATTTGACACACTTGTATTCCAGTCAACCGTAAGTTCAGAGCAGATCACTTTAAATAAATAACACACAAAAAGCTATGCTAAAAGCACATTTACATTATATATCTCACCAACCTGCTCCTTAGCATCAATGAAACCAAACGCCAGCTTTCCAGACTTCTTAAATAATATATTCAAAGTCTACTTAAATATTTAGTAAAAAGGTAAATTTTAAAATGGGATAAAGCAGAACTGCTTGATGTAGTGTTATTTGGATTTTCAGAAGGTGTCTGGATACTGTGCCCCATGACAGACACCTTAGGAAATTAAGTTTCATGGGGACAGAAGAGGTCATCTTACTGTGGTTCTCAACTGGTGAAAGGAATCAGAATTGTACTAAATGGTCCATTTTCTTAATGGATACAGGTAAATTGTAGAGTGCCTCATGGATCTGTGTTGCCATCACTGTTTAAAATATTCATTAACAATCTGGAAAAGGCAGAATGAATGAATGGTGCAAACTTTCCAAAGAGAGAAAATTATTCAGATTTTTAAATTAAACTGCAGAAGGACCTTGCTAAACTGGTGGAATGGGCATCAAAATGGCACTTGATATCCTGAAAACCCAACTGACTGGGTGTGCCTGAGGTCTGGATTGAGAAGAACTGAACTCTATGGTGTTATCCTCCCTGAATGCCACTTTAACTCCTTGGTTAATAAATTGCCCAGTTGATTCCCTCACAGGTTTCTTAGTGTACTTGAAAATGTTTTTGTTGGTTGCTTCTGCCTCTAGAAGTTGGCTCTCGGCGTGCTTTATTACTGGGTTACATCTAAATTTACCAGTGTTTCTTCTTATTTTCTTCGTTTGATCTTGCTTTCCAATTTTTTTTTTAAGGGCGCTTTTTTTTATATTGATGGCCTCTCGTAGTACTATTCAGCCACTCTGGCAAAGGTTTGCTCTTCCTTTTGTCTTTTCTGATATGTGGAATACATTTATCTGGGCTTCTTGAAAATATTTTTAAACCAATTCCATGCTTGATGCAAACTTTTAATCTTGGTAACTGCTTCTCCTAGTTCTTCCTAACCGCTTTCCTTACTTTTATCACTGTCTTCCCTTTTAAAATTGGATATAAACTGAGAATTTATTTTTTTTTGCAAATAAAAGCCTTCAAAAACTGCATCTCAGTTTATATTTGAGCCTTTGCTTCCTTCCCCATGGTGTCCCTCCACTACCACCGCCGCCCTTCCCCCTCGCTCCCCCAACAACCAGGAGAGCTCCCACTTCTTCCATCCCTCGAACAAAGCAATTTACCTTCCAGGGCCTGCAATATCACACTGGTGGTCTAGTGGTGAGTTGGGGCAGGAGCAATCCCACTCGCTGGAGTTTGCACAGCCATTTTGGGATTGGAGATGAGATAGGAGCGAGTGGGGATTGCTTCTGACCCAACTGACCACTAGACCACCAGAGCAGTACAGTAGGCCTGTGGGCCTTTGTTTATTCAAGGGGAGAGAGAAAGGGAACTTAAGAAAGTGGTAACTTTTCCAGTTTGGGAAGATAGCGCCAGAGGAACAGGGGAAGGAGAGAATGAATGAATGAAAGAAATGAAAATTTACGAGAGGAACACAATCTGAATGCCCGGCATTTGTACACAGGGTAGGTAGGACACTTTTTTTTTAAAAATGAAGGACGTGAAAGTATTACATCTTGGGGGAGGGGTGAGGAGGAAAGCGGTGGGGTATCCAGATACTGGGCATTAGGGCCACGGGGGTACATAGACTTTTGAAAGCCTTAAGGAACCCAGAGTGTGGGAACGAGGAGGAAAAGGAGGGGAGGGAACGGGGTGAGGGGCATTAGGAACAGGGGAGGGGGCCCTGTCACACACTCTAATTCTCACACACACACTGTCACACAGACAGTCTCACTCTGTCACACACCCGCACATTCACTCTGGCTCTCTCTCTCAAACATACACACTCCCAGGAAAACCTTGCTAGCGCCCGTTTCATTTGTTCCAGAAACGGCCTTTTTTACTATTATGAACTATAATTGAACTGTATGAAGACCAATACAGCAGAAACCATCCGTTAAGAGTTAATAAATGTTCCAGTTCTTTTAAATCCTCCGAGTGTTGTGTGGTTTCTCCGAGGACAAGCAGGCTGCTTGTTCTCACGACTGGGTTGACGTCCACGGCAGCCCCCACCAACCGGAACAAAAACTTTGCGGGCGGTCCCGCACGCAGGGCACGCCCACCGCGCATGCGCGGCCGTCTTCCCGCCCGTGCGCGACCGTTCCCGCTCAGTTTTTTCGATTCCGCGTTGGAGAGAGACGTGTTACCATCTCTCTCTTGGTCAGCCCCGGAAACCGGATTGAGGCCTAGCCGCGAATTTTCTCTTCTTTTCTTTTCTTTATTTTCTGTGTTTAAAAAAAAAAAAGAAGTTGGTTTGTCCCGTCGTCGTCTTAGCCGCGGGGGCGCCTCGTTGTGGCCGCGCGGTCGTTTCTTTTTCGGGTGTGCTTTTCACTGCCACCATCGACGACTTTGACTTCGCCGACGCGATTTTTCCGTCGATGTCCTCGAAGGTCCCGAGTAGATTCAAAAAGTGTGGTCGGTGCGGCCGGCAGATCTCGCAAACCGATACCCACGCTTGGTGCCTCCAGTGCCTTGGCCCGGACCATAATACCAAGACGTGCACCTTGTGTCTCGGCTTGCGGAAGCGGACACAGGTGGCGAGGCAAGTTCGTCGGGACCAACTTTTTGGAACTTGCGCCGGCCCTTCGACGTCGACGGCATCGGTGTCGACGGCCGGATCTTCGGTACCGATGTCGACGAAATTGGCACCGACGATGGCATCGACCCCAGGAGCACAGGTACCGTTGGCCCGCCGGACCACCGGCGACGGCGGGGGTGAGCGGCCGCGCGGGCAGTCTGCCCCGGCCACTCCCTCTACCCAGGGCCATCGGGACCGAACCCTGTCAGACCCGATCCCTCGAGGCCGGGGGGGTTCTACCTCCTCTTCATCTCTGCCACCGAGCGCCGATGATGGGCACCGAAAGAAGACCAAGAAACATCGTCATCGGTCGCCCACGGCTCACGGGACTACTAGTTCCGGCGCCTCCAGAGATGACTCCACGCCGAGGAAGCGGCAGTGCCGAGAGGAGCGTTCTCCCTCGGTCGAAGAGGTGTCGCTGCGTCCGTCCATGGGTGCTTCGGTACCGTCTCCTGGACCCGAGCAGTTTCCGGCACCCGCACCAGCCCCCCTGCCTTTCCCGACAGCGGGCCTTGACGAGTGCCTCCGAGCCATCCTTCCGGGGATTCTGGAAGGGCTGATGCGCCAGGCCTTGCCGGCACCGGGGGTGCTTGCACCCCCGGCGCCATTGATGGAGGTGCCAGCGTGCTCTAGCCCGATGCCGACGCCGCTTGCGGTACCGGTATCGACCGCCACGCAGGTGGAATCCCTGTTGACATCGATGGAGGGAGCTTCATCCCCGCCGGCATGGGAGTCCACCGCTCGACGCCATTATCGAGGACATGGTTCCTCACAGTCGAGACGGGCCCGGTTCAGGTCTGAGCTGCAAGAGCTCATGTTTGACACCAAGGAAGAGGCCTCGTGGGGGAAGGAGGAGGACCCCATATATTTCTCCTCAGAGGAGTCTGAGGGCCTTCCCTCCGACCCCACTCCTTCACCGGAGAGGAAGCTCTCGCCCCCTGAGAGCCTCTCCTTTGCCTCCTTCGTCAGGGATATGTCTATATGCATTCCCTTCCCCGTGGTCTCTGTGGATGAGCCGAGGGCTGAGATGCTCGAGGTCCTCGACTATCCATCACCACCTAGAGAGTCTTCTACGGTACCGTTGCACAATGTCCTCAAAGAGACACTGCTTCGGAACTGGCTGAAGCCATTATCTAACCCCACTATTCCCAAGAAAGCGGAGTCCCAATACAGAATCCACTCTGACCCAGAGTTGATGCGGCCCTAATTGCCTCATGACTCGGCGGTCATGGACTCTGCTCTCAAGAGGGCACGGAGTTCGAGGGATACCGCCTCGGCGCCCCCGGGGCGGGAGTCTCGCACTCTGGACTCGTTTGGGAGGAAGGGCCTACCAATCTTCCATGCTCGTGACCCGCATCCAGTCGTACCAGCTGTACACGAGCATTCACATGTGGAACAATGTGAAGCAACTGGCGGACCTGGTCGATAAGCTCCCTCCGGAGCAGTCCAGGCCTTTTCAGGAGGTGGTCAGGCAGCTGAAGGCATGTAGAAAGTTCCTGTCCAGGGGTATATATGACACCTGTGATGTGGCATCTCGAGCTGCGGCCCAAGGTATAGTGATGCGCAGACTCTCCTGGCTGCGTCTCTCTGACCTGGACAACCGCACCCAGCAACGACTGGCGGATGTCCTTTGCCGGGGGGATATCATCTTTGGCGATAAGGTCGAGCAGTTGGTGGACCAACTACACCACCGGGAAACCGCCCTCGACCAGCTCTCCCACCGGGCGCCTTCAGCATCCACCTCTGCAGGTGGACGTTTTTCCTGGGCCAGGCAGGCTGCGCCCTACGCCTACAACAAGCGTAGGTACACCCAGCCGGCCCGAAGGCCTCCTCAGGCACAGGGACAGTCCCAGCGCGCTCGTTCCCGTCAACAGCGTGCGCCTAAGCAGCCCCCTGCGCCTCCACAGCAAAAGCCGGGGACGGGCTTTTGACTGGATCCATGGGAACATAGCCGCCATCAAAGTGTCCGTACCGGACGACCTGCCGGTCGGGGGGAGATTGAAAGCTTTTCACCAAAGGTGGCCTCTGATAACCTCCGATCAGTGGGTTCTCCAAATAGTGCGGTGCGGATACACCCTGAATTTGGCCTCCACTCCACCAAATTGCCCACCAGAAGCCCAATCCTTCAGCTCCCATCACAGGCAGGTACTTGCAGAGGAACTCTCCGACCTTCTGAGCACCAATGCGGTCGAGCCTGTGCCACCAGGGCAGGAAGGGCAGGGATTCTATTCCAGGTACTTCCTTGTGGAAAAGAAAACAGGGGAGATGCGCCCCATCCTAGACCTGAGAGGCCTGAACAAATACCTGGTCAAAGAGAAGTTCAGGATGCTTTCCTTGGGCACCCTTCTACCAATGATTCAGAGAGACGATTGGCTATGTTCCCTGGATTTAAAGGACGCTTACACTCACATCCCGATACTGCCAGCTCACAGACAGTATCTCAGATTCCGCCTGGGGACACGGCACTTTCAGAATTGTGTGCTGCCCTTTGGGCTCGCCTCTGCCCCACGGGTGTTCACGAAGTGCCTTGTGGTGGTCGCGGCGTATCTACGCAAGCTGGGAGTGCACGTGTTCCCGTATCTCGACGATTGGCTGGTCAAGAACACCTCAGAGGCAGGGGCTCTCCGGTCCATGCAGTGCACTATTCACCTCCTGGAGCTGCTGGGGTTTGTGATAAATTACCCAAAGTCCCATCTCCAGCCACTCCAATCTCTGGAATTCATAGGAGCTCTGCTGAATTCACAGACGGCTCAGGCCTTTCTTCCCGAGGCGAGGGCCCACAACCTCCTGTCCCTCGCTTCCCAGACCAGAGCGTCTCAGCAGGTCACAGCTCGGCAGATGTTGAGACTCCAGGATCATATGGCCTCTACAGTTCATGTGACTCCCATGGCTCGTCTTCACATGAGATCTGCTCAGTGGACCCTAGCTTCCCAGTGGTGCCAAGCCACCGGGAATCTAGAAGATGTCATCCATCTGTCCTTCAGTTGCCGCAATTCGCTGCACTGGTGGACATTTCGGACCAATTTGACCCTGGGACGTCCATTCCAAATTCCGCAGCCCACGAAGGTGCTGACGACGGATGCATCTCGCCTGGGGTGGGGAGCTCATGTCGATGGGCTCCACACCCAGGGACTGTGGTCCCTCCAGGAACAGGACCTGCAGATCAACCTCCTGGAGCTCCGAGCGGTCTGGAACGCACTGAAGGCCTTCAGAGATCGGCTGTCCTATCAAATCATCCAAATTCGGACAGACAATCAGGTTGCAATGTATTACATCAACAAGCAGGGGGGCACCGGATCTCACCCCCTGTGTCAGGAAACCATCGGGATGTGGCATTGGGCCTGCCAGTTCGGCATGCTTCTCCAAGCCACATACCTGGCAGGCGTAAACAACTGTCTGGCCGACAGACTGAGCAGAGTCATGCAACCGCACGAGTGGTCGCTCCATTCCAGAGTGGTACGCAAGATCTTCCGAGAGTGGGGCACTCCCTCGGTGGACCTTTTCGCCTCTCAGACCAACCACAAGCTGCCTCTGTTCTGTTCCAGACTACAGGCACACGGCAGACTAGCGTCAGATGCCTTTCTCCTCCATTGGGGGACCGGCCTCCTGTATGCTTATCCTCCCATACCTTTGGTGGGGAAGACCTTACTGAAGCTCAAGCAAGACCACGGCACCATGATTCTGATAGCGCCTTTTTGGCCCTGACAGATCTGGTTCCCTCTACTTCTGGAGTTGTCCTCCGAAGAACCGTGGAGATTGGAGTGTTTTCCGACTCTCATTTCGCAGAACGACGGAGCGCTTCTGCACCCTAACCTTCAGTCTCTGGCTCTCACGGCCTGGATGTTGAGGGCGTAGATTTTGCTTCGTTGGGTTTGTCTGAGGGTGTCTCCCGTGTCTTGCTTGCCTCTAGAAAGGATTTTACTAAAAAGAGTGGAGGAGGTTTGTCGTTTGGTGTGAGAGCAAGGCCCTAGAACCTTGTTCTTGACCTGCACAGAACCTGCTTGAATACCTTCTGCACTTATCAGAATCTGGCCTCAAGACCAACTCAGTAAGGAATCACCTTAGTGCGATTAGTGCTTACCATTACCGTGTAGAGGGTAAAGCCATCTCTGGAGAGCCTTTAGTCGTTCGATTCATAAGAGGCTTGCTTTTGTCAAGGCCCCCTGTCAAGCCTCCTGCAGTGTCATGGGATCTCAACGTTGTCCTCACCCAGCTGATGAAACCTCCTTTTGAGCCACTGAATTCCTGCCATCTGAAGTACTTGACCTGGAAGGTCATTTTCTTGGTGGCAGTTACTTCAGCTCGTAGAGTCAGTGAGCTGCAAGCCCTGGTAGCTCATGCTCCTTATACCAAATTTCATCATAATAGAGTAGTACTCCGCACTCACCCTAAGTTCCTGCCAATGGTGGTGTCGGAGTTCCATCTTAACCAGTCAATTGTCTTGCCAACATTCTTTCCCAGACCACATACACGCCCTGCTGAACGTCAGTTGCACATATTGGACTGCAAGCGAGCGTTGGCCTTCTATCTGGAGCGGACACAGCCCCACAGACAGTCCGCCCAATTGTTTATTTCTTTCGACCCCAATAGGAAAGGGGTCGCTGTCGGGAAATGCACCATTTCCAATTGGCTAGCAGATTGCATTTCCTTCACTTACGCCCAGGCTGGGCTGGCTCTTGAGGGGTCATGTCACGGCTCATAGTGTTAGAGCCATGGCAGCATCAGTGGCCCACTTGAAGTCAGCCACTATTGAAGAGATTTGCAAAGCTGCGACGTGGTCATCTGTCCACACATTCACATCACATTACTGCCTCCAGTAGGATACCCGACGCGACAGTCGGTTCGGGCAGTCGGTGCTGCAGAATCTGTTTGGGGTTTGAATCCAACTCCACCCTCCAGGACCCGATTTATTCTGTTCAGGCTGCACTCTTAGTTAGTTGTTCTTCGTAGGTCAATTTCTGTTATGCCCTCACCGTTGCGAGGTTCAATTGACCTGGGTTCTTGTTTTGAGTGAGCCTGAGAGCTAGGGATACCCCAGTCGTGAGAACAAGCAGCCTGCTTGTCCTCGGAAAAAACGAATGATACATACCTGTAGCAGGTGTTCTCCGAGGACAGCAGGCTGATTGTTCTCACCTACCCTCCCTCCTCCCCTTTGGAGTTGCGTTTTTCCTCATTCTTTTGCTTGTCATTCAACTGAGCGGGAACGGTCGCGCACGGGCGGGAAGACGGCCGCGCATGCGCGGTGGGCGTGCCCTGCGTGCGGAACCACCCGCGAAGTTTTTGTTCCGGTTGGTGGGGGCTGCCGTGGACGTCAACCTAGTCGTGAGAACAATCAGCCTGCTGTCCTCGGAGAACACCTGCTACAGGTATGTATCATTCGCTTTCTGGGCATAGGAGCCAACTTTTCAAAATGATTGGGGGTGCTTAATTTTTTTTTTTTTTTTTTTACAGGTGGTGCATTTGTCAGCAAATTTAATTACCTCACTAGTTACTTCCATCTCTAGACCATTTATAAATATGTTGAAAAGCAATGGTGCCAGTATAGTCCCTTGCAGAAACCCACTATCTACATTTTAACCAGTTTTTAAACCACAGTAGTGCACTACCTCCTATCCCATACCTCTCCATTTTCCTCTGGAGTCTGTCAAATGCCTTTTGAAAATCCAAATACACAATATCGACTGGCTCACCTTTATCAACATGTTTGTTCACCCTTTCAAATAAATGTAATAGATTGGTGAGGCAAAATTTCCCTTCACAAGATGCATGTTGGCTTTGTCTCTTTTAATCCATGCTTTTGAATATGCTCTGTAATTTTGTGCCTTATAAATACTCTACCATTTTGCCTAGCACTGACGTCAGGCTCACCTGTCTATAATTTCCCGGATTACCTCTGGAACCTTTTTTAAAACTGGGCCTTACATTGGCCACCCTCCACTCTTCCAGTACCGTGCTTGATTTTAAAGATAATTTATATATTACTAACAATAGTTATACAAGTTCATTTTTCAATTCTGTCAGTACTCTGGGATGAATACCATCTGGTCCAGGCGATTTGCTACTCTCAATTTGTCAAATTGCACCATTACATCTTCCAGGTTTATAGAGATTTCATTCAGTTTCTCTGACTCGACTGCTTTGAATATCTTTTCTGCTTTGAATATCTTTTCTGGCACCGGTATCTCTCCCAAACCTTCCTCAATGGAGACCGAAGCAAAGAATTCATTTAATCTTTCCACTATGGCTTTGTCTTCCCTGAGTGCCCCTTTTATCCCTCGGTCATCTAACAATGCAACTGATTTTTTTTGCCAGCTTCTTGCTTTTAATATACCTGGAAAAAAAAAGCTTACTATGTCTTTTTGCCTCAAGCACAATTTTCTTTTTTCAAATTCCCTCTTTGCCTTCCTTATCAGTGCTTTGCATTTGACTTGCTATTCCTTATGATGTTTCTTACTATTTTTAGTCTGATCCTTCATCCATTTTCTGAAAGATTTTCTTTTAGCTCTAATAACTTCCTTCACGTCATTTTTTAACCATGCCAGCTGTCGTTTGGTCTTCCTTCCTCCTTTTTTTTAGTACATGTAATATATTTGGCCTAGGCTTCCAGGAGGTTATTCTAGAACAGCATCCACGCCTGTTGTAAATTTCTAAACTTCACAGCTGCTCCTTTAAGTTTTTTTTTTCATCATTCTTCTCATTTTATCGTCTCCTTTTTGAAAGTTAAATGGTAACGTATTGGATTTCCTGTAGTTACTCCAAAGCTTATATTTGGAAAGTCAAGATTTGAAAGCGCCTCACCCCTTCGAGAAAGGCTTCACTGGCTCCCCATCAAAGAGAGAGTATACTTCAAGGTCCATACAGTGATCCAGAAGATCATATCAGGAGAATCCCCCAGTTATATGAACAACCTGATTGACCTCCCAATTAGAAATAGAACAATGTCATCGCGAACATACCTCAATCTACACCTCCCAAACTGCAAAGGTGTCAAGTACAAAACGTACTATGCATCCAGTTTCTCCTTTCTGGGTAGTCAACTTTGGAATGCTCTCCCAAGACCCATCCGAGCTATTAATAACTATTTACCTTTCAGGAAAATGTTAAAGTCCCATTTTTTCAAGCAAGTTTACCCTAATGGACCAGCTTAATTTCACCAGATCACCTACGATACTCCTGCTAAGACGACAACGCTTACTATGACCCCAATGTTATAATCAATCTCTCATCTTCTTCCCTCCATCCTTTACCATTTCCCTCCCATTCTCCTTCCCTTTCACCTATCATATCCTTGTCTACCTTCGCTATTCTAGTTCATTACATTCTTTTCACATGTCCTTTGTAATGCCTTTCATAATGTAAGTAGTTATGATCATCACAATTTATAATACTGTTCCTACATTTCCTTGCTTTTACTGTATTCTTTGCCATGTAAGATGCTTTCTTTTACTATGTAAGCCGCACTGGACCTGCTGTATGTGGGAAAGAGCGGGGTACAAATGTAATAAATATATCAAATCTGATCATATTAAGATCACTGTTATAAAGCAACCCCATCACCATTACCTCCTGCACCAGCTCATGCGCTCCACTAAGGACTAGGTCTGGCATTTTTTCTCCTCTTGGCTCCTGTACCAACTGCTTCATAAAGCAGTCCTTAATGTTGTCAAGGAATTTTACCCTCCCTAGCATGCCCTGATGTTATATTAATCCAGTCATTATCAGGGTAATTGAAATCACCCATTATTATTGTTCCCCAGTTTGTTAGGCTCCCTAATTTCTGGTAATATTTCTATATCCATCCGTTCATCCTGGTCAGGTGGATGGTAGTACATTTCTATCACTATCCTGGTCAGGTGGATGGTAGTACACTCCTATCACTATCCTTTTCCCATTTACACATGGAACTTCAATCCATAAGGATTCCAAGATGAATTTTGTCTATTTGATTCAAGGCCCTCCTTAACATGCAATGCTACCCCTCCACCAATTCGATCCACCCTATCACTACGATATCATTTGTACCCCAGTATGACAGTGTCCCACTGGTTATACTACTTCCACCAGGTCTCAGAGATGTCTGTTATATCTGATTTTTCATTTGTTGCAATCTAACTCTCCCATTTTATTTCTTAGGCTTCTGGCATTCACACATAGACATTTCAAACTGTGTTTGTTGTTCCTGTTTACATCTTGCTCAGCAGTTGACTGTGTTAATTTGTAGTCTTTTGTTTGCTTTTTATTTAGAGACACCTGGTCTACAGTGGTCTCTATTGCAACCTGGCTATCGGGATATCCTATCTTCCCTGTTTTGATGATATCTTTCAAAGATACTTTATTCCAAACCATGCGCTTTTGAATGACTGTCGGCCTTCCCCAGGTTCTAGTTTAAAAGCTGTGCTATCTCCTTTTTAAAGGTCGATGCCAGCAGCCTGGTCCCACCCTGGTTAAGGTGGAGCCCTGGTTCTGGTGTAGGCTCCCCCTTCCGCAGAATGTTGCCCACTTCCTTACAAATCTAAAACCCTCTACCCTGCACCATCGCCTCATCCATGCATTGAAACTCCAGAGCTAAGCCTGTCTCTTGGGCCCCGCACATGGAACTGGAACACTTCGGAGAATGCTACCCTAGACGCTCTGGATTTGAGCTTTCTACCTAAGAGCCTAAATTTGGCTTCCAGAACCCCTCTCCCACATTTTCCTATGTCATTGGTACCCACTTGTACCAAGACAGCTGGCTTCTCTCCAGTACTATCTAAAAGCTGAAATCCTATCTAGGTGACTCGTGAGGTCTACCACCTTCGCACCAGGCAGAAAAGTGACCAGGTGATCCTCACATCCATCAGCCATCCAGCTATCTACATGCCTAATAATCAAATCACCATCTACAGCAGTAGTCCTAACCCTTCCCTCCTGGCCAGAAGCTCCTGGAGAAACATCCTCAGAAACTAATTAAATGTAATTCAAACTCTAATGAAAACTCTCCTCTTGTACTAATTAGAATAATTGACTGTAAATGATGAGTTGGGGTGGGAAGTGGTGGGAGTGGGTGGGGAGTAAGGACTGAACTAGGCCCTGCTGTTCCTTCTAGAGTCTATCTGTTAATGCTGTGGTAGAAAATTCAAGTTTTATAACTGTGGGGGAAAGGGTATGGAGACTAATAAAGTTTGCGTCGTCTTTTTTTTAATTCTGTGTTTATAAATATCCTACAATTCCTCCTTTAAACCCAATCTTTAAGTTACCAAGCACACAGCAAAATAGTGTCACTTACTAGAGAAATGTCCTCTTCTCTCAGAACTTAGAAAAAAAGTTAAATGGGACCTTTCCTCTCTATATAGTTTGGATTGTAAGGAGACTGCTTCAAACAAACCCTTTGCAGCTAGCCCAGTAATCAGATTGCTCTTGGTAACCTTTGCAAATATTGTACTTCCTCACACCTTAACACCTAATTCAGGTCAGTAGCAGTGCTACCTCTCCAGCAGGCGAAGAACGGAAAATAACTTTCTTTTAGGATAGTTTGAGCCTTGCTACTATCCTTTTCTATTACTCTTGGCTGTTTCTACTTCAAGAGATAGTTTCAGTTTAAAACTGTGGGGGAAAGGGTTGCACACTATGGAAACTAGTTAATAATGCTTCTTTTATTTTTGTTTTTTTCAAAGGCTGAACTAGGCCCTTCTGTTCCTTCTAGAGTCTGTCAATGCTGTGTGGCAGAAAATTCAAGTTTTAAAACTATGGGAGAAAGGGTATGAAGCCTAATGAAGTTTGCTTCTTCTTTTTTTTAATTCTAACTGTGTTTATCAGTATCCTACAATTCCTCCATTAAACCTAATCTTTAAGTTACCAAGCACAGAGCAAAATAATGTCACAAACTTGATTGCATTATATTAATTACGACCAAGTGGTTCTACTACCATTTCTCCTATACCAGAAACTACATTCCAGTGAGCTGTAGAGTAGTTGTCCCTCTTGTCAGTTCTGGGACCAATTGCTTTATAAAACAGTATATTATAACAACTAAAATTTTAATCTCCCTAACATTCCCTGATGAGACATCCATCTAATCTCTATTGGGGCAATTGAAGTCTCACTTTATGATTGTGCTTCCATGTTCAGTGGCCTAATTTCTTAGTGTTTGTCTCTTTCACCATTCTGGTCAGCTACATGATAGTAAATCCCCACTGACATACTCTTTCCCCATCACGCATGCAATTTTCATCCACAGAGATTCCAGAATCCAATTTGTTTCCTGCAGAATTTGTATCCTATTTGACTTTGTGGAATCCCTAACATATAGTGCCACATAATCGCTTTTGTCTACTCTTCTCTATTGATAAAAATTTGTATCACGATATCATGCCCAGTTGGTTATATTTTTCCACTAAGTTTCTGCATGCCTTTTGTGTTAATATCTTCATGTAATACCATGCACACGCTCACCTTATTTTTTTTAGACTTCTGGCATTTGCATACAGACATAAAAAATGTATATTTTTGTATTCTTTTTCAAAACCTTGCTTAGCAGTTGCTTCATGTAGTTTGGAATCGACTTTCTCTATATTCTAACAGGATACCCTAATTTTTCTTTTTTGATGGTATCATTGGAAGGTAGCCTGCTCCAAACCGTGCTCTCCTGAGTTACTACTAGCTGTCTTTGATGATGTAATTTAAAAGCTGCTATTTTTTATTTTAGATTTGTTACTTCCAGTAACAGTGTTCCATTTTAAAAACTCAGAGCAGCCGTAGGACCTGGGTTGAGGTCATAATGCCTTCACGCCTTTCCTAACCCACAATTATACCAATAGTATTGGGCTGTCCACTGAGTGTCCAATGCATAACTCACTTTTGAGCGCCACATGTTTTTGTGGGCATACCGATGACATGCAATTCTGGTGGGCATGGCCAGTTACTAGACAGGAATACTAGAGAGATGGAAGTTGCATGGACTATTCTCCGAGGACAAGCAGGCTGCTTGTTCTCACTGATGGGTGACGTCCACGGCAGCCCCTCCAATCGGAAACTTCACTAGTAAAGGCCTTTGCTAGTCCTCGCGCGCCCATGCGCACCGCGCATGCGCGGCCGTCTTCCCGCCCGAACCGGCTCATGTTCATCAGTCTTCTTTTGTCCGCGCTCGGTACGGTCGTGTTTTCGCCGTGTCGCGCCCCGGAAAGTCGACCTCGCGCGTCGTTCTTAGTTCGTGTTAAAAAAAAAAAAAAAACAACTCTGTGTGGAAGGAGACTCTTCGGTCTTTTTCCTTCCCATATTTCCAGTTTTTCGCCCCGGTAAGTTTTCTTTCGTCGTCGGGGTAGGCCGCTTTTAGGCCTCGGGTCGAAGTTTTCTTCCCCTTGTTTTTGTGGTGCCTTTTCCGCCATTTCGACTTTTGATCTCGCCGGCGTGATTTTTCCGCCCATGACATCGAAGTCTCCCAGCGGCTTCAAGAAGTGCACCCAGTGCGCCCGGGTCATCTCGCTCACTGATAGGCACGCGTCGTGTCTTCAGTGCTTAGGGGCTGGGCACCGCCCGCAGGCCTGTAGTCTGTGTTCCCTTTTACAAAAGCGGACTCAGGTAGCGAGATTGGCCCAGTGGAACGTTTTGTTCTCGGGCTCGTCGTCGGCATCAGCACCGGGAGGATCCAGTGCATCGACGTCGTCAGCGCCCGGACCTTCATCTTCGCCCCTGACTGCATCGAGTGTATCGAGGCATCGGGGCGACATCGGAGGGCCGCGTCGGTGACATCGAGACCTCCTCTTTCGGATGGTGGTGCTTCGTCTGGAGCGCAGGTGAGGGCTGTCCATTCCCCTGCTGGTGGCGGTGAGCCTTCGGGTGGGTCTCCTCCTGCCCTGAGGGCTTCCGCGGTACAGCCCCCCCGAGACCGACCTCGGCCCCGAGGAAGCGACGGCTGGATTCGACGTCCTCCTCGTCGGTGCCGGGAAGCTCCGGTGACATGCTTCGCTCCAAGAAATCGAAGAAGCATCGTCACCAGTCTCCTTCCCGTGTCGGCACCCAGAGCTCTGGGTCACCGAGGGAGTCGGCACCCAGTAGGCATCGGCACCGAGAGGACCGCTCACCCTCTGTTCAGGAGGTGTCGATGCGCTCCACTCTGGACAGCCCGGAACAGCCTCCACGCCCGGAACAGGTTTTGACATCGACTCCTGTATCGACATCGATGTCTTTCTCCACAGCCGCTCTGCACGAGAGCCTCCGGGCCGTTCTCCCAGAGATCCTGGGGGAGCTGTTGCGCCCTACCCCTCCGGTACCGGGGGTGCTTGCGCCCCCGGTACCATCGAGCGAGGCGCCGGCTGGTCCCATGCCCGAGGTGAGGCCTTCCGCATCGGTACCGCGTGCGGCACCGACTGCGGTCGCCTCCCAGGAAGGCTCCCCGACTACGTCGGCGGAGGGAGCTTCGCCGATGCGGGCGAGAGAGTCTACCTCTCGACGCTCCCATCGTGGACGTGGCTCCACGGAGTCGAGTCGGGCACGGTTGCAGACACAGGTCCGTGAACTTGTCTGACACCGAGGGTGAGGCCTCGTGGGAAGACGAAGGAGACATCAGATATTTCTCTGACGAGGAGTCTGAGGGTCTTCCTTCCGATCCCACTCCCTCTCCTGAAAGACAGCTTTCTCCTCCCGAGAGTCTGTCTTTCGCTTCCTTTGTCCGGGAGATGTCTACGGCCATCCCCTTCCCGGTGGTTGTGGAGGACGAGCCCAGGGCTGAAATGTTTGAGCTCCTGGACTATCCTTCTCCACCTAAGGAAGCGTCCACAGTACCCATGCATCATGTCCTAAAAAAGACATTGCTGGCGAACTGGACCAAGCCTCTAACTAACCCCCACATTCCCAAGAAGATCGAGTCCCAGTACCGGATCCATGGGGACCCAGAGCTGATGCGCACTCAGTTGCCTCACGACTCTGGAGTTGTGGATTTGGCCCTCAAGAAGGCCAAGAGTTCTAGGGAGCATGTTTCGGCGCCCCCGGGCAAGGACTCTAGAACTTTGGACTCCTTTGGGAGGAAGGCCTACCATTCTTCTATGCTCGTGGCCAAAATTCAGTCTTACCAGCTGTACACGAGCATACACATGCGGAACAATGTGCGGCAGTTGGCGGGCTTGGTGGATGCGCTCCCCCCTGAGCAAGCCAAGCCATTTCAGGAGGTGGTCAGGCAGCTGAAGGCGTGCAGAAAATTCCTGGCCAGAGGGGTGTATGACACCTTTGATGTTGCGTCCAGGGCCGCTGCTCAAGGTGTGGTGATGCGCAGACTCTCATGGCTGCGTGCCTCCGACCTGGAGAATAGAATCCAGCAGCGGATTGCGGACTCGCCTTGCCGTGCAGATAACATTTTTGGAGAAAAAGTCGAGAAGGTGGTAGAGCAGCTCCACCAGCGGGACACCGCATTCGACAAGTTCTCCCGCCGGCAGCCTTCAGCCTCTACCTCTACAGGTAGAAGATTTTTCGGGGGAAGGAAGACTGTTCCCTACTCTTCTGGTAAGCGTAGGTACAATCCTCCTTCTCGACAGCCTACGGCCCAGGCTAAGCCCCAGCACGCTCGCTCTCGTCAGCAGCGTGCGCCTCAGCAAGGCCCCTCGGCTCCCCAGCAAAAGCAAGGGATGAGCTTTTGACTGGCTCCAGCAGAGCATAGCCGACATCCAAGTGTCAGTGCCGGGCGACCTGCCATTCGGAGGGAGGTTGAAAGCTTTTCACCAAAGGTGGCCTCTCATAACCTCCGATCAGTGGGTTCTCCAAATAGTCTGGCAAGGATACACCCTCAATTTGGCCTCAAAACCTCCAAATTGTCCACCGGGAGCTCAGTCTTACAGCTTCCAGCACAAGCAGGTACTTGCAGAGGAACTCTCCGCCCCTCTCAGCGCCAATGCAGTCGAGCCCGTGCCATCCGGGCAAGAAGGGCTGGGATTCTATTCCAGGTACTTCCTTGTGGAAAAGAAAACAGGGGGGATGCGTCCCATCCTAGACCTAAGGGCCCTGAACAAACATCTGGTCAAAGAAAAGTTCAGGATGCTTTCCCTGGGCACCCTTCTTCCCATGATTGAGGAAAACGATTGGCTATGCTCTCTGGACTTGAAGGACGCCTACACTCACATCCCGATACTGCCAGCTCACAGACAGTATCTGCGATTTCAGCTGGGCACACGTCACTTCCAGTACTGTGTGCTACCCTTTGGGCTCGCCTCTGCGCCCAGAGTGTTCACAGAGTGCTTGGCTGTAGTAGCAGCGGCACTTCGCAGGCTGGGGGTGCACGTGTTCCCATATCTCGATGATTGGCTGGTGAAGAACACATCCGAGGCAGGAGCCCTGCAGTCCATGCCGATGACTATTCGCCTCCTGGAGCTACTGGGGTTTGTGATAAATTATCCAAAGTCCCATCTTCTCCCAGTGCAGAAACTCGAATTCATAGGAGCTCTGCTGGATTATCGGACGGCTCGCGCCTATCTCCCAGAGGCGAGAGCCAACAACTTGTTGTCCCTCGTCTCGCGGGTGCGAGCGTCCCAGCAGATCACAGCTCGGCAGATGTTGAGATTGCTGGGCCACATGGCCTCCACAGTCCATGTGACTCCCATGGCCCGCCTTCACATGAGATCTGCTCAATGGACCCTAGCTTCCCAGTGGTTTCAGGCTGCTGGGGATCTAGAAGACGTGATCCACCTGTCCACGAGTTTTCTCAAATCCCTGTATTGGTGGACGATTTGGTCCAATTTGACTCTGGGACATCCTTTCCAAATTCCCTCAGCCACAAAAAGTGCTGACCACGGATGCGTCTCTCCTGGGATGGGGAGCTCGTGTCGATGGGCTTCACACCCAAGGAAGCTGGTCCCTCCAGGAACGCAATCTGCAGATCAATCTTCTGGAGTTACGAGCGATCTGGAACGCTCTGAAGGCTTTCAGAGATCTGCTGTCCCACCAAATTATCCAAATTCAGACAGACAACCAGGTTGCCATGTATTACGTCAACAAGCAGGGGGGCACCGGATCTCGCCCCCTGTGTCAGGAAGCCGTCAGCATGTGGCTCTGGGCTCGCCGTCACGGCATGGTGCTCCAAGCCACATATCTGGCAGGCGTAAACAACAGTCTGGCCGACAGGTTGAGCAGGATTATGCAACCTCACGAGTGGTCGCTCAATTCCCGTGTAGTGCTGCAGATCTTCCAGGTGTGGGGCACCCCCTTGGTAGATCTCTTCGCGTCTCGAGCCAACCACAAAGTCCCTCAGTTCTGTTCCAGGCTTCAGGCCCACGGCAGACTGGCATCGGATGCCTTCCTCCTGGACTGGGGGGAGATTCTGCTGTATGCTTATCCTCCCATACCTCTGGTGGGGAAGACTTTGTTGAAACTCAAGCAAGACCGAGGCACCATGATTCTGATTGCTCCCTTTTGGCCGCGTCAGATCTGGTTCCCTCTTCTTCTGGAGTTGTCCTCCGAAGAACCGTGGAGATTGGAGTGTTTTCCGACCCTCATCAAGCAGAACGAAGGGGCACTTCTGCATCCCAGCCTCCGGTCCCTGGCTCTCACGGCCTGGATGTTGAGAGCGTAGACTTTGCCTCTTTGGGTCTGTCGGAGGGTGTCTCCCGCATCTTGCTTGCTTCCAGGAAAGATTCCACTAAGAGGAGTTACTTCTTTCTGTGGAGGAGGTTTGCCGTCTGGTGTGACAGCAAGGCCCTAGATCCTCACTCTTGTCCTACACAGACCCTGCTTGAATACCTTCTGCACCTGTCTGAGTCTGGTCTCAAGACCAACTCTGTAAGGGTTCACCTTAGTGCAATCAGTGCATACCATTACCGTGTGGAAGGTAAGCCGATCTCAGGACAGCCTTTAGTTCGCTTCATGAGAGGTTTGCTTTTGTCAAAGCCCCCTGTCAAGCCTCCTACAGTGTCATGGGATCTCAATGTCGTTCTCACCCAGCTGATGAAACCTCCTTTTGAGCCACTGAATTCCTGCCATCTGAAGTACTTGACCTGGAAGGTCATTTTCTTGGTGGCAGTTACTTCAGCTCGTAGAGTCAGTGAGCTTCAGGCACTGGTAGCCCAGGCCCCTTACACCAAATTTCATCATAACAGAGTAGTCCTCCGCACTCACCCTAAGTTCTTGCCAAAGGTTGTGTCGGAGTTCCATCTGAACCAGTCAATTGTCTTGCCAACATTCTTTCCCCGTCCTCATTCCTGCCCTGCTGAACGTCAGCTGCACACATTGGACTGCAAGAGAGCATTGGCCTTCTATCTGGAGCGGACACAGCCCAACAGACAGTCCGCCCAATTGTTTGTTTCTTTTGATCCCAACAGGAGGGGAGTGGCTGTGGGGAAACGCACCATATCCAATTGGCTAGCAGTTTGCATTTCCTTCACTTACGCCCAGGCTGGGCTGGCTCTTGAGGGTCATGTCACGGCTCATAATGTTAGAGCCATGGCTGCGTCGGTAGCCCACTTGAAGTCAGCCACTATTGAAGAGATTTGCAAAGCTGCGACGTGGTCATCTGTCCACACATTCACATCTCATTACTGTCTGCAGCAGGATACCCGACGCGACAGTCGGTTCGGGCAGTCAGTGCTTCACAAGCTGTTCGGGCTTTAGGATCCAACTCCACCCCCCGAGGGCTCTGTTTGTTCTGTTCCAGGCTGCACTCTTAGTTAGTTGGTAAATTTTTTAGGTCAATCTCAGTAATGTCCTCGCCGTTGCGAGGCCCAATTGACCATGGTTGTTGTTTTGAGTGAGCCTGGGGGCTAGGGATACCCCATCAGTGAGAACAAGCAGCCTGCTTGTCCTCGGAGAAAGCGAATGCTACATACCTGTAGAAGGTATTCTCCGAGGACAGCAGGCTGATTGTTCTCACAAACCCGCCCGCCTCCCCTTTGGAGTTGTGTCTTCCCTTGCTTAGTCTTGCTACATATGGGACTGACGAACACGAGCCGGTTCGGGCGGGAAGACGGACGCGCATGCGCGGTGCGCATGGGCGTGCGAGGACTAGCAAAGGCCTTTGCTAGTGAAGTTTCCGATTGGAGGGGCTGCCGTGGACGTCACCCATCAGTGAGAACAATCAGCCTGCTGTCCTCGGAGAATACCTTCTACAGGTATGTAGCATTCGCTTTATACAAGGTGATGTCAGCAGTTTAGCTTTGTCTCCACCTTGTGCATTTGGAGTGGTCTGAGACTCAAAAGCAAATTAGTTGGTAACACTAAATTTGTCCTTATCCCCATCAGGTGGTTAAAATGGGAAAGGCAAAAAGACAAAGCTCAAAGGGTCCCCATGCTGCTGTATTTGTAGGTTAGATCTGGATGTTTTTGCTCAGCTTGTGTTTGTGACTAGAGAGTGACACAGGGACAGGGACAGAGCTCAAGGGAATGGAATGGAGTTCAGAGCCCACAGGGACAAAATTTGTCCCAGTGTCATTATAACAATGTTTTGATTTTTTTTTTTTTTAAACGAGCAAAAGTACTGGCCAAAACTGGCAAAACTTGCACAGAGGCTCCTTTGCATTTCTGCTATCAGCACATCTTCTGAGAGGACATTTTATGTTGTGGGAAGGATTGTGGAAGACAGGAGAGCTAGACTGAATCCTGAGATTGCTGATGACTACTTATTCATCCACAGTTTTAAAAATCGTTAACAGTACTTCATAGGGCATATTTTTCTCCTTCTAGGGCATACAGAGCTGGTTGTATTTTGTCCCCCTGGACATTTTATCAGGGTGGATTACTGTTCCTTGGGGTAGTAGAAGTCAGATATTGTTAGTGTTGGAAGGGTAGAGGATGGCGGGGGTGGGGGGTATATTTTATTTCAGTTGCTTGTTCTTGTTTTCTATTTGATTTATAAACAGTTGTACAGAATATTGTTCCTTGTTATACTTTAATAAAAATATTTAAATATAAATCATAAATGTTTGAGACTTGTGCAGATAAGGACAGAGCTTGTGGGGATTGGTCGGGGACAAGTTCTTTCCCCATGTCATTCTCTATTTGTGAATCTTATGGGAATGTAAAATTCTTGCAAAAATGAAATTGTAGATTAGTTGTGGTATCCTAAGTTGAAAATCCTAAGAAATGTTACACGAGGGCTTCCCAAACCTGTCGACCTCACAACTAGTCAAGTTTTGGGATTATCTACAAAGAAAATGCATGGGTCTCCAATGCATGCAAACTTGTGTGTTCATTGTGGATATTGTGAAACTCTGACTGGGATGTAAGGTCTTCAGGACATGTTTGGGAAGACCTGTTGATCATATCAAAATTGATTGCTGTCTCCCGAAAAGTAACCTTTGACCTAACTGTAAATTTTCTGTTTTCTGTGGTGACATGCCTGTCCATTCAGTGTAGATTGTAATACTTTTGATTTCCAATTTTTGGTAAATGTTCCCTGTACTTGACACTAAGTTGAAAATCTATATTATGGCTTTACCTTACTGGTGACTTTCTCTTCCAGCAGAATAACATGTTAATTTGGGGACCTTGTTGCCACTGGCTGTTCTGTTGGGAAGTGAGTCTGCCTCACAGAGGCCACCCTTAGTAGCATTTCACTCCCAGCTGGTAGATATCCTTATTCAACATCACAGATTTGGCTCTACTAGAGAGACTAGTAGATCTAATGGCCTTTCAATTGTACTTATTATGTCCATGCGATTGTTGAAAGATGTTTGCAGCATATGCTTCCCTGCACTATTACACATTCTGCTAAGATGCTTCTGCATGGCAAGCTAATAGTTCACAATATCAGCTGGTGTGATGGCTGTATCGACAGCTGTTCTGTTCAGGAGATTTGCTTTTGGAGGCTGTTCTTAATTTGTGTGTAAATCTCGTCAGCTTGGAAGATTGAATGCACAGATATGCTCACTGAAATTTTCAAGAGAGTCTCATTTTTACAGAGTGTTGCCCAGACTGTACCGTTAGAGCCACAGGCAACAACACAAACAACCCAGGTGATCTCATCTGTGGACAGGTAAGTTGTTATTCCTTTATATGCTGGACTTGTTTATTTTTTTAATAGAATGTGTCCAGAGGAATAAATATGCATGCCTTTTTCAGTCTTTAGGTCAGATGTGCTAAGTGCTCAATATCTGTACATATTTGTGTGAATGTATTTTGTGCTTATAAGGTTCATTTAATTCTATACTAGTGAAATCATTTGGTCTTCAGATAAACCTGTGTACCAAATAATTTCTGTTTCTAGCTTCTTTCTGTTATAACAAGCATCTACTTTCAATAAATGGAGCTGGTTTCTTTACTGATAGGACTTTCACGGAATTAAGATGGGATGCATTAAGTAGGTCTCACTTGTCTCTTGAGAAAAACTAAACTGGTGGTTCTCTCTAGACCCTACTTTGGGCTATATTTTTTCAGCTTTCCTCCCTTTGCTAGGCTAGTCTGATCTAGGACAGTTTCACTCAGGATCCAAGCAACAGCACCCTTGCTTGTCCTCGGAGTTCCTGGGCTGTTCCCAGCACCCCTGTGCTGGAAATAAATTCAGCCCCAATTTATGGGACTTTATATAGTTCCCTCAATATTCCATATGATATACCCACAGTCCAGTGATGGGAGTGTAGGCTTATACTCCATTACATTATAGTACTTCCCAGAAGAAATTTGGAATAGACCTCCAGAAGCTTCCTCATAGGACATATTCCAGTTCATGGTATTTATAACATGGTGTCTGTAAAAAAAAAAAAATTCCAAAAATGCCTCTGTTTTATAAAGCAATATAGATGCCTCTATTCCTGTTTAAAGTAGGCTGCTTAACACAGAGGAGGTGGGTTGTGGGCGAGACAGGGGCAGAGCGGAGGAGTGACTACTGTGACAGCTAGCGCATGGGTCAGTGCCATGCACTTGCTACCATGACTACCAATTAGCATAGTTAACACCACCTCAAGAGGCAATAACAAGTGCGTTCACACTGTCTGCAGTCTGGTAGCACAACCACTGCACCAGTGACTTGGTAGCAAGCCATAGCAACACTCTTCTCCCATCCAGCATCAAAGCCCTCCTACAGCATGGCACCCAAACCAGCCCCCTCTCCCTCCTTGGGACTCACGTGGCAGTCTCCCTGGTAATCTGGCGGACCAGGGCAGGAGTAGTCCCCTCAGCTTCTGACCCAGGACTGTACCAAGTTGCAGATGGTGCCATTGACCCCTAGTAGTAGTCTTGCATTGCTATCCCATTACATCCATTGGCAGATAGCACAAGAGAACCTGCCCAAGTATGCAAGGTTGTGCTGGCCCAAAGGGAAAAGAACAAATGCCCATGGTAGTGTATCTCCCCTCCCCTTCAGCTCTCCCCTCACCCCACCCCTGGGGGTTACCTGGATCTCCCTGGTAGTCTAGTGAGCCCAGGGCAGGAGTTGTCCCCCTTCTCTCACTCCAGACTGCACCAGGTTCAAAATGTCACTAGTGACTTCCAGCAGCAGTGTTGGAGTTAAAACTTACTGCCTAGTTCTTTGTGCTTATTTGGCCTCTATACTCAGCTTTGTTTGCATTTTTCTTTTAGTCTGGGCTGTAAGATTTTGTATGTTCAGACGTAGCAATAGGAGTGGAGATAGGTTATACATGTCAAAGTATCTAAGCCTTTTGTTATGGCTTATAAATAAAATAAGATCTGAGGTGTTCAATTCCAGTAATCTTAAATTTTCAGGCACACACGTAAGTAGTTGTCAGCTTATTTTTCAGTATTCTATTTTCCAGTTTATCCTTAATTTCATTATAGTCTAAGCAGTTTTCTGGTATGTAGCAGTATTACATTTGTATGAGCAAAGTTTGGGAAGTTATGTGTTTGAAAGTTTGTATAAAGAATTTTTAAATGTGTAATGTAGAAAATGTTTCAAAATAGACTTGTACAAAATCCCATAAAAAGCTGTTGCATTAAACCCTTTTGACTATGGCTGCAGATACTCTGGTTTCCCTTTCTCAAACACCCTTATTACTCTTTACCATCAATATCCCAGAGTGTCTAGACCCAACCCCTGTCTGTGCTGGCTCTTTCCTCAGCCTACAGTCTAGTACTACAGTCTTTTTCTGCATTCTAGTTTCAAAGTTCGATGCCATCCTTATAGTATTATTCTTCCCCACTTGACCTCATTTTCTTCCTAGATGTGTCTCCCCCTTTATTTGTCTTTGCAGTAGCTGCTGCTTACAGCTAATTATGAGGAAATATTGTAATCTTGATCCCACTTGTCTAAATCTGATTTCCATTGCATGAAAAGTGGTTTTGTGCTCCATTGTACATATAAACTGAAGTTGTGTATTTCAGTGCCCATTCTGATGTTGCTTCGGGCATGAGTGATGGCAATGAATGTGTCCCAACTACAAGTGGTAGGCATGAAGGACGGACTACGAAACGTCATTATAGAAAATCTGTGCGAAGTCGCTCTCGACATGAGAAAACTACACGGCCAAAACTCAGAATTCTTAATGTGAGCTATCATCTGATATTTTTTTGTGTGTGCGTGTATGTGTTTCTGAAGTTTAGTGCAATAAAAATTTTAGCTGTTCTTCATAGTTCCTTTGTGAAAAAATGCATACTTTGCTTCTGATCGATCATTCAAGTTGCAGGTTTTGGGGATACTTCAGAGATGGCATTCTTAGGGCCCATTGCACAACATTGATGCCTATTTTATGAGTCTGACCAACAATTGATTCTTCCTTTAGGTTTTTATTACATTAATTTCTTCTTTTGCCTACTTTTTTTTACTTTGCCAGGTTTCCCTATTTTTTTTTTGGATCAATATATTTTTATTAATTTGAAATATAAATTATGGGATTTGATATACCGTCTGTGGTTACAATTAAAGCAGTTTACATATTATGTATAGGTACTTATTTTGTACCTGGGGCAATGGAGGGTTAAGTGACTTGCTCAGAGTTGCAAGAAGCTGCAGTAGGAATCACATAGCCAGATTCTGAAAATTTAGCAGCAGTAGAAATCATACTAACTTCTGGCATAGCAAACATACATAATAAACAATTACACAGCTCATTCAGAACTTCCTTACCCCTACCCTTAAGCAACACTCCCCACCCCCAAAGATCATCATCATAATACAGTCAGAGAAGCCAGTGGTTCCTTCAGGCTGACCCCTAAGCTTTTACATAAGTAGATCAGTATTGCCATACTGGGACAGACCAAAGGTCCATCAAGCCCAGCATCCTATTTCCAACAGTTGCCAATTCAGGTCACAAGTACCTGAAAAGATCTCAAAAAAGTGCAATACATTTTATGCATAAGCAGTGGATTTTCCCCAAGTCCATTTTAATAATGGTCTATGACTTCTCCTTTAGGAAAGAAACTATCCAACACATCACTCCAATATAGTGTCACACTGGGGATTCAGATCTGAAGAATAAAATATATTAAATTTAAAAAAAATAGCCTCAGTATAACAGGGAGCCTGACTTTTATGCTCCACTGTAAATATTACCATCACAGGCTTCCACCACCTTCCGAAAAAAAACACAGAGAAAAACTCCCAGAATATTTCAAAAATTCTAAAGAAGTGGGAGAAAAGTCTGTGTTTAAAAAACAGAAGGGAGGGTAACACAATTTAACATAATACAGATCCAAATACCCACAACACTAAATCTCACTATGAATATAAATCACCCAAATAGACACTAATTAGTAGCAATCCCTCACTAGACTAAAATCCTCATTCAAACAGAGAAGCCTTCCTGCAAGTAAAGAAAACTCAAAATAGAGCAAAAACTCTTATAACATTGCTAGAATTGCTTAAACTTCCATCCTTACTAATGAATGGATGGGTGGAGTTTTTCTAAAGGTGTCTCATACAAACGTTAGCCATTTTGAGCACATTGTTTGCTATGGATAATTTGTAAAGTAGTTTTTATGCACTGCTGTGTATTTCTCCTGATGAAGATAGCGAAACAGAAGGATTTCCTACTGTTGAGAAACAAGGAAATTGGACATTTTTTGCCAGAAGGATAATATAAATTGGACACTTTAATTTTGGAGAAACCCCACAGACTGTGAAAATCCTATGAGGCTGCACTTCTGTCAGGACAATTTGGATGTTCTGAGCTAAGTAAAGTTTACTTTTTGTCAGAATTAGAATCCATTCATTAGTAAGGATGGAAGTTTAAGCAATTCTAGCAATGTTAAAAGATTTGCTACTCTTCAATTTATCAAATTGCGCCATTACATCTTCAGGTTTATAGAGATTTCATTCAGTTTCTCTGACTTGTCAGCTTTGAATACCATTTCTGGCACAGGTATCTCTCAGATGAAACTATTCCTCAGGTTCAAAGCAGTGTTTCTTGCAAGTAGTAAGTAATTCAAGCTCTGCTACCTATGTTTAATCACAAAGTCCAATCTTCCAGTGTAAGACCAGTTGCTTGCTTCCAATGTGCAGCAATCAGACACTTTGCTGAAGAAATGCTCATCCGTTTCTGGCCCAAAATCATACTAATACCAAATAAAACACAATCTAGGGCAGCATTTAATAGAAACTCCCAAACCCCTTGACAACATTGTACTATTGCTCGCCAAAACTGTTGTATCGTGTCAGAAGTCCACCAAATGTGAAAACATGTGCCCTTCTCAATACTACACCTCCAATGTACATCCATAGCTGTGGTCGAAAGCATAGTTTTTAATCATATTGGTTATGTACCATCGGAAAACAATCTTGTAAGAATTTTTTTTTTTTTTTAGCAGTACACATATGGAGGCCTTTTGTACATCTCTAAAAACTGTTTTCCATGCCCTCATACGCGACTCCTCTCCAAAATCTCTTTCCCACAGTGTTAGAAATGTATATCTTTTAAACTCTTTACCCTTCAAGAACTTATAAATTGACTAGTAAAAAAGGCCCGCTTCTGGAGCAAATGAAACTGGTGCTAGCAAGGTTTTCCTCCCCAACCCCCCCCCCCCCCCCCCCACCCTTCGTCGTCATGAAGCCACTGACGCCATTGCTCCGCACCTCATCAACGCACCTTCATCGTTCTGAAGCCACTGACGCCATTGCTCTGCCCTTGATGTGTGACGCCATTGCTCCGCCCTCGACGTCATCACGTTTGACGCAAGGGCGGGGCCCAGAGACTTGGTGATTTCGGTGGCTTCACCACCATGAACCCTTCATGAAGGAAGTGACGACAGTGGCTTCAGAACGTTGAGGGTGAGTTTTATTATATAGATAATTATTGTTTAAATTTCCATAAAGCTAGCCACAAATTTTCAAGATTCTCAGTATTGTCCGGGTCGTCCCTCAGCCGGATCTGGGATGTCATATGGAGGGGCATAATTGAACGGGGGCGCCCATCTCCGGGGACTGCCCCGGGAAGGGGCGGAGCCAACCGTATTATCGAACAAGATGGGCAGCCATCTTTCATTTCGATAATACGGTCGGAGCCGGCCAAATCTCAACATTTAGGTCAACCTAAATTTTGAGATCGCCAGACTTAGAGATGGCCGGCCTCAGTTTTCGCCGATAATGGAAACCGAGGCCGGCCATCTCAAATCCGGCCAAATCCAAGCCTTTGGTCATGGGAGGAGCCAGCATTTGTAGTGCACTGGTCCCCCTCACATGCCAGGACACTAACCGGGCACCCTAGGGGGCACTGCAGTGGACTTCATTAATTGCTCCCAGGTATATAGCTCCCTTCCCTTGGGTGTTGAGCCCCCCAAATCTCCCCCCAAACCCACTCGCCACAACTGTACACCACTACCTTATCCCTTATGGGTGAAGGGGGGCACCTACATGTGAGTACAGTGGGTTTCGGGCGGGTTTTTGAGGGCTCCCATTTACCACCACAAGTGTAGCAGGTAGGGGGGATGGGCCTGCGTCCGCCTGCCTGAAGTGCACTGTAGTACCCACTAAAAACTGCTCCAGGGACCTGCATACTGCTGTGAAGGAGCTGGGTAGGACATTTGAGGCTAGCAAAAAAATGTTTTTAATTTTTTTTTTTTGGGTGGAAGGGGGTTGGTGACCACTGGGGGAGTAAGGGGAGGTGATGGTCCCCAATTCCCTCCGGTGGTCATCTGGTCAGTTCGGGCTTGGTTTCAAGGCTTGGTCGTGAAGAAAAAAGGACCAAGTCGGCCAAATGCTCGTCAGAGCCAGCCTTTTTTCCATTATTGGCCGAGGCTGGCCATCTCTGAACCACGCCCCCGCCCCGCCTTCGGTACACTGCTGACATGCCCCCTTAAACTTTGGCCGGCCCTGCGACGGAAAGCAGTTGAAGCCGACCAAAATCGGCTTTCGATTATACCGATTTGGCCGGCCTTAGGAGAAGGCCGGCCATCTCCTGATTTGTGTTGGAAGATGGCTGCCCTTCTCCTTCGAAAATAAGCAGGATAGTGTTTAATCTACAAATAGGGAAATAGTTTTATGGGGTGTTTTTATATGTTTGTTTTTTACTTTTGTGTTTTATTTTGTGTTTTTTTTCCTTTCCCCTTTAGCCTCACCACAG
This sequence comes from Microcaecilia unicolor, assembly GCF_901765095.1. Taxonomy (NCBI): domain Eukaryota; kingdom Metazoa; phylum Chordata; class Amphibia; order Gymnophiona; family Siphonopidae; genus Microcaecilia; species Microcaecilia unicolor. Next base: position 44,744,577 of record NC_044039.1, on the reverse strand, counting down.
TGCTGATAGCAGCAGTGGCTCCTTCCTTAGCAGAAGTAGCTCCTCTAGCCCAAGCTCTACTGCATCAATAGTGTCTGGTCTTCCACCCTATCTGCCATAACTAACAGAGACAGGTTTTCCTGAGGTAGCAACAAGAGTGAACTTTCAGTTTTTAGGTTCCCAGTCAAGCTGGTACCTGGGAATTGTCAACCCCAGGACAGAGGATGGGGATTGATTGAGAAGAATTTCTGATTAAAGATACAAACACGTGCCTATGCCCCCAGCCTCAGACAGGGTAAAAAGCATTGATATGGGAAAAGGCAAACCTCCAAAAATTAATAATTTTAAATTGGTGAGAGAATCATAGTTTGACCACAAGTGTGGTTGTTTAGTGGTATTTGAAGATAATGCTAACTGTATGTATTCATATTTCTAGGTTTCAAATAAAGGAGACCGTGTGGTTGAATGTCAGTTGGAGACACACAATCGCAAAATGGTTACCTTCAAATTTGACCTTGATGGAGATAATCCTGAGGAGATTGCATCTATAATGGTGAATTCCCATATTGATATTTTAAAATGTAAATTCTTATATGAATTAACAGCCCAGACAGCTGGTGTGTTTCACATTGAAACAAGTGGTTTTTGCAGTATCTCTTATGGCATTCATTTCTGAATTTATTGTCCTAGCTGTAAATAGTCTGTAGGTTGGTAGTAAGATACCAGTTGAAGATAAAATTAAGTTGTATACCTTTAATGGGTGTTATCTGTAAATAGCAGGATCCTACAGCCACATTGTGATTAGGTGGCAACACCAGTAATTAGGAAGCAAAGCCAGTACTGAGCAGACCTCTGGGGCTGGACAGATTGGATAGGCTGGAGCGGGGCTTTGATGACAAGTTAAAAGTTGGAGAACAAGGCCAGTGCTGTGCACACTTTTGTGGTCTGTGCCCTGAAAATGGCATGGACAAATCAAGATCAGGTTTGCATATGTAGTATCACGTTATACTTTATGCTATGAGTTTATCTTGGACTGTACAGGGCTTTACTGCCATCATCTGCTATGTTGCTATATCATTGGGGACAGAGCAAAGTTAGGATCAGACTTCTAGGGCTCAAAAAACTCTGGAACAATTTTGAGGCTGCATGGGTATTTCTACACTTCTTCCTGTGATAGTTGCTGTTGACTTATTTCTGTAGCACACTTCAGCAATGATTTGAGGCATAGTATGTACCCTGATATTGATTATTCAGTTGTCTGTAATGCAGTGGTTCTCAAACCTGGTCCTGGAGGCACCCCAGCCAGTCAGGTTTTTAGGATATCCGCAATGAATATTCATGAGAGAGATTTGCAAGCAGTGGAGGCAGTGCATGCAAATCTCTCTCATGAATATTCATTGTGGATATCCTGAAAAACTGACTGGCCGTGGTTCCTCCAGAATCTGGTTTGGGAACCACTTCTGTAATGTGTTTCCAATTTTCTAGGATGAAACGGCCTTCCTCAAGTTTTAAGTTTATTTAAGTTTGTTACTCTGCTGTACGGAAACCTTCAGGGCAGTTTACAATCTAGAATATAATAAGAAAGGGAAAGTAACATACTCAGAATGAGATACAAGAAGAGAAGGAAGGCTAGAACTACAATTGTGATAGTATAGAGGGTGGGATAAGACGACAGGAAATCTTTGTACAATCCAGGCAACCTAGAGCCACAACCCTTAACGGAGGGGTAATTTATTGGTAGGCATCTGCAGCAAGATGGGTTTTAAGATCAGTTTTGAATTGTGTCACTGAGGATTGTAGTGTCAGCGAGCTGGAGAGAACATTCCATAATTGAAGGCCTTGCACCTAGAATATAGCTTCTCTGATATGTTCATGGACAATTACGCGGTAACTAGCAACAATGAGTTGGTTTTGTTGAGCGGATCTAAGGGTTCTATTTGGACAGTAAGGAATGAGAAGTAGAGAAAGGTAAAGTGGTTCATTTGATGACAGAAGCTTAAAGACAAGCAATAGGATTTTATAGGTAATTTGATGAGTCAAAGTTAGCCAGTGTGCACCCCTTAGATAAGATTTGACATGATCATATTTCCTAATCTTTGCTATGAGTCTGGCTGTGTTTTGAATGATTTGTAATCAATGTAGATCTTTGACTATAATTTCCCAATAGAGAGTTACAGTAATCAAGTTGTGTTATGACTAATGAATGGATCAATATATTGAGTGCCGAAGTCAAGATCAACGATTGTATAGAACGGACTAACCGGAGTTTATAAAAGCAGTTGCGAATTATTTTGAAAATTTGTGGGCGGAAGAAAAGTTCTGAATCAAGTAAGACTCCTAGGATACATGTTGTATCCACCTGAGGAATCTGAATTCCCCAAAGAACTAGAGGTGTTGGCAGAGGGGTAGTTATTGTGGTATAGAAAAAGACAGCCTTAGATTTTAAAGGGTTCAAAACCAGTTTGTTTCTTAAAGCCAATCTGTGGTTGCTGTGAGCTTTTGATTGAAAATAGAGTTCAGTGATAATATTAGTCTATAGTATAAAGTATTTGGATATCATACGCATAGACATACATTGTAAGTTCTTCTCTGAGCCAGTGTTAAGAGGTGCTATAAAAATATTGAAAAGTGTTGGTGATAGGATAGATCATTTAGGTACGCCTATGTTGGGTGTAAATGGCGTGGACATGGAATCATGAAAGTGGCAGTATAGGTCCGACAGATAAGGGGTAAGCCAGTCAAGAACAATGCCAGAAATACCTATGGATTGTAGATGACGCAATAGAATGAAATGATCAACCAGATCAAAAGCAGCAGAGTGATCTAACGAGGAGAGAAGAAGAACCAGTTTACGTTGCTCAAGTACACGATAGGTGAAAGTTGTAGTACCTAGTAGGGGTGTTTCAGTGCTGTGGTGCTTGCGGAATGCTGTTTGATGGGGGGTGTAAGAGTGAAATTTTGGAATTGAAGTCTTGGAGTTGAAAATATACTACTGTTTCCACGATTTTAGATGTAAATGAAAGATTAGCGACTGGACAATAGTTGCTGGGGTCATTGAGAGCACATGTAGTGTCTTTAGTCTTTGGGGAAAATAGTTGTTTGTTTCCAGAATTCTGGAAAAGACCCTGATGATAAACTTTGTATGATCATGGAATGGATGAAAGAAAGTAGAGTCCAGTGAACATCTAAGCAGGCCAGATGGGATAGGATCATTAGGTGCTTTGGAGACGAGCGGATGTGGTCCCTCTTCACAAAAGTGGAGACAAGGAAGAAGTGGGAAACTACAGACTGGTAAGTCTCACATCGGTGGTAGGAAAATTAATGGAGTTGCTTCTGAAAGAAAGGGAAATGGGACTTGATATACCGCCTTTCTGAGGTTTTTGCAACTACATTCAAAGCGGTTTACATAGATTCAGGTACTTATTTTGTACCAGGGGCAATGGAGGGTTAAGTGACTTGCCCAGAGTCACAAGGAGCTGCAGTGGGAATCGAACTCAGTTCCCCAGGATCAAAGTCCATTGCACTAACCACTAGGCTACTCCTCCACTCCAGTCTGCCCAACAAGATAAATGCAAAGGATAGTTAACTTTCTAGAAGACAACGGGTTACAGGACCTGAGGCAACATGCCTATACCAAAGGAAAATTCTGCCAAACGAATCTCATTGACTTCTTTGACTGAGTGACAAAAGAAATGGATGAAGGCCGTGCGCTAGATGTAATCTACTTGGATTTCAGCAAAGCCTTTGATACGGACCCCCACAGAAGACTCGTGAATAAGCTGAAAGGGCTGAACTTAGGACCGAAAGTGGTGAAATGGATAGAAAACTGGTTGACCGACAGGTGGCAGAGGGTGGTGGTAAATGGAATCCGCTTGGAGGAAAGGATGGTGAGCAGTGGGGTTCCTCAGGGGTCGGTGCTGGGGCCCATTTTGTTTAATATATTTGTGAGAGATATTGCTGAAGGGTTGGAAGGAAAGATTGATCACACCTTACTGGCTTCGACAGATCTGGTTCCCTTTTCTTCTGTAGTTATCCTCTGAAGAACGTGAAGATTGGAGTATTTTCTGATCCTCATCACACAAAACAAGTGATCTCTTCTGCATCCCAACCTTCAGTCTCTGGCCTGGATGTTGCGAGCCTAGAATTTGCTTCCTTGGATCTGTCAGAGAGTGTCACCCAGGTTTTTCTAGCTTCCAGGAAAGAATACACTAAGTGGTATTACTCTTTCAAATGAAGGAGGTTTGTCATGTGGTGTGAGGACAGGGCCCTAAATCCTGTTTCCTGCCCTACACAGACACTGCTTGAATACCTTCTGTACCTCTCTGAGTCTGGTCTTAGGACCAACTCCATAAGGTTCATCTCAGTGCAATTAGAGCTTATCAACGTGTAGAAGGTAAGCCCATCTCTGGACAGCCTTTAGTTGTTTGCTTCATAAGAGGTTTGCTTTTGTCAAAGCTCCCTGTCAAACCTCCGCCTGTGTCATGGGACCTCAACGTCATTCTCACACAGCTGATGAAAGCTCCTTTTGAGCCACTGAATTCCTTCCATCGGAAGTACTTAACCTGGAAGGTCATTTTCTTGGTGGCTGTTAGTTCAGCTTGTAGGTTCATTGAGCTTCAGGTCCTAGTGGATGCACCTTATACTAAGTTTCATCACAACAGAGTAGTCCTTTGTACTCACCCTAAGTTCCTGCTGAAAGTCATGTCGGAGTTCCATCTGAACCAGTCGACTGTCTTACCGACATTCTTTCCCCGACCTCATGCCCATCCTGTCGAGAGCACCTTGCACACCTTAGACTGCAAGCGAGCATTGGCCTATTACATGGAACAGACAAGGCCCCACAGACAGTCCGCCCAACTTTGTTTCTTTAGATCCCAACAGGATGGGGGTCGCCGTTGGGAAACATACAATCTCTAATTGGCTGGCAGATTGCATTTCTTTCACTTATGCATAGGCTGGGCTGACTCTGGAGGATCATGTCAAGGCTCACAATGTCAGAGCCATGGCTGCGTCGGAAGCCCACTTGCGGTCAGCCTCCATTGAAGAAATTTGCAAGGCTGTGATGTGGTTTTCAGTCCACACGTTCACATGACATTACTGCCTGGAGCAGGATACCTGACATGACAGTCAGTTCAGGCAAACAGTGTTGTAGAATCTGTTTGGGGTCTAGAATCCAACTGTACCCACCTAGGCCCCTTTTATTCTGTTCCAGGCTGCACTCTTACTCAGATTCTGTATAGTTTCAGGTTAATCTGCATTGTGTCCTTTCCGTTTTGAGGCCCAATTGACTTATGTTTATTGTTTTCGGTGAGCCTGAATGCTAGGGATACCCCACTTGTGAGAATTAATGGCCTGCTTGTCCTTGGAGAAAGCGAAGATACTTACTTGTAGCAGGTATTCTCCGAGGACAGCAGGCCTTGTATTCTCACAAGCCCTCCCTCCTCCCCTTGGAGTTGTCTCCTATTTTTGCTTTTCTTGCTGTAGTATTTAACTATTGTAACTGTGCTCTTGTGATGGGCAGGAAGGCTTCACAAAGCTCTCTTAAGCTTGTTAAAAGCTCCGGACCAGGCAACGTGGGGCCACATTACCCACCTGTGAGAATATAAGGCCTGCTGTCCTCTTAGAATACCTGCTACAGATAAGTATCTTTGCTATAGTGATACTAAAGTCTTCTATAAGAGTGATACTGCTTTCTTCAAGAAGAACATTTCTCCTTTTTTAATCTCTTTCTGAAGCTTATGTTTCCTCTACAGGTATTTCTTTAACTTTGAGCTCTTATGTCTGAGGGCTAGGAAAATGTGGCACATTCAGAGCAAATCATCACAGCTTGAGATGATTCCATACAGCAGACGCATCACTTATGTGTGTTTGTTACTGACATTTTCTGTCACAACCTGAGCAGTGTTTGTCTCCAGTCTTGTGAAGATCTTGTCTAAAAGATTAAACTCTGTTTTAATACGATTTCTTTTTCTCAATAAGAGACTGATGGGCAAAAGCTAATTCCCAACTAACCCTGATTGTGAGTGTAAAAAGACTGAGGGCAACTGTCACAAGCAAGAATGTGAAGACATGCACAACCTCAAAACTTTTCCAGAGTTTATTTGAGCTCTGGGAGGCTAATCCTGAATTTCCATCCCCAATGATGTCACTATCAGTGTGTCTAGAGATCCTTGCTGACCATGGAGAATCCAATCTTGTTTTATTTTAAGCCTGTTAACTACTCTTGCCTACAGTGTAAAACTTCATTTTCCTCAATCTTGGATGACTTAAGGAAATTCAGTACATTATTCCTTTTTAGAGAAATCTAGTCACCTTGTAGGGGTTAATAAAGTAAATGTCTCCCCTTATTTGATGTAGTTAATGCAATATTTGGTTGTCTTCCTGCATTTTTTTTGTTTTTTTGCTCTTACCTATTTAGCGCACAACTCTAATGCAAGGTATCGGCATCAGAGAGAGCCCAATCCAATCACCAAAACAAGCCAAGTTGTTGCAAAAGTCCCAAATTGACAAAATGGTCTTTCCACATATGAATCCCATTAGGAATCTTGGTAACGGATGGTAATAGTACCCTGCATCCCCAAATAATGAAGGTGGTTACACAATCTGCTTTCTGCATTTTCAGGTTGTTGAAACGACTAAAACCTTACTGACTGAAGTGTAGTATCATTTAAGTTACACAGGTTCATTGGTAGTGTGTTGAATTATTGTAACAGTCTTTGTTGGACTACCAGTTAAGACATGGTTGCAGATCCACCAAAATACAGTGGCCAGACCTTTGACGGGTATGTCCCGAAGAAATGTGGAGATACAAGTAGAAGATGGGCTACTGTCATTTCAAAAGATATTTAAAACATTTGGGAAGTTGTTTACTAAAGCTTAGCTCGCGATATCTGCAGCAGGGCTTAAGGAATAAAATGGACCCTGCTGCAGATAACTTGAGCTAAGCTTTAGTAAACAGGGGGGTTGTTTAGCAAAATAAGTTGGAATTAATATGGTGGCTGGCTGTGACTGCTTATTAGTGCTGGAGGAGGATAACGATATGCATCTTCGATTACATTTTTGTGTGTTCTGTTTATGCATTTTTGTATTTTTCTTATAAATTGTGAATGGCTTTGTATGGTTGTTCAGGAAGGCAGTTAAGTTGGTTTTTTTTTTTTTTTTAAACCTTTATTTGAATTGCTAGTCAAAGGCCTTTTTTGATTGAACTAGAAACCCAAAACTTGTAAAAAAATAAATAAAATCAATCTTGGTAATCATTTAAATTTTGTTGTAGTACATGTAAGCCTACTTTTTTTCCAGGTACAAAATGAATTTATTCTGGCAACAGAAAGAGATTCCTTTGTAGAACAAGTCAGAGATATTATTGAGAAAGCAGATGAAATGTTGAGTGAGGATGTCAGCGTAGAGCCAGAAGGAGAACAAGGATTGGAAAGTATGCAGGCCAAGGATGATGCTTTCTACATGGAGTCCCAGGTACTGTATAAGAAAAGTATATTACTAACTTTACTCGCTTCTCTCTCTATTACTGCGCTATTCATAGAAGTGACTTTTTGGCATTTTAGTCCTCACACTAATATTTAATTGTTAGAAGTCTAGTTACAACATTTTTATTAAAAGTTGTCTTTATTAAAGCACAACAGTGCAAAATAGCACAAAAATTATTGATCAGAAGATTTATTATCCTTAAGACAACAGATTATCTTACTTTACATTAGATAGTCTGTTCAGTGAAATGCATTCTCACTTTTTAATTAGCACTGACTTTTGATTCAGGCTGAGTTTCAATTGGTTAAATTTCAGTTGGGTCAGCATTACATGTAGTAACCTTTATACAAGAAAAGGTGCACCAAGATGTGTCCACTTTCTGAAATGGAAGGCTTAAAGCTTATACTGGCAGAGTGAATTTGATTGAGGGTAACCTCAATACAAACACATTCATCTGTTTGCTGTCCACTATAGCACTAAGTTCTGTTTCTGATTTCTTTCAGAAGTTGGATGGTGAGTTCAGACATCCAGGTCCTGTTTACTTGCAACAGCATATAGGTGAGCTTCTAATTACCACTGCCTGACCAGTTTTTATTCTCTTTTATATGTTACTACTAAAAAAGGCCTGTTTCTGACACAAATGAAACGGACGCTAGCAAGGTTTTCCTCAGAGTGTGTATGTTTGAGAGAGAGTGTGTGTCAGAGATGGAGTGTGTGTGTCAGAGAGAGACATGCGCACTGAACGGCCTTCCAAAAGAGGCCGAAAAGCTTGAAGTGCCAAACGAATTGCTTTGCTCTCGAAAAGATTGATCAGATAGGCCGTCACCTCCAGCGACCAGAGGCCCTCTGCATACTTGGCCTGACAGTGGGCCCCCCAGTCCTTCAGGATGGCATCTGTCGTGACTACTAGCCACCTCAGAGCATCCAGAGGCATTCCCTTCATTAGATTAGGTGTCCAAAGCCATCACCAAAGACTTCTGTGCTCCTACACCGACAGTTGCAGCCTCTGCATAAGAGGGTCCCTCTGCAGTGACCATCTGGAAAGGAGTGCCCTCTGCAATGACCTCAGGTGGGCCTTGACCCAAGGGACTGCCTTTATTGTCGCAGCCAGGAAGATAGTGTTGTGCCGACGGGAGAAACATCTGGAGGAACTGATGGATTAGAGACTGTAACTTGAGGATACGAGCCTGAGTAATGAACACCCGGCCTTGCCAGGTGTCGAAGCATACTCCCAGATAGTCCAACATCTGCGAAGGCTGCAGATGACTCTTCAGCACATTGACCACCCAACCAAGGGACTCTGGACTACGCATTTTGTGTTTTGTAAGCTTTCCTGGAAGGACTTTGCTCGGATGAGCCAATTGTCCAGATATGGGTGAATCAAGATCCCTTCTTTCCAAAGAGCCGCCGCCTCTACCACCATCACCTTGGTGAAGGTCTGAGGAGCCATAGCTAGACCAAAGGGAAGCACTCAAAATTGTAAATGCTGACGGAGAAACCACTGATGCAGGACGAATTGGGATATGCAAGTAGGCCTCAGTAAGATCTAGGGCTGTCAAAAATTTCCCAGGCCAAACCGCTACGATGACCGGAGGGTCTTCATACAGAAGGTGGAGACCTTGATGGCCCGATTGACCGCTTTGAGGTGCAGAATGGGTCGGAAAGAACTTTCCTACTTGGGGGACAGCAAAGTAAATGGAATATCGTCCCTGCCTGAGCTCCTTCGAGAGGATGGGGCAAATGGCATGGAGAGAAATCAGCCTTTCCAGAGTAACCCTGACGATAGCCACTTTGACACGAGACTGGCAAGGGGACTCCAGAAATGTGAATTCTAAGGCATACCCTTCTTGAATAAATCTAGAACCCACTGGTCGGAGGTAATCTGGGCCCACCTCTGGAAAAATTGTACCAAATGTGCTCGTACAGGTACCAGAGACTGGGCCCCAACACCCTCATTGAGAGGAACAAGAGGGGGACTGAAACAAGGCTCCCGAGTCTTTGTTTCCTCTATGAGCTCCATGAAAGGGCTGATTCCTTTGGGAAAAATGACAACGTTGTACCGGAGCCGCCTTACCTGAATGGAAGCGATGAAAATCTCGACCCCGATTCAACAATGCACCCTGGTCCAAAGCTCTAGGACAATTTTCTGGGAGCCTGGGAACTTTGGTTTCTCCAAGGCTGCAAATGAGTTTCTCCAGATTGTCGTCGAATAGCAGAAAGTCTTGAAAAGGTAACTTACTGAGCTTCGACATAGAAGCAGCATCTGCAGTCCAACCTCTAAGCCAAAGAGATCTCATAGCCGCTACCCCCAAAGCCATAGATTTGGCTGAGGCCCGTAACAAGTCGTAAAAAGCGTCTGATAGAAAGGCAGAACCCGGGGGGTCACGTGATGCACGAGAGCTGAACGGACGTCTGCTGGCTCGGCTCCCTTCCCCTCAGCTTCATACCCCAAATTAAAAGCGCAGATTGAACACCTACCCCCTATCAAACAGCACGGCAAACCAGTTGAAAGCGTGGAGAAGTAAATCGCGAAGCTCTAACAGGTAAAGGAGCCAGGGATGCCAGAAAAAGCGCTGCGATCTGGAAAAGAAAAGAGCAGCGTGGCAAAAAGCAAAATGGCGTCGCAGGCATTGAATGCATCGCCATCTGCACAGCTCCGCAACTCAAACGTCTCGCCGGTATCAGAGGATTTGGTGCAAGTATCCATAAAAAACATGTCCCAGTTGTTAGACGATAAACTTGCTAAGCTGAATGCGGGCATGGACGACATAAAAGAATGTATAGCGAGCCACGCGGTCCGCCTACAACAGGCTGAGGAAAGAATATCCTCGCAAGAAGACCAGATGGCAGAAGCGGCTGGACGCATCGGGGACTTGGAGGCACAAGTTCGCACTTTAACTGAGAGGGTGGAGGATCAGGAAAATAGAGGACGACGAAATAACATCCGGTTCGTGGGCTTCCCTGAATCACTCAATGAAGCAGAGTTGAAAGATCTAGCAGAGCGGGAGATTCCCCGGCAACTGGGGCTGGCACCAGACCTAGGCCAGGGACAAGTGGAAAGAATTCATCGTATTGGGCAGCGCAGAGAGCAGGCTGTAAAGCCAAGAGTGGTTATTGCACGCTATATGAACTATGCTGTTAAAGCAAAAATACTAGATCAATACAAGAAGCAGAGAAACGTGGAATACAATGGAAAGCGAATACTGATGTTTCAAGACTTCTCCTTCCGAGTTATGGAGCAACGGAGATTGTTAACGCCGTTTTGCACCCAGCTGTTTGAGAAAAAAATTAAATTTGCACTACAGTACCCAGCCAAAGTACGAATCACTCATCAAAATCAATCATTCACCCTCACAAAGGTGGAAGAACTGCAGGCTTTTCTGGGTAAGCTATAGAGAGAGCTGGATTCGAGCGGCGGAGTGGGGGCAGGACGGAAGGCGAACTGGAGAAGAATGCTAAATCAACAAAAATGAATGTGATGGTTAAATAATAAAAAACAGCAAAAAGGTTATATGGGAGCAGACTTGAAAAGGATAAAAAAGAATATACGGTCGACTAACGAGATAAGAACAGTGAGTACATAGCCTTGAGAAACACCACCCCTGTGTAGCATCCAGACTTTTGTGGCAGGCAATCCACCGAAGCCATTTACAAGATTGAAAACTGTGTAACTCTCTTTCTTAAAGAATGGAGAGGACGCTACATATATAACAGGCAGAGCCAAGCAAGGCAGCAACAAGGGCGAGCCTCCAGGCTTAAATGAGATGACGGATCGCACAGAAGGAACTGCTATAAAGCATTTCACGCAGCATGTGCAGCTCTGACAGAATCTGGATGCCCCAGTATGCGAGAGACTTTGCAAGGGCGCCAGGGAAGATGAGTGGTAATAAAGTACAGTTCACAGCATCTAATGTTTTTCTTTCAGTTTAAAGGGTGGGAAACATTTGGGAGTAATACTGTTAAGGGTTGAAGGGGGAGTTATCTGACTTTGTGATTGAGTTAATCTGTGTTTAAGCGAAAGTAATATTTCCTTTCAGTTTCACGTTGTATCTGGGGGGAGCTGGGGGGAGGGGAGGGAGCAATTCAGTAACATGGGGATGGTTGAGGGGGGAGATACCTCAATCAAGGAGGACAGGGTGGAAGAAGGGAGGGGAGGAGCTTGGCAGTCACGGAGATGTGCATGGGGGAGTGCTGAGAAGATAGAAAGAATGGATGGCAATGCGCATGGGGAACAGGAGGGAAGGAGGAGAGGGCAGGAGGGGAGGGGGGAGGGGTGGGTGAGTCAGAGGGGGGGAGGGAAAGCTCAGATGAGAAACAAGAAGCATATAAAGCTTAAGGAGTTTCTGTGGCTGCAGAATGAGAAACTGCACCTTAAACGAGGATACAGACAAAGGCAAGGGAGGAAGCAAGGGTCATTAAGGTTCTGGGGTGGCACTGCTGGGATGCTACCCTGGGAAAAAAATAAAGCAATGTATTGTCATACAAGCATGGCTCAGGCGTGGGAAAATGGGTAGTTTGCGGGTAGCAACCCTTAATGTAGACGGTATACACTCTCCCATAAAACGGAAAAAGATCTTGCACTATAGTAAACAAATGAAGGTGGATGTGTTGCTACTGCAGGAGACACATTTGTCGTCATCAGAGCATATCAAACTGAAGCAGGGCTGGGTAGGCGAACTCGTCTTTGCCTCTTTTAACAGCAGGCGGAGAGGTGTGGCGATACTTATGCGAAAAGGGATCGACAGCACCTGTCATAGGGTGATCCAAGATCCAGAGGGTAGATTTGTAATCTGGGTAGGGACCTTACAGGGGGAGAAGACGCTGTTATGCTCGGTTTATGCGCCCAACATTTACTCGCACAAGTTTTATCTGCAACTGCTAGCGGCCCTGGCCCCACTGAAGGAATACAAAATGTTGGTAGGGGGAGACTTTAACATAACAGCAGACCCGTTAATTGATTGTAATCCACCCAAGCCACGACCCAAGGGGCAGGGGGTTAGGGGTATAAATTTACTCCAACAGGATCTAGGGTTAGTAGACATTTGGAGAGTCTTGCACCCCGATGAGAAAGATTATACTTTTTACTCACACGTGCACAAATGTAGGGCGAGACTGGACTACATACTGGTAGCGCAGCCACTCTTTGCCCGGAGTCGGGCAGCAGAAATTGAGGCGGAGGTAGTATCGGATCACAGTATGGTTTGGGTAGACTGTAATATCAATGGGGGAGGGAAAAAAGTCAGTTGGAGAATGAACCCCACTTTATATCAAGAAAGGGAATTTCGAGAATTCCTTCAACAAGAATGGAAGCAATATATAATAGACAACGTATCCTCAGTTGCTAGCCCAATAACGCTGTGGGAAGCAGGAAAAGCCGTGATGAGGGGTAAGATCATAGAATACACGGCGAGAACCAGGAAAAAGAGCGATGAGGAACTACTAGAGAAATTGAGGATGCTGCAGGCCGTTCGGATTAAAGTGATGAGGGGCGATGCAAAGCAGCAGGTAGTCTTTAGAGAGCTAAAATGTCAAATTAATAGCATCTTGAATCAAAGAGCGGCAAGGGACATCCTAGTATATAAATACAAACTCCATAGGTGGGGCAACAAGACAGGTAGCCTACTGGCTAACCTAGTTCGAAACAGAGCGGCAAAACAATTGGTAAGCCGCATTAAAACTACAAAGGGGCAAGTAGTCAGTAAGGTGGAGGAGATAAAAGAAGCGTTTGTAGATTTTTACAAATCTCTTTATGATAGGGGAAGCAGTGATAGGAAACAGCGGGAGGAATTTTTTCGGAATCTTGATTTACCTTCCCTGACGCAGGAGCAGAGAGTAACTTTGAACATGGGCATCACAGGACCTGAAATTCAAGAAGCAGTAAAAAAGCTTAAATTAGCAAAGGCCCCGGGGCCAGACGGGCTAGGACCCGAATTTTATAAGATCCTGGGAGGACAGTTGGCAGGGCCTTTTAGTGAATTGTGTGATACGCTGTGTCAGGAAGGACAATTTGTGGGAGATTTAACGCATGCCTCTATAATAGTACTTCCTAAGCCGGGACGCGATAAAGAATTATTGGGCTCATACAGGCCTATATCCCTGTTGAATCAAGATATAAAACTATTTGCTAGTATTATGGCTGCAAGATTAGGTAAGGTTTTGCCATCTCTGGTGCATCCAGACCAGTCTGGCTTCGTACCGGGAAGATACGCCTCTACTAATATATTAAGAGCTTTAAGTGTCATTCAGGCAGAGGGGAATCAATCGGGAGATAAAGTCATCGCCAGTCTAGACGCAGAAAAAGCGTTTGATAAGATTTTATGGGACTACCTTTTTTGGGTGCTGCCGCAATTTGGAATACATGGGGAGTTCTTGCAGGGAGTAAGGGCTTTATACAGGAACCCCACGGCACAAATAATGGTAAATAACGAACTATCCTCCTCATTTGTGTTGCAGAGAGGTACACGACAAGGCTGCCCACTGTCGCCTATGCTATTTGTCTTGGCATTGGAGCCCTTAGCGAGTAAAATCAGGCAGACACGGGAGCTCCAGGGAATTCAAAGAGGGCAGGCAGAATACAAAATTAACCTCTTTGCTGATGATATGTTGATCTTTTTGGGGGAGGCCAATAAGGGGATCCCTATTCTAATTAATCTTATCCAGCAATTTGGCACTTTTTCAGGGTTAAGAATTAACTTTGAGAAATCAGAAGCAATGGCGTTGTCTAGTAACAGTATAAGTAAGAACTGTCCAGATTTCCCCCTAACTTGGACGCGGGGTCCTATGAAGTATTTGGGCGTGTATTTACACTTAGATTTTAAGATCATATACCAGAAAAATGTTAGAGATAAGTTAGAAGCAATTAAGCGCTTATGTGGGCAGTGGAAAGATCTACCAGTGTCACTCATGGGCAGGATCGCACTGGTAAAAATGGTGCTATTCCCAAAGATTTTATATGCCCTGCAAATGGTGCCTTTGTGGGTACATAGTAAGGATGAGGGGGTATACAGGGGAGCAATTTTATCTTTCATTTGGGGAGGCAAAAGAGCTAGGATAAGATATAATAAATTAACGAGGGCAAGAAATGAAGGGGGAGCCAATTTGCCAGATCTCCGGCTTTATAATGTAGCGGCGCTCCTGAGGTGGATACACGAGCTGCACTCGGGACATTATGTCTTTGCACCGCCAGAAGTGTGGCAGAACGCCAACCAGCATTGCTCAGTGCTTAATGGCTTGCAGGTTAGGAGCACACAGGTTAAGCTTACACCTCTTACGAGACCGCTAAAGATGGCATGGGAGTGGTGGCGCCATAGGATAGGAGCTACAGAGGGGCCATCGCCATTCTTAGAACTACAGGACAATCCGGGATTCCCAGCAGGTGTAGGACCTACACATATTAAGGAATGGGTAAAGAGAGGATGTAGGTATGTAGGGCAAGTAGTGGGGGAGGGGGGAGCCCAGATTCTCTCCTTTGCAGAATGTCAGGAACGTTGGCACATCCCACAGAAGTTGTTTTTCTCATATTTACAAATTAGACATTATGTATTCACGCTGCGAGGCAAAGCAGATAAGCTTCCAACATTTACGGCACTAGATGTGGTGTTTAAACAAGTACCGCCGGGGTGCAACAAACTCTCACATTGGTATTACTTGGGGAAAACTTGGAGGCCAGCAGTAATGGTTGATACATTGGCAGGACAGTGGAGTAAAATGGTAGACATGGAAGTCTCGAACAAAGAGTTACAGAACTGCTTCGAGCTAGCCTACAAAATAACGCCCAATGTGAGCTGTCATGAAACCCAATTTAAAATACTACATCAGGCATATATTACGAGGAGCAGGGGCAAAACAATGAGATTGTGGGACTCTGAAGACTGCGAAAAGTGTATGAACCAAAAGGGTACCTTAGCACACCACTTTGTGGAATGTGGGCAATTACAGGGTTTTTGGAAAGGAGTGCTGAAGCACTTGGAAGAAGTGATAGAGCAGCCCATAGAATGGAGCTACAGGATCTTACTAATGGGCTCAGAGACGGACTTGCGCACACAAGGGTTAAACTTGTTCCATTCTAGGTTTGTTCTCCTAGCACTGGTGCTGGCTAAAAAGGTTATATTACAACACTGGAGAGACAAGAATCCTCCCCCTCTGAATAAGTGGTACACAAGTATGAAACAGATGGCGGGATGGGAGGGGGGAGGTCAGTTTGAATATGAATGGAGCAGACCGCCACCAAGCCGACACCTATGGCAAAGGAGTTATCAGTGCTTAACACAGCTTCCCAACAGGGAGACATAAGTGGCGAGGGGGGCACAGGGAGAGCGCCACAAAGGGCCTGCAGTCACACGAATGGGAAGGGGATAGGGGAGGAGGGACAGGGGGGAAGGGAGGGGGGATAATAATGAGAAAATTAAGAGAACGGACATGAACGAATGGATGTGTATGGATAGAAGCACATGAAGAGGGTAACGTATCGCACCAGTCATGGGGACATAGCCCAGATAGGTCTGGGGTATTAAGGATTGTTAGATGGCTGATAGGTGCTTAGGAGTTCACGTTCAATGTTAAATACTCTGTACTACATATGTTATGTATAGTTTTGGTAAGGTACTTGGAAATCTAGTTGATGTACGCTCTACGCTGGCAGTGTGCCTTTGAGCGGAAAAATGGTTGTAAGATGGAAGTCTGTTACTCTTATTAATAAAAACATTAAAAAAAAAAAAAAAAGAAAGGCAGAACCCATCTCCAGCTTAGCCACCTCAGCGTCTATGGAGGCCCAGTCATCTGATGACCTATCCTGGACTCTCTCTGACCATCTAAAGCAGGCCCTAGCCACAAGAGAACCACTCCTAAACACCTAAGAGAAATCAACTTGGAGTTTTTGGCTCCCGTGGAGGTTACATTGAATACCTTCTGGAAGGTGCTTTGGGACCTAATGGTGGCAGTAAATAATTTTGTTTCAGATATAATTTTATTAGAGAGTTACATGGACAATTTAACTGAACCCTTTGAGAGTGAAAAATTGATATAACAAATGATTCCACACGAGCAAGAAGTGATTATGATTTTGAAAATGATAATAGATCAGAAACTTTGAATAATAAAATGAATATTATTATAGATGATTAATATCGAGATTATTGTTTTTCCCAGAGTTCCGGATATGACTCCTAAAGTTTTCCTCAGAAATATTTCCTCAATTATTACTGTAAAAGGAGTGAAGCCTGTGAAAACTGGGATTACTTTAATCAGTGGGATTTGAATTAGAGACTTAAGTATACGTATTGTTAAATAACTTCTGTTTTTTAAAAGAGAGAGAATGTAATAAGATGTATTATTTCTAACTAATATTGGACAATAAGTATGTTTTCAATTAAATGACTTGACTATACACCGTATTGGCCTTGAAGAAGCCAACCAGATGATCAATGTGGAATAATGAATTAAACGACTAATATCTGGGGATAATCAGGTTATAATACCACGGGGGGGGGGGGGTTCTGTTTAATTGATCTCCTCGTCTTGTTTCACTCTCCTTATTTAGTGGTCTAAGGAAGAGAATAGAATTACCTGAATGAAATAATTCCTCTATATTACTTTGTCTGTATTTCCGGCAAGTTGTTTTAACACTTGTAAAAATTTAAATGGTTATAAATAAAATTTAAAAAAAATTAAAAAAAACGATTCTTCCCGAGGGAAACTTTCCGTAATATGATTCAAATAATGGTACTATCCCACGTCGATTACTGCAGTGGTGTATATGCGGGATGCAAAGAACAAATCCTAAGGAAGCTTCAAACCGCCTAGAATATGGCAGCCAGGCTTTTCTTTGGAAAGACGAGCTTTGAAAGCGAGAAACCCCTCCATGAAAAACTGCACTGGCTACCAATCAAAGAACGCATTGCCTTCAAGATTTGTGCTCTGGTTCACAAAATAATCCATGGCCTGGCTCCGGCATACATGACCGAACTAATCAACTTACCAACTAGAAACACTATCGAATCAGCAAGAACATACCTAAACCTTCACTTCCCAAGATGCAAGGGATTGAAATATAAATCAATATACGCGTCCAGCTTTTTGTACATATGCACCCAGCTCTGGAATACGCTACCAAAAGACCTAAAAACCATGAATACTCATTTAAAATTCCGGAAAACCCTAAATGCTCACCTCTTCAGAAAGGCATACCCTGCAGAACCTACAAAAACAACGAAATAAAAACAAAATGCAACAATTAGACTAAGTACCAAGCAACACTCAACCCCTTTCAAAATTACCCCACTCTTGCAAACTGTATGGGACAATCTTTTCAAAATCTATTTAACTGTACAACTACTCTGTTTTGTAACACTTCTCTGTACTACTATTGTGTTACTACTATGTATTGTCCTCACCTCTCCGGAACTTTGTAAGCCACATTGAGCCTACTATATGCGGGAAATGTGGGATACAAATGCAACAAATAAATTTAAAGGGAGGCCCGCATAATCCCCATATTCCCTAAGAAGCTCTTGTAAGGTTTTCAATGATTTCTCAAGACTTATTATATGTACCAATATATCATCTGTGAATGTTACTTTAAAACAGTTAGGACCAATCTGTATGCCCTGTATATCCAGAGTCACATTTAGGTCCTTTTCAAGGAGGTACAATGTTAATATTTATTTATTTATTGCATTTGTATCCCACATTTTCCCAACTATTTGCGGGCTCAGTGTGGCTTACAATACATTGTGAATGATGGAAGTACAATTTGTTACAATACAATTATGGGTTACACTGTGAAGAGTTAAGGGAAGACAAAGTCAACTCAGAATATCATTTGGGGGATATATCAATGGAATGTAACAATAGGGGATGATAGGACGATAGAACAATAGCCAGAGAACATTAGGGTGTGACAATATTATCTGTGGGTAGAGTTTTAAATGTGGTGAAAGTATGGGGGAAGAGAATTCAGAAGAAGTGTAGTGATGCATTTCTATTAGTGTGTATGGACTTCATGTGTTTTGATCCTTGCAGTAAATTTTCTCAAAGAGATGAGTCTTCAATGTTTTGCGGAAGTCGGTTAATTCGTAGATCGTTTTCAGGTTGCGTGGTAATGTATTCCAGAATTGCGTGCTCATATAAGAGAAGGTTGATGCATGCAGTACTTTGTATTTTATGCCTTTGCACTTAGGGAAGTGGAGATTGAGGAAAGTTCGGGATGATCTTTTAGCGTTTCTGGGTGGCAGGTCTATTAAGTCAGACATGTATGCAGGGGCTTCACCGTGAATGATTTTGTGAACTAAGGTGCATACTTTAAAGATGATACGTTACTTGAGTGGGAGCCAGTGTAGTTTCTCACGTAAGGGTTTTGCACTTTCGTATTTTGGTTTTCCAAAGATGTCTGGCTGCTGTATTCTGGGCTGTTTGAAGTTTCCTCAGTATTTGTTCTTTGCAGCCTGCGTATAGTGAGTTGCAGTAGTCCAGATGACTGAGTACGAGTGATTGCACTAGGCTGCGGAAGACAGATCTCGGAAAGAATGGTTTTATTCTTTTCAGTTTCCACATGGAGTAGAACATCTTTTTGGTTGTTGTTCGCATGAGTCTCAAGTGTTAGGTGGCGGTCAATAGCGACTCCAAGGATTTTTAAAGTTTCTGATATATGCAGATTTAGTTTAGGTGTAAATTTTTTCGTGTTGTATTGGGAGGAAAGTATGAGGCATTGAGTTTTTTCTGCATTCAGTTTCAATCGGAATGCATCTGCCCAGATGTTCATGATGTATAGACTTTGGTTGGTTTTGTTGGAGATTTCATTAATGCCTTGTTTGAAAGGAATATATATCGTTACATCATCGGCATATATGTATGGGTTAAGGTTATGGTTTGATAGAAGTTTTGCCAAGGGGATCATCATTAGGTTGAAAATAGTTGGCGAGAGGGGGGATCCCTGTGGTACTCCACATTCAGGTGTCCATGCAGCAGACGTAGTTGAATTTGATGTGACCTGATATGAGCGTAAGGTTAAGAACCCCTTTAACCAGTTTAGGACATTGCCTCCGATGCCAAAATATTCAAGTATGTGTAATAGGATTCCATGGTCAACCATATCAAAGGCACTTGACATGTCAAATTGTAAGAGGAGTATGTTGGTGCCGGTTGCAATCATTTGTTTAAATTTGGTCATTAGGGTAATTAATACTGTTTCTGTGCTGTGATTTGACCGAAATCCTGATTGGGCATCATGCAGCACTGAGAACTTGTTGAGATAGTTTGTGAGTTGTTTGGTTACCATCCCTTTGGTTATTTTGGTTATTAGTGGTATAGATGCTACTGGTCTATAGTTAGTTATTTCGCTTGCGTGTTTCTTTGGGTATTGGGGTCAGTAAAATCTTTCTTTTCTCCTTTGGGAAAAGTCCATTTTGTAGCATGAAGTTCACGTGGTTCGTTAGGTCTATTATGAATTGTTGAGGAGCTAATTTCATGAGGTTGTTTGGGCAGATATCTAGTTTGCATTGGGATTTGGTGAATCTTTTAAGCGTTTTAGAGATGAGGTCCTCTGACAATAATTTGAATTCGGTCCAGATCCTGTCTGCTGGATATATTCCGTCTTATGGGTCTAGACAGTTTAGGGGTGTGGAGTATTCATTAGGGCTGGTGGGTATTTTAAGTCGTAATTGTATAATTTTCTCCTTGAAGTATTTCGCGAGGTCGTCGACCCCTGGTGTATCTTTGCTGTTGTTTGTAACTGGTGTGGTGTCTAGTAGTTTATTTACAAGGTTGAAGAGTTTGTGTGTGTCTTTATAGTTTGGTCCAATCATTGTTTTGTAGTGTAGTCTTTTAGTCTGTTTTATGGTATATTTGTATTTCCTCCGAAGTGATTTCCAGGCATTCAGTGTGTGTTCATCTTTCTTTTTGTTCCATGCGCGTTCTAGTTTTCTGACTTGTGTTTTGAGTTCTTTCAGCTCTTCGGTGAACCATGAATTTGATTTTTTCCTATGTGATGTTCTGGTTTGGATTGGGGCGATTGTGTCTAATGTTGTCTTACATATGTCATCCCATTCTTGGAGGAATTGAATGGTGTCTGTGTTTATTGACCATTCGTTTTGGTAGACCTGTTGCCAGAATGTTGTGGGGTCTATCTTTCCTCTCGTGGTGTAAGTTGTTCGTTCATGTTTGTTGACTGCGTTTCTGTGTATTTTTTGCCAGTGGAGGGAGATGTATGCTTTGTGGTGGTCTGTCCATGGTGTGGGTGTCCATCTTGTATCTGTAAGCAGGAGAGTTGAGTCTGGGTCGAATTTTTGTGTAATGTCTAGTGTGTGTCCTTTTACGTGTGTTGGTTGAGTGTTACAATAATACAAAATAATACAAAAAGTAAGTGGTAAAGGGGACAACCCTGTCTTGTTCCTCGAAGTATAGGGAAATTCTCCGACTCAAGGCCATTAACCAAACTTTTAGCACATGGTGATGAGTATAAGGCCTTTACCACTGTCACAAACCATCTAGTTAACCCATATTTATCCAAGGTGGTGTACAAAAATTTCCACTGTTCCCTGTAAAATGCCTTTTCTGCATCAAAACTTATTATAGTTTAATCAAATTTGCTATACCGCCCACGCTGACTTGCAAAACTAGGCGGTTTACAATCTCTAAAATCATAAAAAGAATATAGAATCCTAATAAATAAATAAACTACAAAATTCTGATAGGAAAGAAAGTAGTAACAGTCATATCAAGACATTCACTGCAAACTAAGATGGTAAAAAAAAACAAGGAGGAGGAAAACCAGAGGGCAAGGGTAGGGGTCAAGGGTCTTCCCTTGGTTCATTAATCTCATCCCATGGCTTTTCCTACCACCTCTATGCTGATGACTCCCAAATCTACCTTTCTACCCCTGATATCTCACCTTGCATCCAAACCAAAGTTTCAGCGTGCTTGTCTGACATTGCTGCCTGGATGTCTCAACGCCACCTGAAATTAAATATGACCAAAACCGAGCTTCTCATTTCCCCCCCCAAACCCACCTCCCCGCTCCCCCCGTTTTCTATTTCTGTTGATGGCTCTCTCATTCTCCCTGTCTCCTCAGCTCGAAACCTTGGGGTCATCTTTGACTCTTCTCTCTCCTTCTCTGCTCATATCCAGCAGACCGCCAAGACCTGTCGTTTCTTTCTTTACAACATCCGTAAAATCCGCCCCTTTCTTTCCGAGCACTCTACCAAAACCCTCATCCACACCCTTGTCACCTCTCGTTTAGACTACTGCAATCTGCTTCTTGCTGGCCTCCCACTTAGTCACCTCTCCCCTCTCCAGTCGGTTCAAAACTCTGCTGCCTGTCTCATCTTCCGCCAGGGTCGCTTTACTCATACTACCCCTCTCCTCAAGACCCTTCACTGGCTCCCTATCCGTTTTCGCATCCTGTTCAAACTTCTTCTACTAACCTATAAATGTATTCACTCTGCTGCTCCCCAGTATCTCTCCACACTCGTCCTTCCCTACACCCCTTCCCGTGCACTCCGCTCCATGGATAAATCCTTCTTATCTGTTCCCTTCTCCACTACTGCCAACTCCAGACTTCGCGCCTTCTATCTCGCTGCACCCTACGCCTGGAATAAACTTCCTGAGCCCCTACGTCTTGCCCCATCCTTGGCCACCTTTAAATCTAGACTGAAAACCCACCTCTTTAACATTGCTTTTGACTCGTAACCACTTGTAACCACTCGCCTCCACCTACCCTCCTCTCTTCCTTCCCGTTCACATTAATTGATTTGATTTGTTTACTTTATTTATTTTTTGTCTATTAGATTGTAAGCTCTTTGAGCAGGGACTGTCTTTCTTCTATGTTTGTACAGCGCTGCGTATGCCTTGTAGCGCTATAGAAATGCTAAATAGTAGTAGTAGTAGTAGTAGAGTGTGTGTGTGGGGGGGGGGATAGGCAGGGAAATGGTGATAACCCACATGAAGTTCGAACAACAATTAGTCCAGGGGAAAAGCCTGTTTAAAAAGCCAAGTTAGCGCTATCTTAAACTTCTTAAAGGATAGCTCAGTCCGAAGGGAGAGAGGTAGAGAGTGCCAAAAGAAAGCATGGTGACAAGTGAATTCTAATTGAGCTGATTTGGGGTTAGGAAGAACTAATCTGTGATCATTTATAGAGCGGAGCAGGAGACTATGGAATGATAAAGGTGGCAAGATAATCTGGGAGATCTATTCTGTGTGCTTTGAAAGTAAGGGTGAGCAATTTAAAAATAATGGATTGTTCAGTGGATAACCAGTAGAATTTTTGCAGTAGAGAAAAGACATGATTAGACTTACACGCTTGACAAATGAGCTCGATAGCTATATTTTGAACTGATTGGAGTTTTTTCAAACTCGAGCAAGAGCAGCCTAAATATGAAATGTTACAGCGCCTGCCTCAGGGGTCAGTGTCAATCTCCTTAGGTAAATAAAAGGAAAATGGAGTGTCCTTTTGTGCAAATTGCCGATTATCAAGCAGATTACATCGGTGCTTTAAACTTCTTAACTCGTAGTTCAAAAGAGCCGCCAAACAAAACCTATCTACTGTAGGTAGTCTAAATAATTCTTCTAGGAAAACAACTCCTAACAGAATTATTTATGCCAAGGCCCTGGATTACTGAACTCTGCCTAAGCAAATATTCTCGACTCATGCTAGGGAAAACAGGACCTTACTTTGGCACCTAACCAAAATTAGCTGAATTAGAGAGAACGAAACCACAGCCACAGGTGAACTATATATTTATTATCGATAAAATATATATAGATGTAAAAATAGATTAGCAGCAAGGCTTAGCAAAATACAATATATAACTTGCTAATAAAAATGAGATTACTACCAAAATAAAGACTATGCAAAATGATTCTTACTGGAATACTAAGTAATTACACAATCCTGATTTGTTTGTTATCATGAAAACTTATCCCACACTTCTTATGCAAAATGCAACAGTTAGCAGCTTATTCTCTGACCACGAGCTATCCTGATTTGTTTATCATGAAAACTTATCCCACACTTCTTATGCAAAATACAACAGTTAGCAGCTTATTCTCTGACCACGAGCTATGACCTAACCAGTCTTATCTCAGATAAACACCAATCACTAATTCCCGACATCTATAGAAGTAAATCCTGTTCTCACCATGCTGTCTGTTAGGCAGTCTCCCGAAGAGGTTGGCACAGATTTCTCCTTAGACTCCAGCTGTATCCACAGCGAGTCAGTCTCAGGTTCAGTACAGGGTCTATTGTCTGAAAGCAGGTGCCATGGTTATCCAGTGTTGCATCTCAGAGCAGATATAGCTGAGCCAATCTGTATTTTCACCAGATATGTAGGTCACAAGGTTATCACAACACAGTCTCTTGCTCACTCTGAGCCTTCTAACCTTGCTTGTCTTCTTAGGTCCTTCTTGTTAGACTCAACTGTCTGGTCTCCGAACTCCTCACTTTCTTTAGTTCCCGCTTTCTTAGTCCCTCTATGTCAGATGATCCCCCGGAACCAATCATAATCCTGTCCAGCTAGCTCCATGAGCCTGAAGAGCCCTTTGTTCATGACCCTGAAATTGATACTTTCGAGTCTGCATATCTGTCTCCAACCAGGCTTACTGGAGCCATGGGTCTCACTCCCCTTTCAGCTTCTCAGGGTGATAACAGGGTGGTTGTAACACAGAATGTCCTTGGATGCGGTATGCCTGTCAGTGATTTTCCAGAAGCTGAAAAGCTGGATCTTGCTGACATAGATGTGCTCAGGTCAGAGGTTGTAGAATCCATCTTGTTGTAACAGGATGTCAGGCTTGTATGAACCAAGACCAGCTCAGGTGAGATCTCAGGTAAATACCCCTACACTACTACAACCCTGAGTTTCCCCTGGAATTGATTCACTCAGAACTATCTAAACTTTAGAAAACTTCTGAAGACCTCCCTGTTCAAGAAGGCTTACTCCCCAGACGTAACCTAATCCACTTCTGGTCACACCAAAACTCATGGACATTATCGACCTTCTATTATCCTTTATTACCTTGTTGTTTAATATGTTATCTATATGATTCTATCCTATTATTACATTGTTTAATTGTATTTTAATGAACTGTAATATGCCCTCTGGTACTATGTAAGCCACATTGAGCCTGCAACTAGTGGGAAAATGTGGGATATAAATGTGTTAAATAAATAAACTTTATGATGAAGATGCCTTAATTTTTTCAATCCCTGTCTCAGGACTTCCGCAATCCTGTCACTATTCTTACTTGCAGCTGGTACATTTATTGACCTCCAAACACTTTAAGCCAAGGCTGGCGAGTCCTTATACTTTCTTGGAGGATGTATGTGAACATTTTGGATCCACAAGGATTTCTAGTGCGTACGCTGTATGGTTATTTGAGGGACCTTCGGGTTCCCAATTTGAGGCATAGGCATCAATGGCAGCAGGAATTAGGGGTAGCTTTTGCCCCAGAAGACACAGACTCCTTTGAGTGATCATTGGCAAAGATAGCTATTGCCTCTAACGTCGGAGAGAATCACTAGTATTTAACTGTCTTAATTGATGGTTTCCACGATCCTCTGCATTGTGTTGGACTGTGTGGAGCTCAAGGCACCATGGAACATATTTGGTGCCGATGCCCTAAGGCACCTGCTTTCTGGAAATCTCTCCATTTTCAGATACTGTGGATTACTGGTTTGAAGGTTCCGTGGGTCCCTGGAATTTACTTGCTGAGTAAGGAGATAACCAGGGTTTCAAAACATCAGACTCTTTTGATTTGTCAGTTGTTACATGTGGCCAAGCTCACTTTAGCAGCAGTTTGGAAGAACCCAGGAGTACCCTTAATAGCCAAATGGAGATCCTGGCTATATTATGTTTACAAAATGTAGACGTTTACTGCTATTAGGTGCAATAACTGTCAAGCCTTGGCAAGAGATTACATGAAGTGCTGAGCAGGGAGGCTGCATTTTCCAGGGTTCCCAGCTCTCTTCTCCATTGCCCCCATCTCAGCATCGATTCTCCACACAATTTGCATCTATATAGTGTGCTACTTATATGGACAGATTTGTGCAGCACTCACCTGGGGCTAGGAACAACAAACCCAACCACCAGAACAAGAAACAGCACTACGATGGCGGAACACTCCAAAGAGCAAAGCATGGATCCTTCAGTGCAGCAGATTACCGTGGCAGTGGTGCATGCCTCGAAAGAGCAGTTTATAAGGTTTACTGAGCAATTCGCAGCTCTGTCCCAGACAGTGGTGAATTTTGGGGCTCGTGTTACTGACTGTGAAGCACAGATCAGTGGCGTGGAGGGCGAGACCAGAAAGGCCCACTAGGAACTTAACACTTTAAAGACAGCACTGGCACAGTGTGAATCTAAGCTGAGGATTTGGAGAATCAATCTCAAAGGAATAACCTTCATTTTTAGGTTTTCTAGAATCTGTGACAGATGCCGAACTTATTTTGCCTCTATGCAATTTCACCATTGTATCTCTACTTTATTGTGGACTGACCTGACCGAGGACATCCAAGAAACTTTAACAGAGACATTAACATTGGCTCACAACAGACAGTGCCTGAAGGACACCACGCTAGACCTAGATTATACACGCTTAGCAGCACAGTGGTCCCAAGATTTATCCTGTACTGTTTCTTTCCAGCTCATTCAGGATTCTCTGACATGGCTGCATCGACATATAGAGAATGTTCAACACAAAGAAACTTTGTACAATTTCTTGCTCCTCTTATATATTTCTCCTCATAGAGCCTGTCGGCTGGAGCTTCAGGCTATTGGGAATTGTCCTAAGTGCACTGTTGGAGGTTTTTACATTGGGACATATGTTTTGGCATTGTCCCAGGGACAAGTTATTTTGGAAACATCTGCAGGTGACTCTGACACTGATGGTGTTCCTGTACTGTACAGATCCCCTGATGATGTTATGTCTTAGATGCCCCTGTACCTAGAGGCTTCTTCAGCTGTCAATTTTGTTTTTCCTTAAAACCATTTTACATGCCTGGTTGCAAGAGGGCTTCCCTTCCCTACAGCACTGGTGCACTTACTTAACGGAGCAACTACGCATGGAGCCTTGGGGCCAGGCTTTTCAAACTACATGGGAGCCGTTTTGGCTGATGTTTCCCCATCAGGCTCAGAGTCACCTTCTGAACTTTTAAATGTCTGTTTCTCAACGAGCTTTGGGCTACTCTTGGATCCCAGTACTTTTGTAGATAGCTAGGGTGTGGAAGGTGGTGGGGTAATTCTTTGTGTATTATGACGTTTTGCTTGTTGTATCAGTGTTCCTCTGTGTGCTTTAATAAAGAAGATTTAAACATAAAACGACAGTTGAACAGAATATTGTTTCTTAAACTCCTGTTTATGCTTGTGCGGATGGAATCAGACTGAGCTCGCAGGGACAGGACGGGGACAAACTGTCCCCCGTGTCTTTCTCTGGAGTTAACTGTTAATCTTTTTAATAGACTGAGGGACCTTAGAAAGGTAATAGCTGTACAGGAACTTCTCTGCATGCTTAGAAAAACTTTCCTAGTTTTACTAAGTTCTGAGAACTGGTCTTTGTTACCATCAGCTGACATCACTCACTTGGTGACCTGATTTATCCTGCTTAATAAGGAGAATACACATTACAAGGAAATACCTTCATACTCTTGACTTGGTGACTCAGCTTGTGTTCAGAGAAAGTAAGGTTGCTGCTGAAACAGGTGTTCTGAAGAAAGCAAATCAAAGGGAAGGTGGAATGGGTTTGTGACTGGGATTTTCTCCTAAATCAGAACTATTTCATAGAACCGAGGGACTGTGACAGTCATGACAGTACAGTAGTAGTAATCACTGGCAATACTGTCCATTGCTGTCGTGTGCAGTAATGTGACCCACTTGTATGCTTGAACTGCTATCTTCATAGAATTGCTGTTACAAGTAAGCAGTTTTTTACTTTATTATTAAGCAACTAGTAAAAAAGGCCCGTTTGTGACTCAAATGAAATGGGCACTAGCAAGGTTTTCCTCGTAGTGTGTATGTTTGAGAGAGAGAGTGTGTGTGAGTGACTGTGTGAGAGAGAGAGAGTGACTGCGAGTGTGTTTGTGAGAGAGAGAGAGTGACTGCGAGTGTGTGTGTGAGAGAGAGAGTGACTGTGCGAGTGTGTGTGTGTGAGAGAGTGTGTGTGTGAGAGAGTGTGTGTATGTCAGAATGACAGTGTGTGCGAGTGCATATGTGAGAGACAGTGTGAGAGAGAGAGTTTCACACAGATACAGTGTGTGTGAGAGAGTGTGTGTTTCACACAGACAGTGTGTGTGAGAGAGAGCGAGTGTGAGAGTATGTGTGCGATACACATACTCTTTGTGAGACCAAGAGTGTATGAGACCAAAAGTTTGCAGAACCCCCTTCCCCTCCCCCCTCTCCCCTTCCACCCCTGAGTTCCAGAAACCCCTCCCACTTCTTCCCATCTGAGTTCCAAGACCCCCCTGCCACTTCTTCCCATCCCCCTCTCCCCTTCCCACTCTGCCTCTCCCCCCTCTCCGAATTCCAGGACCCTCCTCCTTCCCCTCCCCCTTCTTCCCATCCCCTCCTCCACTACCCCCGATCCAGGACCCCCTTCCAGTTCCATGATCCGCCCCTACCCTTCCAGTGGATTTCCAGGACCCCCTTCCCCCCCCCCCCCCCCCCCCCCCATCTCTCTGGCCCTACCCCTCGTAAGAGCCGTCTGTTGCTTAAAAGTTTTTACCTCCTGCACGCAGGGATGCCGCTTCACACAGCCTCTTCTTTTGCTTGTGTTTAAGCTGTTCCTGTGGTCCCGCAGGCAGGACCTCAGAAATAGCTGAAACAGAAGTGAAAGAAGAGGCTGTGTGAAGCGGCGTCCCTGCGTGCAGGAGGTAAAAACCTTTAAGCGGCTGTTACGAAGGGGAGGGCCAGAGAGGGGTGGAGTGGGAGGGGGGTCCTGAAACGACATGGGGGAATGGGGGTCCTGGAACGACAGAAGGGGGAGGGGTGTTTGCGGCGCCATTATGTTGGACTCATGCGGTCGACATTTTCCTTCAGCAGCACTAACTTCTCCAACGTTCTGTGTTGCCTGGGACCACGTCATAATGCAGCAGTGACGTGTCAGACTGATCTACGGAGCCTTCCTGACCACCACTTCCGAGGGAGCCACGGTCCCAGGCAGTACAGAACGTTGGAGGTGAGAATTATTATATAGGAAGGATGAGGGCAAGAGGATTAATATTGTTTCTCTTTTTCTTAAGGTATTCCTCCTCATTCCACTACTCAGGTAGTGCATTCTGCTGGAAGACGTTTTATTGTCAGTCCTGTTCCAGAGAGTAGATTGCGAGAACCAAAGTTTTTTTCTCACTCGGTCCCACTACCCAAGGAAATTCCAGTTATAGGTAAGTTACAGGTTATGACTCTTACTATTCCCCTATTTTCATTGTCACAAGATATTTACAAAGAAAGAGAGGTATATTGTTAATCCTGGTAGAAAAATAGGTGTTTATACACTTGAGTCAAGGTATTCCAGAACCCCTTTTCATTCCACACTTGTTTTTTTTTTATCTATTAAAGACCTTGTAAATGTCCATCTTCTTAGCTCTTTTTTTCCCCCTTGTTTTCTACAGCTCCGCATGGCCCAGGAATAAACTTGTCTCATTCTGCATCTTCAGTAAGCCTGCAACAGGCTTTCAGTGAGCTCAGACATGCCCAGATAACAGAAGGACCTAACACAGCTCCTCCGGTTTATAACCAAACCATGCCGCCTTTTCCACCTGTCATGCCTTTTGTGTCTAGCATACCTGGAATTCTACCAACCACTATAGGTGCTGTACCTTCAACATCTGAACCTCTCACAACTGGTATAGGAGTATCTCAACCCGTAACGCAATCTGTTTTTACTCAGCCTACTGAAAAGGTTATCACTGGAGTTGCTCCAAGTACTATTGCGTCAAGTTCCATCTCTCCCTCACCAGTTTCCATATCTAGCCAGCCTTTAACTAGCAGTGTTTTTACTAGTATTAGTGACCTTGCAGTTAATTCTTTACCTATTGCATCAATGCCTAGTCTTCCACTGATTGGAGGGGTTGGTCCTATTGATAGTACTATGACATCACCACCAACTCATCAGATTGCTGGAGAAGTTGATCCTGTTGTTAGTGTACCAGGGGCTACATCCCAGCTATCAACATCTCCATCTTCACAAACGATTACAGAAAGTGTAGCTGGGATAGTTCCTCAAACATCTGTCTCGCCACCTCTTCTTCCTAGTGTCCAGTCTCAAGCACATGTCCAGCTCAGCAGCAGTATTTCTGCCCCCAGTCCTACAGAAACCATTGCTGTAAGTACACTACTTCCCCAACCTGAAAGTGGACAAAGGTCAGTGGATACTGGACAGATGAGCAGCACAGCAGGGCTGTCCCTGCCTATTTCTACACCACTGTCCTATGCAGCAGTGGCAGCAACAGGCATGTCAGTATCAGTAACTCAACCAGCTGTGGTACACTCCTTGCTCATACCTCCATCAGCAACAATAACTCCTATTCAGTCTCAAACTGTGTCCATCTCTACACCTATATTACCACAGTCTCCTTTACCTGGTCCCCTGCCATTAGCTCACCCAGTTTCCAATCTACCTGCTGTGCAACAGACCTTGGTACACAGCCAGCCCCAGCCAGCTTTGCTTCCTAATCAACCTCACACCCACTGTCTGGAATTAGATGTGGACACTCAACTCAAAACTCAAGGTATTGATGATATAAAAACCTTGGAAGAAAAACTGCGATCACTCTTCAGTGAACATGGATCTGTTGGAACTCCACATGTACCCTCCACTCTAGATGCATTGTTGCCATTGGATACAACAGTCCTATCAACTGTTCCATCCACAACTACTGCAACAGCTAAATCTGTGGCATCCAGTACTAGCTCATGTGTACCACCAACCAGTCTTCCCCTAGGACCCATAGGGGTGCCAATAGTAACACCAGTAGTGACTCCTGGACAGGTTGTTACTCCAGTCAATAATGCTTCTACACCGAATATTACAACAGCTTGGAAAGTGGGAGCACCTTCTTCAAAACCTCCACTCAGCCGAACACCGGTAAGAACAATAGGATACTTCTGAATCATAAAAATGTCTGTTTTGTGATTAGAGTTGGTACATGCAGAACCTCAGCCCTGACAGCCACCTTTTAGACTTTTTACTATTCCACAATTTTTAGCTTTCTACATTCTCTCAGCATTGGAATGAATATTATGGAATGATGCATGTTCTCAAAGTTTCTTTTCTAACATTTTATTTCTTGTGTTAATTTTGAGCATTTGACAGGATAATACAACTATTAGTGATAAACTAGGATTCAGAGGTAGTTTTGCCATGTTGTTGCTTGTTGGATTGGATACTGCTGAAACAGTGCAGATACTTCCTAAACTATATTGAAAAACAAATTGAGCATCATTCTTGCTCTCCAGTGAGGAAGAAAGATGCATATTTTATCAGTAAAACTCAGTTAATAGAGCAGAGGTTCTGGTGAAGAAACAGCAAACTGAACCAACCAGTGGCTGTAAAAATAAAACTATTGAAGAAGCAACCTTTTGTATGGATGTATTAGTTGTCCTACCATTTAGTTGTTATAATTGATACCCAGCATGTTTAACAGTAAATGCATGCATCAGGGTCAGAATCAAATCTTGTTCCTAGGACACACAATCTCATCTTAAAAGAGGGCACTCAGTATGTCAAAGGTTGCCTATACTGGGCTCCCAAAGACTAGTGTGAACTGCTTCATAAATCATGCCCTATGCCCTACCTTGCTATAGTTCTAGATCTTGTAGCAAAAAAAAATATATATATATACTATCAAAATTACAAACAAGGTTCAAACATCAAAAATGGTTGTAACTAGCATGCAATGTGAATTATTAAACAACCATTAAAATATACTTTTGAATCTTTATTAAATATCTTAAATAAGCATATTACAATACACTCTATCATCCTATCACATACTCACATTCATCCACATATACACTACTTGAAATCACTCCACATAAAACATGTAAACAATATATATGCAAACACTATGCAGAAACTACTATAAAGAATTGTACAGCACTCTCATCATACTGTGTAAAGCCTTCTGCTCAACATGTCAAGTCTGTTGTGAACTCAACACTGCATGTTCACTTAAATTCAATTCAATGGTCTTAGTCCATCAAAATATCAGTGTGTCTGGTATTAACCCACTCATCAGTCTTCACCCAATGCTGAAAAATCAGCAGTCTCTAGTAAATGTCAATCATGGAGCCGGCACAGGTCAAACCCATGGGATGGCTTCAAACTTTGATAGTAGTGCAAAATAAACTTGAATACACTCCAGTGTATAGATTCAACTTAAGTCAACTGAGCATGATATCTTGGAAGAACCCGACATGATCATGTTTCGCTAACTGAAGCGTCTTCAAGGGTCTTTCACTCTAGATAGAGACACAGTGTATAAATAACCAACATATCAAATCCACCCTAAATTTAAAACTAGACAAGGTTCAACCAAGCATATCGTTAAAATTACTTACTAGCTACTAACAGTAGTCAGGAACTCACACCAGCAAGCAGCCGGTGGAACCGTCGAAAAAGACGCACACACATGCGCACTAACTGGTCGGGAATCTCAGGGATTTAAATATTCTGCTAGATGCTCAACCAATCAATCTCTTTATTAAGCCCACCTGGGGCGACTGTTTTCCATAGAAAAATCAGCCGTTGTTCCTTTCTCAATAACATCAAAGGAAGGTTACCGCCTCTTTCTAACTGTACTGATTTAATACAACAAATCTAAGATCTAGTACTGAATGATTAGCTGCAAGCCAGTAGGAAACGAGGGGGGCTTCCGTGCGTTCAGTGCGAATATTACTTAAATGCTGGGCTATCTGACATTTAGTCTTATGTGTAGTTAACCCAATATACCACAGTCCGCACAGGCATCTCACTCCGTATACACACCCCATACTGTCACAGTCGGTATACGTTTTTAAACGGTACTTCTTATCTGTATGAGGAATAGGAACTTCTAACGAATACTGACAGTAAACGCAATGATTACATCTATGATGGCCAGACTCACTGGCCGAATCATTACGTGCGCTAGACATGGTCAGCTGTTCACCTAGATTGGAACCACGAGTAAAAGCAAAACGGGGTGTAAATTTAAATGCATCATGTATGGCAAGTATCGGCCAATGCCGCTGTAATATCTGTATAATGTTATGAGACAACCGTGTATAGGGTAACACCACAGGTAAGAGGTTGATCGATGTTCTTATTGTCTCTTACACCTTGTTGCCACCCCCGATGGAAATTAAAGGCTCGTTTAGCTGCCCTCTTTAGTATAGTAAACGGATAACCCCTCTGTTGGAATCTAGTTATCATACTGTCAGCTTGCACACAGTATTCATCTTTGGAACTACACAATCGACGGATGCGAAGTAGCTGGCTGGCCAGAATGCTATTTTTCAACAAATTGGGGTGGTGGCTACGTTAATGCAACACTGTGTTGCGGTCCATCTCTTTACGAAACAGCTTGGTATTAAACTTACCATTTGTCCATGCTATATTAACATCTAAAAAGTAGTAGTTTCTACATAATGTTTGCATATATATTGTTTACATGTTTTATGTGGAGTGATTTCAAGTAGTGTATATGTGGATGAATGTGAGTATGTGATAGGATGATAGTGTATTGTAATATGATTTAAGATATTTAATAAAGATTCAAAAGTATGATAATATTTTAAGTTGTTTAATAATTCACATTATATATATATATATATATATATATATATATATATATATATATATATATATGTATATAATTTTTTTTGTCTGTAAATACAGATAGTTTTTTAAATATTCTCTTTAAAGTTTCTTTTGAAGAGAGTATTTGCTGTAAATGTGACATTGAAACTCTAGATTTTTCTTGTCCTGTTAGGGTGAAAGAAAGCTGTGTTCTAATAACTTCTGCCTAATCCTTTGCCTTTGATAGCCTTGCCTTTACCATTCACTGTCTATAGGTACTCCCAGTCAGTACAGAGCTTCCAACCAGTACCCCGTCCGGAGAGCAACTTCCACCCTTTCCAGGACCTTCACTAACTCAGGTGCCGCATAAATTCTCTTTGCTTCTCCTTCTCTATTCATGTAGCATGATCTAAATAATATCTCTGTTGCATGTTCTGGGCTTTTATTGACTACTGAATAACCCCCTTGTATGAAAGAGATGTTAAGTTTACTTTAGGGTTAAATTATCCAGACTAAAGATATTCCGTATTCTTCCAGGACTTGTTTGGAGGGTGATGATAACCTGCAAATCAACCAAATAAATGAACATTTATGCAACTTTGTGGCTATCAGGGATTATTTAAGCAAATATACCCCAGACTGCTTGGGACTGAGAGAAGTGTGAAAAGAGTTGTTAAAAGCTGTTTATATATTGCATAAAGGTACTTATTTTGTACCTGGGGAAGTAGAAGGTAAAGTGACTTGCCCTGAGTCACAAGGAGCTGCAGTGGAAATTGAACCCAGTTCACCAGGATCAAAGCCCACTGCACTAATCAGTGGGTTTCTCCTCCACTCCATGAATGTTCTTCTTTGAATGCAGTCTGCTTTCCCTTTTAATTTATGGAGTTCTTTTCCTATTTTAAAGGGCCCTTTTACTAAGCCGTGGTAGGGCTACCAAGTGGATAGCATGTGCCAAACTGACCTTACTGCTGGGGTAGCGCAGGCGCCCAGCGGTTGTTCTGAAGTTGGTGCATGCAGTTTCCCACAGTAGAAAATAATTTTCTATTTTTTACCATGGGGGTATGCCCAGCAGTAATTGGCAATGGTAGAAACAGGAGGGAAGAGAGAGAGATGGATACTAGTTCAGACAATCAGTCTTGGCTGGTGAGAGGATAATTTTTTTTTACCATGATGGCAGGTTGTGCCCAGTTCCAAAGGCCTGCATGACTAGTTTAAAGAAAATTCCTTGCAGAGTTTTCATTTAAAAATCATCTGGCAGGTGCCACAGAGATCTTTTCCTGCATATTTTGCAGGTGCATACTTAGCTGGGCTGCTCCAACTCTACCCCTTTCCCCAAAGGGCAGGGCAATTTTTAAAGAGATTTTTCTCTTGTAAGCACCTGTTTATCTGTAGATGTCCCTTGGAAAAGTATCCTATATATGTATTGGGTTTAGACACCACAGATGCTTGAATTTCATGTTGTTGCATTAGAGATCTTTCAGGGAAACATTCCAGAGCATCAAATGTTTACCCAGTGTTCTGATAAAATTTACTCTAATCATTAACAAGTTAAAAAAAAAACTTAAACCAGAACGGTTGCTTTTTAGATGTTCTCTGAATTGTAATGTGTTTTTCTCTACTGGCAACCAGCATGGTTCCATGTTTGGTAAAGATTTGCAATTAAGTGGCTGTCATGTTTACAAAGCTGGAAACTGGGTTTGTGAGCCCTTGGGCCACTGCCGAGGAGCGGCAGTGGCAGGCAAAACTACCCCACGCTAGAGACAGGGCAGATCTCTGACAAACAGTTAGGCTTCACCTGCACTTTGCCACTTTTCACCACGAGTTGAGCTCCAGGCTTCAGGTGGCCGGCAGGACTTACTGGACAGGGCAGGACTGGATAACAGCTAGGCAGCACAGGGACAGCAAGGCAGGGAAAGGATAGGCTGAAGGACAGGACTGAAAGCTGTGAGCAGCCACTGAACCAGGGAACCAACACAGCTAGACAGGAGACTGAACTGAAAGCTGCAAGCAGCCACTGAAGCAGGGAACAAACACAGATAAACCCAGAACTAGGCAAAGACATACAAACAAGACACAAGACTGGGAAACAAGCAATACAGTAAACAAGCAATACCCTAAACTAAACATAGACTAACTAGAACAGGCAAGACTTCAGGCAAGAACTAGAGCAAGGAAGCAAACTCAGACTGAAGTGCAAAAGCACCAACATACCAGGGCCTTAGACGCAATGCAAAGGCAAAGCAGAGAGTTTCAAAATGGCTAATAAGCCCAGCAGCAGCTGAGGCTCAGCTGCTGCAATCACCAGGCAACTAAGGGTGCTGTGCAGGTTCAAACAAAACAAGCAAGTCTGGCAGGCCGGAAGATCCGGACTGGGCTGAAGTCTGGAACGGGAAACAGCACACAGACAATCCAATGCAGCCAGCACACAGAGACAGAACTAACTCACAAAGAACAGACAAGCCAGCTCAGAAGCTGACCACAGGAAATACGGTGAGTCGGAGAGGGGTCACAGCCACAGACATGACAGTGGCAGGATTAAAACTACCTGTAAACTAATTTGACAGCGAGTGAAACTGCTCCTTTAAGACCACAATCTTAATTTTGACTTGGTCAGAAAAGTCCAAGTCTGAAGGCAATCTTTCATCTGCTTATGGTTTTACTGTTGATTTAGTTCAGCTTGACAGGACAGTAGGTGGGAACATTCTGATAGCTCCCTGCATCAGAAAAGTGAAGGTAGGGCTGAGAAATTGCATGATCTGATATTTGATAAACAGCTGTTTTCGAAATTAAACGTTCTGCCTTCTCATAAAATCTAAACTGGCCAAGTTTATTTTTTCTAATTTGACTATTGAGGTCAAGAAAATAAATTGGTTATAAGTTCTAATACATAGATAGCAAATAACATATTTAAGAACATCAAAGATTTCATTGCGAGAGAAGTCTTCAGATTAATTTGATTGGGAGTTATCAGATTATGAACAGTTAAGTTATTTTTCCCTAGATGTGATAGATATTGGGACAGGTTACTAGGATCTTTCCAGAGATTATGAAGGAAACACAGATGCAGAGAAAAATCTCTTGCCTCTGAAAGCTAAAGTGGCTGTTATGGGGGCTGTCGGATAAGCGCATGCTCTGTTTAACTGCATATCGTACTTCGGTCCCGTTTTTGGCGCCATCAATTTCTATGGGGACAAACTTCGGTTTAGTGCACCACTGATAAGTGCATGATTCGCTTATATGCATGGTTTAAGACCGCTCCCCTGCAGGAAAGACTCCGCATGAGCACTTGCACGAAATATGGAAGCCGATTGGCTGGTGACAACCAACGAGATTTCAAATTTATCACCCCTTTAACTGCAACAGGCAGAATGAGCAAAAAAATGTTGTTAGAGTGTACACTGGGGTCGTCATCGCGGTGGAACTGTAAGACTTTAACACTGGCTGAACGAATAGAAAATCTTAAAAAATTAGAAAACAGTCAAGCATCTATTGCTAAAGAATATGGTGTCAATTCCAGTCAAATTTCACTGTCTTGAAGCAGAATGACCAGCTTCTGGAAGACTGGCAAAACAATACAAATCCACAACGGAAACGAGCGGGAAAAGCTGAGGAGGTAGAAGATGCTCTTCTTCGGTGGTTTTCTCGAGTCAGGAGCAGACAGTTTTCTGTCAGTGGTCCACTTCTTATGGAGAAAGCTAACCAGCTAGCTGAAAGTCTTGGACTAACTGAATTCAAAGCCACTGTTAGATGGTTGGTTGGAAGGATGGAAGGAGAGGAACAACATAAAATTCAATAAACAGCATGGTGAGAAACAAGACGCTGATGACTTTGGTTCTAAAAATTGGGTTGTTTCAGTTCTTCCTGCCATCTTGAACAAGCTTCCACCTTGTGACATTTTCAATGCTGACAAAAACGGTCTGTACTGATGAGCGATTCCTGATGGAACACTTGCATTCAAACAAGCCGAAACTACAGGAAGTAAAACGT
This sequence comes from Microcaecilia unicolor, assembly GCF_901765095.1. Lineage (NCBI taxonomy): Eukaryota > Metazoa > Chordata > Amphibia > Gymnophiona > Siphonopidae > Microcaecilia > Microcaecilia unicolor. The sequence goes on along the minus strand of NC_044039.1, from coordinate 44,707,371 downwards.
CAAAGGATCGACTGACGATCCTCCTTTGCTGCATTATGGATGGGAGTGAGAAGTTGGAACCCCTCGTCATTGGAAAGAGCAAACAGCCCAGTTGCTTCAAGAAAGTTAAGTGACTTCCTGTGTCATATGAGGCTAACGCAAATTCATGGATGATGGGGGAAATTTGGAAGCAGTTGCTAAAGAAGTTAGACACTAGAATGCGGACACAAAAGCGTCAGATTTTGTTCTATGTGATAATTGTGCTGCACACAGTAATGATGTCAGGCTGTCTAACGTCAAGGTGATCTTCCTGTCACCTACCTACTTGATCCAACCTCTGGATCAGGGCATAATAGCCCATTTCAAAAAACATTATCGGGCTCTTGTGCTACGTCGTCTGATATTCTCCGAGGACAAGCAGGCTGCTTGTTCTCACTGATGGGTGATGTCCACGGCAGCCCCTCCAATCGGAACACTTTCCTAGCAAAGGCCTTTGCTAGTCCTCGCGCGCCGATGCGCATTGCGCATGCGCGGCCGTCTTCCCGCCCAAACCGGCTCGTGTTCGTCAGTCTTCTTTTGTCCGCGCTCGGTACAGTCGTGTTACGCCGTTCGCGCCCCTTAAGTTGACCTCGCGCGTCTTTTTTGGACTTTTCGTTAGTAAAAAAAAAAAAAAAGGGGAAAAAGGATTTCGGAAGAAGGCCTTTTCGGTCTTTTTCCCCTTCCTGTATTTCCAGTTTTTGCCCCGTTAAGTTTCTTTTCGTTTTCGGGGTAGGCCCTTTTGAGGCCTCGGGTCGAATTTTTTCTCCCCCTCTTTTTGGTGCCTTACCGCAATTACGAGTTTTGATTTCGCCGGCGTGATTTTTCCGCCCATGTCATCGAAGTCTCCCAGCGGCTTCAAGAAGTGCACCCAGTGCGCCCGGGTAATCTCGCTCACTGACAGGCACGCGTCGTGTCTTCAGTGTCTGGGGGCTGGGCACCGCCCGCAGGCCTGTAGTCTTTGTGCCCTTTTACAGAAAAGGACTCAGGTAGCGAGATTGGCCCAGTGGAACGTTTTGTTCTCGGGCTCTTCGTTGGCATCGGCACCGGGAGTATCGAGTGCGTCGACGTCGACAGCGTCAAGACCTCCGTCCTCGGCCGCGACTGCATCGAGGCATCGGGGCCTTGACATCGGAAGGCTGCGTCAGCGTCGGTGGTACCGGGACCTCCACTAGTGCTGATGTCGTCGGACGGTGGTGCTTCGACCGGAGTGCAGGTGAGGGCTGTCCATTCCCCTGCTGGTGGCGGTGAGCCTTCGGGTGGGTCTCCCCCTACCCTGAGGGCTCCTGCGGTACAGCCCCCCCGAGACCGACCTTCGGCCTCGGCCCCGAGGAAGTGACGGCTGGATTCTACGTCCTCGTCGTTATCGGGAAGCTCCGGTGACATGCTTCGTTTGAAAAAGTCAAAGAAGCATCGACACCGGTCTCCTTCCCGTATCGGTACCGAGAGCTCTGGGTCGCCGAGGGAGTCGGCACCGAGAGGACCGCTCACCCTCTGTTCAGGAGGTGTCGATGCGCTCCACTTTGGACAGCCCAGAACAGCCTCCACGCCCGGAACAGACTCTGACATCGACACCTGCATCGGCTTCCATGTCTTTCTCCACAGCCGCTCTGCACGAGAGTCTCCGGGCCGTTCTCCCAGAGATCCTGGGAGAGCTGTTGCGCCCTTCCCCTCCGGTACCGGGGGTGCTTGCGCCTCCGGTACCGTCGAGTGAGGTGCCGGCTGGCCCCTTGCCCGGGGTGAGGTCTCCAACATCGGTGCCGCTTGCTGTACCGACTGCGGCCGCCTCCCAGGAAGGCTCCCCGATGGTGAGGCCTCGAGGGAGGAGGAGGAGGACATCAGATATTTCTCTGACGAGGAATCTGATGGCCTTCCTTCAGATCCCACTCCCTCCCCTGAAAGGCAGCTTTCTCCTCCGGAGAGTCTGTCTTTCGCGGCCTTTGTCCGGGAGATGTCTACGGCCATCCCCTTCCCGGTGGTTTTGGAGGACGAGCCCAGGGCTGAAATGTTTGAGTTCCTGGACTATCCTTCTCCACCTAAGGAAGCGTCCACAGTACCCATGCATCATGTCCTAAAAAAGACATTGCTGGCGAACTGGACCAAGCCTTTAAGTAATCCCCACATTCCCAAGAAGATCGAGTCCCAGTACCGGATCCATGGGGACCCAGAGCTGATGCGCACTCATTTGCCTCACGACTCTGGAGTTGTGGATTTGGCCCTAAAGAAGGCTAAGAGTTCTAGGGAGCATGCTTCGGCGCCCCCGGGCAAGGCCTACCATTCTTAAATCCAGTCTTACCAGCTCTACACGAGCATACACATGCGGAACAATGTGCAGCAGTTGGCGGGCTTGGTGGACAAGCTCCCCCCTGAGCAAGCCAAGCCATTTCAGGAGGTGTGCAGAAAATTCCTGGCCAGAGGGGTGTATGACACCTTTGATGTTGCATCCAGGGCCGCTGCTCAAGGTGTGGTGATGCGCAGACTCTCATGGCTGCGTGCCTCCGACCTGGAGAATAGGATCCAGCAGCAGATTGCGGACTCGCCTTGCCGTGCGGATAATATTTTTAGAGAGAAAGTCGAACAGGTGGTAGAGCAGCTCCACCAGCGGGATACCGCTTTCGACAAGATCTCCCGCCGGCAGCCTTCAGCTTCTACCTCTACAGGTAGACGATCTTTTGGGGAAAGGAAGACTGTTCCCTACTCTTCTGGTAAGCGTAGGTACAATCCTCCTCCTCGACAGCCTGCGGCCCAGGCTAAGCCCCAGCGCGCTCGCTCTCGTCAGCAGCGTGCGCCTCAGCAAGGCCCCTCGGCTCCCCAGCAAAAGCAAGGGACGAGCTTTTGACTGGCTCCAGCAGAGCATAGCCGACATCCAAGTGTCAGTGCCGGGCGACCTGCCGGTCGGAGGGAGGTTGAAAGTTTTTCATCAAAGGTGGCCTCTCATAACTTCCGATCAGTGGGTTCTCCAAATAGTCCGGCAAGGATACACCCTCAATTTGGCCTCAAAACCTCCAAATTGTCCACCGGGAGCTCAGTCTTACAGCTTCCAACACAAGCAGGTACTTGCAGAGGAACTCTCCGCCCTTCTCAGCGCCAATGCGGTCGAGCCCGTGCCATCCGGGCAGGAAGGGCTGGGATTCTATTCCAGGTACTTCCTTGTGGAAAAGAAAACAGGGGGGATGCGTCCCATCCTAGACCTAAGGGCCCTGAATAAATATCTGGTCAAAGAAAAGTTCAGGATGCTTTCCCTGAGCACCCTTCTCCCCATGATTCAGGAAAACGATTGACTATGCTCTCTGGACTTGAAGGACGCCTACACACACATCCCGATACTGCCAGCTCACAGACAGTATCTGCGATTTCAGCTGGGCACACGTCACTTCCAGTACTGTGTGCTATCCTTTGGGCTCGCCTCTGCGCCCAGAGTGTTCACGAAGTGCTTGGCTGTAGTAGCAGCGGCACTTCGCAGGCTGGGGGTACACGTGTTCCCATATCTCGACGATTGGCTGGTGAAGAACACATCCGAGGCAGGAGCTCTACAGTCCATGCAGATGACTATTCTCCTCCTGGAGGTACTGGGGTTTGTGATAAATTATCCAAAGTCCCATCTTCTCCCAGTGCAGAAACTCAAATTCATAGGAGCTCTGCTGGATTCTCGGACGGCTCGTGCCTATCTCCCAGAGGCGAGAGCCAACAACTTGTTGTCCCTCGTCTCGCGGGTGCGAGCGTCCCAGCAGATCACAGCTCGGCAGATGTTGAGATTGCTGGGCCACATGGCCTCCACAGTTCATGTGACTCCCATGGCCCGCCTTCACATGAGATCTGCTCAATGGACCCTAGCTTCCCAGTGGTTTCAGGTTGCTGGTGATCTAGAAGACGTGATCCACCTGTCCACGAGTTTTCTCAAATCCCTGTATTGGTGGACGATTTGGTCCAATTTGACTCTGGGACGTCCTTTCCAAATTCCTCAGCCACAAAAAGTGCTGACTACGGATGCGTCTCTCCTGGGGTGGGGAGCTCATGTCGATGGGCTTCACACCCAAGGAAGCTGGTCCCTCCAGGAACGCGATCTGCAGATCAATCTTCTGGAGTTACGAGCGGTCTGGAACGCTCTGAAGGCTTTCAGAGATCGGCTGTCCCACCAAATTATCCAAATTCAGACAGACAACCAGGTTGCCATGTATTACGTCAACAAGCAGGGGGGCACCGGATCTCGACCGCTGTGTCAGGAAGCCGTCAGCATGTGGCTCTGGGCTCGCCGTCACGGCATGGTGCTCCAAGCTACATATCTGGCAGGCGTAAACAACAATCTGGCCGACAGGTTGAGCAGGATTATGCAACCTCACGAGTGGTCGCTCAATTCCCGTGTAGTGCGACAGATCTTCCAGGTGTGGGGCACCCCCTTGGTAGATCTGTTCGCATCTCGAGCCAACCACAAAGTCTCTCAGTTCTGTTCCAGGCTTCAGGCCCACGGCAGACTGGCATCGGATGCCTTCCTCCTGGACTGGGGGGAGGGTCTGCTGTATGCTTATCCTCCCATACCTCTGGTGGGGAAGACTTTGTTGAAACTCAAGCAAGACCGAGGCACCATGATTCTGATTGCTCCTTTTTGGCCGCGTCAGATCTGGTTCCCTCCTCTTCTGGAGTTGTCCTCCGAAGAACCGTGGAGATTGGAGTATTTTCCGACCCTCATCACACAGGACGAAGGGGCGCTTCTGCATCCCAACCTCCGGTCTCTGGCTCTCACGGCCTGGATGTTGAGAGCGTAGACTTTGCCTCTTTGGGTCTGTCAGAGGGTGTCTCCCGCTTGCTTCCAGGAAAGATTCCACTAAGAGGAGTTACTTCTTTCTATGGAGGAGGTTTGCCGTCTGGTGTGACAGCAAGGCCCTAGATCCTCGCTCTTGTCCTACACAGACCCTGCTTGAATACCTTCTGCACTTGTCTGAGTCTGGTCTCAAGACCAACTCTGTAAAGGTTCACCTTACTGCAATCAGTGCATACCATTACCGTGTGGAAGGTAAACCGATCTCAGGACAGCCTTTAGTTGTTCGCTTCATGAGAGGTTTGCTTTTGTCAAAGCCCCCTGTCAAGCCTCCTACAGTGTCATGGGATCTCAATGTCGTTCTCACCCAGCTGATGAAACCTCCTTTTGAGCCACTGAACTCCTGCCATATGAAGTACTTGACCTGGAAGGTCATTTTCTTGGTGGCAGTTACTTCAGCTCATAGAGTCAGTGAGCTTCAGGCCCTGGTAGCCCAGGCCCCTTACACCAAATTTCATCATAACAGAGTAGTCCTCCGCACTCACCCTAAGTTCTTGCCAAAGGTTGTGTCGGAGTTCCATCTGAACCAGTCAATTGTCTTGCCAACATTCTTTCCCCGTCCTCATTCCTGCCCTGCTGAACGTCAGCTGCACACATTGGACTGCAAGAGAGCATTGGCCTTCTACCTGGAGCGGACACAGCCCAACAGACAGTCCGCCCAATTGTTTGTTTCTTTTGATCCCAACAGGAGGGGAGTGGCTGTGGGGAAACGCACCATATCCAATTGGCTAGCAGATTGCATTTCCTTCACTTACGCCCAGGCTGGGCTGGCTCTTGAGGGTCATGTCACGGCTCATAATGTTAGAGCCATGGCAGCGTCGGTAGCCCACTTGAAGTCAGCCACTATTGAAGAGATTTGCAAAGCTGCGACGTGGTCATTTGTCCACACATTCACATCTCATTACTGCCTGCAGCAGGATACCCGACACGACAGTCGGTTCGGGCAGTCAGTGCTTCAGAATCTGTTCGGGGTTTAGAATCCAACTCCACCCCCCTAGGCCCCTGTTTATTCTGTTCCAGGCTGCACTCTGTTAGTTGGATAAATTGTTAGGTCAATCTCAGTTATGTCCTCGCCGTTGCGAGGCCCAATTGACCATGGTTGTTGTTTTGAGTGAGCCTGGGGGCTAGGGATACCCCATCAGTGAGAACAAGCAGCCTGCTTGTCCTCGGAGAAAGCGAATGCTACATACCTGTAGAAGGTATTCTCCGAGGACAGCAGGCTGATTGTTCTCACAAACCCGCCCGCCTCCCCTTTGGAGTTGTGTCTTCCCTTGCCTTTGTTTTGCTACATATGGGACTGACGAACACGAGCCGGTTCGGGCGGGAAGACGGCCGCGCATGCGCGGTGCGCATCGGCGTGCGAGGACTAGCAAAGGCCTTTGCTAGGAAAGTGTTCCGATTGGAGGGGCTGCCGTGGACGTCACCCATCAGTGAGAACAATCAGCCTGCTGTCCTCGGAGAATACCTTCTACAGGTATGTAGCATTCGCTGCGTTATGAATGACCAGACTGGCAAGGATAAATTTGCTGTTGAACTGGCTTGTAATCTATCACTGTTGGATTCCCTAAATATGCAGAAAGAAGCCTGGAATCATGTTACACAGGCAACCATTGTGAACTGCTACAAGCGGGCAAGCTTTAAGGATGTGGAGAGGGATGAAACAGATGCAGCTATTGCAAACGTGTCAGATGAACAGGCTATTGACATCCCAGCCGGTGTTATTGAAGAAGAGTTTCATCACTACGTAGCTGTTGATTACGATCTACAAACAGTTGACGACAGCACTGATGTCCAGATATGCGCCTATACACAGGCAACGGCTGATGATGAAACAGATGATGAAATGAGCAGCAAGACACATGCTAACGAAATTCAACAACCTCCTGTCACTTTTGCAAGAGCGCTGGAGAGTCTCAACACCGTGCTGGCCTATCTGGAGGCCACTGGATGTCAGTGCTATGACAGTTTTTACCGTCTGGCAGACGTAGTCTATGGAACTCACTGACCCAATAGTGTACAGAGGACTATGACTGATTATTTCAAGTAAGCCTAACGTCAGTTAACGGAGACTGTATATTGTACGTATAATAAACAGTACTGTACGTATGTTTATCAGATGTCAAGCTTCTTTGGGTCACAACGGTTAAGTGCACACTCCGGTTAGCTGCATGTATTTCTTTGGTCCCAGACCCTTGCACTTAAGCGCATTGCACTGTGTGTGTATATATATATTTTTTTTTTTATTTTTTTATTTTTTTTAATTATTATTATTATTTTTTTCAATCAGAGCTACTTTAGGGACCTTCCGTTGGCACATACCAATCCAACTCTACCACTGGCCTACCACAGGAGCCAACGGTAGTGCCGCTCCCCAGGATGCGCCATTTCCAGTATGACAAAATTTTTGTTTTTTCTGCCGGGGACTTTACCCAGCAGTAACTGCCGTGTTAGCATAGGAGCCCTTACTTCCTCCTAATTAGGTGGTTCTAAGGGCTCCCCCCCAGAAATGGCCACGCAGCAAGTGTGCATTTACCACACAGCCATTTCCTTTTTTATGCATTTTACCCGCTGCAATAAAAGGAGTCTCGGCGAGTGGCAAATCCACAAGATCCCTTTTACTGACACTCGGTTAAAGGGGCCCTTAGGTTTTGTGAGTCCTCAACAGAATCTTCTAGTAGGTATTTCTCTCATTTATTAGGATTTGTTAACCAATTTTATAAAGGGTTTCACCCAAGGCAGTGTACAAATATAAATTTACATTACAACATTTTGTGAGCTCACTAGAGAGAGTACTACAAAAAGGCAGTATATCAAATCCATTAACCTTTACCCTTTATATCCCACACTTGCCTGTTGAGTTCTATGTGGCTAACAGAATAAGAGACTGGGTATTCCCAGGGTCATTACAAATTTAACTGAAAAAAAACAATTATTTATAGTAACATTCTTCCTAAATAAATAGGTCTTCAACAATTTATGAAATTTACTATAATTTCTGATATTTTATCATTCGAGGTGACTCATTCCATCATCTTGCAGCCTGATATAGAAATGTATAAATATATCATCTTATAAGCAATCTTCCTGGGGTTTGGGTAACACAAGGTTAAAACTTTATGTAAAAAAAACTATATAGATACCTTTATAATTGTTTTACTAATTTTGTTGTATTTTTTTGAAATTGATTTTAATGTAATCTGTTTTGCAGTTTACTATGGAAGGTTTAATATTAAATCTAAGGAAATACTTGCTGTTAGATAAAATATTTTTTCTACCACCTTGGATGATCTTTATGTTATGATTTATTAGGTTTTGGTTTGTGTTTAGTGTTTTTTTTAGTTGGCTTGATATACCATTGTTTGGGATTTCTCTGTATTCTGAAATACTCAAAATCTTATCTTATTAGTGTTATAGCATAGGTACATATAAGTACATAAGTGTTGTCATACTGGGACAGACCAAAGGTCCATCAAACCCAGTATCCTGTTTCTAACAGTGGCCAATCCAGGTCACAAGTGCCTGGCAAGATCCCAAAACTGTACAATACATTTTATGCTGCTTATCGTAGAAATAAGCAGTAGGCTTTCCCAAGTCCATTTTAATAATGGCTTATGGACTTTTCTTTTAGGAAGCTATCCAAACCTTTTTTTAAACCCCTCTAATCTAATTGCTTTTTAACATATTCTCTGGCAACGAATTCCAGAGTTTAATTACACGTTGAGTGAAGAAGTAGTTTCTCTGATTCATTTTAAATTTACTACATTGTAGCTTCATTGTGCGCCCCCTAGTTCTAGTATTTTTGGAAAGAGTAAACAAGCAATTCACGTCTACCTGTTCCACTCCAGTCATTTTATAGACCTTTATCATATCTCCCCTCAGCCATCTTTTCTCCAAACTGAAGAGCCCTAGCCATTTCAGCCTTTCCTCATGAGGAAGTCGTCTCATCCCCTTTATAATTTTATCGCTCTTCTCTGTACCTTGTTTAATTCCACTATGTCTTTTTTTTAGATGCGGTGACCAGAATTGAACACAGTATACGAGGTGCGGTTGCACCATGCACCATGTAGCTATACAAACGTCTTATTTTGTTTTCCATTTATTTCCCAATAATACCTAATATTCTATGTACTTTCTTTGCCACCCCACCACACTGAGCAGAGGGTTTCAAAGTATCGTCAATGATGATTCCTAGATCCATTTCCTGGTCTGTGACTCCTAATGTGGAACATTTCATCATGTAGCTATAGTTCCTCTTTCCCACATGCATCACTTTGCACTTGCTCACATTAAACATCTTTCATTTGGATGCCCAGTCTTGTAAGGACATCTTGCAATTGTTCACAATCCTCTTGCGATTTAACAACTTTGAATAACTTTGTGTTGCCAGCAAATTTAATTACCTCGCTAGTTACTCCCATATCTAAATCATTTATAAATATTGGTAAAATCGGCAGTCCCAACACATACCCCCAGTGAACCCCACTATCTACCCTTCTCCATTGAGCATACTGACTGTTTAACCCTGCTCTCTGTGTTCTATCCTTTAACCAGTTTTTAATCCACAATAAAACACTGCCTCCTATCCCATAACTTTCCAATTTCCTCTGGAGGCTTTCTTGGGGTACTTTGTGAAATGCCTTTTGAAAATCCAGATAGACAATATCAATCGGTTCACCTTTATCCACATTTGTTCACCCCTTCAAATACTCTCTACCATTTTGCCCAGCACGAGCGTGAGGCTCACCAGTCTGTAATTTCCCAGATCATCTCTGGAACCTTTTTTTTTAAATTGGCATTACATTGGCCTTCCTCCAATCTTCTGGAGAGAGATGCACAGGAGGGGAAAGGGAGGAAGATGTTGAATCCTGGACAATTGGAGGAAAGAAAGAGAGAGGGAGAAATGCTTGATCATGAGGGAGGGGTAGGAGGGAAGAGAGAAGGGACTGGAAGATGCTGAAGGGGAGTTGAAGGGACAGGGAGTTGCCAGGCTACAAGGGTGGGGAGAGGAGAAAGAGGGAGCAGGTGCTGGGCTACAAGAGTAGAGGGAGGAAGATGCTGGTAATGGTGAAACTGTGGGAGAGAGGCCAAACCGGGGGTGGGGGGGTGGCAAGGAAATGAATGAGAGGAGGATAGTGATTATAGAGGGTAGAAATATGGTATGTGGAGTTGATTAAAATGAAAGGGAAAGGAAAGTTGGGGGAGGAAGTGAGATGGGTAATGGGAGAGGTAGTGGGTGAGAGAAGGAGATGGAATTTGATAGGTAGCTGAAAAGTTAAAAGGAGAAGGATGAGAAAGAGGGTGAAATTTGAGGTAACAGAGGGGGGCAGTAAAGAAAAGAGGAGAGCTAAAAAGGAAAGATCAGTATGTCAAAGATAAGTGTAGTGAGGGAACAGAACAAGACAGGAGAGAGGAGAAAAGACATATGGATAGCACAGCCGCTTGAAGGAGAATTAGCAGAAGACAGGAAAGCAGAAAAGAGAAACTGGAACCAACATGATGGAAAAATAAAATGTCTAGACAGCAAAGGTACAGAAAAACATTTTTATTTTGAATATATTAAATGTAATATGTTAGCTTTGGGAAATGTGCATAGCAAATGTTTTTGTATTGTGTTCACTAGTAAAAGAAATTCATTTCTGTTTTTATTTCTCTAGTGTTGCAGTACATGCCAAGTTTAACTTCTTGGGGTTCCCAGTTCAATTTTTTTGATCCCTTGTGCTGTATTTGGTGAGGGTTTGTCGGTATTATAGTAATGGCAGCTGATAGACTGGAAGGGAGGCAGGGAAGAAAGGGGATCAGGAGGGCCCCCTCTCATTTTCTGACCTGGACCCCAATATGTTTTTTTCACCCACCCTGACCCTTGCTGTAGCTGATGGGGATTTCCAAGCATCACCAACTGAGGACCTCCTCCAAAGGTGGCCAGACTTCCCTTCTACCAAGTTCTGCAGTGTGCAGCACCATGCTTGAGTCATTGACAACTACACATGTGTGAGATGCCAAAATTGGTAGCTCAGGGACATTGCTGCTGCCTGCCAAACTTGGTAAAAGGGTGTGTTGTCCACCTTCAGAAGAAGTCTTCAGACTTTAGAGCTTTGGGATCCTCATTAGCTGTAGTATTTATATTATGAGTTGTGAGGTGCTGGGGGAGGGGTGAAGAGTTGGGGTTAGGGCAGGAAGAGAGAAAATGTTAATCCCACCCATTTTGAGCTCAGGCCCACCCAACATTGGCTGTCTGGCTACGCCACTGCCACCTGCATCTGTACAGCCTCATGGTTCAAATGGTCAGGTCTAGGACAGCAGAGGAGGGTGATGACTTGGCCCAGTGTGCAGTCATGCACTTTTTACGCCTTGCCATGTGATCTCTGTAGTGAAAGGGATTGAGGAGAGCTGCTGAGCTAGTCCCAGTGCAGAATTCTTTGCAAATTTCTGAATTGTGTAGTTGCACAGAATTTTCCAAGGATTAGTGAGTACTGGAACTTTTCTGCTAGGAAAAAAAAATTACTAGGAAGAATGTGTTCAATTTTTTTTTCTTTTTAATTTTTTGAAGTATTTATTAAGCATTAAAAACACAATACAACAGCAGGTAAAACAGTAAGTGCAAAATGAATGTGTGCAATTTTTACAAAATAATGTTCAATTTGCAAAGAATCTTTTAACCATTCATCCACCTTATGAAAGGATCTGTACATAAGTAATACCATACTGAGAAAAGACCAAAGGCCCATGAAGCCCAGCATCCTGTCCCCGACAGTGGCCAATCCAGGTCAAGGGCACCTGGCAGCTTCCCAAACGTACAAACATTCTATACATGTTATTCCCGAAATTGTGGGTTTTTTCAAGTCCATTTAGTAGCGGTCTATGGACTTGTCCTTTAGGAAACTGTCCAACCCCTTTTTAAACTCTGCCAAGCTAACCGCCTTCACCACATTCTCCGGCAACAAATTCCAGAGTTTAATTACGTGTTGGGTGAAGAAAAGTTTTCTCCTATTTGTTTTAAATGTACTACACTGTAGTTTCATCGCATGCTCCCTAGTCCTATTTTTGGAAAGCGTGAACAGACGCTTCACAGCCACCTGTTCCACTCCACTCATTTTATATACAGTGGTGGAAATAAGTATTTGATCCCTTGCTGATTTTGTAAGTTTGCCCACTGACAAAGACATGAGCAGCCCATAATTGAAGGGTAGGTTATTGGTAACAGTGAGAGATAGCACATCACAAATTAAATCCGGAAAATCACATTGTGAAAAGTATATGAATTTATTTGCATTCTGCAGAGGGAAATAAGTATTGATCCCCCACCAACCAGTAAGAGATCTGGCCCCCTACAGACCAGGTAGATGCTCCAAATCAACTCGTTACCTGCATGACAGACAGCTGTCGGCAATGGTCACCTGTATGAAAGACACCTGTCCACAGCCTTCAGTGAATCAGTCAGACTCTAACCTCTACAAAATGGCCAAGAGCAAGGAGCTGTCTAAGGATGTCAGGGACAAGATCATACACCTGCACAAGGCTGGAATGGGCTACAAAACCATCAGTAAGACGCTGGGCGAGAAGGAGACAACTGTTGGTGCCATAGTAAGAAAATGGAAGAAGTACAAAATGACTGTCAATCGACAAAGATCTGGGCTCCCACGCAAAATCTCACCTCGTGGGGTATCCTTGATCATGAGGAAGGTTAGAAATCAGCCTACAACTACAAGGGGGGAACTTGTCAATGATCTCAAGGGCAGCTGGGACCACTGTCACCAACGAAAACCATTGGTAACACATTACGACATAACGGATTGCAATCCTGCAGTGCCCGCAAGGTCCCCCTGCTCCGGAAGGCACATGTGACGGCCCGTCTGAAGTTTGCCAGTGAACACCTGGATGATGCCGAGAGTGATTGGGAGGAAGGTGCTGTGGTCAGATGAGACAAAAATTGAGCTCTTTGGCATGGAACTCAACTCGCCGTGTTTGGAGGAAGAGAAATGCTGCCTATGACCCAAAGAACACCGTCCCCACTGTCAAGCATGGAGGTGGAAATGTTATGTTTTGGGGGTGTTTCTCTGCTAAGGGCACAGGACTACTTCACCGCATCAATGGGAGAATGGATGGGGCCATGTACCGTACAATTCTGAGTGACAAACCTCCTTCCCTCCGCCAGGGCCTTAAAAAATGGGTCGTGGCTGGGTCTTCCAGCACGACAATGACCCAAAACATACAGCCAAGGCAACAAAGGAGTGGTTCAGGAAGAAGCACATTAGGGTCATGGAGTGGCCTAGCCAGTCACCAGACCTTAATCCCATTGAAAACTTATGGAGGGAGCTGAAGCTGCGAGTTGCCAAGCGACAGCCCAGAACTCTTAATGATTTAGAGATGATCTGGCAAAGAGGAGTGGACCAAAAATTCCTCCTGACATGTGTGCAAACCTCATCATCAACTACAGAAGACGTCTGACCGCTGTGCTTGCCAACAAGGGTTTTGCCACCAAGTATTAGGTCTTGTTTGCCAGAGGGATTAAATACTTATTTCCCTCTGCAGAATGCAAATAAATTCATATACTTTCCACAATGTGATTTTCCGGATTTAATTTGTGATGTGCTATCTCTCACTGTTACCAATAACCTACCCTTCAATTATGGGCTGCTCATGTCTTTGTCAGTGGGCAAACTTACAAAATCAGCAAGGGATCAAATACTTATTTCCACCACTGTACTTCTATCATGTCTCCCCTCAGCCGTCTGTTCTCCAAGCTGAAAAGCCCTAGCCTCCTTAGTCTTTCTTCATAGGGAAGTCGTCCCATCCTCGCTATCATTTTCGTCGCCCTTCGCTGCACCTTTTCCAATTCTACTATATCTTTCTTGAGATGCGGCAACCAGAATTGGACACAATACTCAAGGTGCGGTCGCACCATGGAACGGTACAACGGCATTATAACATCCTCACACCTGTTTTCTATACCTTTCCTAATAATACCCAACATTCTATTCGCTTTTCTATTCGCAGCAGCACACTGAGCAGAAGGTTTGAGTGTATTATCAACGACGACACTCAGATACCTTTCTTGGTCCGTAACTCCTAATGTGGAACCTTGCTTGATGTAGCTATATTTCGGGTTCTTTTTTCCCCCACATGCATCACCTTACACCTTGCTCACATTAAACGTCATCTGCCATTTAGCCGCCCAGTCTCCTAAGATCCTTCTGTAATTTTTCACAATCCTGGTGACTTTGAATAACTTTGTGTCATCAGCAAATTTAATTACCTTGCTAGTTACTCCATCTCTAAATCATTTTATCATAGTCTCCTTTTTTAAAGTTAAAACGCTAACGTATTTGACTTCCTATGTATAGTTACTCAAGGTTGATATCAAAACTGATCCTATTATGATCACTGTTATCAAGCGGCCCCAGTATCATAACATTCCCCACCAGATCATGCACTCCACTAAGGACCAAGTCTAGAATTTTTTCTTCTCTCGTCGGCTCCTGCACCAGCTGCTCCATAAAGCTGTCCTTGATTTCATCAAGGAATTGTACCTCTCTAGCGTGTCCTGATGTCACATTTGCCCAATCTATATTTGGGTAATTGAAGTCACCCATTATTATCGCATTGCCCATTTTGTTTGCGTCTCTGAATACAGCATGTGGCTTGTCCCTGTTTAAGGTTCAGGTGAATCTGAATCTTTTTATGCTTGATGACAGTGAACCAGTTAGATTTCAAATGTCAAAGTAGTTTTGAAGAATTTCTTAGACATGTTCCAAAACTAATGTATTTGCTCTTTAATAGAAGATGGTGTGATAAAGTGGATTGTTTCAAAAGTTCATTTCTTTTGTCTTAGTTCATGAAGTATACTAGTTAGCCGAGATGTGTTTACATACTATTAACATGCAAATGTTTGATTCTCATATTTCTACTCCTGCAAAATCTCATACTCTGACTATAGTGGAGTAGACCATAGCTTTTCTGAGCTCTGCTCTTTTTCACATGTCACTTAGCAACAGTTACACCACCTTAGCCCCAGATCTTTGTCGATTGACAGTCATTTTGTACTTCTTCCATTTTCTACTATGGCACCAACAGTTGTCTCCTTCTCGCCCAGCGTCTTACTGATGGTTTTGTAGCCCATTCCAGCCTTGTGCAGGTGTATGATCTTGTCCCTGACATCCTTAGACAGCTCCTTGCTCTTGGCCATTTTGTAGAGGTTAGAGTCTGACTGATTCACTGAGTCTGTGGACAGGTGTCTTTCATACAGTGACCATTGCCGACAGCTGTCTGTCATGCAGGTAACGAGTTGATTTGGAGGCATCTACCTGGTCGTAGGGGCCAGATCTCTTACTGGTTGGTGGGGGATCAAATACTTATTTCCCTCTGCAGAATGCAAATAAATTCATATACTTTCCACAATGTGATTTTCCGGATTTAATTTGTGAGGTGCTATCTCTCACTGTTACCAATAACCTACTCTTCAATTATGGGCTGCTCATGTCTTTGTCAGTGGGCAAACTTACAAAATCAGCAAGGGATCAAATACTTATTTCCACCACTGTAGTTGAGATCTTGGTTTTGTCTAGTGTAGTTCCAAACAGTATCTCATTCTACCAGCCCCCCCCCCCCCCCCCTTCTTTTTAATCCCTCTTTCTCCTCTTGTCCCAAAGCTCAGACTGAGGGGGTCTGTGGATGGGTAATTTTGTTTACATTAGAATTTTATTTTTTTTAGGGAAAGACTAGAAGACCAGTACTCTGGTCTGAAGGTATTGTGCTTATACCCAGCCATGCCCTTATACCCTTAGTAGCAAACTGCAACAGATGCCAAGTGAAAATAGTTTCACTGTTGTAAGACACATCTCTCCTTTAAAATGGAGATACAGGCAGAGGACATGAGTTTTGTTAGATTCTTTATTTTAGTTCAGCAAACTGGGCAAGAGCCTTAAGCCTGTAGTTGGTGAATATGGTGGGCTCAAAGGGATAGGCCCCTATTCTACATTTTTCTTTTGCGTGTGCTGTGCAAAAACTGTAGGGAAAATGAGAATTAAATTTCCTTAGCAGCAAGAGATGGTCATGCTGCCATCTTGACAGCTCATAAATCTAAAGTCTCAGAAGAAAACAACAGGGAAATTCTGCAGAGTTGTATTCAGAGAAGCAGATGGTTGCATCCTTTGATTTTATAACATTAAATAAAGGCATTGGAATAAGACTTTCTGATGAGTGGGTGTAGTTTTGTTTAATTTTGTCTCAATTAGGACAAATTGGGGGGTGAACTGAATATCTGGAATATGGAATATCTGGAATATGTCCCCGTATTATTCTTCTAGTACACTCCTCTTCCTACACCTCCCTATACATTCTAGTGCATCCCTCTTCTTCCTTCCCTTTCACTCTCCCATTCCCTACCTCTACCATCCTCTTTCCTTGCCCATCTTACCTATCCACATATTACGATCACTTTTCAATTTACTATATTACAGCTACATGCATTTTATATTACTTTGTTTAATCTGCATTACTATTATTACAGCTGCATCCATTTTATGCTACTTTGTTTAACCTGTAGGATTTGTAAGCCACATTGAACCTGCTAATGAGTGGGAAAGCGCGGGGTATAAGTGTTAGAAATAAATAAATGAATATAATTTGAAACAAAATACATAAGCAGCAGATTCCATTTCTGACGGGCAAATTATTTTTTTCTCCCCAACTTGTTAGTTATATATAGGAGGAAAAGTCCTATTGTGAATTAAAAACTGGTTGAAGGATAGGAAACAGAGAGTGGGGTTAAATGTGCAGTATTCACAATGGAGAAGGGTAGTTAGTGGGGTTCCTCGGGGGTCTGTGCTAGGACCGCTGCTTTTTAATATATTTATAAATATATAATATATAAAATAAATAAATATCAAATAGAAAGAAGACCCTGCATAAAACAGTAGACACTGGGACCAAAGCGAATAGAAAAACTAAATGATCAGACAACAAAGATAGAAAAAAGTATTTTATTCAGAATTTATTAACTGGAATATGTCAGTTTTTGGAAATGTGCATCTGTGATGTTTTGCATGTAAGTTTCAATTTTTCTAGTATTGCTGCATGCTGAGTCTGACTTCTTGAGGTAACTTTCCAGTTCAGTATTTTCCTTCATATCTGTTGTGTCATGTGTTTTTCATGTGATCAAGGTGCAGTATTCTGCTAGCGTGTAGTTTTTTCAGTCCTTTTTGGGGGTTTTTTGTTTCACTAGGTTGTGCACTGGTGTTTTAGAGCCCGGTGTAATTACAGTGCTGCCTTTCCATGCATAAGGTTGTAGCTTGTCCTGTCCTTGGAATTAGTACTGTTATGGTTTGGTAAGGTTATGAGTATGTTTTTGCACAAGTTTGTGTATAGTGTTTTGCAGTGGAGAGATTGTGTATTGGCCTTAGGTGGCACCAAATCATCAGAAAGGGTTTTAGAGCCTAAATCATGACACACTACCTCTTGAAGGATCTACATAAAAGGAGCTCATTGTGAACACTTTCCACCCTAAAAGGGTGTTTTGTGGCTCTACATGAGAATTGTGATATTATGATCCCTTGTTTCATATTGTTGACAGTCTGCATTTTCCGTATGGGTGGTATATTGGTTTATTAGGGTCTGCCCAGTGTTATGGTACAGTAAGGTTTATGAGTGTGTTTTTGCACAAATTTGTGCATAGTGTTTTCAAGTTGAGCAATTGTGGTTAGTACATGCTTTGAGCAACCACTTTATTCTTTGACATATGAAACAGATTGAATAAAAGGTATTAATTGTGACTTATTTTGTACTTATTTTTTTTCTATGTTGTCAGACAATTATGGATGTAAGCCCCGCCCCTGGCCCCACCCTTAACCCCTCCCCCTTTAGCCTCCCCAAACAGTTGGGCCACCGACCGCCTATTCCAGCTCCATAATGATGACTACAAAGATCAGCCAACTATTTATTGGGAAGCGGCTAAAGCGGTGTTGCGGGGTGAGATTATGGCCTACTCCTCGTTCAAGCGTAAGGCGAGAGACAGTGGGATTAAAAAATTTGTTAATAGCGCTCCAAGCCTCTCTTCAAGAGCTTCTCCATGAAAGAGTGGTGAAATCAGCTAGGTATGATAAGTATCAGTTATACCTTCACAGGAATAAAGCTGGGAAACTCATGTCTCACCTGATTAGGCAGTCTGGGGGCTTATGACCTATAGTCCAGATAGATAAGGGGGACGGTACTAAGGTGCGAACAGAGAGATTGCTGAAGTGTTTCAAAAGTACTATCAGCAGTTATATGCCTAACCATAGGAAACAACTTTGGATGGAGAGATATACTTGAATAGTGTAGACCTACCTTGGTGGGACACGCAAGCTTTGGCCTGACTTAATGCTCCGTTCGGGGAAGATGAAGTTTCTTTAGTAATTCAACAGAGTGCCTTACCTGAAGGCGCCAGGACACGATGGCTTTCGGGCTGAATTTTACAAACTATTGTCCCCTTCGCTTGTGCCAACTTTGCAGTCCTTTTTCTCCCAGTTTGTGTTGTCAGGGGAACTACCACATTCTCTACAATTAGCCCAAATTATCTTGTTGCCGAAGCCAGGTCGAGATCCTGCGCAGCCTTCTTCCTATAGACCAATTTCTTTGTTGAATACGGAAACAAAATTTTTTGCAAAAATATTGGCAAATAGGTTAGCACAGGTACTACCGGAGGTGATTGCGAGGCCACAAGTGGGATTTGTCCGTGGTAGAACTATAACCCATAATTTGTGTAAGCTCCTCCTCTCCATGGAATATGTAGAAAGGACAGGACTGCCTTCTCAGTTAGTTTCGATGCGGAGAAAGCATATGATCGGGTGCTCTGGGATTTTCTTTTTGCGGTTCTACAGCGATATGGGATATCGGAGTTTTTCTTGGAGGCGATTCGGGTTCTTTATAGGCCACCAAAGGCATGACTCCAGGTTAACGTGGTCTTCTCTTCCGAATTTGACATTTGCTGGGGTGCACGCCAAGGCTGCCCATTGTCTCCCTTGCTTTTTGTTTTATCTTTGGACCCATTGATCAGGGAGATTAGTAACAATCTGGGAATTCAAGGAGTTAATGTAGGCTCTCAAGAGTTTAAGCTTTCTGCATTCGCAGATGATTTACTGGTCCACATTGTTGATCCATAGGCGTCTCTGGAGGCACTGATGGAGAGTTTCAGTGAATATGGAGATTTTGCGGGTCTTAAACTGAATTTGGACAAGTCTCTGGCGTTGCCCACTAAATTGGCAGTTAAGGAGGGATTGGGTGGGTTCCTTTCCCTTGCAGTGGGAAACCACTTCCTTTCGATACTTGGGCATTCAGTTATCGAAAAATACGGCTGCGTTGTATCAGACTAACATTTCTATGTTATTGGGCAACACACGCACGTTGCTGACTAAATAGGCCCACTTTCCTTTGACGATCCATGGTAGGATCAACTGCTTAATATGGTATTGTTTCCCAAGTGGCTATATGTGCTCCAACTCCTGCCCATTAAGTTATTGAAACGTGAGTTGAGGATTTTACAGCGGTTATTATCTAACTTTTGCTGGGCCTGGAAAAACCAAAGTTGTCCTTTAAAGACTTAATTGGATCTTGGAAATATGGCAGAATGGGTCTCCCAAACTTACGCCTGTATAATTACGCCTGTTTGCTTAGGCACTTGGGAGATTGGATATTGGAAGAGCAGAGTTTTACACCGCGTACTTATGAGGCAGCATATTACTCTCCATGGTATGTTAATTCTCTTTTGCACTGTGCAACAAATTCGTTGCCATCGGGGGTTCGCCATAGTGTAATTCTTAAGTCGCTGAGTCTTGTGGCATTACTTGGTTTCTATTTTGGGAGGTCGCTTTGAAGTTTTTGATCAATTGCTGATAGTGGGTAACGTACATTTTTCACCATGGTCTAGGATAATGGGAGTTTAAGCGTTGGGAAATGCTAGGTGTTCTCCTAAGCGCCTGAAGGGGTTTCGTGCTGTGTGGGATGTGTACCTTTGGTCCTTGCCACATAGTTAGGAGCTTGATTCTTAATTCTAATTGATGTTTGTTTATTTATTATTTATTTCCCACATTTTCCCACCATGGGCAGGCTCAATGTGGCTTACATCAGTCTGCAAAACATACATTAATTCAGCAAACAATCAAAGTCATTGAAGTAAAGAGATAGCAAGTAACAGCAAAGGAGAGGAAAAGGAGAAAGAGTAATGTTCAATATGTCATTACGACTGCAGCAGTTCAGATGCTAGAGATGCTAGGCGGGTCTGTAGCGTAAGCTTTTCCAAATAATAGAGTCTTTAGAGATTTTCTGAGGCCAAATGATCTCGAATAGATTTTACAGATTTTGGTAAACCATTCCACGTGTTAGCGCTAACATAGGGAAAGATGGATGCGTGGGGGGTTTTTATACTTGATGCCACAACAGGCTGGTTAGTGAAGATTCAAGTACGTGCGTGACGATCTGGAAGAGTTCCTAGGTGGTAGCTGATAAGGGCATCCATATATGCTGGAGCTTCACCATAGAGAATTTTATGCACCAGGTGCAAACTTTAAAAGTTATCCGGTCCTTGATAGGATGCCAATGCAGTTTCTCACGCAATGGTCTTGAACTTTCAAACCTCAATTTACCATAGATCAGTCAAGCAGCTGTATTCTGGGTGGTTTGAAGTTTTTTATGAAGCAGGGCTTTGCACCCTGCGTAAATTCCATTGCAGTAATCAAGGTGACTTAAGACTAATGATTGAACTAAATTGCGGATACATCTCTTGGGAAATATGTTTAATACGTTTCAGTTTCCAAAGTGAAAGAATACTTTAGTGGTGGAGTTTGTTTGCTGCTCCAGCGTTAAGTTTCTATCGACAATTACACCTAGTAGTTTTAGAGTCCTTGAGATTGGCCAGGGAAAGTTCTGGAGTGATTAAGGTGGTTTTGGTTTGAACTTACTATAAAGAGAGGAGAGTATAAGGTAATGAGTTTTCTCAGTATTGAGTTTTAATTTAAATGAGTTAGCCCAAGCAAAGCACGGTGTGTAGACCAAGTCGGATGTCCTTGCCTATTTCGCTTAAGTCCTTCTAAAAGGACCCATACATATGCGCAGACGACGTAACAACTACTCCCATTTAAACAAGATCTAAAAGAACATTTTCCAATGATATCAACCAAAGTCTCCAGATCATGCATTCATAGGCGGATGCATTTCGCTGAAACTTAATGCAGAAAAAAACCCAATGCCTAATACTCACCTCTCAACACAACAAGAACAATTCACCGTCATTAACACACCAAATCTGAACCTTCCAATTTTGGACACCCTAAAAAATTTTTGGAGTTACCATCGATCGACACCTAACACTCGAGAACCACACGAAAAACACAACCAAGAAGATGTGGTCCACTCAGTGTGGAAATTAAAAAGATAAGACCTTTTTTCCCAAGGACTGTTTTTCCGTAACCTGGTACAATCAGTGGTGCTCAGTCATCTAGACTACTGTAACACACTCTACGCCGGATGCAAAGAGCAAATAATCAAGAAACTTCAGACAGCCCAGAACACTGCAGCTAGACTCATATTCGGTAAAACAAAATATGAAAGTGTCAAATCCTTACGAGAGAAACTACACTGGCTCCCACTTAAAGAACGCATCACGTTCAAAATATGCTCCCTAGTCCACAAGATCATTCACGGAGATGCACCAGCTTACATGTCAGACCTGATAGACTTACCACCCAGGAATGCCAAAAGATCATCCCGCACATTCCTTAATCTGCATTTCCCTAACTGTAAAGGTCTAAAATACAAACTAATGCACGTGTCAAACTTTACCTACTTGAGCACACAGTTATGGAAAGCATTGCCGTGCAGCCTAAGAACGACTTACGAACTAATGAACTTCCGCAAACTGCTGAAGACCCATCTTTTTAACATGGCATACCAAAAAAATTAATCATGTGAACATACACAACTCCTCCACATATATTCAGAATTGTTTTACAATATCTGCTTATAATACTACTATCATGCTTATTACCATGTTGCTCAAGATCCTTTTGTAATATTAAATGTCCATCTCTTTTATATTTCCACTATTCATGATCTATTGTAAGCCACATTGAGCCTGCAAAGAGGTGGGAAAATGTGGGATACAAATGCAATAAATAAAATAATGTCATCTGCGTAAATAAACGGGTGAAGTCCAACTTTGGAAAGAGCCTTGGCCAGAAGAGTCAACATTATATTGAAGAGTGTTGGGGAGAGGGTTGAGCCTTGAGGCACGCCACAGTCAGCTGACCAAGGAGGTGATAAACTTGTGTTGGATTGAACTTGATAGATTCTTGAGGTTAAAAAGCCTTTCAACCATACAAGAACATTTCCACTGGCACCAAAGTAATCGGGGAGCTGCAGTAGGATGTTATGTTTAACCATATGAAAAGCACTCGACATATCGAATTGTAGGAGTGGAATGTTCTGGGCCTTGGTGGTGGTGCGGGGAGACTCCTTTCAATTTCAGTTAAGGTGGTATGATTTTGAGGACAGAGTGTAGGTGCAGTATATGAGGAGGGGTGTGCGCTTCACCACCCCCTTTTTTTTTCACTCTTTCTCCCTAGCTTTTAAGACATGATTTCAGTGTGGTTGGTTTGAGGGGGAGGTTGGTGGGGGGGAGGGAGGGAAATTCCTGTAAATGAGTTTGATGACTAATGTTGTAACCTGTCTGATACGCTTTATGGAAGTTTCCAGCTATTGTATACTGTTTGACTGGTTGTTTTGTCCGCTGTGTCAGTAAAAATTGTTGAAATCAAAAAAGGAGTAGAACAGACAAAAACAGTCCAAAATCAGTTTATTTACGGTTAACAAACCAACAGTACCCAACAACGCTGTTATACTGGCACTGCCATTGTGTGGCTTGTGCTGTTGTATTGTGGTGGTGATAACTCTTCTGTGTATGCTTCATAATGATGTGTCCAGTTTTCAGCACTCTTCATACCTCAAGACAGATCAGCCAACTCTGGGTATCAGTGTGCAAGGAAAAACAATGGAAAGCCTATGGCCAGGTTGACTTGATGCTTTCAAGACAATATTGAGGAATAGGTGTTGGGGCCACAGTGCAGGCCTCAGACCTTCATTATGATGTACAGGAAAAGTTTATGTGCCTTTCAATGGAGGTACCTCTGGAGATAAGGCAACTTCTCTCATTAAAGACCACTGTGAGACACCTGTTCTCAAAGGCATAAGTATCATCCTTGCTCAACATGGAATGCAGTCCCATACCAAAAGCCCCAACTTCAGGCTAAACTCAGGGCGTGGTTTTGAGTTCCTTCAAGAGGACATAACCAGGATTCCCATAGGCATGCACAGGAATTCTTAGCAACTGTTTCACAGGGTTGTTTTTTTTGGTTTTTTTTTTTTTGGGGGGGGGGGGTTGTTTTGTTCTATTTGGTCCATGGTGTGATACTGGTCACATTTCTACTTGCATTCTCTCTTCTATGAGAGCAATTTGTCATCTTGTTTTATATTTTATTTATTTTTGATGACTGATTTACTTCAGTTGGGTATTCATTAACTGGTAATATCTAAATTTTGATGGCATTTCTAATTTTCAGTGTGTTGCGTTTTTTGTCCTTGATTGCTTGACTCTGTGAAACTTTCCTGCCCAGTGCAGCAGTGCCCTTTCTCAAAATTCTGGGCTTTGGTTGTGCTTTGCCTATTTATCTCACTGTGGCTGAAAAGATCATCATTGACTTCAAGAAGTTTCCCCTGCTCTAAATTCAAGATGTCCCTAACAGACCACTGCGAGGTTTGCAATGTTTGAAGTTAGTATATATCACTGGCCAAGTATCTATGCCAGCCATTCCCAACCCAGTCCTTGGAGCACACCTAGTCCCATTGGGTTTTCAGGATATTCACAATGAATATGCATGAGATAGATTTGCATGTACTGCCTCAATTGCATGCAAATCTTAACTATTTAATGTTCATTGTGGATATCCTAAAAACCCAATGGGACTAGATGTGCCCAGAGGACTGGGTTGGGAATGGCTGATCTATGCAAAGATGTCACATAGGACCGTCAAGATCCAGCAACTGAAGATGCAGGGCATCTTCGCCACACAGGCTAAACACAGAGACCAGGTGCACTGAAGAACCAAGGATCTGCACCACCTGCTAACAGTGCTCTTGACACCAAAGCAGTCTGTCTTGAGCTTGTTGCCAAAATTGACCCATAATCCTTAGAACTGGGAATGTTCCTGGTCCTTCTGTTCAGCAGGGGAAGGAGCAAACTCTTTCCTGGGTTGGTAAACTATCAGAGTAGAACAGTGCTTTACATCATGGGGGCAACCTTAAGAGCTGTGTACTTGACAAGAAAAGAGAACATCATAGTAGATAAGGTGAATTGGATTCTAGACACGCTCTCTCCTTCTAGTACAACCACAGCTCAAACTCAGCTTCCCGTACCTGATTACCTTGGATTAGCCTGGCACTCTAAAACAAGTTCAATATGCAGTGCTCTAGGATTGCCAGCTTTTGATCCCTCTACTCATTCTCTTTTTCTTTTGTCAGTTCTCACAACAGCTTTAACCACTTTTTCTTCTCAATCTTCTGTTTCCTCCCGCTGGAGATCTTTTCATCCCCTTACTCGTAGAGCAGTTAAAGTTATATTATTGAGTCCTCCTGCCTCTTCCCTGAATCCCTGGCCTGCTCCCCTTTGCAAATTTGCCCATCTCATTATTTGTCATCTCTTGCCTCTTTTGCAAGATAGTTTAACACAAGGATACATATCACAGTTTTCCCATCTTGAAAAAATGACACCTTGAGCTCTCAGGTCCTATTTTAGACCTGTAGACCTATTTCCAGCCTTCCTTTTCTATCGCAATTCTTCAAACGCATCATCCATGACCAAATTTTCACCTTTCTTGACAAGTTCCTTGTCCTTTGCCCTCACCAAGCAGGTTTCTGGACTAGCCACAATGCAGAAAAGCTTCTTTTAGCACTGCATAATGAGATTTATATGTTCACTTGACCAATCCTATTCTGTTCTTGTCTCTAGATATTTCTCTTCTGCCTGTGATTTGATTTACTGTGAACTCATTTTTTCTCTCATCTTCAGGACTTAGGGATCTCTGGCTGTGTACTTTCTTGGTTTTACTCTTGTCTAATAAATTAGAAAAATGAAGGCAGATAAAGAACATAGGATCAATCCAGTCTGCCTATTCAAACCATCTACAATCCCTTCCTCTCCCTTAGAGATCCTATGTGCTTGTCCCATTCTTTCTTAAATTCAAATACAGTCTTTGTTCTCCTCCACCTCCAGCTGGAGACATTACAAGCATCTATCATCCTTTCCATATGAATACCCCTGAATGTGCCCCCCCTCTCACCTTCATCCTACATCCTTTTCATTTCAGAGCTTCCTTTCAGTTGAGACTTGCCTCCTCTGCATTCATGCCACAGAAGTATTTAAATATCCTGTCTCATCTTCCCTCACACATCTTTCTTTCAAGGTATACATATTGAGATCTTTAAATCTGTCCCCATATGCTTTATCACAAAGAGCATTTTAGTAGCTGCCTTCTGGACTGACTCCATTCTGTTTTTTACCTTTTTGAATACAGTCTCCAGAACTGTTCCCAGTAAATGGGGTCTCAGCAGAGATTTATAAAGATAGATATTTTCAGTTTTGGGACAGCTCCTACTCTACCTATTCCTCTTCTTTACCTCACTTTGTGATGTTCCCCAGGGTTCTATCCTTGCCCCAACTTTTTCAATGTTTTTCTAGCGCTTCTAATGCAAATCTGTTCACTTCTCCAACTCCTACACAGTCTGTCCTGTTCCCTTTTAACATTGAGAATTCTGTCCTTCCATACTGGGTTACTATATGTATTCTGGGAGTGACGTTTGAGTCTAGGCTCACATTTCATCCTCAAATCATCTCTGTTCCATTTTTTTGTGCTGTTAAATCACCTTTTTTTTTTGTTACATTTGTACCCCGTGCTTTCCCACTCATGGCAGGCTCAATGCAGCTTACATGGGGCAATGGAGGGTTAAGTGACTTGCCCAGAGTCACAAGGAAGCTGCCTGTTCTTCCTCTTTGTCTGATAAAAGGTCTTGTTCTTGCCCTGGTTAATTCAAGATGTGACTATTGTAATTCTCTATATAAGACTCTCTCAAGCTTCAACTTATGCAGTTCACTGGTGTAAAAATTGCTTTGTAGCCCACATCTATACTGATCCAATCTCTGTTACTCCTGAACAATGGCTTCTGGTTTGCAGCTAGTCTTAACTTAAAGATTCTGGTACTTATATTTAAGGGCTTGAAACCACAGGTACCTGCCGCAGATTGCTGATCTCCTCCTCCATATGTTCCTACATATATTCTGCGCTCCTCTCAGGTCTTACTAATTATCCTTTCTCCTCTCTCTCGTATTCAACTCTATATCTCAAGGGATATTGCTTTTGTTATTTTTGTTACATTTTGTACTCCACGCTTTCCCACTCATGGCAGGCTCAGTGCGGCAGGCAATGGAGGTTTAAGTGACTTGCCCAGAGTCACAAGGAGCTGCCTGTGCCGGGAATCGAACTCAGGTTCCTCAGTTTCCCAGGACCAAAGTCCACCACCCTAACCACTAGGCCACTCCTCCACTTATTCAGGGGTTTTGTTAAGAATGCTGTTCCCCCATCACCCTCCGAGGGTTGAGACGTTTTTAAAGTTTGATACGACTCATTTACTTCAGTTAGCTTTTATTTGATCTTTCCTTTTGAGATTGCAGCATCTTTTCTTTTCCCCCTCTCACCTTCACCTTATTTCCACCTCTTCTTCCACTTCGTTTGCCCTTTCATATACCCTCCATTGCCCCACTTTTCCTTTTCAGATTGTAATTTATTTTCTTTTTCTTTGATTTTATTTTGTAAATCACCCAGCCACACTTAATTGTCAGTGTGTCAAGCTTCATTGCTGCACACATTGTATTAGTGCCAATTGAGTCTCAAGCCATTTTCAAATTATATTGTTTGGCCTATTCTATCCTGTGTGGTGCTGCTGCTTACTACATGATGCCATTAATCACTGTTTATATGATAAAAGCTATGTTCCAGATTCAAGGCATTATTTGATGTTTCATTTCCCTTTCTCGTCTAGGGTGATTTATAAATCTTCACTGGAACTAATTTTTAACTCTCTAGTACTAAATGGTGCAATTTACTCCCCATCAAGGATTCATTGTGAATCTGTTCACTGTTCAGGAAGTTACTTAAACTCTGGCTTTTTCAGAAATTGCTGACGATTTAAGTGTAGTTAGCTTAATTTTATTAAGTTTGTAATTCAGGGGTCTATCCCTCGCGTTATATTGATTGTGAGCCGAACTGATCTTTACTTTAGTATATGAGGCATATAAGTGCCAAGTGTATTGTGTTTTATAAAGGTGCCCTTTTATTAAAGCTTAGTGCATGCTAATGAATTGACGTGTGTTTCATGCTAAGAATGTCAGTGCGCACTTGTATACTGCCACCCTTCCCTGGCGGGTCCAGGGAGGATTACATCATAAAAATTAGCTGAACAAATTAATACATCATATAATGGGCTTCTTAGCATTTAATGCACATTAATTCCATTAGTGCATGCTAAGCTTTAGTAAAAGGGCCCCTTAAATCATCAGTATTGACAAGTAATTAAAATCTTAAAAGTAGGACTGCACACATCGATTTACATTTTAATCGCACAATCTATCACATGGTGTCCCCTCTCATATTTCCTCCTGTTCAGTGCAAAATGTAGACAGCGTTCCAGAAGCTTGGGAAGGGATTGAAGTCTTTGGTTCACACTGCAGCTTTACTGACGTTTATTCCTATATGTGAGAAGGGAACAGAGAGACTCTGTAAAACAGATGAATTCAATAGGTGACTCAAAGTTTGGTGTAAGTAAGAAGATTTCAGATACATAGGAGGATGGGGCAGTACATGGCAAAATCATGGGCTGTACTATAATGATGGACTCCATCTTTCAGTAACGGGAAAAAGGATCCTTGTGGAGAAATTCAGGCAGTATGTTTCTAGACATTTAAACTAGAAGATGAGGGTGACAAAAGGAAACAAATGAATTAAGGAAGTCACCCCCAGAAAAAACCTTATGGCATAGGGAAAGGTCATGTAAATAAAGAAAACCATCCTAACTCAATTAGCACATGGAAAGCAATGAGCACAAATACTCTTAAGTAGAAAGGTTCAGGATTCGCAAGCACTGATGTTTGAGGAAAACTTGGATATTGTTGCTATTAAAGAGACATGGTTCAAAGATTCACATGAATGGGATGCTACCATACCGGGCTATAATCTTTTAGAAGGAATAGGTAGGGCAGAAGAGCTCCATCTCTTCAGCCCTCCCTATCCCTTCTAAAAAGATTATAGCCCGGTATGGTCGCATCCCATTCATGGAAATCTTTGAACCATGGAGGAGAGAAGCATATGTGAAAAAACAATATTAGAGCGGCTGAA
The DNA here is from genome assembly GCF_901765095.1 of Microcaecilia unicolor. NCBI lineage: Eukaryota > Metazoa > Chordata > Amphibia > Gymnophiona > Siphonopidae > Microcaecilia > Microcaecilia unicolor. The sequence goes on along the minus strand of NC_044039.1, from coordinate 44,679,072 downwards.
ATGCAGGGTACCTGGGGAAAGGAAGAAGCTATATGGATCGTCCTGGAAAGAGGAAATAGAACCTGTATCCACATGGTGTTATCTACAGACCTCCAGCATAAATGGAGAAGCTGGACAAGGACCTTATAAATGATATTCATAAGCTTGGTATGAAAGGGGAGGTGCTGTTGTTGGGAGATCAACTAACCTGATGTGGGTTGGAACGTCCTGTCGGCAGAATCGGAAAGAAGTAGAGAGATCGGGATGCCTGTCAGTGCCTTGCTCAGACAACTGTTGACAGAACCCACAAGGGAAGGGTCAGCATTGGATCTAGTGCTCACAAATGGTGGAAGTGTTCCAGTGTCCGTGTGGGTGCCCACCTAGGTAATAGTGATCATCACATGATATGGTTTGATGTAAGAGCAAAAGCGGAGTGCGGACACACAAAACTCAAAGTAGTGGATTTCAAATGTACTGATTTTGGTAAAATGGGAAATGCTTGAAGTGCAGTGGTAGGAAATAGAGGTGGAAGTGGCAGTGGCGTAGGAAGGGCGGGGCGGTCCGCCCTGGGTGTCAGGTGTGGGGGGGGTGCTCCGGACAGCCCTCGTCTCCTGCCTTCACCCTTCGTTTTTTTTAATCATTGCAGCAACGCAGGCAGCGCTTCGCGTCTGCCCTGCATGTGCTGTGAAGAGAGAAAATCACTTCGTTGGCGTCGGGCCTTCCCGCGTTGTGTCCCGCCCTCTTCTGAGGTAACTTCCTATTTCCTCGAGGGCGGGACACAACGAGGGAAGGCCCAACACCAGCGAAGTGATTTCTCTCTTCACAGCACACGCAGGGCAGACGCGAAGCGCTGCCTGCATTGCTGCAATAGATTTTTTAAAAAAACGAAGTGTGATGGCAGGAGACGAGGGCTCTGTCGGCTGTCCACGAGGGGGGACGGGACCGGGTCGGGGGGAGTCAGATGGGAGAGGGGGAGCTCAGAGGGGAGAAGGGGTGGGGGAGCTCAGAGGGGAAAAGGGGAGTGCTCAGATGGAAGAAGGGGGTGGGGGTGTTCAGAGGGGAGAAGGGGATTGGGAAGGGGTGGGGGAGCTCAGATGGGTGCTCAGAGGGAAGAAGGGGATTGGGGAGGGGTGGGGGTGCTCAGAGGGGAGTGCTCAGATGGGAGAAGGGGTCTGAAGCTGGAACTTGGGGTCTGACAAGGGGCAGGAGGGAAAATGGATCTGGGGCTGAAAAGGGGGATGCAAGGAATGTGGTGGATGAAGGGGGCTGGAGCGGGGGCTGAAAAGGGGACAGGGAGAAGTGGCTGGGGGCTGAAGCTCGGGACTAATGGAAGAAAAGGGCTGGGACTGGTGGGATAGTGGGGCTGAAAAGGGGGGCAGGTGGAGATGTGGGCTGGGGCTGGAACTAGGGGCAGGTGAATAAGGGGGCTGGAAACTGGGAGCTGAAAAAGAGGGGGCAGAGAGAGAGGGGACAGACCCTGGATGGAAGGGGGGAGTGTGAGGGAAGGCAGACCCTGGATGGATGGGAGAGGGAGGGCAGAGGGGTTGAAGGGGCAGAGAGAAAGGGCAGGTGGTGGTGGAAGGGGGAGAGAGAAAGAGGGCAGACTGGGGCAAATGGTGGATGGAAGGGGCAGAGATAGAGGGCAGATGTGGATGGAAGGGAGAGAGAGAGAGGGCAGATGTTGATGGAGAGGGGGGGGAGAGAAGATGGCAGACTGGGGCAGATGGTGGATGGAAGGGGCAGAAATAGAGGGCAGATGTGGATGGAAGGGGCAGAGAGAGAGGGCAGACAGTGGATGGAAGGGGCAGAGAGAGAGGGCAGACAGTGGATGGAAGGGACATTAGAGAGGGCAGAAAACTGGATGGCAGAGAGAGAGAGCAAAGACAGATGCTGGATGGAAGGAAGACTGTGAAAAGAAGATGAGGAAAGCAGAAACCAGAGACAACAACTGTAAATAAAATACATATTTCTATTTTTTTTTGCTTTAACGTGTAAATAAGGTAATCTTTTTATTGGACTAATTTAATACATTTTGACTTAACTTTCAGAGAACAAAACCCCCTTCCTCAGGTCAGGATAGGATACTGTAACAGCACTATACTGTATTGACCTGAGGAAGGAGATTTTGGCCTCTGGACGCTAATGTATTAGTCCAATAAATGGTATTTTATTTTCTGTATTTGTTTTATTTCTATTTGTTAATTTGTAAAGTGGTGATTGGTATTTGTTAGTTTTTTTCAAATTTGCATCTGCTGTCTTTATATTTTGCACAGTACTAGGGGACATTTTCTGTTTCTGTGGTGTTGCATTGTATGCAGAGTCTGGCATCGGGGGTTCAGTTTAATTTTGTCTAAATAGAAAGTTTATTATTACTTATTCTATAGTGGATTAGGGTGTATCTGTGTTTGTGAAAAAGACATGGCTTTCAGTTGGCATTGACTGTGCAGGATCAACGATCTGTACTAATCTGACTGTTTTCGTTTTACAATAGGTGAATTGATGTTCTAGTGTTCACTGTAGTGGTTAAGATGCTTTCCTTTTCCTTGTGTGACTCGTACAAATTACTGCTTATGGTATGGTATAATTGTTCTATATATAGGTCCTGATTGTTTTGGATTCTCGGTATGCCTAGTACTGGCTTTGGGGGGGGGGGGGGGGGGGGGTGTTAAAAAATGACCAGCCCCGGGTGTCAACTACCCTAGCTACGCCACTGGGAAGTGGGTGGTCCAAGCTGAAAACTGCTATAAATATGGCAACCAATCTTTACATAAGGAAAGTAAACAAAAACAAGAGAAACAGAAGCCTATGTGTTTCTCCAAACAAGTGGCTGAAAAAATAAGGTCAAAAGAGGCTTTTGTTCAAGAAATACAAAAGAACTCAACAAGATGATCACAGAAAAGATTACTAGATTAAGCTCAAAGAAGCGGAGGGAAATACAACTAGCAAAAGCACTAACAGAAGAAAAAATGGCTAAAGAGGTAAAGAAAAGGTGATAACGACCTTTTGTAGATATTTTGGGGAAAGGACAAAAAAATAGGAATGGAATTGCAAAACTGAAAGATATGTGAAGACTGATGAGGATAAAGCAAATGTGCTGAACAAATACTTCTCTTTAGTGTTCGCAGAAGAAAATCCTGAAGAAGGACTGCGGTCAGCTGCCGAGGGTATATCTGGGAATGGAGTAGATATTGTGCTATTCACAGAAGAAAACGTTTATAAACAGCTTGAAAATCTGAAAGAGGACAAAGCTATGTGGCCAGATGGGATACATCCCAGGGTACTGAGGGAGCTCAGAGAAGTCCTGACGGGACCTCTTAAGGATTTATTTAATAGATCTTTAGAGACGGGAGAGGTAAGGGGTTGGAGACGAGTGGATGTGCGCCCTCTTCACCAAAGTGGAGACGGGGAAGAAGTGGGAAACTACAGGCCAGTAGGCCTCACATCAGTGGTAGGAAAAATAATGGAACCGATGCTAAAGGAATGGGCAGTGGACTTTTTAGAAGCCAATGGGTTACAAGATCTGAAGCAACATGCCTTTACTGAAGGAAAATCCTGCCAAATGAATCTGACTGACTTCTTTGACTGGGTGGACCAAAGAACTGGATGAAAAAATGTGCAATAGATGTAATCTACTTGGATTTCAGCAAAGCCTTTGATACGGTCCCTCACAGAAGACTCGTGAATAAGCTGAGAGGGTTGAACTTAGGACCCAAAGTGGTGAACTGGATTGGAAACAGGTTGACCAGGCAGCAGAGGGTGGTGGGAAATGGAATCTACTCGGAGGACAGGAAGGTGAGTAGTGGAGTGCCTCAGGGTGCTGCAGCTGATTCTGTTTGTGTAAGACATTGCTGAATTATTAGAAGGAAAAGTTTGCCTTTTTGTGGATGACGTGAAGATAGCCAACAGAATGGACACCCTGGAGGGAGTAGAAACCATGAGAAGGGATCTCCAAACGTTAGAAAAATGGTTAAGGGTCTGGCAGTTAAAAATTTAATTTCTAATACTGGGAATCTAACATTATTAAATTCTGTGCTTTCAGTTACTATTCTACATATAGCACAGTGAATGTTCAGTGTACTAATTTAAATTATTTTGATCATGTCCTGTAATAATATAAGTAATTTGTAAACCATTGGATACAATTTTTATTGTTGATTAATAAAATAAAATATTTCGTGTAAAGCAATTCTGATATTGTCTGCAGTCAAAACACCGGTTTATAAATTATTTGTTATTACGGGACATGAATGAAATAATTTAAATTAGTACATTAAACATTCATTATGCTATATGTAAAATAGTTAAAATGTATTGCCAAGAAGTGCAGAGTGATGCACTTGGTGTGCAGAAATAAAAAAGAGATGTACCAGATAGGAGGAGAGAGATTGGTAAGCTCAGCTCAGGAAAGGCATCTTGGGGTGATACTGTCTGAAGATCTAAAGATGATGAAACAGTGCAACAAGGCTGATGGCTGTGCCAGAAGAATAGAGAGGGGTATAACCAGCAGAAGAAAATTGTTGTTGATGCCCCTGTACAAGTCATTGGTGAGGCCCCACTTGTAGTATTGTGTTAGTTTTGGAGACCTTATCTTGCTAAAGATGTAAAAGACTTGAAGCAGTTCAGAGAAAGTGACAAAAATGGTAGGGGGTTTAGGCAGCAAGACATACATGGAGAGACTTGCAGACCTAAACATGTATGCACTGGAGGAAAGGAGAAACGGGTAACGTGATACGGCACAGGTCCTTGTGACTCTGGGCAAGTCACTTAACCCTCCATTGCCCCATGTAAGCCGCATTGAGCCTGCCATGAGTGGGATAGCGCGGGGTACAAATGTAACATAAATAAATACAGATGTTCAAGAATTTGAAAGGTATTAATTTGCAAACAACCCTTTTCTACAGACAGGAAGGTGGTAGAACTAGAGGGCATGAATTGAAATTGAAAGGGGGCAAACTCACAATAATGTCAGGAAGTATTTTTTCACTGAGAGGGTGTTAGATAGCTGAAATGCCCTCCCCACGGGAGTTGGTGGATATGAAAACAGTAACGGAATTTTAAAAATACGTGGGACAAACATAAAGGAATCCTGATTAGAAGGATCGGATCCAAAGAAGCTTAGAGGAGATTAGATAGGAAAACTTGTGCTGGACTGACTTCTGCGGTCTGTTCCATGATGGAAGCTGAGCAGATTTGGATAGGCTGGAGTGGAGCTTTATGGTGCATTGACAACAACTTCAGAAATTTTAGAACAAGGTCAGTGCTGGGCAGACTTCTGCAGTCTGTGCCCTAAAAAATGGCAAGGCTAAATCAAGAACAGATATGCATATACGTAGCACTTCATACCATATGTAATGAGTTTATATTGTTGGGCAGACTGGATGGACGGTACAGGTCTTTATCTGCCGCCATCTACTATGTTACAATCCCAAACCACTCATGTTTCAGGCAGGTACTGGTTCAGTCTGTTCAAGAAAGCCCTCACGACATCCATAAAATCAAAGGAAAGTACACAACCATTGTATCGTACCCTAAGCTTGGCTTGGAACAACAGTGAAAAGAGCATTTTCCTCTGGTGCAGTTTGGCACAGGTGGGTGCCATCTTTTGCCTGCTGAGAGTGACTTGCGCACAATAGTTGCTAAAGAGCAATACCTTCATGCCCTCATATTGAAGCTCTCCATTGGTAAGCACTCATAAGTCTCTCCTTAAGTCTAGTTTAAGATCAGCATGATTACAGGGTGTGGACCATACTGCTTGCTCCCACTGTGGACTGATCCAGTGAGCACACTCACAGCTTGCTTTCTCGCCAACTCAAGTTTCTCAGTCAGCCAATTTCAAAGATGCCCGCCAAGTCCGTGTCTGCCACCATCTTTGGGAGGCCAACCAGCTTAATATTTCATCTGCTTCTATTTTTATTGGTCCTTGAGGCAATCCAGCAACTTAGCATTCTATGCCCAAAGTTGCTCCAACAATTTTCCCCACGTGCACTGAGTTATCCACCTGCACAGAGGTACTGTCTTCCACCTCCTCCATTCTCAGTCCTCAGATCATCTCCACCACTGAATGCAGTTTTTGTGTTCAAAAGCTGCAAATACCATCTTAGACACCTCCTGTGCGAACTCCTCTGCCACTCTCTCCTGCTTGCCTCTGCCACTCTCTCCTGCTTGCCACCATCTTACCACCATGTATGTTATTTCCTCTCTTGCATAAGCTTAGATGACTTTGCTGACATACCTCGTCGCAGCCTTAATAAGCAGTTGTATGTCCCAGCTGTTTCCTGTGGACACTTGGTAAATTCTGTTGCTTCTAAACTGACATCAATAAAGAGCTGACTCCATGTATGTCTACCTAGCTCCAATGCGTAACAGAAGTCTCCCACCTTTTATTTTTATTTCCTTTTCTATCATGATTTGTTGTCCTTTTACTGCCATATTTCTTCAGATTTTTTCACTGTTTACTTCCCTGGTTTCTGTAGGAATCATGGAGCAGCTAATTTTATCCTCTTATTCTTTGCAGCCTGTGGCAATGGTAGCTCCCCCATGCGTAACTGGACAAGTATTCACTGCAGCACAGCCCCAGAAGGATGGTAAGCATTTATATTTCTCTTTTTTTTGTTTATAATTCTTTTTGGGAGCACAGAATTGGCATGAGGACAGTAAATACATAAGTATTCAGGAACTGCAGATAAGTTCTGAAGTGCATTATTGCTATGCAGCAGTGATCTGAACTATTCTGCTTCTAACAGTTTCACATCATATCACATTAATAAAATGTATTTAATCGCATTTTAATGTATGCATGCTACATACAATAAAACCAGACAGTAAAAATAACAAATACTCGCTTAAAATACCACAGTATATTTGAATGTTACTTCAATAATGAGTTTCACTTGTAATATCAAGAACCTTAGTGGTGGTACTTGACAAGTGATGCTTTTTCTTCAATCTTCATCCACCAACCTCTTCATCGGCTCCTGCAACCTACTTTTATCTTTTAGGTTCACTTGATATCACAAAAGATATCTTATGAAATCTACGGAACTTGTAATTTGAAAATATGCCTCCATGTTTCATAAGATATCTTTTGTCTAATAAGCGATTAAAGATCAAGTTAACCTTAAAAGATAAAAGTAGGTTGAAGGAGCCATTGAAGAGGTTGGTGGATGAAGCTTGACGAAAAAGCATTACCTGTCAAGTACCACCACTGAGGTTCCTGTTATTACAATTACAAATGAACCTCATAGTGAAATAACATTCAAATGTATTGTGGTGTTGAAGCAGGGAATTTGTGATATTTAACCACAGTACATATTTTGCCAGTTCACAAGTTTATATTAAAAATAAGCCATTCTCCTTTTAAACCTCATAAATATGGGAAAGTATCATGCCTGGAGTTTTGTTACAAAAGAAATGACTAAACATTTCCCACATCTTAAGTAAGGGTACAAACCTAAAAACCTCAGCTGGAAGAAGCCAACATCTGATCCAATATTTGGTAGACTCCTGTACGTGCACTTGAAAATCGAGCAAATCAATTTGAATTCCACTCTTCTGTCCACTGCACATCTTGTCCCTTCACCAACAGCAGAACTGCTGTAATTTGAGCTAGTTTTAGTATTTTCAGATTGGTTTGCAAACAGGCTTGTGGTAAAGGAAACTGGATTACTGCAGCGTCCTCATTCTCTGCCATATCAACCTGACAATTGGGTTGTGTCCCTTTTCTACCAGCAGATGAAAGTAGAAAGATTTTTTTCTGGTGATGTCAACGGTACATATGCTGGTGCCTTGTGGAATTCTCCAGTATCTCTCTACCCTCCCGCATATGGTAAGATTGTTCAAGCTACTGCAGCAGTTCCAGATCTAGCTCCCCAGGGCACAGGCTAAGGCCTGCTCCTTGAGGTTGTGCCTAGTGGTCTTGCTCCTGGGATTTGGTCCATGGATCTTACTCCTAGTAGAGCACAGTTGGTCTCCACAACTCCCAAATCGGCACCTATAGGTGCTAGCTTGGCATGGCTCTAGGCTCAGCTTTATGGGTTTTTTTTGCCCGTGGGGAGTGTTGGTCTCCATCTACCCCCCACTCCAATTGGAGTATCCCCCTAGGGCTTTCCTGCAGCTCTAGGCAACCTTTAAAAAATTGGAATTCATTTGGCAGCTTTATTCCCCCCAATCCCCTTTGGTAGAGCAGTTATCCAGAGAGCCTCGTCTCCTACCCAGTAAGATTCTGCTTGGGTATATCCCAGTTGTTCAGAATGATATGGCAGAGATGTTAAGGTAGGTGAAATTTATTTATACCTATCAATTTCCTTTCCTTGAGGCCTTCCATATTAGTCTGGACCTGCCTTGGAAAACTGCATTTATATAGAATCCTCTGCTTCCTCTCATCTATGGTGTAGGTAGATATGCATTAATTCTATGGAGCAAGGGTGTGATATATTGGACCTTGTTCTGCTGTAGCAGTGGCATATTGGAGATTTCAAAAGGCACCAGCTTATTTACTGGTGATATCGCTGGAAAAAAAACAGTGAGCCCAATATTCAAAGAAGTTTAAGCAGGCTTAAGAGGCCCCTGCCCACTTAAATCACTCCTGGTCACCCGACCTTCGATATTCAGCAGCACTGCCTGGTTAATATTGGCTCTGACTGCCATAAAAAAAAAGATGAGTAATTCAGGGGCGATACAAGGGTCAGCTTTAGGGAGGAGCCAGTAGTTTTGCAGGTGCTGGCACCCACATAATTAAACAGGCAAATTTAGGATAGCTCAAATTCAGGCACTTAGCTATGCAGGTGTTTGACCTCTGCCCCAATCGCCCCCTGCTGGACCACCAAGGATTGCAGGTAGGCTTGGTGGGGGGGGGGGCTGGACTTGGCTCTACCCTGCATGGAGGAGAGAGGGGTTGAGGAGTTAAATTGGGGGGTAGAAGGGAGACGTGGTGTTTCCGACTGAATATCATCTGGGACTCGCAGAGGCACCAGCAGCCACTGTTTCCATAATTATCCACAGGTATTCAGTGCCAGTGCCCACACATGGCCCAGGACTAAATATCCGGGGGTTAATTTAGCCAGCAACGATCAGTGTTTAAAATCAACATTGACTGCCACCGGCTGAATATTAACTGGAATATCTCTACCTCCATCTGCTGGTAAGAAAGAAACATAACCCACCTGTTCATACTTAAAGCAGGACTCGAGGAAATAAAATTAGAAGGTATAACTAAATTTCACTGTCCTATAGACAAGGCCAGATAGCACTTCAGTCACATTTCTGGTCCCAAAAGAGGCCACTAGTGCCCGCATTTACCAGTACGGATGATGGTGAGCATACCAGGGAATACCGCAGAGCTCATTTGTACTGCACTCTGATCGTACGGGCGGAATAGCACTTTACCCTACACCAGCTTGGAGATGGTGTTAGGTTTAAGGCTTCCCCCCCCCCCCCGTCCATGCTAGGGAGCCCATGCTGTCACCATTGGTCCTGGGGGGTCCTCATCCCCCACAATAGATGAGGCCTGCCCTGGTGGCCTAGTGTATTCTCCACCCCCCCCCCCAGGCCTCTGGAAACCGAAACAGGGGGCTGGAGATCTGTTGGACCTCCAGCCCCCTCAACCCTCCCGGACAGAGCTCCTGGTGGTCTAGTGCCCCTTAACCCCAACCCAGCAACCCCCCCCCCCCCCCCCCCGCAACAGAAAAGAGGGCTAGAGGTCCACTGGACTTCCAGCCCCACCTGGTTTAGGGCCCCAAACCCTCCCCCTTCTCCCCGCACCACCTCCAAAATGGTGGCACCCCCTATCCTGAGATGCGCTGGGTGGGGCTTCTGTACCATATAAAGGGGAAACCACCATATATGGTGGGGATGCCAATCATCCCGGGATGCACAGGGCCAGGCACCACCATTTTGGAGGAGGCGCTGGACGGAGGACGCAGTACTCCCTCCTCCATCATCTCAAGATTTGGGGGGGGGGGGGGCTAGACCACCAAGTGGGGGCTTGGAGGTCTACCAGACCTCCAGCCCTGTCTTCTGTTGGGGGGGGGGAGTGTAGCTTTCTATCGGGGGTGGAACGGGTTTCAGGGGCACCAGACCACCAAGGCCTCTGTCCCGGGGGGGGGTCTTGAGGTTCACTGGACCTCCAGCCTGCATCTGTATATTTGACAGATCTGGGCTTTTTTTTTTTTTTTTTTTTTTTTTTTTTTGACAGCCTGGACCTTTTAAACAACTCCTGTGGAGGATTGTACCTTGGGCGTATACCCAGGCACAATCCTTTTTCATAAGTAGCCCGATGATCAACACTAATAGCCTGCATAAATTTGCATGCTATTAATTGTGATCATCGGAGCGTTGTTTCCCCGTGCTGTTCCAGCGATAATTTTACAGCACATTTCAGAACAGCATGGGGAAACTGATCGGGGCCTAAAGGCTTTGAAAATGAGCCCCATAGTGTACATGAATGATTGTAATACATGTTGAGTTACTACTGAAAAAGGTGTGAGAAAAACACAAATAAGTGTCATCATATAAACATACCTTTTCATCCTAACTGCATGGTAGTTAAACAGGGAGAGGGAAGGAAGGGGAAATGATTTGTTAGAGTAAAGCAAACTCAGTATATTTAGAGTTCCAGTTTCAAAAAGAGTGAATATATGAAGATTTTAATGCAGTTTCTTAGGTTCTCAAGATGTTGATGGTGCTACTGGAACATCAACTCAGGAACTGGAGTTCTTAAGATGGGTCGGTTTCAGGTAGGGCTCTGTTGCATCTGGTTTTCTTAGACATTAACACAAGTGCATTGATGTTGAGAATTCCTAGCAAAATCAATTTAACAGTTTATTGATTTGTTTAAGCATTTATATCCCACATTTTCCAATCAACATTGTTTCAAGGGGCTTACATACGAATAGGGGAGATACATTTGATGAAACGATCTATATCTGTGGCAGGAAGGAAAGAAAGGGCATAGATCGTGGTGGTATTCAAATTAACAAGGAACTATCTGATTAACATGTTTGCTTTGAAGTCCCCTTTGAGTTTTCATAGAAGAACTTCTCGAAGAAGAATGCTTTAAGTTGTTTTTGGAAGATTAAGTAGTAGTTCATGTTTCCCACTGCATCTCCTTGTGACTCTGGGCAAGTCACTTAACCCTTCATTGCCCCAGGTACAAATAAGTACCTGTATATAGTATGTAAACAGCTTTGATTGTAACCACAGAAAGGTGATATATCAAGTCCCATTCCCTTTCCCTTTCTTAGTGCTTTTGGGATGGCGTTCCAATCTGAGTGCATAGATATGCGAAGTTAGATGAGTAAACAGTGATATATCGCAGTCCCTTGCAATTGGGGAAGTGGAGAGTGAGGTAGTTTCTCGATTCCATGCTTGTTACGTATCGGTAGATTTATTGGGTGTGTCATGTATTCGGGAGCTTGATAGAATATGATTTTGTAGGCTAGTGTACATAGCATAAAGGGTATTCTTGCCTTGATTGGGACCCATTGCAAGGCCTGGAGTTAGTGGTGTGGCTCTTTTGTAGCAAGGTTTTCAATGCGGCAGTGTTTGTGCCGTTTGTAATTTTCTTAGAACCTGGTCTTTGCATCCGGCATATACTGTATCCCATTGTAGTAGTCTAGGTGTGCTAAGGTTAGTGTTTGCACTAGTATGCGGAATATTTGTTTGGAAAGTAGCCTCTTATGCACCTTAGTTTTCACATTGTTCGGAACATTTTTGTTATAACCAGTGCTTTTTTTTGTAGGAAACAAGGTACCGGTTCTCATTATGGGCGAGGTTACGATCTATCGCTCCACCCCTGTAGTAGCCACAGCCCTTATACCAGCCATGGCACATATAAACAGATATAATTGAAAATACTATATCAGTTTAGGAGAAAAAAATAACTTGTGATTTTTTTTTCATTATAAATAATTCCTGTAAGCTGTTACAGCTCCAGTATACCCAGTGCAAAATCCCTAGAGCTGTTTGTTATTTTAATAGGATTTATGCTGCTGATGATGATTGAAGAGAATAGGCTGTTAGCGAATATTGCAGAAACCATAGATGATAGTGGTTTCTTGATCTTTTATTTCTGGTCTCTCCATTAAGATTGAATTAAGTGGGCAGGGGGTTTCTATTGTACAATATGTACAATATTGTACAATTTGTACTTGATGCTAGCCTTCAATTTAAACATCAAATTGGAATGGTTATTAAGTGTTCTTTTTTTTAAAGTTGAGGATGTTGAGTAAGGTGAGACCATTTCTGCTTCAAGGAGATTTTAGGTTAGTAGTGTAGAGTATGGTATTAGTTTATAGTTATATTTTATTAATGCTTACTATACCGCTTAAACTGACCACAGGACAAAGCGGCATACATTCTAAAAAACATAGGAAGAGAAAAGGAACTCCATTATTTGATAGGAAAGAGTTAGGCATTCACTCAAGGAGAACAAAAGACCATAAACAGGAAAAAGGGTTAGAGAGGGGAAATAATATTATGCTGATGGGGACAGAGGCAGCAGGGAGAGGGTAGGCGGCAATGGTATAGATTATTGCAGAACAGCAAAAGTAGAGGCTGACATGCGCAAAACAATAGGAGATAATCTCAAAAAACAGTTTATTCAGAATATTCATATCATATCAAGAACCCGACATGGTCCATGTTTCGGCGCCAAAGCACCTACCTCAGGGGTCACAATCAACTTTCTCTGAGAAGAAGCTGATAGGCTTGAATTCCTTTATGTATGCAAGTTAATCCACAGAGAGAACAAAAGAACAGCCAACCGATCAGCAAACACCATGTGACACCGGGTCCTTGATATTGATATGAATATTCTGAATAAACTGTTTTTTGAGATTATCTCCCTATTGGTTTGCGTATTTGTCAGCCTCTACTTTTGCTGTTTTGCTTTGACTTTCCGTGGAGGCTCCTCCTGTCTTCATAGATTATTGCAGCTCATATTTTGGACTCCCTGTTGGATAAAGGCTTTGCAGGTTATACAAAATGCTGCCATTTGACTAATTTATAGATCATCTCAGTTTCAGCATGTATCTACTGTTAATCCAGTTGTACTAGTGGCTGGATCGAGCAGAAAACATTCCTTTCCAAATTCCACTTCCCCAAATTTTCTGACAACAGATGTGCCTAGACTGGGTGGGAAAACGTATGTAGGTAGGCTCCAAACCAGAGGTATATGGTCGGCCCAGAAAAATGTTGTCAGATAAACTTCCTGCAGCTGTGGCCAGTCTGAAGCACGGCAAGACTTTCAGAGATTAGTTAACCATCAGAAATATTCTGATTTAGACCAATATATAGCACTGTATTACCTAAACAAGGAGTGAGGGACAATATCACACCATCTCTGTTGGGAAACTCAGCAGCTAGCACTGGGCCATCTCATAGGATGATTTATAGCCACTTAATTGGCAGTAAAAGACAATGTCTTCATAGACAAGCTAAGCAGGATACCACAACCACATGAGTGGTTCTTGAACAGAACATAAGAATATCAGCATTGCCATACTGGGACAGACCAAAGCTCCATCAAGCCCAAAATCCTGTTTCCACAGTGGCCAATCCAGGTCACAAGTTCCTGGTGAAACCCCAGAAGAGTAAAACAGATTTTAACGCTGCTTATCTTAGAAATAATCAGTGGATCCGTCTTAATAATGGCTTATGGACTTTTCTTTTAGGAAATTATCCAAACCTTTTTAAACCCTGCTAAGCTAACTGCATTTACCACATTCTCTGGCAAACTAATTCCAGCGTTTTAATTACACGTTGAGAAAAGAAATATTTGTTGTTTAAAATTTACTGCTGCTTAGCTTCATTGCATGCCATCTAGTTCTAGTATTTTGGAAAGAGTAAACAAGTGATTCATGTCTACACATTCCATTCCACTCAGTATTTTATAGACCTCTTTCATATCTCCCCTCAGCTATCTTCTCCAAGCTGAAGAGCCCTAACTTCTTTAACCTTTCCTTATAAGGACGTTATCTGATCCCCTATATCATTTTCATCACCCTTCGCTGTACCTTTTCTAATTCCGCTATACCTTTTTTGAGATGCGGAAACCAGAATTTCACATAGTATTCAAGGTGCAGTTGCACAATGGAGCAATACAGTAGAAGTAAAACGCTTTTTTTTCCCCTTGTTCCAAAAGTACAAAGACTAGGGTACACTCAAGGAAGTTACACGGAAATACTTTTAATACAAATAGGAGGACATATTTTTTCATTCTATGAATAATTAAGCTCTGGAACTCTTGTTGGAGGATGTAGTAACAGTGGTTAATGTATCTAGGTTTAAAAGGTTTTGGACAAGTTCCTGGAGGAAAAAGTCCGTAGTCTGCTATTGAGACAGACATGGAGAAGCAACTACTTGCACTGGGATTGGTAGCATGAAAGGTGCCACGATTTGGGTTTCTGGCAGGTACTTGTGACCTGGCTTGGCCACTGTTGGAATCAGGATACTGGGCTAGATGAACCATTGGTCTGACCCAGTATGGTTACTCTTATGTTCTTAATAATTCCTAATATTATATTTACTTGCTTAACTACTGCTGCACATTGAGTAGAGGGTTTCAACATATCAACGATGGTGCCTAGATCCTTTTCCTGGGTGGTGATTCCTAACGTGGAACTTTGCATCATATAGATATAGTTTGGGTTCCACTTTGCACTTGCTCACATTAAACAACATCTGCCATTTGGATGCCCAGTCTCCCAGTTTCATAAAGTCATCTTGCAATTTTTCACAATTCTCTTGCAATTTAACAACTTTAAATTTGCTGATGACACAGTTATTCAGTTACCTCACTAGTTATTCCCATCTCTAGATCAGTAAACATTTTTCAGCTGTGAGGCACATCCCACAGTACACTTGCCTGCTTCTCTGAACAAGGTTCCTTAGTTTCCTAAGGACATAGTAGATTAGCCTCGTGCCTTTCTCCTAATTGGGGAGACGAACTACTGTACGCTTAACCTCTGATATCCCTAGTGGCAAAAACCCCTTTAAAACTAAAGAGACTTGGCTGCACAGCATAAGCTGCTGAAGCAGGCGGTATGTGTTGCTCGAGTGACAATTGCACAGCAGTGGAAGCAACAGGGGGTTCCATCGGTTAAGAGATGGCATAATAAACTGAATCATGTGTGCGAGATGGAAAGACTCTTAGCAGTCAGGAGACACCAAACGCATAAGTGGCACGAAATATGGCAATTTTTTGTTAATGCAGCAGGAAATATCTAGAACAGGCGCATGTGAGATGTGTGAATGACATACAGTGAGACAGTTGTGAAGGGCAGGGAAATAGACAAGGGAGGGCGGGACTGGGCAGGATTTAAAAGTTGATGGGAGCGATTGTTTAGATGGGGGATAGAGGGGGGGATATGTTTTCATTTTCAAAATATAATAACAAAAAGTTGAAGTTTATACAGTTTACACTTCATTGTGGTACTTTGGCAGTAAATTGCATTACCTGGATTTCATCCGGTTCGGACTATATTGTAAACAAACCAGTGTAAAGCGATGAATATTGTATATTGTTTATTGAGAATTTTCAATAAAAGACTTCTTACAAATAAAAAAAAAAAAAAAAAAAACTAAAGAGACTTAAGGGACTATTACAGTTCCCTCTTCTGCAGGAAATGTCCATCAGGGGACAAATCAGGTTGGAAGATTCCCCAATCTTAATCACTTAGAATCAGGGAGCCCTGCTATATCCCAACATCAGGTTCCTAGTCCTAAAAACCTTGATTTTTGAGAGATTAGTGTTCAGTTCCGTGTATCTGCCAGAAGATATCTGCTCAATCCTTCGGACTTCAAGTAGGGACTCCACTAGAAGGTCTTATGGTTTTAAAAGAATGTTCTGGCTGTTTTCCTGACCAACACAAAAACAAATTGAACAACTTCTACATCTCTGAGTCAGGCCTATTAGGGGCTACCTTAGTGCAAGTCATACACATCAACATGTAGAAGGTAGACCCCCATCTATTTTTACAGTCTTTAGTTCAATTTATGTAGGTGCAACTTTTATAAAGCCTCCCTGCAAGCATCGTACTGTGTAGTGACTACCAGAACTTTGACTGATTTATCCTACACTGAGTTTTAGAACACACGCGTAGCTTTGCGCCCACATCCAAAGTTCATTCTTAAAATAGTTTTGGATTTCTACACACAATCATTCCTCTAACATTTTTTTCCCAAGCTTGCATGTTCATGATGGAGAACATGCCTTGTATACCTTAGGGCCCTGTTTACAAAGGTGCACTAGCATTTTTAGTGTACTCTAAATATTAGCACATGCTAACTCTTTGGGCATCTACACAGCACACTAATATTTAGTGTGCGCTAAAAACGCTAGCATGCCTTTGTAAAGAGGGCCCTTAGTTTGCAGAACAGTTTTAACCTTCTACCTGGAACAGAGTATAGCCCCCTAGAAAAAGCACCCAGTTTTTGTTTGTTTCTTGATGTCAGTAAACATGAAAAATACATGCTACCTGCAAATAATGATAGAGGGGCCAGGTATTCCACTACCATATAACCCAAAATCCTTCTGTAACACCAAATATCTACTCTTTTCTCTTTCCCACTATCCATGATGTATTGTAAGCCACATTGAACCTGCAAAAAGGTGGGATAATGTGGGATACAAATGCAACAAATAAATAATAATAAATTAAAAAAATAATGGTTTCACCCTGGTGGTTGTAACTTCTAGTTTCCAGAAATTATTTTTAACTGACTTTTGGAAACATAGGAAAGCTAGATGTATTAGGCTTTTCTCCCACAGACACAATGACATGCATCTTCTGCACATAGTGGAACACCTGACCTAGGCTACCAAATTTTAGCTGGATAATTTTAAGCACATTTTCCGACAAACTCTAGCTACATGTACACCTCCCATTAATGTCTAGTTATGAGTGGCTAAGTTAAGTGTGTCTCATTAAAAATCAGTACAAATTGGCTAACATCTGACTTAATTTCATCTCAGGACCGCCTAGTTTTTGAGTGTCTGAATTAGCCACTCAGCAGAAGCACGTGTACTAAGATGTTATATTACCAGAGGGCTTTAAAAACCCAAATGGGAAAAATCCTTTAGTACATGGGGCCTCTGATGGTTTGCTATGGGTGATGAACTCCTGTCTTAGGATTCTATTGAATTAGTAGTTAAGTGTTCTCACCATTAGACGTCTCCATTTGCAAAATGTTCTGTTAATGTGTCTCTCTTATGTTCAAAGGTATCTGTTGCAATTGATGATGTGCTAAAACACAGTGAAGACAAGACAACGCCTTCTGAAACCTCTTCCACAGTGTCTTCATCTTTGTCTGGAAGCAGCCCAGAGAGTACACTGGTAAAACTTGATTCCACCAAAACAGCAACTGCTGCTTTAGATGTAGTAGATGGAATTTCCTTGCCACTAATTCCTGAAACAAAACCACTGGTGAATGCTAGTCAGCCAACAAAAGTTGGGCGTTTTCAGGTGACGACAACAGACAAAGTGGGTCGCTTTTCTGTGTCTCGGACTCAGGATGAAGTGTCCTGCACGAAAGAGGCTCCATCCCTGGATTCTGAACAGGTTTCTTGCATAGTTGCAATACCAAAAACGGAGATGTCTGAACTAGAGAAGCCTAGGCGACCAGTGCATCTGAATGGGCCAACATCTGAGCTAGAGGCTTCTTTCCTGAGTGAATTGGCAAAGAAACATGAAGAAGCAAACTTAGACAGTCCAGACTCTCCCCAACCCTTGGGTTCAAAGATTAACATGGCTGTCCTTAGCCTTAGCAATTCATTCAACTCTTCATACATGAGCAGCGACAATGAGTCTGATATTGAAGACGAAGACTTGAAGAAGGAGCTGCGACGACTGAGAGACAAGTATGGCTGTCTTCTGTTTCCTTTATCATATTTTAGGCTAAGCTGTGTTATAGATGGAGAACAGTTGTTTAGATTGTAAAGCAAATAAGGTTCTAGATCGTTTGATTCATCCCCTATGTGCCATGTGTTTGATATGGGCATGTTAGTGCTGATCTGAAATGAAATATGCTTTAGTAATCCTCTTGGTTTAATATCCCCCTCAGTTTATTGGATGTTTTTGTTTAGCATAGAGCAGTTGAACAACATCCACAGGTTGTGTGGGAGCTTTACTTTATGACAAAAAAAAAAATAATCCTCTGTAAGATTGTACCACCAGAGCATCTGATGTTCTGTTTTTACTATATTTACTTTATAGTAAAATAGATTATTTTATTTTTTCAGTCTGTGTAATACAAAGCTTAATGCTTAGCAAGTAAGGGAACCAAAATAAAATTTGTATTAACACTATTCTAATCTATTTCAGGGCAAATTAATTGGAATCATGTCTATCCCTAGTGGTAATTTTGGACATAAAGGGGCCCTTTTACTAAGCTACATTAGTAAATGGGCTTAATGCATCCTGACACAGGACTGTATTGCACTCAAAACCCATTTCTAGCACAGCCCATAAAAAGGCATTTTTCCATTTGTAGAATTTCTGGCCATGCGCTAATGTTGCCATTAGGATGGGTCTATTTAAATAAAGCTAAGGCGGGAGCACTTACCGCCCCTTCTTAGGAGACACTAAGGGCCCTCTCGTTAACTCAGCGTCAGCTAGCATGCACTAATGTCAGTGCACTAGCTGAATAGTACTTCCATGCCTATTATTCGCCCCAACACCTCCTCCCCAAAAATTAAATTTTGCACGCTTAACGCACACAATTGAAAAATCTGACAAGTTTTATTGCGTCCTCTGTTAGACCATCTTTCATTCTTAGTAAAAGGGCCCCAAATTTAAAAACCACTAAACTAATTCATAATGTGGAGAGTTTCTTTTGAGACAAAAACAGGAAAGCAGACCGAATCAGATGCAAATTGAAATATTATTAGCTGCTATTTCAACATGTGGTATGATTAAAAAAAACAGTGCCTGACACGGCAATGTTGTTTTACCCAAAATGGGCTGTTTCAGGGGCAAGCAGACTCTGTAAATAATGTGGTAAGTGGCAAAAGATATAAGGCATGGTTGGCAAGTGTTGCCGAGTGATCTTGAAATTCACAACTTTCTACTTACAGTTCAATTTATTTAGCTCTCTTCACAGAGAAATAGTAGAGATTAGACTTCATTAGACTTCAGACATCAGCATCTTGTTTAAAGTAGGGCTGCACTTTAATCGTAGTTAACTCTGCAATTAATGCATGAACTCATTCAGTGTGATTAAAAAAAATTAATCACCTTGTAGTGTTTCCTGTCTTCTCCATACATCTGTTCTGCTCTCTTACACTCCCAACCCCTGTCCTTGGTGTTATCTGACATCTATTCCCCACCCCCCCACTCCCACGCCAGTCAATTTAAAGATGGTCTTCTTTAGATCTTCTGCAGTCTTGCACATGTGCTGCCTGGTCCAAAGCTTTCCCTCTGACCTGTTCTGCTCTGGCAGAAATGGGAAGCAATATCAGAGGAAGCGGGGGATGGGCCAGAGGGAGAGCTTCGGAGTAGGCTGCAGGCAGCATATGTGCAACGTTGCCACTCCCAGGACCAGCAGAAGACCACCTTTAAGGTAGAGCAGCAGGTGTATTGAGGGGTGAGGGCAGATGCTGAACCCTGGGTAGGGGGAGAAGTGTGAACCCTGGGTAGGGGGAGAAGTGTGAGCTTATGACCGAGGCAGTGAATTCCAGAAGCCATGAAAAGAGCTTGGTGCTGCTCACCACCAAGTTTGTGTTGCTGCTCATAGGAATGGAGGGGAGGGAGGGAGAGGTGCTATACAATGGGAGGGAGGATGGAAAGAAAGATAATGGGTCAAGGGGAAGGGAAGGGGGATGGCATTTGTTCCTTTCTGTGTTTAAAAATCAAAGCGGTTTACATATTATATACAAGTAATTGTTTTATACCTGGAGAAATGGAGGGTTAAGTGACTTGCCCAGAGCAGCAAAGAGCTGCAGTGGGAAGTACATAAATAAAATAACTTTCAATGGTGCGATTAATTCTGCTTAAAAATTTGGGGGTTGAAATGCAGCCCTAGGTTAAAGATTTCCTTCTTACCCAGGAAGAGGAGGAAAGAGGATGTTAGGTAGATACAGATGTCTGTCTACAATGCTTTGTAAAAGTCTTCCCATCCTTATACATTTTCATACTTTTGTATAAAATGTATTAAAGTAGTCAGCCTTCTCTACATAGTCAATGTGAGAAAATTATAGAAATATTCAAAAAGTAATTAAGAACAAGAAACCAAGCATTTTGATGCCTTTGGGCTCCTTTTACAAAGCTGTGCTAGTGATTCTGGTTTGGCAAATGAGACAAAGCCCATAGAAATTGAATGGGCTTCATCACTTTGCCACACTGGAATCACTAGTGCGACTTTATAAAAGGAGCCCTTAATTATTGGAAATGGGGCTAATTTGGATCTATTATGACAAACGGTATCAAGACTAACAGGGCCCTCAAGATAGAGCTCACCTGTATCTGTTGACAGATACAGATGATTTGTATACTCCTGAAGAATTGAGCACTTTCTGTTGTATGAAGTGAATTTTGTAGCGAAGGTCTAAACATAGTGAACACAGAGCTGCTGAAAGTTATCCATAACTACAGATGAGGAAAAGTTGAAGAAAATTTAAGACATTGTCTTCATCAGACCATCTCTCCCAAGTTAGTAGCAGCAGGTTAAGGAAACAGCTGATGAATGTCTCTGAGGCCTAAGATTACTTTAAAATGAATACAGGGGCAAAAGGTCATATGACTTAGGTGCCATGCTTTTGTCCAGCCTGATACAACTTTCTTCTGTAGACTGTTAAGCCCTGTTGCAGAATTGCTGTTATGGACCTAGTCAGACCATATGGTATATATGGGAGAATAACAAGGAAGAAAAGTCCTATGGTATAAGAACATAAGATTATGTCATACTGGGTCAGACTTTACAACAGTGGCCAATCCAGTTCACAGGTACCTGGCAGAATACCAAATAACAGCAATATTCCATGCTACCAATCCCAGGGCAAGCAGTGGCTTTCCCAAGTTTGTCTCAATAGCAGAATATGAACTTTTCCTCCAGGAACTTGTCCATACCTTTTTTTATATATGTTACCTGCTGTTATATCTTCCAGCAAAGAGTTCCAGAGCTTAACTATTCGCTAAGTGGAAAAATATTTCCTCCTATTTGTGTTAAAAGTATTTCCATTTAACTTCATTGAGTGTCCCCTAGTCTTTGTATCTTTTGAAAGAGTAAAAAAAAATTGATTCACTTCTACTCGTTCTCTACACCACTCAGAATTTTGTAGGCCTCGGTCGTATCTCCACTTAGCTGTTTCTTTTCCAAACTGAAGAACCCCATCCTCTTTAGCCTTTCCTCAAATGAGAAGAGTTCCATCCTCTTAATCATTGCGGTCACTCTTTTTTTAAACCTTTTCTAATTCCGCTATATCTGTTTACTCTAGGTGAGGTTGCACCATGGAATGATATAGAGGCATTATAGTATTCAGTCTAATTCCTAGCATCCTGTTTATCCATTCAGATTCCTGAAGCAGGCGTTTTCTGTGCCGAAACATGGCACCGTGTAGAGTCTTTTTTTGGGGTTAACAGTTTAAATAAATTCTGTGTATGACATCTTTGGCTCCATTGTGTTTTTGGAAGTGTCATTCCTCTGCACTACTCTTCTGACTTTTATTGTATTTTTTTCTTCTCAGTGTGTATCACTTTGCATTTGTCCACATTAAATTTCGTGTGCCGTTTGGATGCCCGGTCTTCCTGCAATTGTTTTTACAGTCCACATGTGTTTTAACAACCTTAAATAGTTTTGTCTCATCGGCAAATTTAATCACCTCACTTGTCATTCCAATTTCCAGATCATTTATAAATATGTTAAATAGCACCGGTCCCAGTACAGATCCCTGTGGCATGCCACTATTCATCCTCCTCCATTGAAAGAAATGACCGTTTAACCCTATCCTCTGTTTTCCATCTAATAACCAATTCATAATCCACAACAGAACATTGCCTCCTATTCCATGACTTTTTATAGGAGTTTCTCATGAGGAACTGTGTCAAAAGCTCTCTGAAAATCCAGATACACTACATCATCTGGCTCATCTTTATTGACATGTTTGTTCACACCTTCATAGAAATGAACCAAATTGGTAAGGTAAGACTTCCTTGGCTGAAACCATGCTGATTTTGTCCCATTAAGCCATGTTTATCTACGTGTTCTGTAATTTTATTCTTTATAATAGTTTCCACTATTTTACCTGGCACTGATGTCAGGCTTACTGGTCAGTAATTTACTAGGTCACCCCTGGAAACATTTTTTATGTTAATAATTTTTATTGATGAAAATATGCTGCAACAACATGTCAGGTTCTCAGGTTCAGAGCCCGCGGGGCCGGGCTCTGGAGCAAACGTGAGCCCTTGGGCTATTGACGAGGAGCGACAGCAGCAGGCAAAACCCACCAACCAACGCTGGGCAACCACACCGGCACCGGCAGGGACTGCAGGCACCGTCCAGCGAGCCGGAACACATGGACTGGAATCCCCTGGACTGGAGGACACAGGACTGGAACACTGGACTGGAATCCCCCGGACTGGAGGACACTGGACTGGAACACACCGGACTGGAGCACCCGGGACTTGTCCGTACAGCTTCACCTGCACTTAGCCACTGCCCCCCAAGGGTTGAGCCCCTGGGTTCGAGTGGCCGGCAGGACTTACCGGATGACACAGGGACCAGGACTAGAACAAGCTGGAAACAGCAGTACTCCTAAATCCTAAACTAAGTGCTCCCAAGCCCTAACCAACAGAAGAACTCCAAACAGAAACCAACAAAAGTGTTCCTAACAATAAACCAACAAAAGGACTTCCTAAGCCCTATACTAACAGAAGTGCTACCAATAGCACCACTAGGAAAAGCAGGGGAGCCACAGGGAAAGAGCAGGGAACCTAAACACATAAACTAGTACAGGTGCTCCTAAGCACCAAGCACAACAGCTCTACAACCCTAAAGGAGGAGGAGTGGCCTAGTGGTTAGGGTGGTGGACTTTGGTCCTGAGGAACTGAGTTCGATTCCCGGCACAGGCAGCTCCTTGTGACTCTGGGCAAGTCACTTAACCCTCCATTGCCCCATGTAAGCCGCATTGAGCCTGCCATGAGTGGGAAAGCGCGGGGTACAAATGTAACAAAAAAAAAAAAAAACTAACTACGGTGCTCCTAAGCACCAAACTACCAGCAGAGCTCCTAGCACGAAAAGGGAAAAAACAGGGAAGCTAAACACAGAAGACAGCAGTGCTTCCAAAGCACGAAACACAACAGAGCTTCCAAAGCCCCAAACCCAGATGTGCTTCTAAAGCACCAAACCCAGATGTGCTTCTAAAGCACCAAACCCAGAAGTGCTACTAAAGCACCAATCACAGAAGTGCTTCCAAAGCACCAAAAGGGAAAGCAGGGGAACCACCAGGGAAAAACAGGAAGGCTAAACACACAAGTCACAAGTGCACACTGCACTAACACTGACCTGGCCCTATAGCAAGCGCAAATGCAAACGTTGCAAAAGACCCTGAAGGGAAGAACACCACTTCCTTATCAAGGCCCTGCCTGATGATGTCACCACTACCAGACACAGGCAGGCAGTGTACTGAAACAGAGCTAGAGCTAACTCAGGCTTAACCCCCACAGCTGCAGTATAGCAGAGCAATTAGAGCCACGCTGGAAGCAACCAGCACACAGAGGCAGCTAGCTCAGGTAACACACACAGCTGCAGTATAGTAAAGCAATTAGAGTCATGCTGCTGGAAGCAGCCAGCACAGAGAGACAGAGCTAGCTCAGAAAGGACAGACAGAAGAAACAGAAGCCAGCTAAGAAGCTGGCCACCAGAAATATGGTAAGTTTGAGAGGGGTTCTGACCACAATCATGACATAACACTGTTACATCGAACCAAACATTTTGTCTGATAAAGTATTATTCTACCAAGTTGCATCTAGGACATTATCATCATCAAAACTTTTTACATCATTTTCTCCTTCTCCCCAGTCCCACCTCCCTCCCCCCCTTTTTATGATCTGCACATTCTCCCTACCGTATGCACCTTCAACTGTTACCAGGTTATTGATTATATAATTGTAGCGTATTCAAAATGAGACTACAGGCTCTGCTGCTAAGCGATTGAATATAAGGCTCCCAGACTGCCCAGAACTCTTTTTTTCCTTTTGGAGGTTCCTCTAGCATCATTGGTCTCCCACGTAGCCAATACATGTAACCCATTTCGCCAATGCCAGAATGAGGGGGCTTCATCCTGTATCCAATACTGCATGAGACACATTTTCCCTATGATATTGGCCTTATACCGGAACTTACTTTCCACACATCGTAAAGTATGTCTACTACCTTTATATCCTAATATGCATGTCTGAGGAGTCATAGGGATCGCTTTATTCAGTATATATTTACAATAGCACTGTATAATATTCCAGAACCCCTTCACATGTATACATTTCCAAAGCATATGTATAAATGATGGATCTATTTGTTCACATTTGGGGCATTTACTCTCAGAAATACGGCCCGCATAATATGCCTGTTTGGGTGTGAAATAGGCTCTTGTGAGTATTCGAAACTGAGTCTCTCTATGTCTCACACTTCGAACCATGTCTTTGATCTCCGTCATATAAGCTAAAACGTCTCCTTATAGTCACTCCTAGATCGTTCATCCACTTCTGCGCCACCCCTGCATAGTTCTTAGGCGTCCCCTGTTTTGTTATCACTCCATATATCCCAGACACCGTTACCCGCTGATGCCCTGGGGGTATAAAAAAATTATCCAATGATGGGAACATCTCTCTAGAACATCCCCTCTTAGTTAATCTTGAGATATAAACCCTCACTTGAAGATAGGAATACCAATCCACATTATCCTCACCCACTATCTGTCTTAGTTCATCTTGTGTCCGAATCCCCTGGAAACATTTTTAAAAATCGGCGTTAAAATGGTCATTCACCAATCTTCAGGTACTACGTACAATCTTAACAGGTAACAGATTACTGACAGAAGATCAGAAATTTCATATTTGAGTTGTTTCATTACCCTTGGATGCATGCCATCCAATCTAGGGGATTTACTACTCTTTAATTTGTCGATTTGGCTCAGTACGTCTTCCAGGTTTACCAAGATTTCTTTCAGTTCCTCTGCATCATCACCCTTGAAAGCCATTTCTGATGAAGGTAGATCTCTTACATCTTCTGTAAAGACATGAGTTTTTGCCTCTGCAGCAAGTTTCTCTTCACATTCTCGTTTAGCGTTCTTTAGCAATGCTTTTGCATCTAATTTGCCAGTGCTTATGTTGCTTATTTTTTCCATTCTTTGATGGTCGTTCATTTGGCTCTAATAGCCTCGTTCACTTTACCTTTTAACAACGCTGGCTGTTTTCTCTTCTTTCCACCATTGTAAATGCATGGAATGCATCTCATCTGGGCTTCCAGGATCTTGTAACAGCGTCCATGCCTGATTTAATGTCCTAACCTTTGTATCTGATTCTTTTAACTTCCTTTTAACTATTTTCTTAATTTTATTGTAGTCTCCCTTTCAAAAATTAAATGCTGCTACAGTAGATTTCCTTTGTGGCTTCACTCCAGATAAGTAGCTCAAACTTGATTATGTTATGATCACTGTTTCCCAGTGGATCAAACACCATTACCTCATACTATTCCCTGCATTCCACTAAGGGAATATCCAGTCAATACTGGGGTAAGTGACATCACCCATTATTATGATGTTGCCAAGTTTGCCAGCTTTCCTAATTTCTGTAAACCTTTGTTCATCTGTCTGTTTTTTTCTGTCCTGGCAGACGATAGTACAGTCCTACAAGAATACTCCTTCACACATGGAATTTCTATCCATAATGATTCCACTCTGCTATCTGTTTCATGTAGAATGTTTATTTTGTTTGACTCAATTCCCTCGTTAACATAGAGTGCAACCCCCCTCCCCCCCGAATCTGATCCCTTCTATCATTACGATATAATTTCTACCCTGTCAACACAGTGTCCCACCAAGTCTCTGAGATGCCTATTTATAGCAACCTCATCATTTAGTACTATATACTCTATCTCTCCCATTTTATTATTTAGGCTTCTAGCATTTGTATACAAGCACTTCATAGTATGTTTTTTTTTTCCTTGCATCTATAAGCTACTTAGAAGTTGACAGATAATGTGATTCCTTTACCCTGTTCTCTCCTTAAACACTCCTGGCTTTCTTTCACCATTGTGGAACCTCTCTATTGGGATTCCCTAAATGTCCTGTTTCGGTGTTATCCTTCACGGATACACTACACCGAACCATGCGTTCTTAAGTATTTATTTTCAAACATTCTCAAAACAGTGTCCATTATCAGTACAGTTACAAACAGTGCAAATGGATTATCCTTGACATTTATTAATAGACTTCTGTAAATTGAGCCTGCAAAAAGGTGGGAAAATGTGGGATACAAATGCAATAAATAAATAACTTGGAAAATAGTATACAGAGAGAAAAACCCTTTCTAATACAGAAAAAACAACTTCCAGTTCACATTGCTTTAGCACTTTTAGATTGTAATCACCCTTCCGATATGTTATATCCTCACATCCATTTCACACAATCATCCATACATCTGACCAAACACTTCTCTTGCTCTCCCCCTCGTTCATAACCCCTTCCCCATATGCGAAACTGGTCGTTCCCTCTGTCTAATCCCTTGATACCTAAAAGGACTGAATCCCAATATCAGATCCACGGGGAGCCTGGATTAATGAAGTCTCAGCTACTTCACAATTCCATGGTGGTAGACTCCATGCTCAAAAGAGCCAAGAGTACTAGGGACTATGCCTCGGCGCCCCCAGACAGAGAATCTAGAACCTTGGACTCTTTTGGGAGAAAGGCGTATCGGGCCGCTATGCTCGCTGCCAAAATCCAGACATACCAGCTCTTCACGAGCATCCACTTGCGGAACTCAGTGAGGCAACTGTCTAGCTTGGTTGATGCACTCCCTCGAGAGCAGGCCGAGCCTTTTCGCCAGACGGTCAGGCAGCAGAAGGCATGTCAAAAATTCCTACTCAGGGGTACGTTCAACACTTTGATGTAGCATCCAGGATCGCTTCCCAAGGTATAGTGATGCGCAAACTCTCATGGCTGCGTGTCTCTGACCTGGATCATTCTGTCCAGCAGTGGATGGCGGATGTTCCTTGCCAGGGGGGATAACCTTTTTGGTGAGAAAGTAGAGGATCTGGTTGACCAGCTCAAGAAGCACAATGATGCTATGGATTCTCTCTCCCGCTGGGCATCTTCTGCTACTACCTCCTCATTTAGGAGGTTTTTTGGAGGGAAGAGGAGTGCTCCCTATTCCTATGCTAGGCGTAGGTACACTCATGCTTCTCGGCAGCCTGTCCCAGCGTGCTCGTTCTCATCAACAGCGTGTGCCTAAGGCCTGTGCGGCTCCCCAGCAAAAGCAAGGGACGGGCTTTTGACTGACTCCAGTTCAGCACAGCCTCAGTAAATGTCCATGCCAGTCGACTTGCCGGTCGGGGGGAGGTTGATATTTTTTCACCAAAGGTGGCCTCTCATAACCTCCGACCGGTGGGTTCTTCAAATAGTCCGGTCAGGATACACCCTCAGTCTGGAATCCAAACCTCCAAATTGTCCACCAGGATCTCATTCTTACAGTTCTCAGCACAAACAGGTACTTGCAGAGGAACTCTCCGCCCTTCTGAAGGCCCAAGCGGTCAAGCCCATTCCACCAGGGGAAGAAAGGCTAGGATTCTATTCCAGGTACTTCCTTGTGCAAAAGAAAACACGGGGGATGTGTCCCATCCTAGACCTAAGGGCCCTGAACAAATTTTTGTCCGAGAAAAGTTCAGGATGGTTTCCCTAGGCACCCTTCTTTCCATGATTCAGGAAAACGATTGGCTGTGCTGTCTGGACTTAAAGGATGCTTACATACACATCTCGATACTTTCAGCTCACAGGAAGTATCTTTGATTTTGGCTGGGAACACAGCACTTTTAGTACCGTGTACTGCTTTTTGGCCTGGCATCTGCGCCCAGAGCGTTTACCAAATGCCTAGCTGTAGTCGCAGCGTTGCTACGCAGACTGGGAGTGCATGTGTTCCCTTATCTCAACAATTGGATGGTGAAGAGCACCTCAAAGGAGGGTGCTCTGGAGTCCATGCGAATTACTATTCGGGTGCTAGAGCTACTAGGGTTCGTAATAAATTATCCCAAGTCCCATCTCACCCAGTCCAAGCATTGGAATTCATTGGAGCCCTGTTGAACACTCGGACAGCTTGAGCTTATCTTCCCGAGACAAGGGTGGACAATCTTCTGTCCCTAGTGTCCATGGTTTGAGTGTCTCGGCATGTCACGGCTCGGCAGATGTTGAGACTTCTGGGGCACATTGCCCCCACAGTTCATGTCACGCTCATGGCACGTCTGCATATGAGATCAGCTCAATGGACCCTAGCTTCCCAGTGGTTTCAAGCTGGGGGGGGGGATCTAGAGGATGTCATCCAATTGTCCACCGGCTTTCGGAATTCTCTCCACTGGTGGACGATTCGATCCAATTTGACCATGGGACGACCATTCCAAGTTCCTCAGCCACGAAAAGTGCTGACGACGGATGCATCTCTCCTGGGATGGGGAGCTCATGTAGATGGGCTCCACACTCAGGGAGCCTGGTCCTTTCAGGAAAGAGGTCTGTAGATCAACCTCCTGGAATTAAGAGCGATCTGGAATGCTCTAAAGGCTTTCAGAGATCGGCTGTCCAACCAAATCATTTTAATTCAGACAGACAATCAGGTTGCCATGTATTACACCAATAAGCAGGGGGGCACCGGATCTCGCCCTCTGTGTCAGGAAACTGTCCAGATGTGGCTTTGGCCTCGCCGTCACGGCATGTTCCTCCAAGCCACTTAATCTGGTAGGCGTAAACAACAGTCTGGCCAACAGGTTGAGCAGGTTAATGCAACCTCATGAGTGGTCACTGAACATGGGTGTAGTCCGCAAGATCTTCCGAGCTTGGGACACCCCCTTGGTGGATTTTTTTGCCACTCAGATCAATCACAAAGTCCCTCAGTTCTGTTCCAGGCTTCAGGCCCACGACAGACTAGTGTCAGATGCCTTTCTCCTGCATTGGGGGACAGGCCTTCTGTATGCATATCCTCCCATACCACTAGTAGGGAAGACTTTGCTGAAACTCAAGAAACACTGCGGAACCATGATCCTGATTGCACTCTTCTGGCCGCGTCATATTTGGTTCCCTCTTCTTCTAGAGTTGTCCTCCAAAGAACCGTGGAGATTGGAGTGTTTTCCAACTCTCAGAACGAGGGGTCGCTTCTACATCCCAACCTCCAGTCTCTGGCTCTCATGGCCTGGACGTTGAGAGCCTAGAATTCGCCTCCTTGGGTCTTTCAGAGGGTGTCTCCCAAGTCTTGCTTGCTTCCAGGAAAGATTCCACGAAGAGGTGTTACTCTTTCAAATGGAGGAGGTTTGCCGTCTGGTGTGACAGCAAGGCCCTAGATCCTCTTTCTTGTCCTACACAGACCCTGCTTGAATACCTTCTACTTTTGTCAGAGTCTGGTCTCAAGACCAACTCCTTAAGAGTTCACCTTAGTGCGATTAGGAGGGAGTCGCCACCGGAAAACGCACAATCTCCAATTGGCTAGCAGATTGCATAGCCTTCACTTACGCCCAAGCTAGGCTGACTCTGGAGGGTCATGTCTCGGCTCACAATGTTAGAGCCATGGCTGGGTCAGTGGCTCACTTAGTCAGTCTCCATTGAGGAGATTTGCAAGGCTGCAACGTGGTCATCAGTCCACACATTCACATCTCACTACTGCCTCCAGCAGGATACCCGATGCGACAGTCGGTTTGGGCAGTCAGTGCTGCAGAATCTGTTTGGGGTTTAGAATCCAACCCCCCTAAACCCAATTTTGTTCTGTTCCAGGCTGCACTCTCAGTTAGTTGTTTATGGTTTCAGGTAAATCTATGTTATGTCCTCGCCGTTGCAAGGCCCAGTTGACCAATGTTCATTGTTTTGAGTGAGCCTGGTTGCTAGGGATACCCCACATGTGAGAACAAGCAGCCTGCTTGTCCTCAGAGAAAGCGAAGATACATACCTTTAGCAGGTATTCTCCGAGGACAGCGGGCTGATTGTTCTCACAAACCCGCCCACCTCCCCTTTGGAGGAGTTGTTTGTTATTTGCTTTTTGATTAAACTGAGCGGGAACACTCATGCAACGGGTGGGAAATCAGTGTGCCCTGCACGCGAACCAGAAGGCTCTGGCAAGATTTTTTTTATATTTTGCTTGCAAAATGCCGGTTCCCGGGCCGATGCGGACATTGACCCACATGTGAGAACAATCAGCCTGCTGTCCTCGGAGAATATCTGCTACAGGTATGTGTCTTCACTTTATGTTGTAGGGATAGTTTATAGCAGCAAAAATAGGAAGGCTGTGAAGATTGTGGAAAAGATGGATGATGCAGAGTATAGGCATATATTTTAAAGGGAAGCCTGTTGTATACTCTGGCAGGCCAGTGATTAGCAAAAAGAGTCCTCAAGTGGCCCAGTGAAAACAGAGACCAAATCCAATTGACACATCGCAGGACTTGAGGACTGCAGTCCACAGATATCATCTAGCCAGCTTGAAAGAGCTTAAAGTCTGTCAAGAAGAATAGGCAAAAGTTGAATCCATCTTACTGTGCAAAGTTGGTAGACCTTATCCTAAAACAACTCAGGGTGGTGGTTGTTTCAGAAGGGGTTTCTACCAAGTATTGAGTCAGAGTGTAACAGCTTATGAAGTCAAGACTTTTTGGTTTTGTGTTCTTTTATTTATAGCATATGATGAATTGTTCATGTAAGTGTACAGTATGTTGCATAGATCATTGAAACTAACTGCTACTTGAATGCATTTTGCATATCTACTATAATAAAACTCACCCTCAACGTTCTGAAGACACTGACGTCACTGCAGCCACTCAGACACCGGTTCGTAAGTTCATGGTGGTGAAGCCACAACACTCACCATGTCTCCATGCCCCGCCCTCGCGTCACACGTGACGACGTTGAGGGCGGAACAAATACAGAACAACGCAAATGAACGAACGGGGAGGAGTACTCCTCCCCTTCCAACGAATCGCTGCAGACAGCCTCATAAAACGAGGACACTTGCCCTGGCCCATTTCAAGGCCTTACCCTGCCCCTTTCGCACCCTCGCCACACCCCTTTCATGCTATCGCCCCGCCCCTGATCGCCCCCTCTTCCCCCCATCACCTTCCCTCCCCCCTGTCACATCCCCTCCCCTTACGCGACTATCCCTGGTGGTCTAGAGGTACCTCTTCGCTCGGGTTAGGACAGAAAGAGCCCCCGCTTTCCTGGCTGGAACTCTGCTGCTAGCTGCCCTGCTGCATCCTGTGTAAGTCCGGCTATCGGCATTTCAAAATAGCCACCGAGAGTTGAAGCAGCCTCGCGAGACTTCAACTCTCGCGGCCATTTTGAAATGCCGAGAGCCAGACTCGCACAGGATGCAGCAGGGCAGCTAGCAGCAGCGCTCCGACCAGGAAACAGGGGGCTCTTTCTTTCCTGCCCCGAACGAAGCAGTACCTCTAGACCACCAGGGATAGTCGCATAAGGGGAGGGGAAGGGAGTCCCGTGCCCGCCTCCAACGACAGGAGGGTGTGGGACTCGGAGGACAGAGAGGGAGACAGCAACGGAAGGAGTGGGGAACCTTTGCTAGCGCCCGTTTCATTTCAGGCAGAAACGGGCCTTTTTTACTAATATATATATATTTTTTTTTTAAGCTGCATATGAAAAATGTAAGCATGTATGAAGACCTTCTACAAGGCACTGTTTATACAGAGAGTGCGGTTTCATGCCATTAGTTGGAGCATGATTTGGAGAACATATTTTCTTTTGTTCAGTAGAGCACAAAATTGCCCTATAGTACTGTGGATATTTCTTTTTCTTTCAGGCACTTAAAGGAAATTCAGGAGCTGCAGGTGCGACAGAAACAGGAGATAGAGCGCTTTACACCAAACTGGGGAAGGTACCCCCTGCAGTTATTATTCCCCCTGCTGCTCCATTGTCAGGCAGGCGACGCAGACCCACAAAGAGCAAAGGCAGCAAGTCTAGCCGTAGTAGTTCACAAGGCAACAAGAGTCCTCAGCTGTCAGGTTAGTAGTTGTGGAGTATAGGAATGCCATCATTGTGTTAAGGAATGCCTTTCCTGTGGTTTGCTCTAATCTCTTTTTTTTTTTTTTTTTTAATTTTTACTCTTTCTAGGTTGGCTTTTTTTCCTCATTTACAGACCTTTACCAGTTCTCTGACCAGTTGTGGTTCACATAACCTGTTTGTGTCTGTCGGAAAAATTTTGTGTAATTTGTTTTCTGTGTTTTATGTGTGTGTATTGTACCTCACCCTGGATAAGGGTGGATTATAAATAATCTAATATAAACTTTAGTTTCTGAGTGCTACTGAATGCAGTGCTTATTGCTTTTCTCTTTGCGATAGGTAATGCTAGCCAGATGTCTGTAGTTGCCATTTTCTAGTCTCTTCTAACCTTTCCAGGCATTTTTGATTGTGAAATTTTCTTTCTTCCTTGGTGCCTTCAGGAAAAACAAACAGAAAAATGTTCCAGTTTCTACTCCTGCTTCATGCAGAGTTTCCAGAGCTGTAGTTTAGGGCTTTTTTAGATTTGATATACACTGTGAAACACCACAGGGTAGGATATGAATCATGAAAGAGGATTGACAAAAAGAGACTTGAAACCTACAGTTTGAAAGATAAGAGGAGAACCAAGTAAGTACTGTTGAAGACAGGCCAATCAACTATAGACGATTCAACAGGCACATAAGGTCAATCAAGTCAAAAGCAGTGGTGAGATGAAAAAATACTGCTAATGCTTTGATCAAATGCCCTGAGTTTTGTTCAGGACTGCAGTAAGAATCGTCCCAGTGCTATATCCTGTCCTGAAACCTGATTGACATAGCTGTAACACCAAAAACTTCTCTACAAATTGAGAGTTGCTGGAATACCAGATATTGTAGTAACTTACATATATTAACATAGTAGATGACGGCAGATAAAGACTTGTATGGTCCATCCAGTCTGCCCAACAAGATAAACTCGTAGCATAAGGTATGATGTGATACTACATATGCATGCTTGATCGTGATTTGTCCATGCCATTTTTAGGACACAGATTGTAGAAGTGTGCCTGGCACTGGCCTTGTTCTCCAACTCTTAAGCTGTCAGACCATCCAAATTTGTCCAGCCACGATCAGGGCACAAACACTAGAAGTCTGCCAGGCAGTGGCTTTACTTCTTAATTACTGGTGTTGCCATCCAATCACCGCTAAGCTTGTTTTGGTTCCATGCCTTCCATATAGGATTCCTATGTGTTTATCGCAGGCATTTTTTAATTCTGTTAACCATTTTCATCTCCACCACCTCCCACAGAAGGGCATTCCAGGTATGTCACCTTCTCTGTGAAAAAGTACTTCCTGATGTTATTCCTGAGTTGGCCCCCCGCAACCTAAATTCATGTAAAGTTAGAGCATTTGATACACTGCCTTTCTGTGGTACAACCAAAGTGGTTTGCATATTCAGAATGCTTTCTCTGTCCCTAGTGGGCTCACAGATTAGTTGTACCACCTTCCGTTTCTGGAAAAGTTTTGTTTGTATATTAATACCTTTCAAATATTTGAATATCTGTATCATATCACCCCTGTCTGTCCTTTCCTCCAGGATAAACAGCTTCAGGTCATTAAACTGTCCTCGTATGTCTTGCGATGCAAACCCCATACCATTTTTGGCACTTTTCTCTGAACCGCTTCAAGTCTTTTTATTTCCTTAGCAAGATACAGCCTCCAAAATTGAACACAATACTACAAGTGGGGCCTCACCAATAACTTGTATAGGGACTTCAACACCTCCTTTCTTCTGCTGGTTATACCCCTCTGTATAAAGCCTAGCATTCTTCCGGCTGTAGCCACCACCTTGTCGCATTGTTTTGTCACCTTGAGATCCTCGGATAACCTTCACCC
This sequence comes from Microcaecilia unicolor, assembly GCF_901765095.1. Lineage (NCBI taxonomy): Eukaryota > Metazoa > Chordata > Amphibia > Gymnophiona > Siphonopidae > Microcaecilia > Microcaecilia unicolor. Next base: position 44,645,040 of record NC_044039.1, on the reverse strand, counting down.
CAAGGTCCCCTCTCCTGAGCTGTGCTCATCAGTCTCTCCTTAGCTGGTACATCTCCTTTGGATATCTGCATCCTAAGTTCATCACACTGCACTTCACATTAAATTTTGACTGCTTGACATTTGACCATTTCTTGTAATTTTTGGAGATGTCTTCTCATGGTTTCTACTCCCTCCAGGGTATCCACTCTATTGACTATCTTTGTGTCATTCGGAAAAAGGCAAAATTTTCCTTCTAACCCTTCAGTGATGCCTCTCACAAATATATAAAACAGAATAGGCCCCAGTACCGACTCCTGAGGCACTCTACTACTCACCTTCCTTTCCTCTAATCAGATTCCAGTTACCACCACCCTCTGTCAACTGTAGGCCAACCAGTTTCCAATCCAGTTCACCACTTTGAATCTTAAGTTCAGCCCTCGCAGCTTATTCATGAGTCTTGTTTGAGGAACCGTATCAATTTGGGATATATATCTCAAATTAGAAACAGGGCTGCTATTAGCATAATCTGAAGAATCCAATTTTTTGTGTTGGTGTTTCTTTTAGGTAGGCGATCCAGGGTCAATTTCCAAGTATTGGTAAAAGTTCCCATACTGAGACAGAAATTAAAGAGCTGAAAAATGAAAGGGCGTAAACCCAGTGCTTGATATCCCAACCACATTCTACTGAATGGTACTAGATGAAGGAATTCGGTATTTGGGGTTGATAGTTGGGTGCCTGTTGTGCAGTGGATGGATCATTTGTTATGTCTGTTTGACTTGTTTCCAGTGGGAGCAGTGCAGCGTGGAGATGAAGCGGGAGTAATGAGTAGGGATTTTACAGCTCTAAATTTAGATGTTTTATCACCTTTTGGCAGAGTACTTTCTGGAGGGGTTTGAAGAAGATTCTATTCATGAGCAGATTGTGTAGTGTGGGAGGAGAAATTTTAGTTGTTGGTGGAAGCAGTGATCCTGTGGTGATCGTCAGAGTTCAAAAAGAACTGCTGGTATCACAGTGGATCAGTTGAAGGCGTTTGGGGGGGGGGGGTGTTTGAGGTTTGTTGGATGGGTAAAATAGTATGGGGAGTTTTTGGTCAAACCACTTGGGAGAAATTTGTTCGGTGTTTGAATGGATTAAGGTTGGTTCTATCATTGATCACATTCCATTATTTTAAGTAGTGGCTTGTTCTTATGCAGTTGATATATGGAATGCTAGTGAGTAGTTTGGTAGAGGGTTCAGTGCCAGTAATATAGAAAAGGGCAGTGGTGTATCCAATACTGAGAGATGTAAGGGAGAATAGTAGAGATGTCACTAATTATAGACCATCTCAAATTTGTGTATATTTGCTAAATTGGTTGAAAAACTTGTGTTGTCTCAATTGTTGGATCACATAAGTAAAATTGAGGCACTCAAGCCCCTTATCGGGTTTTCAGGAAGCGCATGGAACAGAGACCCTGCTGGTAATCTCAGATGTTTGTAGGCAGTTGGATGCTGGAAAGATCGCTTTAGCAGTTTCATTTGGATCTGCATCAGTGTTTGATATGTGTGTAGTATCATGTTTATTATTGTATTGACTGGTGCCACTGGGTCTGAGGGACTGCATATTGGCGTGGTTTGTTTCATTTTTTCAGGGTCATACTTAGTTTGTTCAGGATGGGATAAACCAGTCTTCTTTGTTTAATGTTACTTGTGGAGTACTACAGGGTCCTCGTTATCACCAGTTTTATTTAATTTGTTTATGGCACCTTTGGTACAGTTGATACAGAAGTTTTCTGTGGGAGTTTATGTACATGCTGATGACAGTTTGGTTAGTGGATTTTTGTTTTCCCAAACAATTAGACTTAACACACATGAATGACTGATTGTTATAGATGGCTGGTTGAAGGATCATAAAATGATTTTGAATGTGGCCAAAACTAAGGCTTATTGGTTAACCGGCCACTTGCCCTTGTCCTGTAGTTTTGCCCCCATTCTTGGAAGGTCAAGTGGCCCTTTGAATCTTTCCAATATTTGGAATGCAAGATTACATTTTGAGAGGCAAATATCCCGGGTGGGTTCAAGCAGGGTTTTGTGCCCTAAGAATGTTAAACTTCAGGTTAAACTGTATTTTGATGAAGGAACCTTGCATATTTTTTTTACATTCTTTAGTCATTTCTAAATTAGATTATGGGAATGTAGTTTATTTAGGGATCCATATTTTTTTTTATTAAAAGGTTGAAAACATTGCAAAACGTGGGTATCCGATTATTGAGAGGTGTGGGTTGGTTGGAAGGAACAAACAACTCCATTGTTTGTTTCCATTGGTTGCCGATGGAGTTTCGTCCTTTGTATAAGATTTTGGTTTTAGTTCATAAGGCTGTGTATTTGGAAACCCTGCTTATTTGAAGGCTATGGTTTACCCTCATGAGCCTAAACAGGAATTGTGATCAGACAATCTTTTTTTTTTTTTTAATTGGCCCTCCCTAGGGTCATCTCAGGCACGTTTGACATCCACAAAAAAAAGGGCGCTTTTTTCTGGCAGGCACCAGTTCTGTGGAACCTATTATCACCAGAATTATAGAAGGCAGATTCTTTGCAACAGTTTAAGAAGAAATTGAAAGCTTATTTTTTTCCAGCAGGCTTTTGTGGTATCAGATTGATTATGGTTGGTATTGGTGAAAACCTGCAGAGATAATGAGAGGATGTGTTTTTAGAGAGATTTCGTCCTGGAGCGAATGGTGATGTGTGGCATCCTTTTCTGAAGTTTTACTTGTTTTAATTTAGTTAAGAAGGGGTGGTATATCAAGTTTTTTAAACTATTAAACTAAAATATGATTTTGATCCCATTACGTTTTCATTTACGTCTTGTTTGCCCTTGAAGAAAAACATCTTTTGATTTGGCTTCAATTATTTTTCTTCTTTTATTATCCCCAAAGCAGAACAAGAGGTACACCAGCTACGCTTAGATTTCACTACCCATTACTCTTTTTTTTTTTTTTTAATTATTTTATTTATGATTGTACTAATTTACATCCATATTATACATGTAAAGGATATTAGAAATAAAGCATTAAGTAACAAAAAATCTCTCCAAAAGAGTTAGACTAGGATTCTTCTTACATTGACCACAATAATGGGACAAGATACTAGGAAAATAAATTTTCAAAGAAAATATCACCATTCCATTGAATTCAGAGGGAAAGCACATATGCCCACTAGCTGATATTACCAGCATATTATTCTGTGTGAAGATTCAGGGAGAATTACTACCGTTACCCTCTTCTTTAGAAATTACATATTTTTGCATTTTCTTCAGGTCCAGAAATACATAATTTACTTCATCAAAAGATACAAAACATCTACAAGGATATTTTAATACATAAGTTTCCCCTAAGGCGAGTATTCTTGGTTTTAGTACCATGAATTCTCATCTTCTTTTTTGTGTTTCTTTATTTAAGTCAGGAAATATTTGAATCTTGGCTCCTAAGAATTGTGCATTCATATGTCTAAAATATAAACGGAAGATAAGATATTATTTCTATCTGGCTCAAGTGCAAATGTCACTAGAAGGGTTGTACGCTGAGTTATCACCTCCAGTGAACTTTCCAGGAATTCCGTAAGATTAAGTCCAGGTTGAGTTCCCAAGGGCTGAGTTCTAATTCCAGTTATGTATTGAGCTCTGACAATGGGTGGATAACCCTCTGTTGGGACTCCTAAGATTTCTCCGAAGTACTTTTTTAACATTTCAATTTCAGGAATCAAAGGAGATTTTTGAAAGTTGAGAAATCTTAAATTATGTCTCTTCCCTTGGTTATCAAGATATTCCAGCTTCCTAGCCAGAATATCCCTTTCTTTAATCATTGTCCCTGTTAAGTTCTGTAATTTTTTTCTCTCTCCTCCTAACAATTCGATTTTACCTTCATTTTCTTGTACTCTCCCAGACAGATAATCTTGTCCTTGTTTTTAGACTTGTAAATTCTGTTTTAATTTAATTTGTAACCTGGATAAAGGGTAGTGTTCATTCCCTGAATGGCGTCCCACAGTGTCTCCAACGTTATCACAGCAGGTTTTAATTGTCCTCCAGTTCCCTTAAGTGCAACCTCCAGATGCTCTTGTATTCCCAGATTTTAACATTTCTGGGGTCGAAGTAACGGCAGGGCCTCCTCCAGCTGCTTGAGTGAACGCCTCTTCGGACGACAACTCTGGTTGCATCTCCGCCGGTAATAAGTTGCTTCCGGGTCGAGGGGGAGCTGTGGTTTGAGGCGGGCTTAACGAAGCCGCCTCTATGCTTCGGTCCGTCTGACCAGCATCGGGTCCCGTCAGCGTGGGCGTCTGTACTTTCAGCGCCTGAACACCAAACAGCGTCCTTTGCTAGGGAGCCAGATTTCCAGGATCGGAGGAGGGTAAAACCCTGGTCTTTCCCTTCCTCTTTCCCATGAAATCCACAGGGAAAGAGTGCTGCTTCCTCAGGTATTTCGGCTGGGGGTCGGGAGCTCAGGATCGCACGACCTCTCTAGACGCCATCTTGTCCCCCACCTTCTATTACTCTTAAATATACTGTAATTCGGAGAAAATGTAAAATGTCTTTGGTTATGCCTGTGCTTAGAAGTCATCTAAGGAATTCTTGCCTGCTGCATAGGCTGTGAGCTCAGTAAAAAAAAAATTAATTAATAAATAAAACTCAAGTCATCCTGGAAACTGGGCTTTCTAAAGTCATCGTTAGCTGCTTTGATGAATAAGTTTGAAGACTGAACTAGGAATGTGGGCACCACGTACTCTCCTAGCTGGAGTCATTCAGAGGGCTAAAAGTACTTTACCTTTGAGTTGAAGTGGATGTGTTCTGAGCTTTGAATGAAGGCATACAGCCCTAAGAACTTGAATGTTGGTATTCAGCCCTAAGAACGTAGATATCAACTGTCTCACATTTCAAATTGACCATATGCAATACTCCTGATAGTCTCGTATGCCAAAGACAGAGCTCTATGTGTTTTGAGGACTTCTTCCACATGACTCCATGGATACCCCATTCTGTAAAGGCCAGCTTCAATTTTATAATGGGAGGCATTTTGTTAGGTACTTGAGATTTTCAGATGCATGTATATTAAGTCTGAATTTTGGCATACACAATGTAGGCAACTGTGTATGGTAAAATTTTAAAGGTTCAGTGGCCAGTCACATGCCATGGTCATAGCCTGATACCACATGCAGAATTAAATTTTTTTTTTTTTGTTCTCTTTTGGGAGGAAGCAACAGGGTTGCATAATGGAAATGGAAGCTCTATAGCGCACGTTAGCTGAATAACACTGACTTCATGCAGGAGCCTGTAGTGCCTCCTGAATAGGAGGCAGTATGTGCTCCCACGTTAATTTTTTTAAAATTGTGGTGTGCTAACACTAATATTAGCATATGACCAGAAATTCTATATATGGATAAATGCCTGTTTTACGGGCTGTGCTAGAAATGGGCTTAGCATGAGGGAAATTCCAGCATTAGGACGTGCTAATCCCATTTACAAGTGCAGCTTAGTTAAAGGGCCCTTTTTTTTTTTTAAATTTGCATGAAGTCTTTATTAACTGTTAAAACATACAAGAAAGCTCACTGAGCAAAACTAACGATGCACTATATCACAATTTATACAGACAAAAGCTCCATGTGCACCACAATCCAACAATATCAACATCCGTATAATAGTCTCAAAAAACTTGATTTTTATCATGAACATATATCCCCCCCAATACCCTCCCATCCCCCCCATCCTTCCCACCCACCCATACCAGGGGAAAAATCCTTTAACTCATCCAACCACACACTACTCCCTCAGCTCACACTACTCACATTGAACACTAAGAATGAAAGGTTTCCAGATAGAATGCCAGTTACTCTGCTGTTGCCTACACTCTGCTAAGAGCTCCATTTCACAAACATACCTCAGTTTGTTGAGCCATCTCGTAACTGGGGGAACCACTGACTGCTTCCAATAGGAAGCAACAACCACCCTAGCTGCACCCGTTGCAGCCTCAGCAGTGCCTGCTGGGCAGGTGTTAGACCCACTGCCCTTAAAGAAAAAAGGAAGATTTCAGGAGCCCATGTGATTGGACACCCCACCTATCTCTGCAACCTACTGTGAATCGCTTTCCAGAACGCTCTGACCTTTACACAAGACCACCACACATGCCCCATTGTTCCCCTACTGCCACACCCTCTCCAACACAAACCTGAAGAAGTTGGATATAAACGCTGAAGACGATCAGGTGTTAGGTACCATCTAAACAGCACTTTCACTGCATTCTCTTTGAAAGGTACATGGAGTGACACCTTCACCGCCACCTGTTCTGTTCTCTCCCAGTCAGCCTCCCTCAGGTCCATACCAAGCTCCCTCTGCCAACCCCTCCTATGAAGGATGTAAAGTGGGGACTGCGTACTAATACATCTATATAAGCGGCTAATCAAGCCGCTAGAGGATGACATTTTCATAAATCTCCTCGAAGCATAATTTTTCCCGATTTACTACCGATCGGACTGCCGCTGTCTTAAGAAAGTGAGACAAACTGGAGATATGCAAAATCATTCCTCCCCACCACAGATACTTTCCCGCCAAAGCAGAAAAAGACAGCAAAGAATCCACCTCAAACACTTGGCCCCAGTTCTCAAACCCTCACCAATACCATCTTGTAAATACCCCCAGGCAAGAATAAAAGATTAACCGCTATGGCGACAGGCGAGATAGGACACACCATCTTTGTGGGAAAAGACTATCCCAGTAATAAAGAGTAACATATATAGATGGGCACAATCCCTCCCCCAATGATCTGAGCGACCTCGGAAGCCACATAAGTGCACCCAGCGGCCTCGAACCCAACTAGTACTGCTCCAAGTGCACCAACTGTCTATCCAGATAATCCTGATACCATTCGACCGCTGCCCGCCCTTGAGCTGCTCTATGGTACCAAGTTAGGTTAGGAACTCCCATCCCTCCCCTCCTCCTCTCTTGATAAAGAAGAGATAACCGCAGGCGTTTACCAGCCCAGACAAAGCGCACAATACGATCCTGCAGAACTGCAAGAAACCGCCTGGGCATCATCACCGGTAGAACTTGAAATAGGTATAATAGACGAGGCAAAACATTCATCTTAACAATAGCTATACTACCAAACCATGAAATAGCCAGATCCCCTCACCTATCCAGATCTGCCGCAATAACTCTAGCCAAACCCTTGTAATTAGCTGAGAAAAGCTCAGAGAGATTAGAAGTCAAATTTACACCCAAGTAACGTATTCCCTTGGTAGCCCAGCGAAAAGGGAAGGAGGACTTCAAGGAATCGGTTCAAAACTCTGCTGCCCGTTTCGTCTTCCGCCAGGGTCGCTTTACTCATACTACCCCCCTCCTCAAGTCGCTTCACTGGCTCCCTATCCATTTTCGCATCCTGTTCAAACTTCTTCTACTAACCTATAAATGTACTCACTGTGCTGCTCCCCAGTATCTCTCCACACTCGTCCTTCCCTACACCCCTTCCCGTGCACTCCGCTCCATGGATAAATCCTTCTTATCTGTTCCCTTCTCCACTACTGCCAACTCCAGACTTCGCGCCTTCTGTCTTGCTGCACCCTACGCCTGGAATAAACTTCCTGAGCCCCTACATCTTGCCCCATCCTTGGCCACCTTTAAATCTAGACTGAAAGCCCACCTCTTTAACATTGCTTTTGACTCGTAACCACTCGCCTCCACCTACCCTCCTCGCCTCCTTCCTGTACACATTAATTGATTTGATTTGCTTACTTTATTTTTTGTCTGTTAGATTGTAAGCTCTTTGAGCAGGGACTGTCTTTCTTCTATGTTTGTGCAGTGCTGCGTACGCCTTGTAGCGCTATAGAAATGCTAAATAGTAGTAGTAGTAGAATCCACTAATTCTGCAGGAAGAGTTACGTTCAAGGCCTCTGACTTTGTCATGTTTACTTTGAACCCAGACACTGCCAAATACTCATCAATGATACCGAAGAGATTAGGGAACATAGGGGCGAGTCATGAACAACAAAACATCATCTGCAAAAAGAGCCATCTTATGCATCCTGCCCGCTATACTAACTCCCGATATATCCGGGTTCATTCGCACCCTTGAGGCAAAGGGCTCCGTAACCATGGCAAACAGTAAGGAAGACAGGGGACATCCCTGACGCGTTCCTCTATACAATGTAAATAGCTCTGAATTACTCCCATTGACCTTCACACACGCTCTAGGAGATTCATAGAAAGCCTGTATCCATCCCCAAAACTGTGCCCCAATCCCCAAAGCCTCCAAAACCTTGTACATAAAGGGCCAGTGAACCCTATCAAAGGCTTTCTCAGCATCCAGACTAAGAAGACACTGAGGCCTCTGATCTCTCTTTGCTAAATACATTAAATCTACTACTCGCCGAATGTTATCCATTGCATTTCTATAGGAGACAAAGCCCACTTGATCAGGGTGAATAAGCACTGGGAGCAACGGGGTCAAGCAGCTTGCTAAAACTTCTACTAATATTTTAACATCAGCATTCAAGACCGAAATAGGCCGATATGAGCCACATTCAGTATGGTCTTTACCTGGTTTGGGCAACACCGCTATCCAGGCTTCCCTCATAGTTAGAGACAAGGATTCCCCTTCCCCCACCTGGTTAAACAAATACGCAATAAGCGGAGCCAGCTCAGGAGCAAATTTCTTGTAAAATCATTAGGAAACCCATCCAGCCCCAGAGACTTGTAGGAAGGAAGACTTTGAATGGCCTCTTGTATCTCTAGTGGGATAACCAGTTTATCCAGCATAGCCTGTTGCTGTAAAGTCAGGGAAGAGAGGTCACTATCTGCCAAATACTCCTCGATGGACTCCAAAGGAGGATTAATCTCCTGCGCATATAAAGCTTGATTAAAATCCCCGAAACGCCTACATATATGCTCAGAAGTGCGTAACACCCCACCCCTACCATCACGGACCTGAGTAACCGTACGCTCTACTTTTTGCCTACGTAACCGTAGGGCAAGGAGACAGCCCACCTTGTTGGCACACTCGTAAGAACCAACCTTATGCCTCGTTTGCATCAAACTAAGCTGCTCTGAGTAGATGGAGTCAAGCTGAAGTCTCTGCCCCGCAACTCTTGCAATATCTGGGGGGAACCACTAAACTTATGTTGATCCTCCAAAATGCGAATACTCTCCATACAACTCGCTATCTGGACCTTACGAGCATGTGCGCGTTTGCTAGCTATTTGCAAAAAGTAAGCCCTAGAGACCACCTTCATGGCATCCCAAACTATATTAAGTGATGGCCCCAAGTCGATATTAAACTCCAGATATTCCTTTAACACTTTTCAATAACCCTCCACCACCTCCCCTTCCTGCAGCACACATCGTGTTTAGCGTCATCTCTTTTCCTTAATTTCCGCCCGTATAAATGGCAGAGAAACCCAGACTGGTGCATGATCCGATATTGTCATACTTCCTATTCCCGCCTCTGGTCCCCGCTCTACCAATATATAACATAGTAACATAGTAGATGACGGCAGAAAAAGACCTGCATGGTCCATCCAGTCTGCCCAACAAGATAAACTCATATGTGCTACTTTTTGTGTATACCTTACCTTGATTTGTATCTGTCATTTTCCGGGCACAGACCGTATAAGTCTGCCCAGCACTATCCCTGCCTCCCAACCACCGGCTCTGGCACAGACCGTATAAGTCTGCCCAGCAATATCCTCGCCTCCCAACCACCAGCCCCGCCTCCCACCACCGGCTCTGCCACCTAATCTCAGCTAAGCTTCTGAGGATCCATTCCCTCGGAACAGGATTCCTTTATGTTTATCCCACGCATGTTTGAATTCCGTTACCATTTTCCTCTCCACCACCTCCCGCAGGAGAGCATTCCAAGCATCCACCACTCTCTCTGTGAAAAAATACTTCCTGATATTTTTCTTGAGTCTGCCCCCCTTCAATCTCGTATCGTGCCCTCTAGTTCTACCGCCTTCCCATCTCCGGAAAAGGTTCGTTTGCTGATTAATACCTTTCAGATATTTGAACGTCTGTATCATATCACCCCTGTTTCTCCTTTCCTCCAGGGTATACATGTACAGGTCGGCAAGTGTCTCCTCATACGTCTTATAACGCAAATCCCGTACCATTCTCGTAGCTTTTCTTTGCACCGCTTCAATTCTTTTAACATCCTTAGCAAGATACGGCCTCCAGAACTGAACACAGTACTCCAGGTGGGGCCTCACCAACGACTTATACAGGGGCATTAAAACCTCTTTTCTTATCACCCCAAGATCCCTCTCCCCGTCGGTACCTATCAGACTCTCCCCACCTAACACATACGTGTCCCGTGGATTTCTACTCCCTAAGTGCATCACTTTGCACTATCAAGAAAAATGTAAATGCGAGAATAGGAATCATGCACTGGTGAGTAATATGTATAGTCTTTATCCCTCCCATGCGTCAACCTCCACAGATCCAAGGTGCCCAACGAATAAGCTAATGACCCCAATGCTAGCGACTCTTTACTGCCCACACTGTAAGTGGCTCCTGAACGGTCTAAGGCCAGATTCACCACAGCATTGAAATTACCCCCCAGAATCAATGAACCTTGAGCAAATTTCAGCCAGAGAGCTCTTCACCTTAGCATAAAAATCCACTTGACCGTTATTTGGAGCATATATAGACGCCACCGTTAAATCCACTTGTTCAAGTATAATATGCAAGAACAAAAAATGCCGCCCTGGGTCCCTCTTAACATTCACTACCTGGGCTGGAACCGAAGAGTGAATCAGCACTGCCACCCCACTTTTTTTTTAACCCTCAGCAGAGGAGGCAAAATAGGTTAGTGGATAACTAGAATGAGAGAGAAGGTTTTCATGCATCCGGCGAAGATGTGTCTCCTGCAAGAGAACCATGTGCGGCCTTAACTACTTTAGTTCCTTAAAGAATTTCTGTCGTTTCTGAGGCATATTCAAGCCCTTAACATTATAAGATATTATCTTTAAATCTGTACTCATTTTTTAGTAATTAGACAAAGCATTCCATAGATACACACCAATAACCAATCATCCCAAAAATGAGAGCCCCCCCTTCCCGAATACTAAGCCATGCCCAAGCCCCCCCCCCCAACCACCCCGAACCAAAACCCGACCCACCCCCATTACCCGCCCCCTGAACCCTGTCACATACACCAATCAGAGGACACATATCCTCCAAGTAGGAATTAAGGAAGTAACCCACAGCACTCCCATCACCCCCACCCCACCCCACCCCCACACCCCTTCTGACTTCCATCAGCATCCAAACCTTCCAACAACCATCACCTCAGCCATACATTAACCAACCGCACTACCCAAACCATTATCCCACCCATTTGGTACTCTGTAAACCAGCAAATCACTCTCCGTGCCCCCCCCCCTCCCCATTCACTCCACTCATCCAGCAAGCCAAACAAGGAAAAGGAACCATATAGCAAAGGTTAACAGTCCAGGCTCATAGCCCATAAGATATTTTGTGAAAACAAAAACCACTTGCAAACCACTAGAGAACTCTGTCTATGAGCCCCCAGTCCATACATAAGGTCTCCGAACTCCAAACTTGCAGTCTCAGCTGAAAAACCCAAACAGTCAGATCACTCCGGCCATTCTCATCTTTTCAGGTTACTCCGCTTTGTAGACTCAGGAACTCGCTGCCATCTTTGGAGCTTAGCTCTAGTAGCTGGCGCCACGGCCCCTGGTGGAATATTCGAGGCCACCAGCCCCGCCGCATGCAGAGATTCCCAGGCCTCCGATATTGATTGCACTCTGTACTTAATGCCTTTCAAAACAAAGTTCAGTGAGAACGGAAAGCCCCATCTATATTGCGTATGCTCCTTAATCAAAATATCCAGGGCTGGCTTCAACTGACGCCTCTGCTGCAAAGTGTACTGAGAAAGGTCCTGATACACCGATACCTTAGCCCCTCCATACTCCAAATCCTGTACCTGCCGGGCACGAGTAAGTATCTGTTCTTTAACTTCATATTTATGGCTTATGTGCTTACTAGCCGTTAAGCCCGTTAAAACGGGCGAGTTTTTTTAATTTCACCTCCATGTGTAGCAAGTCTGCTCTGTCCCCTGTCCTCCCCCCATGTCCAGCAACCCTCCTCTGTCCTCTTCCCTCACCCCATGTCAAGCCACAGTCCTCTGTTCCCTGCCCTCCCAAAGAGACAGTGAGTGTGAGAGTGAGCAGCTAGTGTGTGTGTGCTTGGGTGTCTCTGTGTGTGTGTGTGAGTGAGTGAATGAGAGAGAGTGTGTGAGTGAGTGAGAGAGAGTGCTTGTGAGCTGTTAGTACTCCCTGTCTCAGTGGAGGTTCAGTGTCTCCTTGTAGTCAGTTGTTGGAGCTGTGTGTCAATGGAGGTTCAGTGTCTCCTTGTAGTCAGTTGTTGGAACTGTGTGTCAGTGGAGGTTCAGTGTCTCCTTGTAGTCAGTTGTTGGAGCTGTGTGGCGGTGGAGGTTCAGTGTCTCCTTGTAGTCAGTTGTTGGAGCTGTGTGGCGGTGGAGGTTCAGTGTCTCCTTGTAGTCAGTTGTTGGAGCTGTGTGGCAGTGGAGGTTCAGTGTCTCCTTGTAGTCAGTTGTTGGAGCTGTGTGGCGGTGGAGGTTCAGTGTCTCCTTGTAGTCAGTTGTTGGAGCTGTGTGGCAGTGGAGGTTCAGTGTCTCCTTGTAGCTGTGTGGCAGTGGAGGTTCAGTGTCTCCTTGTAGTCAGTTGTTGGAGCTGTGTGGCAGTGGAGGTTCAGTGTCTCCTTGTAGCTGTGTGGCAGTGGAGGTTCAGTGTCTCCTTGTAGTCAGTTGTTGCAGCTGTGTGAAAGTGGAGGTTCAGTGTCTCCTTGTAGTCAGTTGTTGGAGCTGTGTGGCAGTGGAGGTTCAGTGTCTCCTGTGTGGCAGTGGAGGTTGTGTCTCCTTGTAGTCAGTTGTTGGAGCTGTGTGGCAGTGGAGGTTCAGTGTCTCCTTGTAGTCAGTTGTTAGAGCTGTGTGGCAGTGGAGGTTCAGTGTCTCCTTGTAGTCAGTTGTTGGAGCTTTGTGGCAGTGGAGGTTCAGTGTCTCCTTGTAGTCAGTTGTTGGAGCTGTGTGGCAGTGGAGGTTCAGTGTCTCCTTGTAGTCAGTTGTTGGAGCTTTGTGGCAGTGGAGGTTCAGTGTCTCCTTGTAGTCAGTTGTTGGAGCTGTGTGGCAGTGGAGGTTCAGTGTCTCCTTGTAGTCAGTTGTTGGAGCTGTGTGGCGGTGGAGGTTCAGTGTCTCCTTGTAGTCAGTTGTTGGAGCTGTGTGGCGGTGGAGGTTCAGTGTCTCCTTGTAGTCAGTTGTTGGAGCTGTGTGTCAGTGGAGGTTCAGTGTCTCCTTGTAGTCAGTTGTTGGAGCTGTGTGGCAGTGGAGGTTCAGTGTCTCCTTGTAGCCTAAGAAATAAGATGGGGGAGTTGGAATATATTGCACTAAATGAAAAATTAGATATAATAGGCATCTCTGAGACCTGGTGGAAGGAGGATAACCAGTGGGACACTGTCATACCGGGGTACAAATTATATCGTAGTGATAGGGTGAATCGGATTGGTGGAGGGGTAGCATTGTATATTAACGAGAGCCTTGAATCAAATAGATTGAAAATTCTGCAGGAAACAAAACACTCCTTGGAATCACTGTGGATTGAAATTCCATGTGCAAAGGGGAAAAGGATAGTGATAGGAGTGTACTACCGTCCGCCTGGCCAGGACGAACAGACGGATGCGGAAATGTTAAAGGAAATCAGGGACGCAAACAAACTGGGCAACACAATAATAATGGGGGATTTCAATTACCCGCATATAGACTGGGTTAATGTAACATCTGTACACGCAAAGGACATAGGATTTCTTGATGAAATCAAGGACAGCTTCATGGAACAGCTAGTTCAGGAGCCGACAAGAGAAGGAAAATACTAGACTTAGTCCTTAGTGGTGCTCATGATCTAGTGCAGGGGGTAACGATACGAGGGCCGCTTGATAACAGTGATCATAATATGATCGGTTTTGATATTGGCATTGAAGGAAGTGAAACTAGGAAATCAAGTACGCTAGCGTTTAACTATAGAAAAGGTGATTACGACAAAATGAGAAAAATGGTGAAAAAAAGACTGAAAGGAGCAGCTCGCAGAGTAAAAAACTTGCATCAGGCGTGGATGCTGTTTAAAAACACCATCCTGGAGGTTCAGGACAAATATATTCCACGTATTAGAAAAAAGGGAAAAAAGACTAAACGTCAGCCGGCGTGGCTAAACAGTAAGATAAAGGAAATCATTAGAGCCAAAAAACAATCCTTCAGAAAGTGGAGAAGAGAACCAACTGAAAGTAACAGGATAGATCATAAGGAATGCCAAGCCAAATGCAAAGCGGAGATAAGGAGGGCAAAAAAGGACTTTGAGAAGAAATTAGCGTTGGAAGCAAAAATACATAGTAAAAATTTTTTTAGATACATTAAAAGCAGGAAACCGGCCAAAGAGTCGGTTGGGCCGCTGGACGAAAATGGTGTTAAAGGGGCGATCAAGGAGGACAAAGCCGTAGCGGAGAAATTAAATGAATTCTTTGCTTCGGTCTTCACCGAGGAGGATTTGGGGGGGACACCGGTGCCGGAAAGAATATTTGAAGCGGGGGAGTCGGAGAAACTAAACAAATTCTCTGTAACCTTGGAGGATGTAATGGGTCAGTTCAGCAAGCTGAAGAGTAGTAAATCACCGGGACCTGATGGTATTCATCCCAGAGTATTAATAGAACTAAAAAATGAACTTGCGGAGCTACTGTTAGAAATATGCAATCTGTCCCTAAAATTGAGTGTAGTACCGGAAGACTGGAGGGTAGCCAATGTTACTCCGATTTTTAAGAAGGGTTCCAGAGGAGATCCGGGAAATTATAGACCGGTGAGTCTGACGTCGGTGCCGGGCAAGATGGTGGAGGCTATTATTAAGAATAAAATTGCAGAGCATATACAAAAACATGGACTGATGAGACAATGTCAGCACGGATTTAGTGAAGGGAAGTCTTGCCTCACCAATCTAATGCATTTTTTTGAGGGGGTAAGCAAACATGTGGACAATGGGGAGCCGGTTGATATTGTATATCTGGATTTTCAGAAGGCATTTGACAAAGTGCCGCACGAAAGACTCCTGAAGAAATTGCAGAGTCATGGAATCGGAGGTAGGGTATTATTATGGATTAAGAACTGGTTGAAAGATAGGAAGCAGAGAGTAGGATTGCGTGGCCAGTATTCTCAGTGGAGGAGGGTAGTTAGTGGGGTCCCGCAGGGGTCTGTGCTGGGTCCGTTGCTTTTTAATGTATTTATAAATGACCTAGAGATGGAATAACTAGTGAGGTAATTAAATTCGCCGATGACACAAAATTATTCAGGGTCGTCAAGTCGCAGGAGGAATGTGAACGATTACAGGAGGACCTTGCGAGACTGGGAGAATGGGCGTGCAAGTGGCAGATGAAGTTCAATGTTGACAAGTGCAAAGTGATGCATGTGGGTAAGAGGAACCCGAATTATAGCTACGTCTTGCAAGGTTCCGCGTTAGGAGTTACGGATCAAGAAAGGGATCTGGGTGTCGTCGTCGATGATACGCTGAAACCTTCTGCTCAGTGTGCTGCTGCGGCTAGGAAAGCGAATAGAATGTTGGGTGTTATTAGGAAGGGTATGGAGTCCAGGTGTGCGGATGTTATAATGCCGTTGTATCGCTCCATGGTGCGACCGCACCTGGAGTATTGTGTTCAGTACTGGTCTCCGTATCTCAAAAAAGATATAGTAGAATTGGAAAAGGTACAGCGAAGGGCGACGAAAATGATAGTGGGGATGGGACGACTTTCCTATGAAGAGAGGCTGAGAAGGCTAGGGCTTTTCAGCTTGGAGAAGAGACGGCTGAGGGGAGATATGATAGAAGTGTATAAAATAATGAGTGGAATGGATCGGGTGGATGTGAAGCGACTGTTCACGCTATCCAAAAATACTAGGACTAGAGGGCATGAGTTGAAGCTACAGTGTGGTAAATTTAAAACGAATCGGAGAAAATTTTTCTTCACCCAACGTGTAATTAGACTCTGGAATTCGTTGCCGGAGAACGTGGTACGGGCCGGTTAGCTTGACGGAGTTTAAAAAGGGGTTAGATAGATTCCTAAAGGACAAGTCCATAGACCGCTATTAAATGGACTTGGAAAAATTCCGCATTTTTAGGTATAACTTGTCTGGAATGTTTTTACGTTTGGGGAGCGTGCCAGGTGCCCTTGACCTGGATTGGCCACTGTCGGTGACAGGATGCTGGGCTAGATGGACCTTTGGTCTTTCCCAGTATGGCACTACTTATGTACTTATGTACTTATGTTGTTGGAGCTGTGTGGCAGTGGAGGTTCAGTGTCTCCTTGTAGTCAGTTGTTGGAGCTGTGTGTCAGTGGAGGTTCAGTGTCTCCTTGTAGTCAGTTGTTGGAGCTTTGTAGCAGTGGCCTCGGCCACTTCGTCGTTCCTGCTGTGCCCTTGTACATGGTGGTTCTCTTCTCCATCCTCCCTCCCTCCCCCATTGATGTCCACGCCCCCTCCTTCCCTCCCTATTGGCTGCATTACGTCCTCCTTCAATTTCCACGCCCCCTCCCCTTCATATTGGCTGCATTAGGTCCTCCTCCGATTTCCACGCCCCCTCCCCTCCCTATTGGCTGCATTACGTCCTCCTCCGATTTCCACGCCCCCTCCCTATTGGCTGCATTACATCTTCCTCCGTTTTCCACGCCCCCTCCCCATTGGCTGCATTACGTCCTCATCCAATTTCCACGCCCCCTCCTTCCCTCCCTATTGGCTGCATTACGTCCTCCTTCGTTTTCCACGCCCCTCCCCTCCCTATTGGCTGCATTACGTCCTCTTCCGTTTTCCACGCCCCCTCCCCTCCCTATTGGCTGCATTATGTCCTCCTCCGATTTCCACGCCCCCTCCTCCCCTCCCTATTGGCTGCATTACGTCCTCCTCCAATTTCCACGCCCCCTCCTTCCCTCCCTATTGGCTGCATTACATCCTCCTTCATTTTCCACGCCCCCTCCCCTCCCTATTGGCTGCATTATGTCCTCCGATTTCCACGCCCCCTCCTTCCCTCCCTATTGGCTGCATTACGTCCTCTTCCGTTTTCCACGCCCCTCCCCTCCCTATTGGCTGCATTACGTCCTCCTCCAATTTCCACGCCCCCTCCTTCCCTCCCTATTGGCTGCATTACATCCTCCTTCATTTTCCACGCCCCCTCCCCTCCCTATTGGCTGCATTATGTCCTCCTCCGATTTCCACGCCCCCTCCTTCCCTCCCTATTGGCTGCATTACGTCCTCTTCCGTTTTCCACGCCCCTCCCCTCCCTATTGGCTGCATTATGTCCTCCTCCGATTTCCACGCCCCCTCCTTCCCTCCCTATTGGCTGCATTACGTTCGGTACAGGAGCTGCTGGTGGAGGCGGGGTTTGGAGTGTTGCTCCTTGAATGTTGGTCTCTACTGCGCATTTGCGGTGAGTACGGTCACTCGCAATTTATATGTTTGATATGTCCCACGCCTGTTCCTCCTTCCGCGGGCCCAGGGCTCGATGCGCTCTATCAAGGTCAAATGATACCTCTCCCGCCTCAGGGCCCATCAAAGTGGTGCACAAGGACTGCACAATCCTCGACACATCTTCGGTCTCTCCCCTTTCGGGGACCCCCCGAAACCAGAGGTTGTTCCTTCGGCTGCTGTTCTCTAGGTCACCCAATTTATATGTCAAGTCAGCATTTTTCTTTTCCAGTACTTGGAGTGTTTTTGGCATGCACGCTCAGAGTTTCAGTGTGTTCGTCGAGCTTCAGCTCGGCTTCCTCCACCCTAACGCCCAACTCTCGGAGATCTGTGCTCAGCAGCTCCATACGCTCCAAAATCTCTTTCTTGGAGGTTTTAATATCCTCCTGAATGCTAGACAAAAATTTCCAGAGTTCGCCAGAAATACCTTTCTTCGAAGGGGGCACCCGTGTCTCCGCCAGGGACAGCGCAGAGTCGGAATCAGATGGAGAAGCCCGCTCCTGAGACTCATGGCGCTTAGCTGCCCTAACCGCCACACTTCCCGCCTGCCTCTCGGCGTCCTTCTTCCGAGCTGAAGAAGCTTTACTCATGTCTGTTGAAATGTAGATAGGTACACTAGCCGCCTTTACCACTCTCAGCAGTGCTGATGGCCGCAGATTAACGCTAAAATCTAGTGCAGGGAGCAGGAGCTAAGAAGCTAGGCTGCCATCTCGTGCAATGATGTCACTTCCTCCCCCGCCTCCCCCCCCCCAACTACAATTCATCCAAAACTCAACTCCCCCCCCCCCCCCCCCTTCCCAATGAATGAACATTTTCTTTTAATCAAAGACTAGGAATGGGGGTGATACCACATTTCCAAAAGTATTTTCAAGTAGTTCAGTTAAATGCGATTTTGAAACAGATGGAATTGGAATATGAGTCTGTGGGGCATATGCCTTTATGGGCAGTCCTTTGGATATCAAAGTCCTTTATCAGAATATATTTCAGCAAGAAATGCATCAGAGAGGATGAACAAATTCCAGCTTGTAACCATATTAATCATCCAAGACCCACTGGTCAAAATTCAGGATCCTACCATTGTTCTAGATTTCAAAACTAAACTTCTTTCTGTCAAGCAAAGAAAAGGAACGTCTCAGACCAGTCATCCCTCAACTTTGAGATCTACCCAATGAAACCTTTCTGGTCCCCTCTACAAAGCAGTTCAACGGTTTTCTGTCTTTAGAGGAATAAACCAGAATTTTGACCAGTGGGTCTTGGATGATGATTAATATGGTTACAAGCTGGAATTTTTTCATCCTCTCTGATGCATTTCTTGCTGAAGTATATTCTGATAAAGGACTTTGATATCCAAAGGACTGCCCATAAAGGCATATGCCTCACAGATTCATATTCCGATTCCATCCGTTTCAAAATCGCATTTAACTGAACTACTTGACAATACTTTTGGAAATTTGGCATCGCCTCCATTCCTTGTCTTTGATTAAAAGAAAATGTTAATTCATTGGGGAGGGGGGAGGAGTTGAGTTTTGGATGAATTGTAGTTGGGGGGGGGGGAATTATAAGAGTCCAGATTTTATTTAGCTGTGGGGGGGGGGGGAGGTGGTTAATGGGATACAGTTGTATACATCTGATGTATGTATTTTATTGAGTTGTCTGTTCAGTTGTACTTTAATAAAATAGATTTGACTTAAAACAAAATGTTTCTATTCATTCTAGGCGGCCTCCTTTTCCAAATAAATGCATAACATTTCTGATGCAAAGTACGAAAAAATTGGGGTGGGGGTTCTATAGGTGCACCACAAAATTGTACAGGAACATTGGTAGGACCATCATTTTGAACGCATTACCAATCCATTACAAATTTATGCCCTCCTTAAAGGTTTTTATCAATATTTGGGGGGTCACTGGCTCCCAAAATGATCTCTGAGTGGAAATTCAATGACAGGTCATGTCTGGGTTTCAGCACTGAATTTCTGGGTTTGCAGAGCTAGCTAAAGCATAGCCAGTTAAATGCAATATTCAGCACCACAAAGATAGGATTGACTTTTATGCTGTCCTATTTATGCTGTTACCTTGGCCGGTTAAGTGCCGACTCCGTCCCCAGAAAACTCCCAAAATAGCCGGTTTTGAAATAGGTGCTAACTGGACATTTTCAGCGGCACTAACCAGTTAAGTGCCACTGAAAACTACCAGTTAGCCACGAGCAAGCAACCTCCAAAAATTTAAACTGTGAATTAGGCCAGCTAAAGGGGTACTTCTTTATAGTTTGCATCATTTCACCAGGAAGATCCATATATAAGTATCTTTGTCATATTCATCCTAAAGCCAATAACTCCTTCAAACTGTTCCAGCTGGAAGGGTTGCTGGAGGGGTTTGCTGGACAGGAGGTTGCTGCTAGGGGGAAATGATAGGAGAAAAGGTAGATGCTTCTGTGAAGGGGCAGAAAGAGTGATGGTACAGAGTGGGAGGCAGACATGAATGCTGTCGGGCAGCAGCAGGAAGGGAGGATTGATATTGGGCAAGGCATGGAGGAGAGAAAACGGATGATTAGTAAATAAGGGAACCAAAATTAAATTGTCTTAACACTATTCTAATCTATTTCAGGGAAAATTAATTAGAATCATGTTTATCCCTAGTAGTAATGTTGGATATAAAAGGGCCCTATAAGCTGCACTTGTAAATGGGCTTCGCATGTCCTAATGCGGGAATTTCCCACCTGCTAAGCCCATTTCTAGCACAGCCCGTAAAACAGGCATTTATCCATTTATAGAATTTCTGGCCATATGCTAATGTTAGCGTTAGCACATCACAATTTTTAAAAATTAATGTGGGAGCACATACTGCTTCCTATTCAGGAGGCGCTACAGGCTCCTGCATGAAGTCAGTGTTATTTAGCTAACGTGCACTTCCTCCCAAAAGAATACAAAAAAAAGTTTAATTCTGCATGTTGGGGGAGCTTTTTGCCAGGATGAAATATCTCAGGACCCCAATCGAGGCATCTTAGTCTATCAGTCACTTAGAACTCAGGGCATTTCAGCTGGCTCATCAGTCTCTTCTACATATAGTGAAAGGAAAAGAAATAATGGTGCTGTCCAACAAAATCTGATGGTGATCATATACATCAACAAGCGAGGCACCAAGAGGGTAGCTATATCCCAAGAAGCAAATCTTTTGATGGTTTGAGCAGAGCGCCATCTTTTAGCACTCTCAAAGGCAAACATTTTCAGGGTGCAGAACATAAAGGCAGACTTTCCCACAGGCACTCTTTTGACCCAGGAGAATAGAAGTTATCTTTTGAGGCCTTCGCTCAAATATCCAACCAGTGGGGCATTCCAATAATAGATCTCATGGCCACAAAGAGCAACACCAAAGTTCTTTGGTTTTTCAATTGTCTGAAAGTTGGAATCCGACCTTAGCCTTTGAACATCCTGATTTTTCTATTTCTACCAATTCTGTGCTGAGTACTTCAAAGGATCTCAACTCATCACAGTAATTCTTGCAGTTCTGGATTTATCCCAGAAGACCCTGGTTTATGGACTTCATTCAACTTCAACAGGCCATTTCTACTCCAGCATTAAAAGGGCCTTGTATGCCAGTGATAATATGGAAAACATATATGAAAATAATGGTGGGTCTCAACCAGGGGCCAGTACAGATGGAAGATCTGACTCCATTCTGTCTTACGGCTTGGCTCTTGGTTCTCATTTTAAGCTACAAAGAATATTCCATATTTCTTCAGGCTCGAAAACATTCAACTTCTGCTACCTATTCAAGAATTTGGCATTTATTCGAATCCTGGTGTGTGAATAGAGCTGTTTCACCTCTTGCAGCTTCAGTAACCCAGATATAAGCCTTTATTCAAGATGGCCTTTCCAAAGGTTTGGCTTTGGGATCCTTGAAAGTTCAGATTGTGGCTTTGTGTTCAGAGGTCACTTACAAAGGTCTTCTTTGGCAGCTCATCTAGATCTAATTTGTTTTCTCAAGGGAGTTGCTCTCATTCATCCCTGCCTTTTGCACTGCTTTTCCAGAATGGAATTTGAATCTAGTTTTAAGTTTCCTTTTTCAACCTCGTAAAAGAGCCACAGTTCTAGTTTCTTCAGTGAGGCTTATGTCAAGCTCATTCATGCGAGTATTATTTTCTTTGGTTTACAGAAGCTGGAGTTCCATTAGGACTGTTCCCTCTTTCTCCCTAAAATGGTCTCCTGTTTTCTTCTGATTTAAGTTCTTACTCTTCCTTCCTTTCATAGGGAAGATTATTCAGAGAATTTTCATGTTAGATGTATGTTGTACTCTTAGGTATTTAAAACATACGTATATTTTAGGCATGACCACTTAACACCAGCCCTTGAGATGGTTAAAGGCATGTGCCTAGATTGCTAAAAGAAAAGGTGCATAAATTACAATCTTATATAATAAAACACACTTCCAGCGTTCTGAAGCTGACTGTGTGGCTGAGGCATTCGTGTTCTCTGGCTGCAGGCTAAACCGACGTCACGTAGTTCCGGGTACGTCAGCAGCATGAGGCCCTGCCGCAACGCCCCCCCCCCCCCCCCGGTCGAACGACAGCAGCATGATGCCCCGCCCCTGCCGCCCTCGCCACAATGCCACGCCCCCCCAGGTCGCCCCCCCCCAGGTGTTCAGGCTCGGCCCTTCTCTCTCTGTTAGCTATGGTCCCGCCCTCATTTCCTGTTTCCGCAATAAGAGAGAGAGAAGAGCCAAGACTGCACGCCTTTTAACGCTGCTTTCGGCCACCGAAACAGATGATTTTACAAATTTCGAAGGAATGCGGCTGGAACAGGGAGGAAGGGAGGGACGATGACCCTAGAACTGGGAGGGAGGGAGGGGGACCCTGAAACTGGGAGGAAGGGGGCTCTCTGGGTGGGAGGGGGGACCCTGAAACTGGGAGGGAGGGAGACCCCGAAACTAGGAGAGAGGGAGGGGGGAACCTGAAACTCGGGAGGGAGGGAATGACCCTGGAACTCGGAGAGAGGGAGGGAGGAAGGACCCTGGAACTCGGAGAGAGACAGGGAGGTAGGGGTCGACCCTGGAACTCGGAGAGAGACAGGGAGGTAGGGGTCGACCCTGGAACTCGGAGAGAGGGGTGGAGGCGGCCACCCTGGAACTCAGAGGGAGGGAGGGGGATGACCCTGGAACTCGGATGGAGGGGGGCCCATGGCATACACTGTTATTCTCACACACACACTCTGTCACAGACACACTCACAACCAGTCTCACTTTCTCTCTGTAACACACACACAGTCGCACATTCTCTCTCTCTCTCTCTCACACAGTCAGTCTCACACACACTCTCTCAAACATACCCACTCAAAGGAAAACCTTGCTAGCGCCCATTTCATTTCTTACAGAAACGGGCCTTTTTTTACTAATATTCTATAAACTAACTGTGTAACTTATGAAACACTCTTACCTATACACCTACCCAGGAGCAAAGGAGGGAAGTCCGAAGAGGCGATCAGCTGCTGTTGCCGGTGCAGCGCCTTCACACGGAGGTGAGAGGCGCTGCGAGGGCCCGGTGGCAGATGGAGGGGGGCGGGTGGAGGGGGGAGCGGCGATGACCTCAGGGGGGGCGGCGGGGGCGGGGCCACGGGGGACGGAGGATGGCGGGGAAGCTGTCACTTCAAGGAAGGGGAGGGGGCTGGGGCTGCGTAAAAGTTTTGATTTCAATGCAGCGGGGAGCGGCAGCGACCTCGGGCGGGGGGGGGGGGCAAGGTTGTCAATAAAGGACCATCCATAAAGGACGTGTTTGTTTGTTTTACGTCTTTGGCATGCGCAGAGCAGCCAGCATAATGCTTGGCTGCTCTGCGCATGCTCTACCGGCCGATTATCTGACGGTTTTACGAAGGGTTAAAGAATGCAAGTGAGCTGGAACGAGCAGCTCATTTGCATTCCCTTTCCTTCATGCATAGCCATTCCCTACCGATTCGCTATGGAATTCTGTAGGGAAAGGCTCTAACAACGACTTTAGTGCATCCCCCCCTCAGAGTTACCCACTTGAATTCTTGACACTGTATCCTTCTTGTTAATGGAAAAAGAAATGTTTCTCATCTGTAGTGGATGTATTCCGTAAACAGCAGTATTGATCAGGCATACAATCCCTCCTACCTATCTGAGTTGCATTATTTTACTTTATGAGCTATGGAACTAACTGAGGACTGAAGAGACTACTGCACTTGGGAAGGGCTGGTCATGCTCAGAATTTCACTTAGATGTGGAAGAGCTGTTCTGTTTTGGTACCACTGGATGATGTCATCCCACTTATGTGCCTGTTCCGTCCTGCTATCTGTAAAAAACTGTTACAGAAACATTGGTTTACAAATACAGGCATCCCAGATGAAATGGGTGGTCTTGAATTGATCTGTTGAATATTTATGTATTTTTTGAAAGTGTCCACACATCCAGAGAACTAAAGAACATTAAAAGAAATGAATGAGGATATTTTGTAATCATTTATTTTTAGTAACAATAAGAAATAATTCTCAAAAGAATCTGACTTATAATAGCTTTTATATTCTCCAGTTTGTATTGGTGATGCTATCAGACTGTATCCTGAGTGAAATTATAATTTTCACCTTCAAACTTTAGTAGCTTGTTCACCTTATCTGCTCTGTATTACAGTTTACTTACTATCTGGGGTGTACCAGCATTCTTGTACATTTCAGTTTAAAGTACTGACTGTCCTACTTTTTTTCCCCCCCCCTGATAAGTTGTCATTGGAATTTCACTTCAGACTTCAAAAATGTGTTTCTTTACACAGGAAATGTGTCTGCTCAGACTGCCCATTCAGTCATGGCACCACAGCAAGACTATCTTCTTCCTCCTGGTAGTGTCCCAGATACAGGACAGAGCCAGCTGTTGCAGCCCCTCAAGCCTTCTCCATCTAGTGAGAATCTTTGCTCTGCCTTTACCAGTGATGCTGCCCTTTCTGCTGCCAGCCTCTCCGCACCAGGACAAGGTGAGAACACTGATAGTTTCTGATTACAGTAGAATGAGCATAGAAATCTAACATGCCTGTTCTCTCCTCACTATACTCATTGAGTATAGTGATCTTTTGTATTGCTAATTGGAAGCACCATCAGAAAACAGACCCTGAAACAAAAAGAGGTTGATCAAATATCACAAAATATAGCTCTCAGTCAAGTGTGTGGGTATATTCTAGCGTGGTATGTTCACTGCCTTCAAATTAGACTTGAGGCAGCATGTATAACTGGCTTTGATGGTTTAACTATAAAACTGTGTTTCTATAAAATGGGCAAACTCTGTTCTTACATAAATCTCATTGGAAACATTTAGAAAAACACTGCCCTTTGCGGGGTGTCAGTCTTACTATGATGCATGCATCTTCTAGATGTCATGAAGAGAAGACTGCTGAAAATAAAAGGAAGATTATGGGGGAAAATTTTCATACAAAAACAGAAGGAAGAGAAAATATGGCCTTAAGTGTTCTTTCATTCACATGAACCTGAAAAAACTGGACAAAAATGTTTTTAGTAGTTATAGCTAAATATATGCTCCACTTCAGTTAAAATGACAGATGTTTGTGAATCACTCCATAGAGCAGTGGTTCTCAACCCTGCCTGGGGGACCACCAGCTAGTCTGGTTTGCAGAATATCCGTAATGAATATGCATTACAAATCTAAAACAACCGTTGCAATGTCAATTTTCAATCTTTATTAAATATTTTTCTTTACCACTACAAATTCTTTTTCCCAATATTGTTTGAAACTTCCCAATCACTATCATTCGTACTCATTCATACAATCCACAATCAAACTGTATAAAGTAACATTAATTATACACATATCAGTACTTTCAACTCCAAATAATCAATGGTTCCTAATAATCATTAATAATGTAACAGTTCAAAAATCTTCATCTGTTAATTTTTGATCTTTCATTTCTGGCATTCCCAGGTCATGCCAGGACTCTCTCTTATAAACTCACGTTGTGTTCAACAGAAATTGTTCAATAATCCCTGGTAAATTCCTTATTCACAGGTTCCAAATAACATCATTTCTCACAACGAGCTGTAGTCTCTGGTTCTTATTAGAATGATTATATCTCTTTAAATGAACAACCGTAACCAGTTTGGAGTAGATAGAGGCATATTTTCAAAGCACTTAGCCTTCTAAAGTTCCATAGGTTTCTATGGAACTTTGGAAGGCTAAGTGCTTTGAAAATATGCCTCTATGTCTCTAATCTTTACATATAATTGTTCATCTCTTAATAAGGCAGCCGCAATCGGGCCCTTTGCATGAAAAGCTGTCCACGTCTCATTGAGGCAACCACAATCAGACCCGAGAGTGAACCTAATATAGAATTCTGTAATGAATATGCATGAGACATATTTGCATACCTTTCACCCCCATTATATGCAAGTCATTCATACATATGTGCGTTATGGATATATGCATTAGAGATATCCTGCAAACCTGACTGGCTGGTGGTCCCCCAGGAGAGTGTTGAGAACCACTGCCTTAGAAGGCAAATTGTACTGAAGATCATATTTTCATGATGCTTTACAGTTCTCGATTTTGCATAATTTAGTGCACTTGGCTTTATTATTCCTTACATTAATTACTGATGGTTAGACTTAGGTTGCCTAAAGAAAATATCAACCCATATTTTGGGTTTTCGCATAAACTATACCTTTTCCATATTTGTATGAACTGTAGCACCATAGCTACAGAACTTCTACATATTTGTGAAAAAGAGAATGATGAACATAATGGAGTTGGGTAATAGGAATGGGCAGTTTTTCAAGAAAAGTGGCTGATCTTGAGTCTAAGGAAACTAGACTATTCTTGCCACACTCTACATATAAGCTTTTTCAGACTTGTGAACTTCGTCCCTCAGCATGTTTTCTGTAACAGGTGAAAAAAGGTAGCTCCACAGTACACATTTAAGGTGCTTCCGGGAAAATCTAATTGAAATCTCTGGTCTGTCCAATATGAATATATTGGCCCCTGTTACATATAGACTCATATTTTGTGGTAGTTGAACCAGTGGTGTTGGGGTACCAGCTAAAAATCTGAGCATGCTGAACTTAAATATTTAATTAGATTAGGAACTGGCATTTTGTGGAAACCAGATTTTCTGAAGGCAAAGTAGATCACTGAATAACAAAGTTAGCACCAACTATGAATCTTCCAGAGCTTCCTGTAAAGCCAGAAGTCTTTCATGCATGAGATTGCTCTGTGCTACAGTGGCATTTTGGTTTTTCATTTTCACTGCCGTAATTGCTAGATTCATCCTTCCAGAACTGCAGATAGTTTTGGAACGATGAGCTGAGCTTCAGAATCAAATGTTGCCTCCTCTAGCTTTCTACCAAAACTCCCCCTACTACATTGCCTTAATGTTTTTTAGTTAATGTTTTTTGACAGTTAAGCTTTTCTTTTATTCTTATGAGTTAACTTTTTTTATTCCCCTCTATGGCAGGGTCCAATATACCAGCCAAACAAATTCTTCATCTCTTCAGACTTGCAAGGAGGAAAATGTCTGTCATTTTCTCTAGTCACCAGTTTTTCTCAGTTTTCCTCACCATGTCCAAGAAACAAGCCAATGGTTTCAAGTTCTGCTCAAGCGCAAACATAAGATTTCTGTAGCTGAACATTGTCAAGTTTGTAACAAATGTTTGGGTTAATTCTCGGTGTGCAGCGGTGGCTAAGAAAGCAAATAGAATGTTAGGTATTATTAGGAAAGGAATGGAAAACAAAAATAATGACATAATTCCATCGTATCGCTCCAAGATGCGACCGCACCTCGAATATTGTGTTCAATTCTGGTTACTGCATCTCAAAAAAGATATAGTGGAATTAGAAAAGGTACAGAGAAGGGCGACGAAAATGATAAAGGGAACGGGATGACTTCCCTATGAGGAAAGGCTAAAGCGGCTAGGGCTCTTCAGTTTGGAGAAAAGGCGGCTGAGGGGAGATATGATAGAGGTCTATAAAACAATGAGTGGAGTGGAACGGGTAGACATGAATCAATTGTTTACTCTTTCCAAAAGTACTAAGACTAGGGAGCACACAATGAAGCTACAAAGTAGTAAATTTAAAACTAATCAGAGTAAATATTTCTTCATTCAACATGTGATTAAACTCTGGAATTCGTTGCCAGAGAATGTAGTAAAAGTGGTTAGCTTAGTGGGGTTTAAAAAAGGTTTAGATGGCTTCCTAAAGGAAAAATACATAGACCATTATTGAAATGGACTTGAGGAAAATCCACTGCTTATTTCTAGAATAAGCAGCTTAAAATGTATTGTACTGTTTTGGGATCTTGCCAGGTACCTCTTATCTTCCGCCTGGACCGATATGCTCATATCACCCCTCTCAAATCACTTCACTGGCTTCCGATCAGGTACCGCATCCAGTTCAAGTTTCTCTTACTAACCTACAAATGCACTCAAACTGCAGCCCCTCATTACCTCTCTACCCTTATCTCCCCTTACGCTCCTACCCGAAACCTCCGCTCACAGGACAAATCTCTCCTCTCTGCACCTTCTCCACCACCGCCAATTCCAGGCTACGCCCTTTCTGTCTCGCCTCTCCCTATGCTTGGAATAAACTTCCTGAGCCCATACGCCAAGCCCCCTCACTGCCCATCTTCAAATCCTTGCTCAAAGCCCACCTCTTCAATGTCTCCTTCGGCACCTAACCATTATACCTCTATTCAGGAAATCTAGTCTGCCCCAATTTGATTGTCTGCACATTTTGTCAATTAGATTGTATGCTCCTTTGAGCAGGGACTGCCCTTCTTTGGTAAACTGAACAGCGCTGCGTAACCATAGTAGCGCTTTAGAAATGTTAAGTAGTAGTAGTAGTACTTATGACCTGGATTGGCCACTGTTGGAAACAGGATGCTGGGCTTGATGGACCTTTGCTCTGTCCCAGTAAGGTAATACTTATGTACTTATGACTGTAGCTGTGGTATCTGTGAATGGTTTGGGACCAAAAGGATAGATTACTTATCATTCCTTTAGTGCTACTAGATGTACGCAGCGCTGTACACTAAATACATAAGAGACAGTCCCTTCTCAACCAAGTTTACAATCTAATCAAGACAAACAGCACAAATAAGGGATTAGGGAATTATGGTGGGAATTATCAAAACAGATGTGGGTCCTGAACAAGTGAATAGGAGTTAAAAGCAGCCTCAAAGATTTGAATACAGCCAGAGATGGAGCATGTACTAACTCAGGAAATCTATTCCGGGCATATAGTGCAGCAGGATAAAAGGAAAAGTGTCTGCAGTTGGCAGTGGAGAGAGAGAGTACAGATAAGAGAAGAGATTTACCCGATGAACGGAGTTCCCGGGGAGAGGTGTAGGGAAAGATAAAAGAGTTGAGAGGTACTGAGGAGCTGCAGAGTGAATGCACTTGTAAGTCAATAAGAGGAGTTTGATCGGTATGCAGACATGAATAGGGAGCCAATGAAGTGACTTGAGGAGAGGTCTAATGTGAGCCTAGCGACACTGGCAGAATATAAGTCGTGCAGCAGAGTTGTAATTTATAGTTTATTTAAAATTTGATATACTGCCAATACAACAAAAGTTGAACGAATTGAAGGAGAGAGAGTTGGTTTAGTGGGAGACCTGTGAGAGACAAGTTGTAGTAATCTAAGCATGAGGTAATGAGTGCTGATAAGTGTTTTGGTAGTTTGCTCATAAAGGAAAGGATTAATTTTTGATAATATAGAGAAAGAAATGACAGGTTTTAGCAGTCTGTTGGATTTGTGCAGAAAGAGAGGAGTCAGAAATGACCCCACGGTTACAAGCTGATGAGAGTGTTATACACAGAAATAGAGAATAGAGGAAGAGGAGAGGTGGGTTTAGGGGGAAAGATTATAAGCTCAGTCTTGGCCATTTTTAGTTTCAGGTGGCAGTAAGACATCCAAGCAGCAATGACAGACTGAGACGTGTGTCAGGATTCCTGCTGAAATTTCTGATGTGGAGAGGTAGATCTGGTAGTCATCAGCATAAAGATGATACTGAAAACCATGGGAGGAGATCAGACCACCAAGAGAATAAATATAGATGGAAAAAGAAAAGGTCCCAAGACACAGCCCTGAGATACACCAACTGATAGTGGGATAGTATTGGAGGGGAATCCACCAGAGTAGATACTAAAAGTGCGATGGGAGTGAAGAAGAAAACTAACAGAGTAGCAAAATCCAAGTGAGGACAGCGTATCAAGGAGTAAGTAGTGATCAACAGTGTCAAAACAGCAGATAGATCTAGAAGGATAGGCCTTTGGATCTGGTCAGGAACCGATCATTAGAGACTTTAGCAAGGGCTATTTTGGTTGAATGTAGAGGACAAAAGCCAAATTGAAGTGGATCTAGATTAGCTTAAGATGAAAGTCAAAGCAATGGCGGTGAACAGCATGTCCAAGTAGCTTGGATAAGAAAGGGAGGGGGAGATGGGGCAATAGTTGGAAGGGCAGGTAGGGTCCAATGAAGGTTTTTTGAGGTGCAGTATAACTACAGGATGTTTGAAGCCATCAGGAACAGTTGCAGTGAAAAGTGAAAGACTGGGGATATGACAGATAAAAAGGATGACAGTAAGAGACAAAGTGCTGAGTACATGGGTGCGGAGTAGGATCAGAAGAAAATGTGGTGAGTTTGGCGGAGAAAAGAAAATGTGTAGTTTCCCCTTCAGCGATTTCAGAAGAGGAAGAAAAGGTGGCAGGGATTGAAGGAAGGTTTACAGAATGGACTTTGGGGAGGAGAAGTGGAGGTGACTTGGTTGAGAACTCAAGGTTAATCTTGTGAACCTTGTCATGGAAGTACTCAGCCGTAGTCTGGAGAGAACGTGAAGGGGGAAGGGGGGTTGGAGATGAAGGCACTTTGAGTAGAGAGTTCAGTGTGACAAACAGATGGTGAGGATTGGAGTCAAGAAAGTTTGTCAAATGGATGTAGTGGTCTTGTTTAGCAATTGAAAGTGCAGACTGGAAGGAGGTCAGCAAGAATTTGAAAGGTATGAAGTCAGCATGGGCACAGGATTTTAGCCAAAGGCATTCAGCAGATCAGGCACAGGAATGTAGATAGTGGATTCTAGAGGTCAGCCAA
The DNA here is from genome assembly GCF_901765095.1 of Microcaecilia unicolor. Lineage (NCBI taxonomy): Eukaryota > Metazoa > Chordata > Amphibia > Gymnophiona > Siphonopidae > Microcaecilia > Microcaecilia unicolor. Next base: position 44,614,435 of record NC_044039.1, on the reverse strand, counting down.
GGCTGGAGTTTGTCATGTCTTACAGAAAGGGGAATGGGAGGAGTTAAGAGCAGTGGCGTAGCCAGACAGCCAATTTTGGGTGGGCCTGAGCACAAAATTTTCTCTCTGCCCCCCCCCCCCCAGCCAAGCATCTGTTCCCTCTTTCTACCCTCCTCACCCTCATAGCCTATTTCCCTATACCTTTTACCTCCCACCACCAGCATCTTCCTGTCCCATCTCTCTCCCCTCCCCCATTGTCCAGCATTTTCCCTTTCTCTTCCCTACCATCCATTGTCTATCTTCTCTCCCTGGATCCATCTTCCCTCTTTCTCCCCTCCCCCACTTGTGCATCTCTCCTTTCCCTCCTCTTCTCCACCTTCTTCATGTCCAACTTTACTCCCTCTCCCTGCCTTGAGCCCCTGGTTTAACATCTCTCTCTCTCCCCCTCCCCCCCCCATCTCTCCATCCTTCCTTTCCCTCACTTCAATGCCTTGTTCAACATTTCCCCTCTCATCTCTCCCTCCCTTCCACTTTCATGTCCAACACGTTTTTTTCTCTCATGCCCTTTCCCTCCCTCTCCCCATCCCACCCATATCCAACCATTCTCCCTCTCTTTTTCCCTTGCAGCATCTCTCCATCCCTCCGCCTACCTGTCTCACTCCCTCATCCCAACAGTGCTCCTGTCTCTCCCTGACCCCCCCCCCACCACCACCACCAGCGCACACACACACACAAAACAAACCTACCACCCGCCTCTTCAAGAAGGTGGGGCCAGCGCAGAGGAAGCAGTCGCAGCAGCATACAGCCCTAGCAGCGCGCGGATCCGCTGCAGATAAGCAGCAGAAGAACGAGTAACAACTCTGTGCCAGAAAGATGATGGCAACGGAGCGGAGGGCAGCAGCGTAGCGGCAGAACGATCCGGTGCCGTGCAGCTTTCCTGTATAGGTAGACTGTGGCGCTGCCCGAAGGGGAGGGAGGGCCCGAGGGAAAGAAGGCCTGCAGCGTGCACCGTTGCTGGGTGGGCCTGAGGCCAAAGTGGGTGGGCCCCGGCCCACCCGGTGCTACGCCCCTGGTTAAGAGTTTCCAGAGCAGAGGAGAGAATAGTATTCTTCAAGGGACAAGCAGGCCATATTCTCTCATGTGACGTCATCCACGTTGCCTGGTGCAGAGCATAAAAAAAGCTGCTATCACTTTAAGAACACACTCAGTGTCCCCACTGCACATGCATGAGTGCCTTCCCACCTGCCATAAGAGAGTGGGACCATCTGTCTCTTCTCATCCGTTGTGAGGGAAGGACACATTTTCCACAGCTCCTCACACCATCTGGTGTGTGAATACTTTTTACAGCAAATATTGCCTTCCTAAGGGGTTTTTTTTCCTTGTCCCCGTTTTTGATCCCCCACCACCACCACCACACACACACACACAATTTTAGGTTTCCTTGGGGGTTTTTTGTGCTCTTTATGCCCACTTAGACCTGAACTCCAGTTGGGACTCATTCCTTTAATTTTTTCAGGTGCTTTGCCCCTTTTGTTTTCTGGCACCATCAAGCCATTTGATTTGGCTATGGCTGGTTTCCCTTCCATGTCATCAAAGGTTTCCCGTAGCTTTAAGCATTGTACCCCGTGCAATAGGACCATCTCTGGCAAAGACACTCATTCCTGGTGTCTTTAGTGTTTGGGGTGTAAACATACCCTTTCCAGCTGTGTTCTGCGCCTTTTTTATGAAGAAAAGTATCCAGCTGGCTAGAGATGCTCAGTGCGATAAACCTTTTGGAGCCTGGTCTGAATCCTCAGCATCGATGTCAAGAGTTGCACTGACATTGGTCCATATGGCTGCTAGGCCTGTCTGAGACACTGGGAGTGAGCATGCATCAAGTAGGTCTCCACCTGCCTTGATGCCAACTGCTGTGCACTGCCCCCGGGACCGGTCAGCATCGGAACCAACCCCGAAGTGACATAAGGATTTGACATCATCCTCATTAGCACTGAGGATGACTGACTGGCATCAGGCAAAGGCCAAAAAGCATCAACATTGATCCCCCTCAACACATAGTGCCAGGAGTTCCATGGCACCGAGGGAGCCCCCAATCCCTGAGAAGCATCAGCGCCACCGGGAGGTCTGCTCCCCTTCCATGCAAGAGATGCTGATGCAGAGATCTCCATGCAGCTAGGACCTGGCACCCGTTTTGACCCTGGCAGTTCAGCAGCCTCTCTGACTCAACACTCCAGCCTTTCCCAATGGCCTCTTTTCAATGAACACATCCGGGTCACACTCTATGAGCACTTGGCAAGGGCCATTAGATTGTAAGCTCCTTTGAGCAGGGACTGTTCTTCTTTGTTAAACTGTACAGCGCTGTGTAACCCTAGTAGCGCTTTAGAAATGTTAAGTAGTAGTAGTAGTTTTACAACTGAGTGCATCAGTATCTGGGGTGCTTGTGCCTGGCATGCATCCAACTGCTGCCTGCCAACCCTTTAGTGTGTGGTGAGGTCACCGATCCCGGTGCTGCCCATGCTAGCACCCCCTCAACATTGGTGGAGGAGGCTTTGCTGGAGTCGAGGGTAGATCCAATACCTCAACGCCCATCTCAAGGACATGGTTCCTCTGTATTGAGGCAGGCTTGTTCTCAGCCCTCCCATGAGGAGTTCTTCACCAGCACCAATGAGGAGCACTCATGGGAGTCTGATGAGGATCCACGGTATTTCTCGGAAGAGTCCTATGGTAGCTCATCTGACTCCTCCCCTTCTGAAGAAAGAAGAAAATTTCCTGAGAGCCTCCTTTCCATCTTGTGTCAGGGAAATGGTGGCTGCCATTCCAGTTCATTTAGAGACTGAGGACGAGTCCAGAGCTTAGATGTTTAAGGTCCTGGACTACAATTCCTGTCCTAGAGTGGCTTCACAAGATCCTATGGGACGTTCAGGTGAATAACTGAGAGCCCCCATCTCTCAGTCCCTGTCCTGCCCAAAAAGATAGACATGATGTATTGGATCCAGAGCTCCCTTGGGTTTGATAGGCCCCAGTTTCCTCATCACCCCTTGGTGGTGGAATCCATGCTCAAAAGAGCCAGGAGTTGTAGGGACTATGCTTCGGCACCCCTTGGCAGAGAAGCTAAAACCCTGGATTTTTAAGGGCAGAAGATGTATCAGGCCTGTATGTTCATCTCCCATATTCAATATTGGCAGTTCTACACAAGTTCTTGTGGAACTTGGTGCACAGTATATCTGATTTGGCGGATTCTCTCCCACAGGAGCAGGCTGAATCTCTTTGCCAGTTGGTTAAGCAGCAGAAGGTGTGTAGAAAGTTCTTGGCCAGGGGCACCTATGACACCTTTGATGTGGCATCTAGCAGAGGTTGGTAGATGCCATGTGCCAGAGAGAGAACCTTTTTGGAGACAAGGTAGAGGAGGTTGTTGACCTCACCAAGAAACACACTGACACCATTGACACACTCTCCCGCTGCACCTTCTCATCTAGGAGGTTTTTGGGCAAGTCAAAGAGGGGTCCCTACTATTCTGAGATATAGGTACGCACCTTCTCGCCAGCCTCAGCAGGCTCAGTCCCGGCATGCTCGTTCTCATCAACAGTGTGCACCCAAGGCCCAGCCAGAACTGCAGTCAAAGCCAGGGATGAGCTTTTGACTGGCTCCAGCAGAGCATAGCCGCAGTAAAAGTGACCATCCCGGATGACCTACCAGTTGGGGAGAGGCTGAATTTTTTCCAAGAAAGGTGGTCCCTTATAACCTCTGACTGGTGGGTTCTTCAAATAATCTGTCTCGGTTGTGCCCTGCATTGTTGTCAAATTATCACAGGTAGCGTCTCACTTCAGCTGTCAGCACAAGCAGGTATTTGCAGAGGAACTCTCTACCCTTCTAAAGATCCATACGGTTGAACCTGTTCCACCAGAGGAATAACGGAAGGGATTCTACTTATGCTGAAGAAAAAGGGGAGGGGGGATGCGTTCTATCCTAGACCTAAGGGCCTTGAACAAATTCCTGGTCAAAGAAAAGTTCAGAATGGTTTCCCTAGGCACCCTCCTCACCATGATTCAGGAAAACAATTGGCTATTCACTCTGGACTTAAAGGATGCTTACACTCGCATCTCAATATTTCCAGGTCACAGGAAGTATCTTTAATTATGGCTGACACATCACTTCCAGTACCACATGTTGCTTTTTAGCTTCACCAAATGTCTTGCAGCAAAGGGAGAAAAGCCCAAGCTTGCTGCTTGTCTAGCAGAGCTTTGTTGAACTCCAATTGCTCACATACCCTCCCCTTGTTGATTCCATGGTATAGTAGTATACTGATGGTCCCGTGCTCTTGCAGCGGGCGAGAAGGCACTTGCTCATGCACGGTGGGGACGTAGCATGCACTCTTAAAGCGATATTAGCTTTTATATGTTCTGCACCGGGCGACATGGATGATGTCATCACATGTGAAAATGAATGGCCTGCTGTCCTCAGAGAATACCTGCTACAGGTAAGTATCTTCGCTTTATAGGAAGACAATGCCTCATTAACATAACCAATAAGACCTGCCTTATCCAATAAGAGCTGTTCACCTTTTTTCAAGGGGCCACAGGCTAGTGGGCTCCCAAATAAGAATCCCAAAGGAGAGAGCTAAATTCATCTCTACAGTAAGTTCTCAAAATAACCCATCACCTGGGTCCAAAAATCTGTATCTTAGGATAGCTCTAAAACACATGAGAAAGGGAACCCTCTGTGGTTGCACATTTTAAACAAATAGGACAGGGTAGGATACTCATATGGTGAGCCTGCACTGGTGAGAAATATGCTCATTAACACTCAAATGACATTCTCTAAGGATGGCATTACATGTATACACCAGGGCCTCCACAGCATTGAGACAAAGGCCTGATAAGACAGTTGAATCCCCAGCTCCCCATATGTAAGATACCTCTGATTCTTCTAGCTTCTCCAAATTAATCCATCAGGAGATCTTATTTTGTAACCTGGTGTAAAACAAGGTCATTTATCTTGTATCCCACCCAAAATCTGTTTCCATACATTCTACTTTAACGACCAACTCTATTAATCAGCAAAATGAAATTGGCATTTGTCATCCGTATAGGGAAGAAACTTCATTTTTGTACATCCTCAAGTCAGGTTTATGCAGGTTTTGCGCCTTTCAGGGGGTTGTAAGAAGATGATGATGTTACACAGCTTATGAAGGTCCCCTTTTGAACCTAGTCTAGGCTCTTACAGGCTCAGGTGGTTAACCTGAAAGGTTACTGTTTTAGTGGTGGATATTTTAACCTGCAGACCTGACCATAAAAAGGCAATGTAAGGTCCATAATATTTGAGCCATAGTGGTGTGGGTCATTCAGAGGTCAAGGCGCACTTAAGGATTATGTAGAGTTGTAACATGTAGTTCAGTTCATACAGTCGCATCCATTTCTATAGTGCTACTAGATGTACGCAGCGCTGTACACTTGAACATGAAGAGACAGTCCCTGCCTGACAGAGCTTACAATCTAATTAGGACAAACAAGACAAATAAGAGATAAGGGAATATTAAAGTGAAGATGCTAAAATAAGGGTTCTGAACACGTGAATAAGGGTTAGGAGTTAAAAGGCGCATCAAAAAGGTGGGCTTTTAGCTTAGATTTGAAGACGGCCAGAGATGGAGCTAGACGTACTGGCTCAGGAAGTCTATTCCAGGCATATGGTGCAGCAAGATAAGAGGAATGGAGTCTGGAGTTAGCGGTGGAGGAGAAGGGTGCAGATAAGAGAGATTTACCCAGTGAACATCCTATTGTTTGAACTGTCTGTTTTTCACTGCAGGCTACCTCCTATTCCCTCCCCCCCCCCCCGTTCTCATATTGATGATGTAGGGTTGTCTTTCTCAATAAAACTAAATATTTTCATAGCTAAGGAGTCTTATTTGTATTACTCACCCCCCCCCCCCCCCCCCCCATACACGCAGGTTTACCTACCCAACAGGGAAGCTACTATGTGGACCTAAAGGGATCCAAGAGGGGATACCATGCATGTGCAGTGAAATGCTTTTAGTCTTCCAGAAAGCTCTGAAAGATTCATGGCTTACATGAAGCACAATCATGTGATTGCTGAATTGCTGTCTTAAGGGAATACCTATTACAAACAGGCAACTGTTTACTGAAAGGGTTTGCAGAGAGCTTCCTCCTTCTCTGTCTGTGTATCATGAGGCTGTTCATATGTGCCATCGTAGTGCATCTCATGTCCTTCAGCCTTTAGTTTCTAACATTCTGTAGTTGTGTTCTGTCTGTGTTTCTTTTCCCTCTTTCTGTTGTTCCTTTTTATGACAGGCTGGGCGAAGTATAACTCTGCATCTGAGCGAGTGACATTCAAACCAGGCAGAAGGACCCGATTTCTGAGTACGCCCTGCTTGGCTCTTTGTGTGTAACACTTTACTCCTTCCTTGTCTGTTTCTTCTTTTGCTGTTTCTGATGTGTCTCATGAAGCCTATTTTGATTTGCCTCTCAGCCTTCCTGAATCATTTTGCACGTCAGAAGTTTGGGTGAGAGTTTTCTTGGAGAAGTGATCTAACCCTTGTTAACCTCTGTAGCTACTGGCCTTTGTGTGCCAATCATTTATTAAATAGGGATGAAGGGTATTGCAAGCTGTAAGTGAACATTTTCTTTCAAATGCAATACCCAGCAGGTATTGGACAGCTGTATACAGAAATATTGCCAATAAAGTTGAGAGAAGGGAAGAACACTATTCCTTAAGATAACAAAAGGAAGTAGTGTTCAAATCATGTTTCTCTTAACCCAACTGGTCCATCTCCATAGGCTAGATGTGCCAGCTTATTTGCAAAAATGTCCCATGTGTTACATGAGAAACACTGAGGTGACTGATTACTATTCTGAAAATATTGCTATTGCCTCCTGTCATACACACTTTATACTATATCAGCTGTAACCTGATTTACCTGTGGGAATCACCATCCTCTGTTTAATTTGGTTAATGTTTTATTATTAGGTTGTTTTTTTTATAGAATCTTCTCCTAGAATTATGGAGAAAGCTAGCACAGGACAAAATAATTGGAAGAGAGTCTAATCTTTAGTGTTTGTACCTAAAGCTTCTGACTGCTGAAGTGTGTTTTTAATTGCATGTGTACCAAAGTTGTCTTATAAATTTAGCTAAACCGCTGCATGTATCATACAGAGATGGTCCGTATAGTGTCGACTGCCTGTTTATTGGCGCACTTGGTGAGGGTTGTCACATGGATATTTGTCCACTGGATTTCTAACTATGGCAGTCCACAGGTATTATCAACATAGCACTTTGTGCTGAGGGCATAGACTCAGCAATTGGTCAAGGATCAAAGTACACCACATTGTCCAAGTATAACTCTCAAATTTTATCTTGCAAACTAGCAAAAGGTTTAATGCAGCCCTGTACAGCTTCAGCTTGCTTTAAGCAAAAGGCCAAAAACTAAACCTGTTAGCTGGGCAAGAAAGTAGGGTTCTTCTAGTCTTGATTGGTCATTTCAAAGATGTCTGTGTGCCACTTTTCTTATCAATCTATTTAAGGACTATAGACCATATCTAGTCATCAAATGAAATTGTCTACCCTAATATCTGCATAACCAAGTCAGGGAGTTGCTCGTATTTTGTGGTTGTGCAGAGACAGAGCATCTCCTGAATTGCTGCTGTTCTTCAGTGATGGCATTATTATCCACTTGGTCACAGGAAGGACTGTTCTGGAAATTGGAGGAAAAAAATAGTCTGTGCTTGTTTCTGTTGAAATTCCAAAAGAAAGTTTTTCGTGTTCACTGAATTTAAATCTCTTCACCCGAGGCCAACCTCTAACGAAAGTTAATGTGTAACAATGGCATTTTCAGATGGCTATTTCATGTATGACAGTTCCAGAACTTAGTTCACAACTGCCCCATTTACAGATCTAAATGTTTTGCATATTGAAAAGAATGGGAAGCTTAGAGTGTGTTCTTTCCTAAGCTGATGTCAACAGGTAACTTGGGAAATATACATTGTTAGCTGATGAGTCCACTACAGAGCAACATGTTCTTTGCTTTCACTTGCGATTTCACTGTGCCATAACTATATAAAATGGCTATATAACTGGTAAACAAGGAGCTTTTTAAAGAAGATGCCAAAGACATACAGGAAATCTAATTTTTAAACTGTAGCTTTTACTAGTTTTAAAGCAGCACAAATAATTAAAATCTTTTCTTAGAACCAAAAGCTTTTTTTTATGTACAATTTTTTTCACTATTTCTTTACTGGCAAGTCCTGTTATGCATGGTCTGGGGTGCTAATGTTTTCGTTCTCTCTGGTTGTTTTCTCCAGTGCATCTGTAATAACCCTTGCTCAGATTTAACCAAAACTGAGGGCACCGTTCCTTCAAATCAGCATTACTCCCAAAACTTTTCGTAGAAGTGGTAGAAGTTTAGAGAATCCCATTCTTGAAACAAAAAAAGTCTCTATAGAATTTGTACATGTTGATACTTCATAGAAATATATCACAGGCTATAAAATAAAGTAGCATCCAAGTGAAACAACATTTTTCCAAGATGGTGCCTCTTGGGCATGCATAATACATCATTAGTGGAAGTAACTCACAAAAGTTACATAGAACTTCCTTATTTATATGTAATATTTCAATATATTTTAAAATCACCTGGGTCCATTTGGAGCATTTTGAATGTGAATTTTCTTGTATTTTGTTGTTGGTTCTGAAAACCTCCAGTTGGCTGCTCCCTACTGTTAACTTTTGCAAGCAAAAAAGGCTCTTGTAAAATTCTGTGGCCAAATACACACATATAAGTATGCGCCCAGGTATTCTTGGGGGCATAGTCAGGGGTTGGAGCAAGGACATACGGTTACACATTTTGAACAAATGTACATTTGTGTCGAGAATTTTGATGCTACTGGGTATCTTTTAGCTTTATATAATAGTCATAATGGGTGCTCTGTTAGAAAAATAGCCTCTGTGGATTTAAGTAAGCTAAGCTGCTGACGTACTGAGCCTTTTAAGAAATTTGTATTATATACGAGTATGTCTAAAGTGGGAGACTCTTTTTAAAGCATTGCAAGAGGGAGCTCTCTTCCAAAGTGTATAACTATGAATGTCTTTGAGCAGGATAATAGATGGCCCTGGAATTATGCCAGAAAAACAATTCACTGAAGTAAACTTGATATTCGAGAACATGCTAAGCTTTTAAATATTAGATGTATGTTTCTCTTCATCTGGAGAATAAACTAAAATGAACGTAATTTGTTTTCTGAAGAAAAACAGGACATTGTTCCTCACATGTGGGTGATGTCATCCGGAGCCCCGGTGGGGAGTAATATCTCTTTAGAAGCGACCCACCACACATGTACAGGTGCCTTCCTGCCTTACGTGCAAGCGCAGGACCATGAGTCTGTTTTGCCACAAATCCAGGGAGGTTGCGTCAATGATCTCTTCAGTGCGTCTGAGAATTTTTGCATTTTGTGCCTTCCCACAGGGGTTTTCCCCTTTGTTCTTCTCATTGTTTTTTCCCTTATCCTTTTAGTTTCATCCTATCATTTTTGGCCAGTTTAAGTTTATTTTTTTGACTCCAGAGGTCCTGAGCATCTGTCGGGTAGCATGAACATTTTTGACTGCAGGTGAGCATCTTCATCCTTGCCATTGAGCCGTTTGATTTTGCATTGGCAGTTTTTCCCTTCATGTCGAAAAAAAGTTCCCAGTGGCTTTAATTGCTGTGCCTGATGCAACAAGGTCATCTCTAGGACTGATCCCCATAGTTGGTGCCTGCTGTGCCTGGGCCTAGACCACGAGGCCTCTGCGTTCTTTATGTATACAGAAAAGAACCAAGAAGGCTAGAGAGGCCCAGCGTGAGAAACTTTTTGGCGCTAAGTGTGGTCCGTCAGCATCAAACCTTCAGTCCCGATGGCTGCTAGAGCTGCATCAGACGCTGGGAGTGCACTAGCATTGAGGTCTCTGCCTGCTTCAACATCGAGTGCTGAGGCAGGGCCCCGGGACCGGTTGACATCAGACCCAACACCAAAAAGGTCTGTGAATTCAACATCCTCTTCTTCGGCACCAAGGGATCCCAATGCTAAGCATTGAGTGAAGGTAGAAGCATTAGTCCCCCTCAAAGCATGGTGCCAGGAGCTCTGAGATGTTGGTGTCACTGGCCCCAAGAAGTACTAGCGTCAGGAAGACTACTCTCCCTCGGAAGTTACAGTGCCAATGCAGCTGTCTCCATGCATATGGGAAGCCGCTTCTGATTTGACACCAGTGAATTTGCAGGCTGTTTCCATTTTGACCCCAGGCTCAGCCTTTACCAATGCCTGCCCTTGATAAACGGTTCTGGGTCATGTTCTGAGAGGAACTGGTGGGTTAAAGTGCGAAGGCATTGAAGGTACTTTGTCAGCCATGGCACCAGTCCACTCCCTCCTGGAGGCCTATAACCCACCTGTTGAGGAGTCGTCAACGCTGGTATCTTGCCAAGTATTAGGGCTGTCACGCTTTTGACAGGAGAGGAAGCTGTTGTGGAGTCGCACAGCAGACCCATATCTTGGCACCCGGTATTCAGGGCCTGTACATCACATGAGTAGAACGAGGCAGGCACAGACTCCTGCCTCTCATGAGGAGTATTTTGTTGAGTCTGAGTCAAACCATTCATGGGAATCTAGTGAGTAGCCAGAGTATTTCTTGGAAGAGAGGTCCTGCAGCATACCATCAGACCCCTCCCCTCAGGAGAGAAAGTATCCCCACACGAGGAGCTCTCCACAGATTTTGTAAGGGAAATGGCAAAGGCGATGACATTTAAGTTGGAGAGGGAGGACAAGCCCAGGGCAGAATTATTTACCATCTAGGAATGACTCCTCACCTTGGGAAGCTGTGACTATACCCCTTCACAGAGTTCTCCAGGATGCACATATGAAGATTTGGGAGACCCCTCTCTCTGTGCAGGTGATTCGTAAGAAGTTTGATTCTTTTTACAGAATCCAAGTGCTCAACTGCCTCAGCACTCTATGGTAGTCGAATCCACTCTCAAATGGGCCAGAAGTTCAAATACTCATGCCTAAGCTCCCCCAGCAGGGAGGCTCAGATGCTGGACTCTTTTGGTAGAGAGGTTTATAAGGCCTCAATAATTGTTTGCTTGCTTCCCACATTTCAGGCTTACCAGCTCTTCATGAGCCTGTACTTTGAAGTCCCTGGTACAGAATGTGCTTGACTTCATCAACGGTCTCTCTGCGGAGCACGTCACAGAGCATCGCCAGCTCTCCAAAAATCAAAAGGAGTGTAGGAAGTATTTGGCCAGAGATACATTTGACACTTCTGATGGGGCAGGATACTGAAGGAGCTTGAGAGGTACTGGCAGGACCTCTTAAAGATTTATTTAATAGATCTTTAGAGATGGGAGAGGTTACGCAGGATTGGAGATGAGCAGATGTGGTCCTTCTTCACAAAAGTGGAGACAGGGAAGAAGTGGGAAACTACAGACCGGTAAGTCTCACGTCGGAGGTAGGAAAAATAATGGAGTTGCTGCTGAAAGAAAGGGTAGCTAACTTTCTAGAAACCAATCGGTTACAGGACCCAGAGGCAACAATGGCTTTACGAAAGGAAAATCCTGCCAAACGAATCTTATTGACTTTGACTGGGTGACCAAAGAACTGGATGAAGGATGTGCACTAGTTGTAATCTACTTGGATTTCAGCAAAGCCTTTGTTACGGTCCCCCACATAAGACTCGTGAATGAGTTAAAAGGGCTGAACTTAGGACCAAAAGTAGTGAACTGGATTGGAAACTGGTTGACTGACAGGTGGCAGAGGGTGGTGGTAAATGGAATCCGCTTGGAGGAAAGGAAGGTGAGTAGTGGAGTTCCTCAGGGGTCGGTGCTGGGGCCTATTCTGGTCAATATATTTGTGAGTAATATTGCTGAAGGGTTGGAAGGAAAGATTTACCTTTTTGCGGATGACATGAAAGTAGACAATAGAGTTGATACCCTGGAGGGAGTAGAAACGATGAGAAGGGATCTCTGAACGTTAGAAGAATGACAGTTAAAATTTAATGAATATTCCAGAAACCAAATTATGGAATTATTAAATCAAGCCTATAATGTGTTAATAATATTCAAACCTAAAATATACACAAATACAATAAAAAGATACCTTTTATATAGTGAATTGTGCTCAGTTTTTTTGGTGCTTTACAGCGACCCGAAGGCTGCAAATATGTAAGGACATCATTCCAGCATCATTGCACACCCTGCCTCCAAACCTATAAATTGGCTCTCTCAAAATAAGCAGTCATCAAAAAAGTGTAGTCATGAAAAACAGCTACTTAGCTGTATTCTCGTAAGAAGAAAGTTCTTGTAGAATCTGGAGGAGGATATCCTATGAGCAGGCTGATTTAATTACTGGTGGTGTTATACAGCAAACTAACGCAAGCCCCGGGGCAAAGTAATGCTTATATATTTCAAAACAGTCCGTGATACATTAAATGAACATTCCTTAATCTTCTAACTTTAGTTCCCTACATGGGCCATGTTTCGCCGAAATATTGGCGTCTTCAGGGGAACTGGTAGAACAGCAACTACGGAAAAATAATAAAATAAAATTTAAAAAATCAACAAGTAAACCCCCAAAAAATCGAGCATAGAGAAGGTAAAACTAACAATCTCAATATATTCAATACATTCAATAAATTTCTGAACAGCTCAAAATCTTTGCTTTGTAACTTACAGAACAGCAACTACGGGAAGGAGCAACTCCCATCAGAGTTAGTGACTGCAACAACGCCTGCAGATGCGTACTATTTATATACGCTATCAGCTGATTCCCAAAGCACGGGAAAATTTTAAACAAGAACTTGCCACTCTATTTCCCTGTTCAAGCCACTAGGGGCCACTGTGTCATGACATGATACAGACGTTCAAATATTTGATTAATCCACAAACAAAACTTTTCTGTAGATGAGAAGGTGGTAGAACTAGAGGACATGAATTGAGGTTGAAGGGTGGCAGACTCAGGAGTAATGTCAGGAAGTATTTTTTCATGGAGAGGGTAGTGGATACATGGAATGCCCTCCCGCAGGAGGTGGTGAAGGTGAAAATGGTAATGGAATTCAAACATACGTGGGATAAACACAAAGGAATCCTGTTTAGAAAGAATGGATCCACGGAATCTTAGCGGAGATTAGGTGGCGACGCTGGTAATTGGGAAGCAAAACTGGACCTGGGCAGACTTCTACAGTCTACGCCCTTCTCATGACTGAATAGATAGGGATGGGCTTGAGTATAAGTTTTAAGGGGCTTCGACGTTAGCTTCAGATCTTTTAGTACAAGAAGAGTGCTGTGCAGACTTATATGGTCTGTGCCCTGAGAATGACAAGGACAAATCAAACTCTGGTGTGTGTGTGTATGTATATATAGATAGATAGATAGATAGATATAGATGTGTGTGTATATATATATAGATATATAGATATGTGTGTGTGTGTATATATATAGATATATAGATATGTGTGTGTGTGTGTATATATATATATATATATATATATATATGTGTGTGTGTATGTGTGTATATATATATATATATATATATATATATATATATATATATTATTTCATATCAAGTAAAATTAGTTCCTTGTTGGGCAGACTGGATGGACCATACAGGTTATCTGCCATCACTTACTATTTATTTATTAGGATTTATTTGCCGCCTTTTTGAAGGAATTCACTCAAGGCAGTGTACAGTAAGAATAGATCAAACATGAACAATAGGCAATTACAGCAGTAAAATATTCAAGTAACAATACAAAGTATGGCATATTACTATGATATGTCCAGATTCTCCACCTTGGGTGTGGGGATGCACAGACTCTCATGACCTGGAGCCTGTGGTTCAGGAGAGGTTAGTGGACCTCGTGCTGAGGAGATCATCTTTTTGGGGACAGATTGGAATAAGTTGCTGATCTCATAAAAAAGCATACTGACACAGTTAAGGCCCTATCTGTCTCCTCCTTCCTCCTCCACTTCTCGGAGGTTTTCAGGTGAGCCTCAAAGAGAAACCTACTACTCTCAAAGGCATAGGTTTATGCCTTCTTCCATCCACAGCAGCAGGCTCAACTTCAGCACTCTTGTCCCCAGCAACAGCACCCCCCAGAAATCCCAGCCTGCTTCTCAGTCAAAGCAAGGGGATGAGCTTTTGACTGGCTCCACGAAAGCATAACCATAATCAAAGTGCCTGTCCCAGACAATCTTCCAGTAGGAAGGAAGCTGAATTTTTACCCCTTGTAACTTCCAACCATTGGGTTCTCCATATAGTCTGGGTGGGTTACGCATTCCATTGGCAAAAAACACCACCAAATTACCCACCAAGAACATTTTTCACTAGCTGTGAGCACCAGGAAGTACTTGACAGAGGAGCAGCACTCTGCCCTTCTAAAGGCCAGTGCGGTCAAACCTATTCCACCAGGGGGAGAGGGGAAGGGATTCTATTCCTAGAACTTCCTCATGCCCAAGAAAACAGGGGTATTTTATCTCATCCTAGACCTAAGGGCTCTGAACAAGTATCTGGTCAAGGAAAAGTTTGGGATGATTTCTCTGGGCATCCTTCTTTCCATGATTCAGAAGAATGATTGGACCTAAAGGATGCTTATACTCACTTTCAGATACTCTCAAGTCACAGGAAGTATCTCAAATTGAGTAGGGAAATGCCACCATCATTACTGTATCTGCTTCCAGAGTATTCATGAAATGTCTTGCTGTGGTCGCAGAGTTTCTACACAGACTTTGAGTTTATTTGCCAAACTTAGTATACCGCTTTTCACACATCAATAATTCATCAAGGTGGTTTACAATATTTAACAATGCCGGCCTAAAAATAAATAAAACTAAGAACTTCACAAGAAAAGAAAGGATGGAATGTAAAATAGCACAACAATCTTTAACCAGTATGCAATATATAAATAAGAAATTTAAGAAAAAAGTAAAAACCAGTGATACACCAAGAATACAAAAAAAAAAAAGAGGTCCCCCGAGATAGGTCTTCACCCAGAGCCAATCAGACCCGCAGACAACCATACCACTGCATAAATAACCATGCCTTGACCATTTTTAGTAGATTTTTTCCATCCTTAAATCTAATAGCAAAGAATTCCAAAATAATGAAGCCGCAATACTGAAAGTACTGTTACTAAGAAGAACAATGCCAAAATCTCTGATTGGAGGGAGCTACTAAAAGATTAGCCTGTGATGACTGAAGATGTCTAGCAGTTAAATAAGGAATCAACATTACAGTGGTTTTCCCAAAATCAAAGCCTGATGTGACAGTAATAAAAAGTTTGTGCTAAATTCTAGCAGTAACTGGCAACCAGTGTTGCTCTGTAAACAAAGGAGTTGCATGATACCTTACCTTTATGTTGTACAGTAACCTGATAGCAGTGTTCTCAGAGTTGCAGTCGATTCAGCTGAATCTGAGGGCAGCCAACTGATAACACATTGCAATAATCAATGTGCGTTATAGCTAGGTCTGCATTTTTGAAGTACGCTCTGAAAACTGTAACGCTATTCTGCATGCTATTTTAGATTCTTTAATTTGCAATTTCTATTTTGTATTTCTTATGTTTTCATTACTTTTTTAATTTATTTAGGGTTACATTTTGATAAAAATTTGCAATACAATTAATCGCAAAAGATATGTTCTCCCCCCCCCCCCCCCCCCCAACTGCAGCTGCTTGTGACTCTAGGCAATGGAGGGATAAGTGACTTGTGCAGAGTCACAAGGAGCTGCAGTGGGAGAAAAATAAATAACATACCTTTAATCGCGCAATTAAAATTTTAATCAAAAATGTTGTCCTAGTTATAGCTTAACATAGTAACATAGTAGATGACGGCAGAAAAAGACCTGCATGGTCCATCCAGTCTGCCCAACAAGATAAACTCACATGTGCCACTTTTTATTTGTACCTGTCCTCTTCAGGGCACAGACCTTATAAGTCTGGCCAGCACTATCCCCGCCTCCCAACCACCAGCCCCGCCTCCCACCACCAGCTCTGGCACAGACCGTATAATTCTGCCGAGCACTATCCCCGCCTCCCAACTACCAGTCCCACCTCCCACCACCAGCTCTGGCACAGACCATATGTCTGCCCAGCACTATCTCCGCCTCCCAACCATCAGCCCCGCCTCCCACCACTGGCTCTGGCACAGACCGTATAAGTCTGCCCAGCTAAAGCATGCCATAAATTATTTTTTGCCCTATTGTCTAGAAAAGAAGTCAAAGATCTGATCTAATCAGGAAAAAAAAAAGGGAGTCATAATCTTAGAAATATAAGGTGCAAAAGAAAGCCTAGAGTCCCAAATCACCCCCAATGAGGTAATTGTTCAATTAACCATGATAGATTGATTCAGACTCAGGGGAACAAAAGGCAAAGCCTATCCAAGATCCACATTAACATAAGAGTAGCCATACTGGGTCAGACCAGTGGTTCATCTAGCCCAGTATTTTGTTTTCCAAACAGTGGCCAAGCCAGGTCAGAAGTACCTGGCAGAAACCCAAAACGTGGCAACACTCCATACTACAAATCCCAGGGCAAGCAGTTGCGTCCCATGTCTGTCTCAATAGCAGACTATGGACTTTTCCTCCAGGAATTTGTCCAAACCTTGTTTTAAACCCAGGTGCACTAACCGCTGTTACTACATCTTCTGACAAAGAATTCCAGAGCTTAACTATTTGTTGAATGAAAAAATATTTACTCCTGTTTGTTTTAAAGGTATTTCCATGTAACTTCCTCGAGTGTCCCCTAGTCTTTGTACTTTTGGAATGGGTAAAAAATGGATTTACTTGTACCTGTTCTACACCACTCAGGATTTTGTAGACCTCAATCATATCTCCCCTCATCCGTCTCTTTTCTAAGCTGAAGAGGAGCTCTTTAGCCTTTCCTCATACGAGAGGCGTTCCCTTTATCATTTTGGTTGCTTTTCTTTGAACCTTTTCTAATTCACACTTCTTTGGGTCCAAGAATAATTTATGATCTACAAGCCACTGATTTATCAAAAAGAGTTTGTATTCCAGATTGGATTGAAGCAGAGTCCCAGACATCACTAGCAACCACCAACTGAATATCATCAGCATAAATAAGAGCACTCAAATCCAAATCCTGAATTAATAAGGCTAACTGAGCCAAAAAAAAAAAAAAAAAAACACTTAATAGTGGCCAACATAGAGCCTTTAGGGACTCCAAATACAAAGGACTGATCTATCAAACCCTGATCATTGATGATCATCCAAAATGAATGTTTTGAATAATTTGATCTAAACCAATTAATCACTTCCCCTGAAAGCCCCATCTCTAGCCTATTTATTAATAATATATCATCTATAATATCAAAGGCCGCTGTTATCTGAATAATCAATTCATCTTTACAACTTTCTTTGTATGTCAGTACTTCATCCAAAAGTTTAACATGTAGAGATTCTGTACTATGCCCATGCCTAAACCCAACCCAGACTGGCTGGGATGAAAAGCAGTTTCTTCCCAAAACTGGGTCACCTGTTGTGCAACCTCTTCCTCTAAAGGTTTTGCCATAAATGATAGATTAGCCATAGATCTAAAAACTTTGAGGATCATATTTATCCAAACTCGGCTTCTTCAATGGTGGAATTACAGAACACTTCCAACTTTCCAGAATAATGTCTTCATATAAGCTCTGATTCAATAAGTCCAGAAATAACTATGAAAAAGAGGACCAACATTCCATAAGCAGTTTAGAAGGAATTACATATGCCAGTGAAGAGGATGAGTTGACAGAGGCAGCCAATTTCTGCAAGGAAAGTTTAGTCAGAGGCACAAAAACTGAAATAAAGCTCATGGGTGCTTATGGAGCAAAGGCAAAGAAATCCAAAGAAGGAAGAGGCAGAGGGGGAAAACCGATGAGCTTTCATCATAGAGACTCTCTGCAATAATCATTCAGTTCTAGCTCTCTGTCATAAATAACTACTTCGGGTATTTCTGCTCCTAAAGAGCAAAGAAAGGTTGTTTTGGTTTTTTTTTTGTCATATCAACTTTACTTTTTTTTTTTTTTAATCATTTTACTTAATTACATTCACATTTATCACATAAATGTAAGGAAATACAGAAATTAATATAAAAAGGAAAACATTTTCTCTCAACAATATATATTTACATAATTGTCCACAATTGGAAGATCCAAGATCAGGAAAACAATCTTAAAGAAAATAAGAAAAACTCAAAATGGTTAATCTTACACTTCACATTTTCTGAAGGAGGAAGGTTAATCGGTTATTGCAGCCGGTACAGTGGTAACTGAGGGAAGTTGCTGCAGAGGATTCTTCATCTGTTTCCACAAACTCTTATAATTTCTTAGGTTCAAACAAATAAGTAATAAGGAAATAAAACACTTACAAGGGAATCGCATTAGGAAGGACCCACCTAGGGCAATGATTCCTGGCTTAAAAGCCAAGACCTCACACCTCCCAGTCTGCGATTCCCTTGATGTGTCAGGAAATATATGCATCTTTGAATCCAAAAAACTATCAAGCATGTATCGAAAGTACAATTTCAAAACATTGTTCCTATCTAAATCAAAGACGAAAGTCACTAATAATAACTCTATCTATAATTTCTGAATTTTCCAAAATGTCAGTTAAACTTTCATCTCTTTTCTCTGATAAAGAAGATTTTAAAGGAAATATAATTTTAGTCACCAAAAGGTGGCTATCAGAAGTTATTAGCAAAATATCAGAGAAATATTTCTTCAAGAATTCAGTAGCTGATATATAGGATATTATAGGTAAATTTATCATTCTCAAGTTATTTTCCCTTGGTTCTCCAGAAATTCCAATTTTTACAAGAAAGATAACTATTCTTCATTACCAAATTATCTGATTTTCATAGAGAAGCCATTTCCGTAATCAAAGTCTCTATTTTTATATCTTGGACTTCCACTTTGTTAGATAAGTATTAATATAAATTCTTTAACTCACATAGTGAAAAATTTTAAACATCTGAAGAAGAGAGTTATTCACATTCTGCTGCAGTTCCTATAGTACGTCCATTATGACATTATTGGCTTCACCAAGTCCAATTTCTCCACAGAAACCGCTCCAGATATCTTCAGGGGAAAGAGCTCACTCTCCAATCCCCCAGTTGGTTTATTATCCGAGTCTATGCTGGGCCAGGACCTCCTCGGGTCACATGAAAATCCTTACCCACTTCGGGCGTTTCCATTATTGACCTCCATAGCGAAGCATTACTATTTCCGGGTCTTGGAGGGGTCGTGCCAACAGGGGGACTCAAAGTCAGTCCCTCCACTGAGATTCGGCAATAAAGCCTTGCTGTTCCCCGAAGCAAGAACCGATATCCCCAACGTTATGACCCCGAATCTCTCCAAAATAGACTGAGAAGTGGTGGGAACCCCAGCCATGTTCGAGGAGGACAGCACCACAGCTTTGCCTTTTCTCTTCCCCATTCTCTGGGGAGCGTGCCCTCTTCTTCAGGCATTCTGGTGTAAAACGGGAACTCAACTAGCGTACGTCCTCCCTCAACGCCATCTTGGATCCTCCAGGTTGGGACACTCTTTGTCTGGTTTCTCCTCAGAGGCCTGTCTGATATGGGTAACCCTACAGCATAGCCCTCTGAGTCATTGAAACACGGAAGCCCCTCCACCACTTACAAGGTGGTGTCCCTTCGGAGGGGATATCAACTTTACTTTTATATGCTATCAAAGACTTCTTAGAAGTCTCCTGACTAAAGGCTGAGGGGACTTTTCGCAAGGAACTCCTAGCTGCACACGCTTCGTTCTTAAATGAAGATCTAATAAACAGTTTCACCATAACCAATTAACTAGGGGCATACATTTCCAAAATCTCTTTTAAAATCCCAAACAAATCAACTTGAACATTCAAATCTCCCATGTCATATTTCAAAAGACAGTCCACAGCAAGTTCATCCCTTTTTTTCCCCTAACAAAGGCAAAATTAGTCTAGTTTGTTTGCCACTGATAGGCTCTGGCACTAAGGTCACCTGAAAATCTAAGAAAAAATTATCCATCCAAGATTTCATTTCAACAAATCTCTTCACTCCAGAACGCATTCTATTCACCACTAGGTCCAGGCAATGACCAGCTTTGTAAGTCAGATTCAAAAATTGAATTACAGAATTTAAAAACAGGGCTTCCAAAGAAATAGAGGGAGCCTTCAGATGGATGTTCACACCAGTTCTTCAGAAAGGGAGACTAAGCTTCATCAACAACTTAACTCCTCGAGAGAGAGAGAGAGAGAGAGAGAGAGAGGAGGAGGAGGAAGAACTAATGGAGCCAGATAAAATAAAAAATAATAAATTGGAACTGTTCCTGTTACCCAGACTATCAGCACTTCCAAATAAACTGAAGAAAAGCATGACTTAAATCTAATTTTGAAACATTTATAACCTGAAGTCACTCCTCCACGTCTCCTGGAACGATTTCATGAAAAAGTAGACGGACACGCTGAGTCCATAGGCCAACTCTCCCCATCTTTCAACCAAGTCTGTCAACACCAAAATATGAAGCCAATGTTTGAGAAGTAAATCATAGACCAACATTGTCTTATTATGTAGACTCCTAACATTAATCATACCACAACAAACTAAACATGGCCTAGTTGAAGGTTGCATCAAGTTCGCCTTGCAAACAACATAAGTCAGATTACTTCTTACTTTCTTCATCCTTAACAGAAAAACATGACCAGGGTGACCTAGTTGTAATGGGATTGAAAAATACGCCGTACATACAAGTCCAAAAGCCACAACGAGTAAAAATTAAAAAGTCGGCACACACAGGAGTATGTAAAGAGACATTCCTGCTCCTTCAGCACGCTGACTCCAGGGTTAATATACTGGCACTGATGACAGGATCACGTGATCTGGAGAAGAGAGCAGTCCAGAAAATAACACCACAGGGAACTGGAACAAAACACAAGGCAACAAAAATACTCAAAAATAGTACCACCAATAAAACAAATAACTACAGAGCACTGCTGACTCCAGGTTTAATATACCCTATCTGCACGATTGGCTGATGAACACAACGAGGGAAGGTGCTCAAGAATCAATGCAGAGAATATTCAGGTGTTGGTACTGCTAGGGTTTGTCATCAACTACCCCAAGTCCCATTTACAACTGGTAAATTAATTGGAGTACACAGTTCAAGCTCAAGCCTTCTTTCCTGCAGGAAACAGCAGTTGTACTCATTGCAGTAGCATCTAAGGTGTACATCAGCTAGCAGGTCCGAGCTTGGCACATGTTGAAGTTGCCATATAGCCTCCACAGTGCATGTCATTCCCATGACACACCTCTGTTTGAGAGACCACCAGTGGACCCTTACTTCCCAGTGAGGTCAACGGGAAAGCTTGCAGATGTCATCTCGTTCACCCCAGAGCAAAAGAAGTCTCTACTCTGGACAGTTGGTCCAGTTTGACAATGGGATTACCATTCTAAATTCCTTTCTCACAGAAAATACGACAGATGCATACACTGTCAAATGGAAAGCACATGTGGATGGACTTAATAACCAGGGGATTTGGTCTGCTTTGAAGACCAAGTTTCAGGTAAACCTTCTGGAGCTATGGGCAATCTGGAACCACTCTAAAGGCTTTCAGAGATTGGTTATTGAGCCAAATGGTGCTCATTCAAACAGATAATCAACTTTCCATGTATTATGTCAACAAGGAGGGGGGTACAAGATCTACTCTTTGTGCTGGGAAGCAGTCAGGATATATGGAAGTGGGCCATCAGTCACAGAATGGTGCTTCGATCTCCATACCTGGCAGGAAAAGACAACAGTCTGGCTGATAGACTGAGCAGAGTGGTTCAACCACACAAGTGGTCTCTCAGCATAGGCATAGCCCACAGTATCTTCCGGATGTGGGGCACCCCCTCTGTGGATCTTTTGTCACTCATCTCAACAACAAAATCCCTTCATTCTGTTCCATGCTTAGGTTGCAGAACAGACGTGTCAGATGGCTTCCTCCATTGGGGGGGGGGGGGGAGGGCTTTTGTACACACATCTTCCTACCCTTCTAGTAGGGAAGACTTTGTTTAAACTCAAGCAGGATTGAGGGACCATGATCCTCATCGCGCCTTACTGGCTGAGACAGATATGGATCCCTCTTTTTCAGGAGGTTTTTTTTCTTACATTTGTACCCCACGCTTTCCCACTCATAGCAGGTTCAATACAGCTTACATATTATATACAGGTACTTATTTGTACCTGAGGCAATGGAGGGTTATGTGACTTGCCCAGAGTCACAAGGAGCTGCCTGTGCCTGCAGTGGGAATCGAACCCAGTTCCCCAGGACCAAAGTCCACCACTCTAACCACTAGGCCACTCCTCCATTCTGAAGAACTGTGAAAGTTGGAACTGTTTTCCAACCCTCATCACACAGAACAAGGGGTGTCTTCTGAGTCCCAGCCTCCACTTCCTGGTCCTCAAAATCTGGATGTTGAGAGCATAGAATTTGAATCCTTGCAACTTACTGAGGGTGTCTACAAGATCCTGCTGGCTTCCAGGAAAGATTCCACTACTAAGAAGTGTTATACTTTTAATTGGAAGAGTGAAGGCAAAGCCCTAGATCCTTTCTGACACAAAAATTACTTGAGTACTTCCTGCATGTCTCTGAGTCTGGTTTAAAAACAACTCTAAGGGTTCACCTCAATATGATTAGTACTTGCCATCACCATGTAGGAGGTAAGCCCTAGTTCACTTCATGAGATGTTAGCTTTTGTCAAAGCCCCCTGTCAAACCTCCAACTGTATCATGGGACCTCAACATAGTCCTCACCCAGCTAAAGAAAGCTTCTTTTGAGCCACTTCTATCATCTGAAGTAGCTGACCCATCTTGTAGAAGGTTTCATCATAACAGAGTAGTTCTCCATACGCATCCTAAGTTTCTTCTTAAGGTAGTGTCAGTTCCATCTCAATCAGTCAGTTGTTCTACCAATATTCTTCCCAATACCTCATGCCCATCCTTCTGGAAGTTCACTTATACACCTTGGACTGTGAGTGAGCCTTGGCCTTCTATCTGGAGCGGACTTAAGCCCATATACAATCCGCCCAACTTTTCATTCTCTTTGACCCAAACAGGATGGGGACAGCCAACATTAAGCACACTTTATCCAATTGGATAGTAGACAGCATCTCCACTTACACCCAGGCTGGGCTGACTCTTGAGGGCCATGTCATGGCTCAGTGTCAGACCCATGGCTACGTTGGTAGCCTACTTCAGATCAACCTCCATTGAGGAGATCTACAATGCAGCAAAGTGGTCTACAGTCCACACATTCACATCTCATTACTACCTTGAACAGAATCCCTTAGATTGTGAGCCCTCTAGGGACAGAGGAAGTACCGGCATATAATGTGTACAGCGCTGCGTACATCTAGTAGCACTATAGAAATGATTATTATTATTACCCAATGTGACAGTTGGTTTGGTCAGACAGTCCTGCAAAATTTGTTTAGTGCCTAGAATCCAATTTTCTCCCAGGCCCACTTTTCTTCTTTTCCAGGCTGAACCTTCACAACAGACTGTATATCTTAAGGTTGATTGGGGGGGGGGGGGGGGGTTAATGGCCTTACTGTTGGAAGTCCCTGTTGTCCCAGTGTTGTTTTATTCAGTGAGCTTGATAGCTAGGGATTCCCACATATGAGCAATGATGTCCTGTTTGTCCTTGGAGAAAGCGAAGTTACCTGTAACAGGTGTTCTGCAATGACAGCAGGACATGTATTCTCATATATCCTCCCTTAGGAGTTGTATTCTTCATTGATTGTCGATCAGTACTAATGGTCCCATGCTCACATGTTAGGCAGGAAGGCAACTGCACTTGTGTGGTTGGTCAATGTCAGAAGCCTCTTAAAAAGATATTATGCTGGGCAGGGTCCGCACTGGGGCTGTTGTCGAATGTTGTCACCCGCATGTGAGAATACATGTCCTACTGTCCTTGGAGAACACCTGCTTCAGGTGAGTAACTTTACTATATAGTAAGAGTGAAGAAAAAGGGACCTATTTGGATCAGAACAGTACATTTCACTTCCTTTAAACAGTGGATAATAATGTGCTGAACTTGAAGCTTTCTGTATCCTTAGGTTGTTGCTGCTTCTCAGAAACTTGTCTAAACAAAAATCTGTTAAAATCCTTAGTAAAATGGGAGGGGAAAGCAGAAGGATGGTAATAAAACTTTCCCAGCTAATGAGAGCACAAGGTAGCAGTCCCAAGCCTGCAAGGACTTCTCGAAAGAATATATCCATTTAGGTCTATGTAAACTAAGTCATCATGGGACACGCAGAGGCTGAATCTGTAGACAGCTCTTTAAATAGTAAATGTAGTTGTAAATGGTCAGATTTTTACTTTCTCAGTACTTAAAGTTTGGAGATTTAATCTTTCAGGCTGGACCACGCATGATCATGAGTTTGATGAGTCAAAAAATCCAAGAACTCAAAACATTACTGTATATTTATTCTGAAAATACAACTTTGCCACGTTACGTCTGAGTAATTTTGACCTCCCAAAGCAAATTGTTGCTTCTGCACGTAATATGCAAATATAAAGTAGACTGGCCAGCATTCAGATTTTCTGAATTATGTCCTTGCAGTGAGTTGCCCAGAATTCAGCTGCTTGTGCTCACTCTAGCTACATCTCTTCTATACTGTACTGT
Organism: Microcaecilia unicolor; assembly: GCF_901765095.1. Lineage (NCBI taxonomy): Eukaryota > Metazoa > Chordata > Amphibia > Gymnophiona > Siphonopidae > Microcaecilia > Microcaecilia unicolor. Next base: position 44,589,782 of record NC_044039.1, on the reverse strand, counting down.
CTCACTGCTACTCAGTTTTTCATATTGCTGTTTCTTTTTTAACAAATTCCTCTCTTTGTGCTTTAGGGAAGATGGTGAAAAAAGTCTGCCCTTGCAACCAGCTATGTAGTAATTATCTTTTTATTATCTTTTTTCATATGTGTATATTTGTGCAGCACTTACATTTTATTTCTCTGACTGTAAAGTTCTCCTTACATTCTCTTTATATTCTGCAAGCCAGTTCTCATTGAATCTGACATACTGCTTTTTTTCCTTAAATACGTACATCTCTGGTGACATATATAATTTACTCTGAGTTTGGGAGGGTAAAAAGGATCTCATATCCTCAGTCTTACCCAGTTCATCTGGTGGTTTGGCCAGTTGAATTAAAATCTTTTGCAACTTATGATGATAAAATTTGTACTAGCAAGAACTAGACATTTCATTTGCAAACAAAACCATTAAGAGCCTTCTTAACATTGTTTATTATTTCTAAATAGCTGTTACAAGTATGAAGTTCTTGCAGGCTCTTCCTGCCTCCATGCTGCTATCCTTAGAAATCTAATTGAGGTTTAAAGTCCTGATAATTAATTTAACCTGCAGATTTCTCATGGATGCATGTAAGGGTAAAGGAGTCAAGGGGTCATGGATCTGATATACTGCCTTTCTGTGGTACAACCAAAGTGGTTTACATTATTATTATATAAAGCATAAGCAACTGAAAGTTAGGCTTGGAGATATGCCTATAATATATACATTATCTATCCATCCCCCCATTTATTTTGTAAAAGAAAAAAATTATTTAACTCCATCTGGACAATATTCTATAAAGAAACTTCTTGGTAACAAAAAGAGAAAGCAATACTACAAGAAACATATATTTTAGCTTGTTCCTGTTTAATGTCCACTTTCAAAGGGATAGAAGTGATGCATGTATGTAAATTTCTAGAATGAATCGATAAGATTGTTCAGGAAGAAGTAGTGAGGGATAATAGATGGAGGATCAATATTAATGTCTACCACTGTGGAAGAGATGCAAGCAACGTAGAGAGTAAAACACAACAATAAACCCTTATGTAGCCAACATCACGTGCAGGACCCATCAGCACTTTAAGAACAATGGATCAGTTTTGGCTGTATAGCACTATGTTTCCAAAAGTTATATGTTCAAAGTGGGGTGGGGTGAGGCCAGAAATTATAGTTAATCTGTATTGTTATGCCAGCATTTTTAGTGTTCAGATTTGAGCATGTAGCTCCACTGACAATCCACTATATTGCGTGGTCATTGCCTTCACTTGAGACATGTGGAAATCCTACATTTTGACAGTTTAGTCATCTACTAGCCTTGATTACAGTGCTTGACATAGGACCAATTTATTGAATTCCTGTAGGTATGCCTTCTAAGTTTACTGTTTCAGCCTCCTGACCTGGGTAATAATTTGGTTTAAATGGAACACTTGCTGTAATTCCCCTGCACTAGTCTCTAAGCACAGTTAGTAGTGCACACATTTGAATGGAGAAGTGTTTTTTCAGAAGTAGGTCATAATTGGAATTTAGCAACAATGCTATTAAAATGAAAAAAAGCACTATAGTTAGCTTTGTTTAATGGTTTATTTTTGAATAAATTGGTGTAGTAACTGTGTTCACTTTTTTTTTTTTTACTTTTATTTTTTTATTAAAAATGTTTTCAACTTCAGAACATAACTTAATCAAGTCAGAATTACAGTAAGTAGCATTTGTTAGTCCACTTTAAACCAGCTGAAGTATAGAGAGCAGTGTTTAAACATCCTTTTAACCCGGATGCAGCTTGGCGAAATGTGGCCATCGTCGGTCATGGGTACACTTTGACATTTTATTCAAGGTTGGCTTACCAGCAATTCAACTTGAAAGTTAAGTAAAATATATTTTATCTGCTCTGAAGATATTTTAAGGTTGCTACCGCACTGATTATATTTACAAGTTTAGCGCATTGAAAGGCTTTTTTTTTTTTTTGTGCTTGTTAGCTTCTAAGGGTGTGTTTGCCCAGAGCTGGTTGAGGCTTTTTCCTTTCAGTGCCATCTATATGACTGTCGCATGATTATCTGAATTCTTTTTGAGAACAATGTTGAATTTGTTTCTGTGAGGGGCTCAGTCTCTCGGCGACCCTACTGTCAATAGCTGAGTGCTGCCTTTCAGAATATTGTATTGGTTTGTTACTAGCTCAGAGTCCAATTTTGAGCCACCTTTTAAGTAATTATTTCTCCAGACCTGTGTCTTATATTAATGAATTATGTATTAGAGTAGATATGACCTAGTGAAATAGATTGACTGACTAAATTCAGGAAGTACTGCAACTTAAAAATAGCTTTTGGCTTATGTTTATGCTGTACAAACATGTTTCATATGGAGAGGACTCGGAGTGTTTCTGTATTATATAGTGCTCTCAGTAGTTCCTAGTTCATAACCACATAAGTAAAAAAAAAAACTTTTTGTGATCCAGCAATGTCCTCCTTTGGATTTTCCACACAGGTGGAATCGACCTCTATTGCAGTAGTATTCACTTCCAGTCCTTGACGGTTGCAAAACGTTTCGTTTTCAGAATACCCCTAATAAGTGGAGGAGTGGTCTTAGTGGTTAGAGCACCAATCTTGACATCCAGAGGTGCCTGGTTCAAATCCCACTTCTGCCCCTTGTGATATTGAGCAAGTCGCTTAACCCTCTATTGCCTCAGGTACAAAATCAGAATGTGAGCCTTCCAGGGACAGGGAAATGCCCAGTGTACTTGAATGTAACTCATCTTGAGCTACTACTGAAAAAAAGATGTGAGCAAAATCCAAATAAATATGCATGAGGGAGATTTGTACGCATAGACTTACATTGTCTGAAAATTTATTTTGTACATGTTTGTTAGGAATATCCTGAAAATTCAATCTATTTGCAGTCATTGGACTGGAAGTAAACACCATTGCTTTAATGTGCTTTCCCCCACCCTCTAAATTCAAATCATCCATTGTAACAATAGTCTTTGATCAGAGGCTGAAAATAGCACTTCCTTCTGGAATTCAGCTATCATGAACTAAGTTACTGCTTTGTGATGGTGAGACATGTTACCTCCACAGCATTCACAGCTGACTTGAGGAGCAGAAGCTGTATTCAGCAATTAAACCCAGGTTCTCCAAATGCTACAGTGCTGGCCTTATAAGTACATTTTGTGTGCTGCAGAATTATAGTGCAGCACTTCCGTGCCTGCCTTTTTTGTGGAGAATTTTGCATTTTTTAAGTGGTATTATAGACTTAAGAGAGTAATATCTGCTTTCCTAATTTTTTTATTTTGAGATAACTTCACTTTTCTTCTTTCACCTTTGTTTATTATAGGGACTAGCAGCACAAACACCATTGGAAGTGCAGTGAACACCCAGGTTTCCCAGTCCCTGGCACCTGCAGTCACATCAAGTCGCAAGGGCACCTTTACAGATGACTTGCACAAGTTGGTGGATAACTGGGCCCGAGATGCCATGAATTTAACTGGCAAGAAAAACAAGAATCCAAGCCATCCCAGTTATGAGGTAATGAATCTCCTGTTCCTGATTGCATTTCTAGAGAAAGTAAGCAAGATGGTGGAGGCTATTATTAAGAATAAAATTGCAGAGCATATACAAAAACATGGACTGATGAGACAAAGTCAGCACGGATTTAGTGAAGGGAAGTCTTGCCTCACCAATCTAATGCATTTTTTTGAGGGGGTAAGCAAACATGTGGACAATGGGGAGCCGGTTGATATTGTATATCTGGATTTTCAGAAGGCGTTTGACAAAGTGCCACACGAAAGACTCCTGAAGAAATTGCAGAGTCATGGAATCGGAGGTAGGGTATTATTATGGATTAAGAACTGGTTGAAAGATAGGAAGCGGAGAGTAGGATTGCGTGGCCAGTATTCTCAGTGGAGGAGGGTAGTTAGTGGGGTCCCGCAGGGGTCTGTGCTGGGTCCGTTGCTTTTTAATGTATTTATAAATGACCTAGAGATGGGAATAACTAGTGAGGTAATTAAATTCGCCGATGACACAAAATTATTCAGGGTCGTCAAGTCGCAGGAGGAATGTGAACGATTACAGGAGGACCTTGCGAGACTGGGAGAATGGGCGTGCAAGTGGCAGATGAAGTTCAATGTTGACAAGTGCAAAGTGATGCATGTGGGTAAGAGGAATCCGAATTATAGCTACGTCTTGCAAGGTTCCGCGTTAGGAGTTACGGATCAAGAAAGGGATCTGGGTGTCGTCGTCGATGATACGCTGAAACCTTCTGCTCAGTGTGCTGCTGCGGCTAGGAAAGCGAATAGAATGTTGGGTGTTATTAGGAAGGGTATGGAGTCCAGGTGTGCGGATGTTATAATGCCGTTGTATCGCTCCATGGTGCGACCGCACCTGGAGTATTGTGTTCAGTACTGGTCTCCGTATCTCAAAAAAGATATAGTAGAATTGGAAAAGGTACAGCGAAGGGCGACGAAAATGATAGTGGGGATGGGACGACTTTCCTATGAAGAGAGGCTGAGAAGGCTAGGGCTTTTCAGCTTGGAGAAGAGACGGCTGAGGGGAGATATGATAGAAGTGTATAAAATAATGAGTGGAATGGATCGGGTGGATGTGAAGCGACTGTTCACGCTATCCAAAAATACTAGGACTAGAGGGCATGAGTTGAAGCTACAGTGTGGTAAATTTAAAACGAATCGGAGAAAATATTTCTTCACCCAACGTGTAATTAGACTCTGGAATTCGTTGCCGGAGAACGTGGTACGGGCGGTTAGCTTGACGGAGTTTAAAAAGGGGTTAGATAGATTCCTAAAGGACAAGTCCATAGACCGCTATTAAATGGACTTGGAAAAATTCCGCATTTTTAGGTATAACTTGTCTGGAATGTTTTTACGTTTGGGGAGCGTGCCAGGTGCCCTTGACCTGGATTGGCCACTGTCGGTGACAGGATGCTGGGCTAGATGGACCTTTTGTCTTTCCCAGTATGGCACTACTTATGTACTTATGTACTTAAGTGTATTGGTCAACAATTTCTATCTGAGCAGGACTACATAAAGCCTGTTAGTGAGTGGTGTCTTCCAAAGGTGCTAGGATGGACAGCTCTGCCACAGCTCAGAACTGTAGTAAAGTTTTTTTGTTTTTGTTTTTTAATTAGTAGAAGAATTTTATTTAAAAATCAGACATAAATATCCAAGAACAAGAACTAATAAGGTAACTAGAACAGTGTACAGTGTCCAATCATTCCAATAAACTGAGAATGACAATTCTGTATTTTTTTGAAAATAAGGTCAATATATTATGGATCAAACCATAAAACTATGCAGTAGACCTTTGGAAGATATTACCCACCCCACCCCGTGGATGAAGACAATGCAGGGTCAACAACAACTGGCACTCATCAGAATAGAAGACCCCCCCCCCCCCCCAAAAAAAAAAAAAACAGAATTTCATTTTTTTTTTTAGTATATACTATTTCCCCTAGCCCCCCCTTTGCCTCCTCAAAACAATATGCAAAGCAAAGTTCATTTACAAAGAGGAAACCCGTAAAAATGGAGCCCAAATTTCCTCCCACCTTGTTTGAGCTTGTCTTAGTCGGAGTCAACGTTCCGTATCGCAGACTTACCATAGTTTGGAAATTCACCACACCAATGGAGGTACTGACACATGCATCCAGTGCCTAGCCAAGTTAAAGCGAGCAGCTTGACAAGCATAGTGGACCAAGCTTGACAGGCTATGGGTGAGCCCCTGCGGCCTTTTACCAAACAAAAATACCACGGGTGCCTTTGAACATCACAGCCCAGCCAATCTTGCAGGCAGTCCTGAACCGCCTTCTAGTAAGCTCATGCCTTAGGGCAGGTCCACCAGAGGTGACCCATAGTACCCTTCTCTAGGCAGCCACGCCAACAATAAGGCAAAGCACCCGAAAACATTTGGTTCAGTCTAACTGGGGAAAGATACCAGTGATAAAACATCAAAATCGCATTTTCCTTAATGGACACAGCAGTAGATGACTTCAGCAAAGCTTTTTCCATAATCCAATCAGGAGATATAACTACTCCCAAATCCCACTCCCAATTAATCCTATGAAGATGATACAAGGGGACTTATTTACTCAAGTGTAGATATAGGCAAATAATGAGGCCTTTAGTCCTTTTTGAATCTTCACACAGATCTTCCAAGTAGGAATCATTTCTCACTATACAAGATCGAATAGTGGGGCTGGCCAAAAAGTGTTTCAACTGAACATAAGCATATTGGTCAGAGGGCGAGAGCTGATACATGGTTGCTAAAGCTTCAAAAGATATACAGTCTTCATCCTGAAAAAGCTGACCCCAGGTGTGCAGTCCCAAACGTGCCCAGCGAGAAAAAACTCCCCCACCAACTCCTGGAGGGAACAAAGGGTTTCCAGCAATGGGTGTATGACACGATAAAATAGCTCTAGCACTAACAAACAGGGATTCCCAATAGTGAAGGATAGAGAGAATCGAAGGGCACAGGTCCGGCGGCAAAAGCAATACTTGCGAGGCAACCAAATAAGATGCTTCAGAAGATGTGCCCCTAACATATGCTGTTCAAGAATAATCCATCACGTAGAAGGGGATTCATGAAACCATTCAATAGGTGCTCGGGCCTGAGCTACTCTGTAGTACCATAGTAGGTTCGGAACCGCAAAACCTCTACCCCACTTAGCCTTGTAAAGAAAGGCCCAAGGGAGTTTATCAGTCGATCTTGTATCCCATTCAACAATGATCTAGGGAGATGTAACGGCAACACCTGGAAAAGATACAAGAAACAAGGGAGAACGTTCATCTTAAGGGTGACTATCTGGCCAAACCGAGAGAGTTCCAGCGGGGCCCACCTATCCAAATCCCAAGTGACCTCACAAAGAAGAGTTGGGTAGTTGACCTGAAAAAGATTGTCAACATTTTTTGGCAAGTTAACACCAAGGTAGCAAATGGATTTGGTCACCCATTTGAAGGGGAAAGAGGTCTGTAAAGTCTCCACAAGAGCTGATGGAAAGCCTGTAGCCAACCCCTCAGATTTAGAGGGATTAAGTTTATACCACCGAGAACACCCTTAGTTCCTGACTTAAATTTGACGAGTGATTGATAGTAAAACATCATCTGCAAAAAGTGCAACTTTAAATTCAGCACCTCCACACTTCACCCCAGCAATATCCAGATTGGCCCTAATTGCCACCGCCAAAGGCTCAATAAACAAAGCAAATAACAGCGGGGAAAGGGGGCATCTCTGACATGTCCCTCGGGTAAGAGAAATGGTGTCGAATTACCCTTGTTAATACAGACACATGCTTTTGTCAAAGCATAGAAAGCGTGAATCCAGAGATGAAGCACCTGTCTGAGCCCATATCTAGACAGAGCCTTATCAAGAAATGCCCAATGAACCCTGTCAAAAGCTTTCTCAGACAGGGTTCTCAGGAGATATAGAGAGAGTCCTTCACGCCGAGATAAATCGAGTCAACAGTATGACACACATTGTCCATAGCCTGGCATATAGCTATAAAACCAACTTAATCAGGATTCACCAAGTCTGGGAGAACCTCTGCCAGATGGTTAGCCAAGAATTTTGCTAAAATCTTAACATCAGAATTAAGAATAGAAATAGGGCGGTAAGATGCACATTGTCAAGCTTCGGTATAACAGACACCCACATCTCCATCACAGATGGGAGCAGGGAGTTGCTCTCTCAGACCAAATTTAAGATCAAAGCCAAGTAAGGCATCAAGTCAGCCCCAAAAGCCCTGTAAAATTCGTTAGTAAAACCATCCAGTCCAGGAGATTTGCCTGTGGGTAGATTTTTAATCACAGACAAAACCTCCTGAACTGTAACAGGGGCATCCAGAAGCTCAATTTGGGTAGTGGAAAGGGTAGGGAGTTGTTTAGCGTGCAAGTAAGCATCTATCCCCTGCGTGTCAGTAGCTTGATCTGTTTTGTACAGGGCTTCATAAAAGTGTTGAAAGCGTTCCCTAATCTGTGAGGATTATGTAAAAAAATGGCCACTGTCATCCGTCACCCACAGGATATGTCGATCAGCCCTCGCCCATCTCAGCTTCATGGCCAGTAACCTACCAGTTTTATTACTATATTCATAGTGAGTTTGCTTCAAATGGGAATTGAGAAATTGTGTCCAGAGAAGGCTTATTTCCACTGGGCCTAGCACCCCCAATAATTTTGAAAAGTTGGCTCCTAGTAATATGGATGTTTAATTATCATCTTAAGCATAGTAAAAAAAAAAAAAAATAGGTATATTAAAAGCAAGAAGCCGGCAAAAGAATCGGTTGGACCGAGGGGTAAAAGGGGTGCTCAGAGAAGACAGTTATACGGGTGAGGGGAGATAATGATTGAGGTCTATAAAATAATGAGTGGAGTGAAACGGGTAGATGTGAATCGCTTGTTTACTTTTTCCAAAAATACTAGGACTAGGGGGCACGCAATGAAGCTACAAAGTAATACATTTAAAACGAATCGGAGAAAAGTTTTCTTCACTCAGTGTAATTAAACTCTGGAATTCATTGCCAAAGAATGTATTAAAAGCAGTTAGCTTAGTGGGGGTTTAAAAAAGGTTTGGATGGCTTACTAAAGGAAAAGTCCATAGACCATTATTAAAATGGACTTGGGGAAAATCCACTGCTTATTTCTAGGATAAGCAGCATAAAATGGATTGTACTTTTTTGGGATCTTGCCAGGTACTTGTGACCTGGATCACTCACTCAATAGTTAAGCTCTGGAACTCATTGCCGGAGGTTGTAGTAACAGCATATCTGCATTTAAAAAAGGTTTGAACAAGTTCCTAGAGGAAAAGTCCATAGTGTATTGAGTCCAACATGGGGAAGCAACTACTTGCATGGAATGTTGCTACTATTTGGGTTTCTGCCAGGGATTTGTAACCTGGATTGGCCACTGTAGGAAACAGGATCTTGGACCATTGTTCTGACCCAGTATGGCTATTTATCTGAGTAATCCTACTGTCTATGTAGAACATCTGTTACAGATGAGTAACTTTGCTAAATATTATATTATAGCCTGCCAAAGTAGCCACGTTACCTTTAATTTTATAAGAAACCTTTTAAGCCAGTGGGAAGTGAGTTTCTTTTGTCCTGACCAAGATTTGGCTGAGTCAGATTGTAGACACTGCCCTGATAATGAAATTCTGCATTAATCAATATTTTTATTGAGCGTGGTCTTTGTGTGGTATGCTTTATATCATATCACACAACGGCAGTTTGAATTTGTGATACCAAAAATGAATGCAAGCTCAGATGCTGTTTCTTTTTTACACAGATATCAATATTTATATATAAAGAAAAAGAGACACCTGAGCTTGCATTCATTTTTGGTATCACAAATTCAGGCTGCCATTGTGCAATATGGTAAGGCATCAGTGGCGTACCAAGTGGGGGCTGTCCACCCCGGGTGCACGCTGCTGGGGGGGTGCCCGCGCGCCTGTTGGCTCTTCGTTTTCATGCTCCCTTTGCCCCAGAACAGGTTACTTCCTGTTCCGGGGCAGAGGGAGCTTGAAAACGAAGAGCCGGCAAGTGCGCGGACCCCCCCCCCCCCCCCCAGCGGCGCGCACCCTGGGGGGGGGTCTTTCGCCGGGAGATCGGGGGGGGGGTTGCCGGTGGGGGGGGCGCTGCACCCGGGGGGCGCATCGGCGATCCGCCCCCAGTGTCAGCCCCCCTAGGAACACCACTGTAAGGCATTCTACCTCCTAAAAGTGATAACTAAAACCAGAGGTAGGATCTGAGTGAATTCACTGCTCTAGGAGTCAACTGGGATCAAGCATGAACAGTTGTCATGGAATAAAGCTTACTACTTATTGTGAAGTCAGAAAATGAGTTGATCTAAATACTTGTACGCTCTCCAGCTGGAATAATTGGACACCCCTACTGTTTAATGCATCCACCGACAGATCATCACTTTTAAATGGACTGCATTGTATGTGTCTCCTGTAATCCATTTATGCAATTGGAAGTGTACTGACAGCAGCCAGTGTACATACTGTATGTCTCTCTTATAATCCTCTAAGACTTTCTTTTCTCTGTTGTACAGGGCCCAGGCATGGCAAGAAAATTTTCTCTCCCAGGCCAGCTGTGCATATCAATGCCTCCAAATCTCGGAGGCCCCACCTCTATCCCTGCAGCATCGGCTACCTCTTTAGGCCATTACACAATGGGCATTTGCCCACCACAGCAGTATGGCTATCCTGGAGCACCATTCACAGCACAGTGGAGTGGAACCAGTGGCCCACCACAACAGACTCTTGGTCAGTTCCCACCTGTTGTTGCCTCATCCTTGCAGAATTTCAACATCAGCAATTTGCAGAAGTCTATAAGTAATCCCCCAGGCTCTAATCTGCGGACCACCTAAAAAAAAAAAAAAAAAGCCCAGTGGCAGCACTGGGTAGGACATGGAACAGGGCACTAGGAGGGAGAAAGGAAACCTTGTACTATTAGTGCTGCATTAAACTGGTTATATCTGCCTGAGGTGGAGGAATCTTATCCCTTTTTTTAACCATTTGTCAGCCCTCAGGAGCAAGATTCACTCCCTCCTCCACCATATAGCGCTTGGAGAACAGAAGAAAGGGGAGACATGAAAATGGTAGAGCTATTGATGTGCTTTTGCTGGGGACAAAAATGAGCTAATGAAACATTTTCACATCCATGTTGATAGTGGGTGGCTCAGGCATGAGGCTGTATCTTCATTACAGCACACTCTTCCCATCTCTTCCTAACCTTTCTCTGAACTAACCATTGCAGGTCAGGAAGAGCTGCCCATTGCTCTGTTTTCCAGATGGTTAAAAGCATTGTTTCTGCAGCCTAAGTGGTGAGGACACACAGGTAATGTGGCCCAGTGCTTGAAGTATAGGTCATTAATGCTTTAAGAAAAGAAATATTAACAGCTTTGACTACAGCATTAAAGCAATTTAAATTGTTTAAAAAATAATAAGTTCCCAGAGAACATGTACTTGCCATCAGTTTTGATGTGGAAACACTGTGATATAAAAATGTTGTTGGACAACAGTAGTAAAGACTAAAAAAGTGGAAAATAGGGGTTACAAAAAGTTTTTAAAAAGCTAGCTATATCTACTTATTGGAGACACTTTAACTATTTTTCCTTTGTATTTTCATTGTATTAGATAAATAAATGTGAATGTAAAATTGTATAAAGTAATGTACTTGAATATTTGTCTGTTCTCCCAGTATGCTTGCTGGATATTTTAGTGCCTTGGAATTTATTGCTTCTGCGATTAGCATCTCCTTCCTAGCAGACTAAAGAGGAGCAGCTGGAAAGTTTAAGGAATGTTTAAGTATTCTAGCTCAGTTGCTGGGGTAGTTGAAGGTTGTGTATTCTTTGGATGTTCTGTACTTTGTCTAACAGTAACTAGACTTTGAGAAAGGGAAGAGGATGTGTCCGCAGGTGTCGAATTGCATTGTGAAAGAAAGCTGCAGTCTGAAAGAGCAGAGGTTTGGGTTCCAGGATATCCAATTGCACTGACCTGAAGTGCTGGTGGTTGGAAGATATTTTATCGCTCTCATGGCATGAATGTGCTAAACACCAAGAAAGTATCTGAGGGTGGGGGAGTGATTAGTTCTGTAGGAGTATTCTCACATTCTTTCCTTTAGAATAACAAAAGGACAAACTCCCTTGCCTAGATTTTTCATCTGAGGGTAGGAACATAAGCAGAGAATTATCAGTGGAATGGGAGGCATTCTGTGAACAGGGTTAAGTTTTATGGCTTTTTTAAAGCTGTGAAGTTGCACAGAGGTGAGGAAAGTGGTGAGTGGGGGAAGATTGATTATTTGGATATGTGCTGGGGCCAGTTTTCCTTTTTTTTTCCTCCCCCCCCCCTTTTTTTTTTGTTTGCTTTGCAAGGACTTTTTGTATGACTGAGTTCCATATCTAAGGAATTTGAAAGTCATAGTGCTGCCTTTTTCATCTCTACTTTGCCCTTTTCATTATTTTCCTTTTGCATTTGAAAGCATACAGATTCCCTGTAAAATAAACAATTTTAAACAATTCCTGTAACCAGTATTACTATGGAGTGCTGCATTAAGCTGCAAACACTCTGACTCCTGGATATTCCTGTGAGGAGATGGGCTTAAGGAGTCATAGGAAGGGTGAAGCCCAAGAGAACAGTAGGAACTGTGCCAGCTCACTTAGGGATATGCGGTAGGTAACATCTCAAGAGTTGATCAGTTAGTCCCTGAGCTGCCATTTTTGTCCTTAGGTATGTCAGCCTTGCCAGTGGCTTTAGTAGAAGTTCACCCTGGTTTTCAGGTTTACAGCAGTGCCCTATTTGGAGCTGCACAGGCTGTTTTGTTTGGGTGGTGCCATTTGAGTGTGCAGGCTCCATCATTATAGAGAACAGAAGCAGAAAGGATGCAGTTGATTTCTCCAGTGCAGTTTCCTTTGTTTTCTGTACTTTTTTTCTTTTTTTTTTTTTTTAATACTTGATAACTCTGAAACGGGCTCTGAAGGAGTTACAGGAGTCTAGCATTTATGTTTGTGGAGATAAGTAAAGGGATTCCTGTTGACAAAGTGTCAAAGATGACATTGGAAGAGGGAGGGAGTTAGTTACAGAGTGCTCGAAACCTACACGCTACTTTTAGAGCAATGAAATGCAAAGTATTGCTTATTTGATATATTTTTTTTTATTTCTCTACATTTTGGTCAGGTAAATAGCTCTGTTTTATGGAGATATTAAAACCTAAAGGACATCAAGTTTTTAAGGCAGAGCAAATGGTCAACCAAATGCAGCCGAAGGTTATTTATTTAATTTTTTTTTTTTTTTTTTTCATTTAGTAAGTTTGACTGTTTTCATTAAAGAAGAAAATCAATTGTGCGCAAACTTGTTTTTTTCATTTATGTCCCTCCTGTGGAAAAAAAAACAAAATGAAACAAAATAAGCCGAGGAAAAATAATAAATGCTACTGAACTGTTAAATTATTTTGTTATTACTTTGCATATCTTTTTCACACAATCTGTTTCTGAATTACGAAATGTTTTCTTTACATTATTTAACATTGTACACTGTAAAAAAAAAATCTATAATAAATAACTAAAACCTGGGGGTTCTCTGCAGCCGTGAGTTCCATGTTTGCACTAAATCTTGGTGTCAAGCTTCCTGTAAGATTGTGCTTTTGCTGCATTTTGTTACTTTGTAGATGATGAAATGAAGTCAGTAAAATAAACCAAAAGTGATTTCATTGGATTTGTGGCTTTCAATTTTGTCTTGTATTTACTACTATCTTTTCCATAGCAAAATTAAGCCACTGTCCTTCAGACACTTTTTATACATATTATTTTATATTTTAAGTTCTACCAATGTTATACAAACATGTGTTTAGTAGTACCTAGAAAACAGAGTACATGTCAGTATTGACAGTGCATAAAGGTCGGCTTCCCCTCCGCCGCAGAGAAGTGCAGGTGACATGGCCAGTAAATATCTTAATGCTAAATACAGTAAGCAATAGACATGATAGGAATATTACATGCATTGTAGGCATATGGCTTTTAACCAATTAGAGCCAAGAGACACAGCAGTACAATATATCAGAAGAGCATTATCCATACTTCTTTAAGAATCGATCATTTAGTGATTTCTGGTTTGATGGGCTTTAGACCAAAGAAGGAAAGGTTCTCAACTTCTTTCAAAGGAGGCCACTCCATTATGTTTACTAGCAGTAAGATGATTTAGTGTGTAAACATCCAAGAATCGCTTAGTGTGTCAGAACCTGGAGTTCGGGGGGAGTCTTCTAGTAGTCAGCCACACTGAGCCCGCAAAAAGGTGGGAAAATGTGGGATACAAATGCAATAAATAAATAAACTCTGCTTGTACTACTGTAACCAAAACACTTTCAGGAGACCTTCAGATAATTCCCTAGGTGGGATCTAGAGCAGATATATTTTGGGATTGTATGGGAGAATTACTCCACTAATATCCTTAATTAAAGAGACACATCATAACCAAAAGGATTGAACCAAAGGACAGGACCACCAAGTATGTAAAAAGGCTCCCACAGCCTCACCAGCATTTCTCACTAGTGGGATACACATAGTACGAAGCCTCTGAGGTGTAAGATAACACCTAAACAAAATTTTGTTTCCATTCTTCTAACTTCAGGGAAAATCCCAAATCTTTCTCCCAAGAACCTGATGCTTCAACTTTGAATCAGGGACTGGTAAGAAGGACCTATATATTTTAGCCAATAATCCCTTTTGCCCTGTCCCTGCCTTCATAATCATTTTAAATGGAGTAACCTTAGCTAGGACAGCCTCCTGGAGTGAGGTAGATGTTACACAATATCTTATTTGAAAATAAATATAAATGTCCGATCAGGCAAACTGAAGCTTCTCTAGCAAGATTTGAAAAGATTTCATTGTAGAGCCGGCGTAAGCTGACCAATCCTAATAAGGCCTCTATTAGCCCATCCAGTTACCCCTTTCTTAGGCAATCCAGGATATTGCCTCAGTAACACACCTATTTGGGGAGGGGGGGTCGGCCATGAGCTACTTAGTTATTATTAATAGCTTACTGAACTGCAGCCGTCTTGTAAGTAAGCTTGGTACAGGAAGAGAGCCCATTCTTAGCTTACTGCCCTCCTATATTGTACCAAGGAAGATAGTCCAACCACAGTTGTGAGCACATAGTTTTGCACTGTATGAATCTACTATTTCAGGGGGGAGGGAAATCTGCTACACTGCACTAATGCTCATAGTTAAGTAGCAGCATAATAGCTGTTAAAATTCGATACCCCCAGACATCTTAGCAGTGAATAAGGACCCTTTGAAAAACTACTACTACTATTTAGCATTTCTATAGCGCTACAAAGCGTACGCAGCGCTGCACAAACATAGAAGAAAGTCTCTGCTCAAAGAGCTTACAATCTAATAGACAAAAATAAAGCAAGCAAATCAATGTGTAGAGGAAAGAGGAGGGTAGGTGGGGTGAGTGGTTACAAGTCAAAAGCAACGTTAAAGAGGTGGGCTTTCAATCTTGATTTAAAGATGGTCAAGGATGGGGCAAGACGTAGGGGCTCAGGAAGTCTATTCCAGGCGTAGGGTGCAGCGAGACAGAAGGAGCGAAGTCTGGAGTTGGCAGTAGTGGAGAAGGGAACAGATAAGAAGGATTTCTCCATGGAACAGAGTGCACGGGAAGGGGTGTACGGGAGGACGAGTGTGGAGAGATACTGGGGAGCAGCAGAGTGAGTACATTTATAGGTTAGTAGAAGAAGTTTGAACAGGATGCGAAAACGGATGGGGAGCCAGTGAAGCGACTTGAGGAGAGGGGTAGTATGAGTAAAGCGACCCTGGCGGAAGACGAGACGGGCAGCAGAGTTTTGAACCGACTGGAGAGGGGAGAGGTGACTAAGTGGGAGGCCAGCAAGAAGCAGATTGCAGTAGTCCAAACGAGAGGTGACAAGGGTGTGGATGAGGGTTTTGGTAGAGTGCTCGGAAAGAAAGGGGCGGATTTTACGGATGTTGTAAAGAAAGAAACGACAGGTCTTGGCAATCTGCTGGATATGAGTAGAGAAGGAGAGAGAAGAGTCAAAGATGACCCCAAGGTTTCAAGCTGAGGAGACAGGGGAAAAACCCTAGGAGGCCTCTGCCTCCAAATAAAGGAATGAACTTTTAGTCAATGCTCTCAGCACCCAATCTGGTTATAGGTATTGTGAGAGTCTGGTAGGCATACAGGAATCTAGAAAGACCCACCTTTTTTATCACTGCTATATACCCAGACCAAGTCAATGATAGCCTGTCCCAGCTAGCCAGATCTTTAGAGCCCTGAACAGTGGTAGATAAAGGTCATATAGTTGGGTAAATCCCCTTTCCAATTTGGATATCCAGATACTGTACCGGAGGTTTTGCTTTCCTAAAGGGGAATTCTTGAGATAAAGCCTGCATAACTTCAGTGTTGAGGCTTTCAGGAATTTAGACTTGGTAAGGTTAACTTTGAAGCCAGATAAAGTGCTTTCTCCGAGGACAAGCAGGCTGCTTGTTCTCACTGATGGGTTGACGTCCTCGGCAGCCCCCTCCATCGGAAAGTTTACTAGCAAAGGCCTTTGCTAGTCCTCGCGCGCCCATGCGCGGCCGTCTTCCCGCCCGAAACCGGCTCGAGCCGGCCAGTCTTCTTTCGTCCGCGCTCGGTACGGTCGTGTTACGCCGTTCGTGCCCCAGAGAGTCGACCTCGCGCATCCTTTTCGACGTGTTTTTTGCTGTTTTTTCCTTGAAAAAGTTCGGGAAGCGCTCCGGTAGTGTTCCGGAAGACCCTTTCGGGTTTTCTGTCCTTCCCGTATTTCTCAGTTTTTGCCCCGTAAGTTTTCTTTCGTTGTCGGGGTAGGCCTCTTTTGGCCTCGGTCGAGATTTTTCTCCCTCTAAATTTTGGTGCTTCAATTTTCGCCATTTCGGCTTTTGATTTCGCCGGCGTGATTTTTCCGCCCATGACATCGAAGCCTTCCAGCGGCTTCAAGAAGTGCACCCAGTGCGCCCGGGTAATCTCGCTCACTGATAGGCACTCTGCGTGTCTTCAGTGTCTAGGGGCCCAGCACCGCCCTAAGAACTGCAGTCTGTGTTCCCTGTTACAAAGGCGGACTCAGGTAGCGAGATTAGCCCAGTGGAACGTTTTGTTCTCGGGCTCTTCGTCGGCATCGGCACCGGAGGCATCGAGTGCATCGACGTCGTCAGCGTCCGGACCATCTTCCTTGGCTGCCGCTTCATCGACTGCATCGAGGCATCGAACCTCTGCATCGACGTCGGTGGTACCGAGACTTCGTCTGCTGATGTCGTCGGACGGAGGTGCATCGTCAGGAGTGCAGGTGAGGGCTGTCCATTCCCCTGCTGGTGGCGGTGAGCCTTCGGGTGGGTCTCCTCCTACCCTGAGGGCTCCTGCGGTACAGCCCCCCCGGGATCGACCCTCTTCGGTCTCGGCCCCGAGGAAGCGACGGATGGATTCTACGTCCTCGTCGGTGCCGGGGAGCTCCGGTGACATGCTTCGGAAGAAGTCGAAGAAGCATCGACACCGGTCTCCTCCCCATGTCGGCACCGAGAGCTCTGGGTCGCCGAGGGATTCGGCACCCAGCAGGCATCGGCACCGAGAGGACCGCTCACCCTCTGTTCAGGAGGTGTCGATGCGCTCCACTCTGGACAGCCCGGAACAGCCTCCTCGCCCGGAACAGGTTCTGACGTCGACGCCTGCATCGACCTCTCAGCCTTTCTCTGCAGCCGCTCTAAACGAGAGCCTCCGGGCCGTTCTCCCAGAGATCCTGGGAGAGCTGTTGCGCCCTACCCCTCCGGTACCGGCGGTGCTTGCGCCTCCGGTACCGTCGAGCGTGGCGCCGGCTGGCCCATCGCCCGGGTTGAGGTCCCCGACGTCGGTACCGCGTGCGGTGCCGACAGCGGCCAGAGGGACGTCGGCGGAGGGAGCTTCGCCGATGCGGGCGAGGGAGTCTACCTCTCGACGCCCCCACCGTGGACGGGGTTCCACCGAGTCGAGTAGGGCGAGGTTGCAGACGCAGGTTCGTGAACTTGTGTCTGACACCGAGGGTGAGGCCTCGTGGGAGGAAGAGGAGGACCCCAGATATTTCTCTGACGAGGAGTCTGAGGGTCTTCCTTCTGATCCCACTCCCTCTCCTGAGAGACAGCTTTCTCCTCCCGAGAGTCTGTCTTTTGCTTCCTTTGTCCGGGAGATGTCTATGGCCATCCCCTTCCCGGTGGTTGTGGAGGACGAGCCCAGGGCTGAAATGTTTGAGCTCCTGGACTATCCTTCTCCACCTAAGGAAGCGTCCACTGTTCCCTTGCACCATGTCCTAAAAAAGACATTGCTTGCGAACTGGACCAAGCCACTAAGTAATCCCCACATTCCCAAGAAGATTGAGTCCCAGTACCGGATCCATGGGGACCCAGAGCTGATGCGCAGTCAGTTGCCTCATGACTCTGGAGTTGTGGATCTGGCCCTAAAGAAGGCTAAGAGTTCTAGGGAGCATGCTTCGGTGCCCCCGGGCAAAGACCCTAGAACCTTAGACTCCTTTGGGAGGAAGGCCTACCATTCTTCTATGCTCGTGGCCAAGATCCAGTCTTACCAGCTCTACACGAGCATACACATGCGGAACAATGTGCGGCAGTTGGCGGGCTTGGTTGATGCTCTTCCCCCTGAGCAAGCCAAGCCTTTTCAGGAGGTGGTCAGGCAGCTGAAGGCGTGCAGAAAATTCCTGGCCAGAGGAGTTTATGACACTTTTGATGTTGCGTCCAGGGCCGCTGCTCAAGGTGTGGTGATGCGCAGGCTCTCATGGCTGCGTGCCGCCGACCTGGAGAATAGACTCCAGCAGCGGATTGCGGACTCGCCTTGCCGTGCGGACAACATTTTTGGGGAAAAAGTCGAGCAGGTGATAGAGTCTCTCCACCAGCGGGACACCGCATTCGACAAGTTCTCCCGCCGGCAGCCTTCAGCCTCTACCTCTACAAGTAGACGATTTTTCGGGGGAAGGAAGACTGGTCCCTATGCTTCTGGTAAGCGTAGGTACAATCCTCCTTCCCGACAGCCTACGGCCCAGGCTAAGCCCCAGCGCGCTCGCTCTCGTCAGCAGCGTGCGCCTCAGCAAGGCCCCGCGGCTCCCCAGCAAAAGCAAGGGGCGAGTTTTTGACTGGCTCCAGCAGAGCATAGCCGACATCCAAGTGTCAGTGCCGGGCGACCTGCCGGTCGGGGGGAGGTTGAAAGCTTTTCACCAAAGGTGGCCTCTCATAACCTCCGATCAGTGGGTTCTCCAAATAGTCCGGCAGGGATACACCCTCAATTTGGCCTCAAAACCTCCAAATTGTCAACCGGGAGCTCAGTCTTACAGCTTCCAGCACAGGCAGGTACTTGCAGAGGAACTCTCCGCCCTTCTCAGCGCCAATGCGGTCGAGCCCGTGCCATCCGGGCAAGAAGGGCTGGGATTCTATTCCAGGTACTTCCTTGTGGAAAAGAAAACAGGGGGGATGCGTCCCATCCTAGACCTAAGGGCCCTGAACAAATATCTCGTAAAAGAAAAGTTCAGGATGCTTTCCCTGGGCACCCTTCTCCCCATGATTCAGCAAAACGATTGGCTATGCTCTCTGGACTTGAAGGATGCCTACACACACATCCCGATACTGCCAGCTCACAGACAGTATCTGCGATTTCAGTTGGGCACACGCCACTTCCAGTACTGTGTGCTACCCTTTGGGCTCGCCTCTGCGCCCAGGGTGTTCACAAAGTGCCTAGCTGTGGTAGCAGCGGCACTTCGCAGGCTGGGGGTGCACGTGTTCCCATATCTCGACGATTGGCTGGTGAAGAACACATCCGAGGCAGGAGCCCTGCAGTCCATGCAGATGACTATTCGCCTCCTGGAGCTACTGGGGTTTGTGATAAATTACCCAAAGTCCCATCTTCTCCCAGTGCAGAAACTCGAATTCATAGGAGCCCTGCTGGATTCTCGGACAGCTCGCGCCTATCTTCCAGAGGCGAGAGCCAACAACTTGTTGTCCCTCGTCTCGCGGGTGCGTGCGTCCCAGCAGATCACAGCTCGGCAGATGTTGAGATTGCTGGGCCATATGGCCTCCACAGTTCATGTGACTCCCATGGCCCGCCTCCACATGAGATCTGCTCAATGGACCCTAGCCTCCCAGTGGTATCAGGCCGCTGGGGGTCTAGAGGACGTGATCCACTTGTCCACGAGTTTTCTCAAATCCCTGTATTGGTGGACGATTTGCTCCAATTTGACTCTGGGACGTCCCTTCCAAATTCCTCAGCCACAAAAAGTGCTGACCACGGATGCGTCTCTCCTGGGATGGGGAGCTCATGTCGATGGGCTTCACACCCAAGGAGGTTGGTCCCTCCAAGAACGCGATCTACAGATCAATCTTCTGGAGTTGCGAGCGATCTGGAACGCTCTGAAGGCTTTCAGAGATCGGCTGTCCCACCAAATTATCCAAATTCAGACAGACAACCAGGTTGCCATGTACTATGTCAACAAGCAGGGGGGCACCGGATCTCGCCCCCTGTGTCAGGAAGCCGTCAGCATGTGGCTCTGGGCCCGCCGTCTCGGCATGGTGCTCCAAGCCACATATCTGGCAGGCGTAAACAACAGTCTGGCCGACAGACTGAGCCGGATTATGCAACCTCACGAGTGGTCGCTCAACTCCAGAGTGGTGCGCCAGATCTTTCAAGCGTGGGGCACCCCCTTGGTGGATCTCTTCGCATCTCGAGTGAACCACAAAGTCCCTCAGTTCTGTTCCAGGCTTCAGGCCCTCGGCAGACTAGCATCGGATGCCTTCCTCCTGGATTGGGGGGAGGGCCTGCTGTATGCTTATCCTCCCATACCTCTGGTGGGGAAGACTTTGTTGAAACTCAAGCAAGACCGAGGCACCATGATTCTGATTGCTCCTTTTTGGCCGCGTCAGATCTGGTTCCCCCTTCTTCTGGAGTTATCCTCCGAAGAACCGTGGAGATTGGAGTGTTTTCCGACCCTCATCACACAGGACGAGGGGGCGCTTCTGCATCCCAACCTCCAGTCTCTGGCTCTCACGGCCTGGATGTTGAGGGCGTAGACTTTGCCTCTTTGGGTCTGTCAGAGGGTGTCTCCCGCATCTTGCTTGCTTCCAGGAAAGACTCCACTAAGAGAAGTTACTTCTTCCATTGGAGGAGGTTTGCCGTCTGGTGTGACAGCAAGGCCCTAGATCCTCGCTCTTGTCCTACACAGACCCTGCTTGAATACCTTCTGCACTTGTCTGAGTCTGGTCTCAAGACCAACTCTGTAAGGGTTCACCTTAGTGCAATCAGTGCATACCATTACCGTGTGGAAGGTAAGCCGATCTCGGGACAGCCTTTAGTTGTTCGCTTCATGAGAGGTTTGCTTTTGTCAAAGCCCCCTGTCAAGCCTCCTACAGTGTCATGGGATCTCAATGTCGTTCTCACCCAGCTGATGAAACCTCCTTTTGAGCCACTGAATTCCTGCCATCTGAAGTACTTGACCTGGAAGGTCATTTTCTTGGTGGCAGTTACTTCAGCTCGTAGAGTCAGTGAGCTTCAGGCCCTGGTAGCCCAGGCCCCTTACACCAAATTTCATCATAACAGAGTAGTCCTCCGCACTCACCCTAAGTTCTTGCCAAAGGTTGTGTCAGAGTTCCATCTGAACCAGTCAATTGTCTTGCCAACATTTTTTCCCCGTCCTCATTCCTGCCCTGCTGAA
This sequence comes from Microcaecilia unicolor, assembly GCF_901765095.1. Classification (NCBI taxonomy): domain Eukaryota; kingdom Metazoa; phylum Chordata; class Amphibia; order Gymnophiona; family Siphonopidae; genus Microcaecilia; species Microcaecilia unicolor. The sequence goes on along the minus strand of NC_044039.1, from coordinate 44,568,572 downwards.
CGTCAGCTGCACACATTGGACTGCAAGAGAGCATTGGCCTTCTACCTGGAGCGGACACAGCCCTACAGACAGTCCGCCCAATTGTTTGTTTCTTTTGATCCCAATAGGAGGGGAGTGGCTGTAGGGAAACGCACCATATCCAATTGGCTAGCAGATTGCATTTCCTTCACTTACGCCCAGGCGGGGCTGGCTCTTGAGGGTCATGTCACGGCTCATAATGTTAGAGCCATGGCTGCGTCGGTAGCCCACTTGAAGTCAGCCTCCATTGAAGAAATTTGCAAAGCTGCGACGTGGTCATCTGTCCACACATTCACATCTCATTACTGCCTGCAGCAGGATACCCGACGCGACAGTCGGTTCGGGCAGTCAGTTCTTCAGAACCTGTTTGGGCTTTAGGATCCAACTCCACCCCCCGAGGGCCCTGTTTGTTCTGTTCCAGGCTACACTCTCAGTTAGTTGGTAAATTTTTTAGGTCAATCTCTGTTATGTCCTCGCCGTTGCGAGGCCCAATTGACCATGGTTGTTGTTTTGAGTGAGCCTGGGGGCTAGGGATACCCCATCAGTGAGAACAAGCAGCCTGCTTGTCCTCGGAGAAAGCGAATGCTACATACCTGTAGAAGGTATTCTCCGAGGACAGCAGGCTGATTGTTCTCACAAACCCGCCCGCCTCCCCTTTGGAGTTGAGTCTTCCCTTGAAGTGTATTGTTTTGCTACATACTGGACTGGCCAGCTCGAGCCGGTTTCGGACGGGAAGACGGCCGCGCATGCGCGGTGCGCATGGGCGCGCGAGGACTAGCAAAGGCCTTTGCTAGTAAACTTTCCGATGGAGGGGGCTGCCGAGGACGTCAACCCATCAGTGAGAACAATCAGCCTGCTGTCCTCGGAGAATACCTTCTACAGGTATGTAGCATTCGCTATATGTCAACTCCAGCACCTCTGGTAATGCTGTGGGTAAGCCACAGACTACATAACATCTGCGAAAAAAAAAAGCTTATATTCACCTCCCCCCTTCCCCCATGTTTAGCCCTCTTGCTTCCTTGTTTGACTGAATCATAATACAAAAAGCAGGGGTGACAGTGGGCACCCCTGCCTAGTGGAAAATGATTAGGACCCATTGACTCTCACCCTTGCACAAGGTTTCTGATATAGAGCTGCTATCCAAGTCAGAAAATGAGGGCCGAAACCTGCCCTTCTTAAGTCTGCAATCATGAAGGGCCACTCAATGCAGTCAAATGCCTTCTCTGTGTCCATAATAAGCAAAGCATGGTAACCTCCCTAGAATGTGCCCAGTGAATGGGGTTCACTAGGTGCCTCACATTATCACCAGCTGTCCGCCCAGGGATGGACCCAGCCTGGTCCTCACAGATTAAAAATGGTAAGCACCCATTTAAACAGTAGCTAAGACTTCAGTCAAAATTTTTGCATCAAGATTTAAGAGGGAGATTGGGTGGTAGGAACAAAAATGAGATGAATCCTTTCTTGGCTTGTGTAGCACCATAATATCGGTCTCAAACATCATCTCAGCTACATTATCCCCCTCTAGTACCGAGTTAGAGGCGAGCCAGTATAGGAACCAGCAAGCCAGAGAACTCCTGGGCCGTGAACTCATTTAAGCCTGAGGCCCTAATCACTTAAGATCTTTAATCACTGACATCACCAGCTCCTTGAAAATCTTACTTTGAAGTCTCATCACCCTTTCCACATCTCTATATAAAATGCACCTCCAACGTTCTAATGAAGCCTCCACAAATCCCAATGTTCTAAATCCATGGTGGTGTAGATCAAAATTCGCCCATGAATGTTTGCTCCGCCCTCACGTCAAACGTGATGACGTCAAGGGCGGAACAATGGCACTCAACCAATCGCATCGCTATGCCCTCAAAGTCATCACGTTTGACGCGAGGGCGGGGCAGACATCGATCTACACCACTACACAAACGGAACTTTCGGAGGCTTCAAAAGAACGCTAGAGGTGCGTTTTAAATAGAGAGATGAGGAAAACCGATAGGTGGCTGAAGTTGGGGGGCAGGGGAAGGAGCACAATTGCTGGGTGGATGCAGAGGAGAAAGGTGGGGGGGGCAGGGGCACAGCACAATTGCTGGGTGGCTGTAAGGGGGGCAGGGAAGAGAACAGATTCACTGGGTGGCTGCAAGGGGGGGCAGGGGAGTCAGCAGAATCACTAGGGGGGGGGGCCAGGGGACAGACCAGAATCGCTGGGTGGCTGAAGGGGGGGCAGGGGAGTCAGCAGAATCACTAGGGGGGGGGGGCCAGGGGACAGACCAGAATCGCTGGGTGGCTGAAGGGGGGGCAAGGGAAACAGCAGAATCGATGGGGGGCAGGGAAGAGAACAGGTTCGCTGGGTGGCTGAAGGGGGGGCAGGAGAGAGCAGAAACGCTGGGTGGCTGCAGGGGGGCAGGGGGAGGCAGCAGAATCGCACATACTCTCTGCCTCAAACACACTCTATCTGTCTCTCAGATACACTCTGTCACACACACACTTGCTCAGTGCTGCAAACCACGCGGGGGGGGGGGGGGGGAGAGGCAGGGAGACCTGAAACCACAGGAGGGGGGGGAAGGGTCCTCAGACCTCAGAGGGGGCAGGGGGTCCAGAGACCACAGAGGGAGGGGGGAGGTATCTGTCACAAACACACTCTCTCTGTCACACACACTCACAGTCAGTGTCTTTCTCTCACACAGTCTCTTACACTATGTCTCACACTGAATCACATTCACTATGTCACACAGTCGGTACCAATTTCTTGAGCATTCATCCTTAATTCCATGGTGTATAGGTTTTAATAATAGCTAACAAAAACCTCTCAAATTTAGCCATCCTACCTCACCCCTTACCTGTAGGACAAGTTCCTGGGCTTCTTTCTGCCCTATCGTTCAACTAGGAGTCATTTCACTTCCAAAAACAATCATGCCTGGGATCTCCACTCAGCTCAAACGGACTGTGATTGGACCACACCCAAGCAGCCATGCCTGTTCCTACAACTGAGTGTACTGGTAGGGAGTGAAAAAATAATAAATTCACAAGAAGGAGTGGTGAACTTGAGAAAAAAATGTATACTTTCAGGCACTGGGGTTCTGTAATCACCAAATAGCCACCACATTCAGGGAATGAATAAAATATTTGAGCGCACTAATCCGCATGGGAATGTTGCCCAGAGCTATCCAGTCTTGTGCAGAACAGTAAAGTTAGTCACCACCAATGATCCATTTGCCTTCCCCCAGTTCCCAGAGGGTCCTCTCTAAGTTAGAGAAAAACTACCTTTGAGGTGCATTAGGTACATAGACACTATATTATAAATATTCTGATCAGAAGATATCCCCCCCCCCCCCGGCCAGGATCCTTACAATTCCATGTTCTAAGGGTGATTATCACATCAGAGAAGCAGATTGCCATCCCTCCTCCAACTTATTAGATGCACTTAATAAACCCAGCTGCTGCTGAGTATGTTCTAAACTTCAAAGGCAGGGAATCTGGTCTGATCATGAAGGACAGTACTGTAATAACTACTGCCATCCCATATCTTTTACATGTATTTTAGTAAGATAATCCAAAATCGGAAGATAAAGACTGAGGAGAATTCCCATGATAAAACTGGATGTGTTATAGTAATGAAGGCTAAAAGTATAGTTTATTCTAGGGCTGCAAGTTAATCACAGTTCATGCATTCATTATTAATTGTGATTACAAAATTTAAGCGCTTTGCCTGTCTCCTCCAAATATCACTTCTACACTCCCATCCCCTGTCTTTGACACAATCTGGCATCTTTTCCCTCACCTGCGATTAAACACCTCCCTTCCCCCCTCCCCCCATGCTTGTCAACATTAAAGGTAGTATTCTGACATGTCTGAAGCTTGATAAATGTTTTTTTAATCCCTGAAGCAGCTGCAATTAGTCTGGGAAATGCTGGCTGCTGTTGGAGAACCCACCGAATATATGAATAGCACAGCTGAGCTAAAGCTAAATCCCTACTGATTTATAGTGTTTTAATAAATGTAATTGAAAAACAGGAATTAAAATAATTAAAGAGGTGTGGTAGCCGTGTTAGTCCACTCTTAAAGGTTATCTACAAATAAAATAAAAAAGGATATCTACAAATAATGGGCACTGCAATGGGCACCAGGACAGCATCCCAATATGCCAACCTTTTTATGGCTGAGCTGGAAGAGACATTCCTGAATACATACCAGACCAAACCTCTAAAATACTACCGGTACATCGATGACATTTTAATGATTTGGACGGAGGGCAAAGAAACTCTGAAACAATTTTACTGTTCCTTCAATACATACCATCCTACAATCAGATTCAAAATTGACTACTCACCAGAAAAAGTCAATTTTTTGGACACCACAGTCTCAATCAGTAATGGCTGTATACAAACATCTATATACAAGAAACCCACAGACAGATGCAGCTACCTCCACAACTCCAGCTTCCACCCTTCATATACAAAAAGATCCATTATTTACAGCCAAGCCACAAGATACCACCGTATCTGCTCGGACCCAGAGGATAGAGACAGACACCTTGAAACCCTGTCTGCATCCTTCAAACAGAAAGGCTACAACCCCAAACTAATCTCCAAGAATATTGCCTCCTCCCTCAAAACACCCAGGGAAAATCTGCTACAGTACAAAGAAAAAAAAGCCACAGACAGAATTCCCCTTGTAGTGACATACAACCCAGAGGTGGAGAACTGAGGAAAATCATAAGAGACCTACAGCCACTACTCCAGGAAGATGAATTACTGAAAGAGATATTCCCATCCCCACCAGTGCTGGCCTTCCGACAGCCACCAAATTTAAAACACAAGCTGATCAGAAGTAAACTTCCAACACAGACGGAAAAAGAAAAGGGCACGTTTCTGTGTAACATAGCCAGCTGCAAACTATGCCAAAACATTTCACAAGACCCCACAGTCATTCACAAAGGAAAAATATTCAACATAAAGGACTATTTTACATGCTCATCTTCCAATGTGGTATATATCATTCAGTGTAAAAAATGTAACGAAGGATGCTATATTGGAGAAACAGGCCAGATGCTTAAGACAAGATTCAATCTGCACAGACATCACATGAAAATAGCCGGTGCCAGCCAAGCCCCCACCCCTGTGGGCCAACACTTCACAAGACCAGAACACTGCACCAGTGATTTCACAGTAAGAATACTGAAAGGTAATTTTAAAACAATACAGGAACGTAAGACCTTTGAAATAAGAATGATTGAATATTTTGACACCCAACAAACAGGACTTAATAAGGATCTGGGTTTTCTAACTCATTATAAACCATAAAGCTGTATTTCTCTGTTTATTTCCCTCCTCTCACCTACCAACACCCATTCTGTTAGAATATCAATGAAATGCTTTGATGTCCCCATGCATACCCCCACCCTCCCACTCTGTCAGACTGTCAAAGTAATGCTTTGATGTTTCTCTTATATATACTATCTGCTAACACATTTGCTTATTTCCGATCTGACGAAGAAGGGCAACCTTCGAAAGGTAATCAAGAAATGTATTAAGTTATGTCCAATAAAAAAGGCATCATCTTATTTTCTTTTCCATGTTTTATTTTGTTTGATTTCTATTAAAATAATTTAATCTATTGGAATATAAATTCAATTTGAGTAAATTGATTTAATAAGAGGCTTTTTATGCCAATGATTGTTATGCTTTTGCATTCAAAGTACTTCAAAAATACTCAGACGATTTTTCCTCCTTTTAATTTATAGTTCCACTGGTACCCTAGGAATAAAAGAATTGAATTTGAATCAGAGGTTATGGAATTATTTGATATGTTCAAATTAAACATATTTCCAACAAAATATAGAGCTGATTAGAATGCCATATCATATTACCGCAAATCATTCTTATATCAGGCACAGTTTGCATATAAAATACAAATGTTTCAGTAACTTAAAGAACATTAAAATATATGAAAAAAATAGAACCAAAGGGCAGGAAAAAAATGAAGTCATAATTAAGGAAAACTAATGAATAATTATAAGAAAGATTAACTCGTAGGCCCTCTTTAAGTCACAAAATACTGGTACTATTTAACACATTTATAAACAATCTGAAAATCAGAACGAATGAAGTGATTAAATTTGCAGATGACACAAAACTATTCAAGGTTGTTAAAACATATGCAGACTGAAAAATTTCAGGAAGACCTTAGGAAATTGGAAGACTGGGCATCCAAATAGCAGAGGACATCAGATGTGGACAAAAGCAAAGTTATGCACATTGGGAAGAATAATCCAAATCATAGTTACCTGATGCTAGGGTCCACCTCAGGGATCAGCACCCAAGAAAAAGATCTAGGTGGTGGTGTAGACAATACACTGAAATCTTCTGCCCAGTGTGCAGCAGCTGTCAAAAAAGCAAAGAAAGCAATGCTAAATAAGACCGAGAATACTATAATGCCTCTGTATTGCTCCATGTTGCTGGAACTCGTTGCTGGAGGTTGTAGTAACAGTGGTTAGCATAACTGGGTTTAAAAACATTTGAACAAGTTCCTGGAGGAAAAGTCCATAGTCTGCTATTGAGACAGACATGCGGAAGCCACTGCTTGCCCTGGGATTGGTAGCATGGAATGTTGATACTATTTGGGTTTCTGCCAGTACTTGTGACCTGGACTGGCCAATGTTGGAAACAGGATACTGGGCTAGATGGACCATTGGTCTGATCCAGTATGGCTGTTCTTGTTAAGGAATAAAAATGCTCACACAATCTATAAAAGTACACAGCCAAACTACATACCCTGAACTTTCATTGACTGATAGTTTCCATAGTAAAATTTCTAGCATTGAAATTTTAAATCAAACAACAAAATATATAACTTTTGGAATCGGTGGAAACGTCCTCAAATGGTTCAAAGGCTTCCTAACCACTCGATCTTACCAAGTGATATCTAACTCGACCACCTCAGACACATGGACACCTACATGTGGAGTCCCCCAGGGATCCCCCCTCTTGCCGACTCTCTTCAACCTAATGATGACACCCTTAGCCAAATTATTATCCAATCAAAACCTCAATCCATACATATACGCAGATGACGTAACGATCTACATCCCATTTAAAAATGATCTAACAGAAATTACCAACGACATCAATCAAAGTTTCCATATCATGCATTCATGGGCAGATGCATTTCAGCTGAAACTTAATGCAGAAAAAACGCAATGCCTTATACTCACCTCACAAAATAACAAGAACAAATTCACCGAAGATGGCGTCCGTGTGAGGGAGAGTTACACGTCGGCTCTCAAGCTCCAGGCTTCGCTCCAGTAGTGTGCATTTTCTCTCACCTGATATTATGAAGAGAAAGGGGAAAGTTGGGGCAAAAGCCGCCGCGAACCCTGGCGGAAACCCGACGCTCTGGCAGCCGACCCTGGAATCTTTTGGCCTCCGTGCATCGGGAGCCCTGGCACCAGCTTTGGTTGGATCCCCAGGACAACAGGAGGATCTTAGCCTAGAGGCGACGTCTTTAAGTCCGCCTCTTCAGGCTGCACTGCCGAGACCGAGCGGTGAGACGGGAACAATGGGAGAACCTCAGACAGGTCTTCTGGAGGTTAGCGGCGGCCCCATTGGATTCTTGACTCCTGGAGGAACGTCATCTGGAGAGAGGGCAGGAGGTACTGATTCCTCGCCCTCCCCTGCCAGGAAACCCCGCTCAGTGTGCTCGGCGTGAGGAGTAGACCTGCAGCAGTAATTTGGAGGCCCTCTGGGAGGTGATTCAGACCATCAATTCATCTCTACTACAATTAACTAATTCCTTTAACTCAGAAGTGAAAGATTTCAAAACATTTCAGCAAACGATGGAATCGAAGGCTCAGGAGCAGGAAAGAAAATGTGAGTCAAATTTGCATGAGATAAAGAGTTTACAGACAGTTGTTGCTAAAATGGTAACAGATAAAGATTCAACTCAAAGGAAAATTTAATTTTTCGATAATCAACTCAGGCGTAACAACCTGAGATTCCTAAACTTTCCAAAGACTCCTTTAATATCACCAATAGAAATGTTAAAAAAAGTACTTCATTGAAGTGCTTCGTATTCCTAAAGAAGCTATGCCTCCAATTATAAAAGCTTTTTACATTACAGGAGCTAATACAGCTCGAACAGAAGCTCCAGAATTGAATGTATCACAACTTTTAGAAACATCTTTAGAAATAATAACGGAGCGCACAACTCTCCTTGCTACCTTTGCATTCGAGACTGATAGAAACCATGTTTATAGACTCTACTTCAGACATATCTCAACCCAGTTTTTCAGATCAAAAATACAAATTTTTCCTGACCTCAGTAAAAATACTCAGAGGAGGAAGAGAGAATTTCTAGGACTTAGGTCTCGGGTTCTCTCCCTAGGCGGTACCTTTAAATTAAAATTCGCTTGTAGATGTATAATTTTCCTGAATGCTGTATATTATGTATTTTTTGAACCAGATAAACTGCGTCAGTTTATAGTTGCTAAAGAGAGTGGAGATGAAAGAGGCCCGGTCACCCCAGTAGGGAGCTGAAACCGCAAGCTGGGAATGGTCTCTGTCCTCACAGTTTAAAGAGTTTACTCTTAAATTTCAATGTACAAATTTCTTGTGTCTTGACCATATTATTGTGGACTAAGTAACAATATAATTTCTTATTTGTTCCTTGATGTAAAGGACAAAATATTTTTCCTTTATATTTTCTTGATTTTCCTGCATTTATATTATGTAAATGTTTATTTTGAAATAATAAATAATAAAAAAAAGAACAAATTCACCACCATAAACACTCCAAAACTATCCCTTCCCGTATCAGAAACCCTGAAAATTCTCGGAGTCACCATCGATCGACATCTTACACTTGAAAGCCATGTGAAAAATACAACTAAAAAGATGTTCTACTCAATGTGGAAACTCAAAAGGATAAGACCTTTCTTCCCAAGGACCATCTTTCGGAACCTAGTACAATCAATAGTGCTTAGTCACATGGACTACTGCAATGCACTTTATGCTGGCTGCAAAGAACAAATAATCAAGAGACTGCAAACTGCCCAGAACACTGCAGCCAGACTCATCTACGGAAAAACAAGATATAAACGTGCTAAACCCCTAAGGGAGAAACTACACTGGCTCCAACTTAAAGAACGAATTACGTTCAAGGTATGTTCCCTGGTTCACAAAATCATCCATGGAAATGCCCCAGCCTACATGTCAGACCTGGTAGACCTACCACCCAGGAACGCTAGAAGGTCATCCCGTACATTCCTCAACCTTCACTTCCCCAGTTGCAAAGGCATAAAATACAAACTAACATGTGTCAAACTTCTCTTACCTGAGTACACAGCTATGGAATGCACTGCTACGCATCTTAAAAACTACTTATGAACTAACCAACTTCCGCAAATCCCTGAAAACCCACCTATTTAACAAGGCATGCCAATAAAATCAGCTACTACCAATGTAATACATCACAACCTACCTACTATCAAGAATGTGTTTGTCTATTTCTGTTTTTTTGAACTTGATCACGGTACATTCCATGACATCTCTACCCACCTATTATCAACGATTACCTACTATTCAGAAATGTTTTGCTTATATCTACTTGTTTAAATCTTGAACATGTTACCTTATGACACCTGTATCTATTACCAAAACTGTTTTGCTTCTTACATCCAGTTGTTAATACTCGAGTTTGTTATTCTCTATATAACAACAATAACTCTGTAAGCCACATTGAGTCTGCAAAGAGGTGGAAAAATGTGGGATATAAATGCAATAAATAAATATAAAAAATACAATTCTAAAGTATATGTCACTGTCCAAATGGTTATAAGATACTGCATGTTCCTAGACAGGGTAAGAGAGGCGGATACCTTGTAATTTTGTATAGATCTTTTGTTTTTTTACAATTAGTTTGGTTGAAAAACTTTCTACACCTTCTTTGGAGGTTATATATTGTTCAGGACTCTGCATTCTTAGGTACACTATGATGTGTTGTTGTTTATAGCCCCCCAAGAAAATAGGCAACTTGCAGCGATACCTTACAGTATTGTATCTAAATGTGCTGCAATATTCAGCCACGTTGCTTGTTGGAGATGTTAATTTACATCTTGAAAATTCATTAGGTACTCAAGTTTGGGAGTTTCTTGATTTTTTTTTTTTTTAATACTTTAGGGTTTGTTAGGCCAAATATACCTAGGTCCCACAACAAAAGCCATACCTTGAGATATCCTATTTCAATTTACAGGATTTTACTTTAACTGTTAATAATTGCATTTCGTTACTTTGGACTGCTCACTTTTTTTTTTTTATTTGATGTTACTATTCTTTGGCGAGAACCAGGTATTAAGAGAAGAAGATCTAAAGTTTTGAGGAAAATTAGAGGTAAGATAGATGTTAAACAATTGTGGAACAAATTACATACACTGAGATTATCTCCCCAAATGATTTATTTCATAATTGGTATGACTGTTCACACATACTTGATGTCATAGCACCTTGTACACCCAAGATTACAATCTCACGTGAGTCAGAGAAATGGTTTCATGATTAACTTTTATCTTTAAATCAAGTCTGTAGAAAGTATGAACAAGTCTGGAGAAAACAATTTGGCGATCAAAGATATCATATAAACAACCGATAAAACGAAATGTGAATTTTACTCTAATCAAATAGGGGACAATCCTAGTAACATATAATAACATAGTATGGTCCATCCAGTCTGCCCAACAAGATAAACTCATTTACATGGTATGTGATACTTTATTTGTATACCTGAGTTTGATTTGTCCTTGCCTTTCTCAGGGCACAGACCGTAGAAGTCTGCCCAGCACTGTTCTTGTACTAAGTTCAGAAGCTAACGTCGAAGCCCCTTAAAATTTACACTCCAGCCCATCCCTATCTATTTAGTCACAATCGCGGCATAGACCGTAGAAGCCTGCCAGGCTCCCATTTTGTTTCCCAATTACCGGCGTCGCCACCCAATCTCCGCTAAGATTCCACGGAACCATTCCTTCTAAACAGGATTCCTTTGTGTTTATCCCACACATGTTTCAATTCCATTACTGTTTTCATCTCCACCACCTCCCGCAAGAGGGCATTCCACATATCTACCACCCTCTCGGTGAAAAAAATACTTTCTGACATTAGTCCTGAGACTGCCCCCCTTCAACCTCAATTCATGTCCTCTAGTTCTACCACCTTCCCATCTCCGAAAAGGTTCATTTACGGATTAATACCTTTCAAATATTTTAACGTCTGTATCATGTCACCCCTGTTTCTCCTTTCCTCTAAGGTATACATGTTCAGGTCAACAAGTCTCATACGGTTTGCAACGCAAATCTCATACCATTTTTGTAGCTTTTCTTTGCACTGCTTCCAGTCTTTTTACATCTTTAGCAAGATACGGCCTCCAAAACTGAACACAGTACTCCAAGTGGGGCCTCACCAATGACTTGTAGAGGGGCATCAACACCTCCTTTCTTCTGCTAGTTATGCCCCTCTCTACGCAGCCTAGCATACTTCTGGCCACGGCCGTCGCCTTGTCGCATTGTTTCTTCACCTTCAGATTCTCCTACACCAACACCCCAAGGTCTCTCTCCTGAGTCGAGCTTACTAATCTCTCCCCTCCTATTCAGTATCCCTCTTTTGGGTTTCTGCACCCCATTGAGTTCAAGATCTGCATGACCGTACACAAAATCATTCACGCAGGTGCCCCACTCTACATGCTAAACCTAGTGGACCTACCTCCCAGAAATGCCAAAAGATCAGCCCGCAAATTCCTCAACTTGCACTTCCCCAGCAGTAATGAATTAAATACAAGCAGGCATACGCTACTACCTTCTTGTACAGGAGTACACAGCTATGAAACGCACTACCCACAGCCCTGAAAACCATGGATGATCTAATTAACTTTCGCAAATCTTTGAAGACACATCTCTTCAACAAAGCCTACAAAGAGAACCCTTAACGACACAAAATCACCACACCAACCCACCCAGATATCAAAATACACGTCTTACACTACCCTATCTAACACCTTCTTCTCTAGTTCTTCATCCAATCTCTGCTTATTACCGATTGTATCTAAGATCCTGTCATGACTATGTCATAACAACACTCTGTAAGCCACATTGAGCCTGCAAATAGGTGGGAGAAAATGTGGGGTACAAATGCAATAAATAAATGTGCATCACTCTACACTTCTTGGCATTAAATTTTAACTCACCTAATTGTTGTAACAATTTATAATCAGAGTACAAGCTAAATACTAAATCACTCAAAGTACCTCCAAGTTCGTGACTATATAAATGTAATTTATAAACATCATGTGTCCATGAAAGAACTAGACTAATACTTCGAAACTCACATCCACTCACACAACAGCATTCATACCTGGTGTACTTCTACTGAAAATTTACAATAGCAATTAGATTTTCATCAATCTGAACAGACAAGCACTATATGATCTTAGTAGTCCAATATACACGTGGAATGTCTCTTCACGTAATATAAGTACATAAGTAATGCCACACTGGGAAAAGACCAAGGGTCCATCAAGCCCAGCATCCTGTCCACGACAGCGGCCAATCCAGGCCAAGGGCACCTGGCAAGCTTCCCAAACGTACAAACATTCTATACATGTTATTCCTGGAATTGTGGATTTTTCTCGTCCATTTAGTAGCGGTTTATGGACTTGTCCTTTAGGAAACTGTCTAATCCCTTTTTAAACTCTGCCAAGCTAACCGCCTTCACCATGTTCTCTGGCGACAAATTCCAGAGTTTAATTACGCGTTGGGTGAAGAAAAGGTTTCTCCGATTTGTTTTAAATGTACTACACTGTAGTTTAATCGCATGCCCCCTAGTCCTAGTATTTTTGGAAAGCGTGAACAGACGCTTTCCTGTTCCACTCCACTCATTATTTTATTTACCTCTATCATGTCTCCCCTCAGCCGTCTCTTCTCCAAGCTGAAAAGCCCTAGCCTCCTTAGTCTTTCTTCATAGGGAAGTCGTCCCAACCCTGCTATCATTTTAGTCGCTCTTCGCTGCACCTTTTCCAATTCCACTATATCTTTCTTGAGATGCGGCGACCAGAATTGAACACAATACTCAAGGTGCGGTCGCACCATGGAGCGATATAACGGCATTATAACATCCTCACACCTGTTTTCCATACCTTTCCTAATAATACCCAACATTCTATTCGCTTTCCGAGCAGCACCACACTGAGCAGAAGGTTTCAGTGTATTATTGACGACGACACCCAGATCCCTTTCTTGGTCCGTAACTCCTAACGTGGAACCTTGCATAACGTAGCTATAATTCGGGTTCTTTTTTCCCACATGCATCACCTTGCACTTGCTTACATTAAACGTCATCTGCCATCTAGCCGCCCAGTCTCCTCCATCACCTTAGTAATTATAGTTTGAGGAACAGAGGACTATTACTGATTGTCCAAACAAATGTTTCACAATAGAAGATTAATTCAAATATCTCTTATTTGCTGTTATGTAATGAACTTTAGTACATGAATACCTAATCCTCTCTATCTCCATACCTTTAACTATGTATTTCTCTTTTCCGGAATTGGTACTCACCATTACGGAACAATGTAAGCCACAATGAGCCTGCAAATAGGTGGGAAAATGTGGGATACAAATGCTACAAATAAATAAATAAACAAACTATAATGAGCGTGGAAAAGATAATCAGCTGAATTGATCTACTGTGTATATACTGCTTCGATAGCCTTCCCTGGACAGAACAGGGCTTCACACCTGGGAAAGCGTTGTGCTGTTTGATGTATCTTTATGCAATCTGGAACAACGGATTATGAAAAACAGTGGCTTTTTAATTAAGCACTATTGAACAAGGTTTGCTGTATTACATGAAGAGACATTCCATGTGTATATTGGACTATTAAGATCATATAGTGCTTGTCTGTTCAGATTGATGAAAATCTAATTGTGATGTAAATTTTCAGTAGAAGTACACCAGGTATGAATGCTGTTGTGTGAGTGAATGTGAGTTTCGAAGTATTAGTCTAGTTCTTTCATGGACACATGATATTTAATAAATTACATTTATGATATTTAATAAATTACATTTATATAGTCATGAACTTGGAGTACTTTGAGTGATTTATTAAATTTTAACTGCCAGACCCTCGACCATTCTTCTAAGGTTCGGAGATCCCTTCTCATCGTTTCTACTCCCTCCAGGGTATCCACTCTATTGGCTATTTTCGTGTCATCCACAAAAGGCACACCTTTCCTTCTAACCCTTCAGCAATATTTCCCACAAATATATTAAACAGAATAGGCCCCAGCACTGACCCCTGAGGAACTCCACTGCTCACCTTTCTTTCCTCCAAGCAGATTCCATTTACCACCACCCTCTGCCACCTCTTGGTCAACCAGTTTCTTATCCAGTTCACCACTTTCGGTCCTAAGTTCAACCCTTTTATCTTATTCACGAGTCTTCTGTGGGGAACTGTATCAAAGGCTTTGCTGAAGTCCATTGCATCTAGCGCACATCCTTCATCCAGTTCTTTGGTCACCCAGTCAAAGAAGTCAATAAGATTCATTTGGCAGGATTTTCCTTTGGTAGAGCCATGTTGCCTCGGGTCCTGTAATCTGTCGGCTTCTAGAAAGTTAACTATCCTTTATTTCAGCAGTGACTCCATTATTTTTCCTACCATTGACGTGAGACTTACCAGTCTGTAGTTTCCCACTTCTTCTCTGTCTCCACTTTTGTGAAGAGGGACCACATCCGCTTGTCTCCAATCCCGCGGAACCTCTCCCGTCTCTAAAGATCTATTAAATGAATCTTGAAGAGGTCCCGCAAGGACCTCCCTGAGCTCTCTCAGTATCCTGGGATACATCCGGCCCCATAGCTTTGTCCACCTGTTTATAAACTCTTTCTTCCATAAACGGCGCAGTATCCACTCCATTCCCAGATGTTCCCTTGGCAGCCAACCACAGTCCTTCACCAGGATTTTCCTCTGTGAACACCGAAGAGACATAATTGTTTAGCACGTTCGCTTTATCTTCATCACTCTCCACATAACCATTCTCATCTTTCAGTCTCGCAATTCCATTCCTATCTCTTCTCCTTTCTCCAATATATCTGAAAAAGGTCTTGTCACCTCTCCTTACATCTTTAGCCATTTTTTCTTCTGCTCGCGCTTTCGCTAGCCGTATTTCCCTCTTTGCTTCTTTGAGTTTAATCCGATAATCTTTTCCGTGATCCTCTCGTTGCATTCTTTTGTATTTCTTGAACAAAGCCTCTTTTGCTCTTATATTTTTCAGCTAATTGTTTAGAGAACCATATAGGCTTCCTGATTATCTTGTTTTTGATTACTTTCCTCACAAAAAGATTGTCGCCATATTTATAGCAGCCTTTAGCTTGGGCCAGTGTTTTTCCACATCTCCTGTGCCTTCCCACGCCAACAGCTCCTTCTTCAGGTATTCCGCCATGTTATCAAAATCAGTACATATGAAATCCAGTACTTTGAGTTTTGTGTGTCCGCACTCCGCCTTCACCCTTATTTCAAACCATACGGTGTGTTGATCACTATTACATAGGTGGGCACCCACCCGGATATTGGAAACACTACCCCCATTCATGAGCACTAGATCCAGCACCAACCCTTCCCTC
Source organism: Microcaecilia unicolor (assembly GCF_901765095.1). NCBI lineage: Eukaryota > Metazoa > Chordata > Amphibia > Gymnophiona > Siphonopidae > Microcaecilia > Microcaecilia unicolor. The sequence goes on along the minus strand of NC_044039.1, from coordinate 44,552,904 downwards.
GTTGGTTCCGTCACCATTTGTCTGAGCAAGGTACTTTGACAGACGCCCACAATTTCCCTACTTCTTTCCTATTCCGCAGGCTGGACGTTCCAATCCACGTCAGACAAATTTAAATCTCCCCTTTCATACCAATCTTTTGAATATCTTCTATAAGATCCTTGTATAACTTCTCCGTTTGCGCAGGCAGTCTGTAGATAACCCCAGTGTGGATAGAGGTTCCATCTTCTCTTTCCGGGACAATCCATAAAGCTTCTTCCTTTCCCCAGGTTCCCTGCATTTCAGCCGCTCTGATATTGTCTCTCACATACAGAGCCACTCCTCCACCTGTTTGGCTCTCTCTATTTTTCCTAAAATGATTATAGCCCGGTACGGTCACATCCCATTCGTGGGAATCGTTGAACCACGTCTCCGTAATAGCAACAATATCCAAGTTTTCTTCAAACATCAGGGCTTGCAAATCTTGAACCTTTTTACTTAGACTATGAGCATTTGTGCACATAGCTTTCCATGTGCTTAGTGAGTTTAGGTGGTTTACTATATTTATATGACCTTTCCCTCTGCCATCATGTTTATTCTGGGGGTGACTTTCTGAAATCCCTTGTTTCCTTTTGTCACCCCCACCCTCTAGTTTAAATGTCTAGAAACATATTGTCTGAATTTCTCCCCAAGGATCCTTTTTCCCATCACAGAAAGATGTAGCCCATCATTACAGTACAGCCTGTTATTTTTCCATGTATTACCCCATTCTCCTATGTATCTAAAACCTTCTTCTTTACACCAAGACTCAAGCCACTTATTGAATTCCTCTGTTTTGAGTAGTTTTTCCTCTCCCCTTAGATGTTTATAAATTGTTTCATCTGGTAGACAATCTTTTCAAAATCACTAATTTGACATCCAATAATGGTACTATATCTCCTTCTGCAACCACTCTAGCTTCTAATTTTGAGGACAAGGTGGCCTTTAGGAGTTATTTTGGAAATTTTTAAAGTTCCATGTTATATATATGCAGATGATATCACAATGTTATTTCCAATCCTAGGAGATTGGTCATCTATTCTACATAATATCACTTCTTGTGTACAAATAATTGAAAACTGGATTGTGAGTAATCGATTGAAACTGAATCCTGAGAAAACTACGATTCCATGGAGCTATCTCAACATTTTTTCCATAGGTTCTAACACCTTGGCCTTTGAGTCTTATTCTAAGATCCTGGGTGTAGAAGTGGATTGTTCTTTGACATTTTCCAACCAAGTAAAGTCACTCACCACAAAGTCCTTCTATATGTTAAACTGAGGGTGATCTGTAAATATTTTGAAACAGAAAAATTCAGATTGGTAGATCAAGCCTTGATACTGTCTAGATTAGACTACTCTAATATTGTTTATACGAGCTGTTCTAAAACTGTGATAAAATGCTTATAGGTGGTACAAAACACAGCCGCCAGACTGATATTTTCTGCTAAACGATCTGATTCTGTTTCTTTATTTAAGAAGTTGCATTGGCTGCCTGTGCAAGCCAGAGAACAATTTAAACTCTGTACATTAATCTTTTGGATTTTGCATGGTGCTGCTCCACTATATTTAGTCATTTGGGTAGTCCTTCTTTCTAATGGCATGAGCAGTAGGACTCATAATCAATTCTTATTCTTGTTACATTTGTACCCCGCACCTTCCCACTCATGGCAGGCTCAATGCGGCTTACATGGGGCAATGGAGGGTTAAGTGACTTGCCCAGAGTCACAAGCTGCCTTGGCTGAAGTGGGAATTGAACTCAGTTCCCCAGGACCAAAGTCCACCACCCTAACCACTAGGCCACTCCTCCACTCATTTTGCTACTTTGTTTTCCATCAAACCAGTCCAGGAGACACACTCAAACATTCGGGGTTTTGAGGATATCCACATCGAATTCATTAAGGATATCCTGAAAACCCCGACTGGTTGGGTGTGCCCTGAGGACTGGGTTAAAAACCTTTGACCTAGAGGGGTTAAAATATTTAAAATATTTGATTCTTCTTTGTACTGCCAAGTTGCTTTTGTCTGGAATTCTTTACCACAGTCAATCCGTGTTCTCTCAAAAAATTTTCAAAACAATTTAAAGACTCACATATTTGAAGAATATCTCTAAAATTGGTTTATAATTATTTTTTTTTTTGTAATTCACAGATTACTGGCCCTATTCTCTTAATTATGTAATCCACATAGAACTATTTTTGTGGTTATTGTGGAATTGAATAGTTGTGTAAAGTAAGATTACATATTGGAAATATAGCAATATATATTTTAAGATTTTCCTTTGGTCACCAAAACAAACCCCCAGAAGACAAAAAAAATCTTGTTGTCACTCTAGCCTCTCATTACTCTCATTATTTCTTTGTGTAAATCATCAACCATAACTGTATACCAAAAATAGAAAAATCCGGGCGACCTAAGATGGCGGCGCAATAGGTTGCACAGAACAACAGCTCTGATCCCGACTCGGCAAAAAAGATTTCCTCGAGGAAGAATGCCACATACTAAAAGAAAGGCAATAACGAAGGTAGTTCCCCCACCTACCTCGACTCCCACGGTGCTTCAGTCGGGTCTCAAGCGCTATTTCGCGCCAATCTCCCAAATAATAGGAGATACGGATCCTACAGCGGGGCTCTCTGGGGAAGCGGAGGCCCTGCTAGGAGAAGAAATATCTCTTCACCACCAGCAACAGTGAGGCCTCCATGCCCGGCGTCAACGACGAGGCCGATGAACAGCAACGCCCTACCGGAAGTGTTTTCGGGCGGAAGTTGTCAGTGAGGGGCGGGAAGCGTTGGAGAAGATTGCTGAAAGCACAAGAAACATCCTTAGGAATTACAAAGGAGGTAAATCTGGCAATGATTGGACAATGTTGAACAAAATGGATGGGACATTACAACAAACTTCATGAGAAGTGAGTACTTAAAAAAAAAAATTTCAAGAGTTGAATTTAAAGGTTGACCAGTTAAAAATGGACATTGCTGAAAAAGTGTCTGATTTCCAAAATAAAGTAGATTCTTTTCAAGAGTTCAAAGTCAGTGTGGTTAAAGATAATGCAGACATCCGAAGGAAATTGGATCAAATTGAGAACTTCAATAGAAGATTAAACTTGCGACTATTGAACTTTCCCAAACTCCCAGGGACTAACCCTTATGATTTATTTAAAAGATACTTAAATGAAGTTTTAAAAATGCCCCTGGAAGCGATGCCGCCTGTCAATAAGATATACTACATTTCAAGCCCCAAAGGAGAGAATGGGAAAAAACAGGATGGATTACACACTAACCTAGATCTTGAGAACATTTCAGCAATATTAGAGCGCTCGGTGGATGAAAATGCAGACCGGTCAACTCTGATAGTTTTCCTGATTTTCGAACAGGATTTGAATAACATAATGAAACTTTATTTTAAAAATCTTCAAACCTGTTTTGGTGGGATAAAAGTACAAATCTTCCCTGATGTTACAAAATCGACCCAACAGAGAAGGAAAGCTTTTCTAGCATTAAAAGCAAGAACGTTGGAGATAGGTGGGATGTTTTTCCTTGCCTATCCGTGCAAATGCTTAGTTAGGTTGGGTCAGGTTAAATATACCTTTTTTTCACCAGATAGTCTAAAATCATTTCTAGATTCTAAGCAAATCTAATAGTTAAAGTAAATGGGAGTATTTACGCCACCTTATTTCTTTTATATAAGTTCAAGTAATAATTCTTCCCTAACTCTGTTCGCCCCATGATTTAAATGGGGTCTAAGGAAGCTTAAAATGTATGTTTGTGATAATATGCTATTACCTTTTCTTTTGCTTTATTGTTTATATGAAGAATTATTGAATTTCTTATTAATCTAACTATTGCTGAATTTCAAAACAAGTGTAATCTTGTTAAAATTGAAAATCAATAAACAAATTGAAATTAAACAAAAAAAAAAAAATAGAAAAATCCAAAGTAAGATGACCACTAAACAAAATAACTTGTTACTTAAGCTGTGAGATTACATATGTAAAGTGGACTTCACCTGCAGCTATCTTTTTGGAAATCATTTAATTAACCAACAATTGCCATATTTACCATATGTGGTTCTTTAAATAAATTGTTGAAAGATAGTAGTACTTATTCAAACAGTGAAATACATACATACGAAGTAAACTGCAGCACTGTAACTATCTTTTCAAGATGATGAGTTTAACCAAAAATCACGGTTCTTGAAACTGTGGAAAATTATATAAACTTTAAGTAAACTGTAGCATCACAACTATCTTTTGAAGATAATTTCTTTAATAGGAATGATGAATGAGGTCAGGGCCGTGCTGATGCGGTAAGCGAGGTAAGCGCCGCAGGGGGGTGCTTGCCTTCGAGGGGTGCCACTGCCCTGCCGTCCGTCTGCTCACTTGCAAAATCTTTCACCTGAACTTGTGATTCTCCTATCTCCGCTGCCCTCCCCTTTTCATGCAAAGGAGCAGTATTAATTGAGGCAGGCACGCTCTTCAAGTTACGTGAGAATACAACCACATTGCTATTTATGCTTCGGTTTGGGGCTAGCTCCTCTGTCAGGGTGAGTTTCAGAGCTTGAAACAGCATTCAAATTAAAGAGAACCTGAAATTTTAAAAGTGCTAAAAATAAGTTTTAAAAGTATTTGCCTTAAATCTAATTGCAGAATTCAGGTGCTGGGAGTCTGTACTTGGTTGTCATATGCTCAGATTTGTTTAAATCATATGCAAATTAGTCCGGTGTTTTTCACTAAACATTCCCATGAGTGTCTGTATGTTAATCTGCATTCAAATAGAGCTCTCTGATTGGATGATCAGCTTCTGTTAAGAAATCTGCCCGGGAAGTGAACAGAGTGAGAGCTGTCCTTTGCCAAGAGAGACATCCAGCTGTGACTTCCTGTGTTTGTTGACTGAAGTTATAAAAGAGTGCCTGATTGTGGTAAATGAGAAAATATAAGTGAAAAGAGATTGGTGGCGATTGAAGTTTCTCTAGTGAGAAAAGGATCTGAATATTTCAGGATTACTTGAAGTTTATGAAGAATAGAAAAGGGTGAATTTCAGTTTAAGAGTGTTTAAATCCTGTAAGCTATATAAAGGCTAGGTAGATTTAAGTGACTGTAAGCAAGGAAACCTTAATATTTGATCTGAAATAAATATTGGATCTGAGATAGTTGATCAGAGATAAATGTTTGATCTGAATTATATCCTTTGGTGCAAAGGAGATTAGAATGCAATAGAGTATTTCTTTCTGTTTACCAGTACAGTCAAATAATTCCATTCCACTTAAATAATTTTTTGTTATATATATGAGGGAGTAGTATCTGGATTTATTGTAAATCAAATTGATTCCATTCACAGGAATTCATATTCACCTTCATGCATTCATCCGATATTATCTTTTAAGGATGAAGTTTTATTTTATGTTCACTCTGTCTCTTGTGAGCTGAGCACAGTTAGTTTCCTCGGCTGGCACGACTACATATTAGAGGTATTTTGATACTGTGTGAAGTTTTACCACAGACGGGTGACATATATAAAACATTCTCCTTGGATAGGATGTGATATTGAAAATACATTTTGCTTTAATTAAATTGCTAAACTTTAGAGTCAGAGACTTATCAATGAGGGATACATACAGTGCTATTTTTTCCTGAGGTCCGGCTTACTTGCCTGCTCCCTTCTGTTCCTGCTCTGCTGGACGGTGGGGGGGGGGGGGGGCACCAACCGATAGTCTGCAGGGGGGCACCAGAGACCCTAGGCACGGCCCTGAATGAGGTGATCAAATTTGCAGATTACACACGCTCCAGAATACAGCAGATTCTTTGCTGTGCTAAACAGAGAGATCGTATTCCCCTTATACTTATAAAACTTCATTTGCTACCAACTAAATATAGAATTTGTTTCAAAATGCTCACACACATAAAGCTCCATATTGGTCGCTCAGAGTATTTGGTGAGATTAACAATTTTGTATATACCTACTTCTTGTGTCAGATCCTTAAATAATCACTGATTGGCTCTTCCCATTACTAGGAAAAGTATGTTTTATTTTCTTGTGCCATTCCTGTGGAATTGCTTCCATTTATCTCTTCATGCTGAATCTTTTCTTGAAACATTTAAGACACTTAAAAGCCCATTTTTTTTGTTTTAGCCTTTTGTAATAGATGAGGTTGAGGGGTCTAGGTGGTGTATCATCGCTGAGTGCTGGAGAATAGAGGATACTGCCACCACATGTTACCCTATGATAAGAACTGGGCTGCTTCATTGTATGGGTGTGTTCTTTCCTGTTAGCTTAATGGAGTTCTTTTCTGTAAAATTTAATTTTGTACATCACCTTGTTTTATTGTGTAAAAAAGGGGGTTCTATCAAATACAATAAACCATAATCATTCAAACTTGTTACATTGCATGCAGACTGTGAGAAACTGCAGGAGCACCGTATGAGACTGGAAGACTAGGCTTCCAAATGACAGATGAAATTTAATGTGGACAAGTGCAAACAGGGATGCTGTTACACATACAGAGGCCCAGGGTAGAAACTAGAGAGGTGGCCCCAAAGCCCGTCTGCAGATTGTGTCTCCAGCTTCAGGCAAGATTAGAGGTCCAGAACAATTGTCCTGTTTGCCATCACCTAATGCCAGCCTTGAGTATAAAAGTGAGGCACGTTGGGAAGAATAACACAAATTATACCTAGATAATGCTAGGTTCCACTTTAAGGTCCCAACCCAGGAAAAAGATCTAGATATCATGAACAAAAAAGCAATAATGTTAGGAATTATTAAGAAAGAATAAAACAAAGAGTATTATAATTAGGGCTGTACATTTAACAAATTATTAATGTGATTAATGCATTAAATGTTTAACATGCATTACAAATTGTAATACACATTAATGTCTTGTTCCCTCATGCCTCCCTCTGTGGGCTTACCTGGGCTGCAAAGACTGACTGCTGGGTCCCGGTCTGGGTCAGCCCTGCTGCTGTGCTCCCAAGCCATGCACCCGCAACCCGAAAGTAGCCGCAGAGGTATGAGTCTGCGGCACTTTGGATCCGGGGCAAGGCTGGAGAAGTTGTAGGCAACAGCACTGGTTCTCTCTCTCTCCTTATACCTGCTCCTCTCGCCCCTCCGACTTTGCCTGCCATGCTGAAGGCATCTGCTTATTTCAGTCTTGACAGAACTACCTGGTTTCAGGTGGGATGCTACAGAGAGAGGCTTCAGGCAACTGAAAGTAGCAGTGTGCTTTCAGCGCTGCACTGCTAAAGGCAAAGTCGGAGGGCTGCGAGGAGCAGGTAGGAGAAAGAGAACACAGACCATGGGGGGTGGGGTGGGGGGGGGGTGAGGGTTCAGGAATGCAGAAAGATTTGGGGGGGGGAAGAAAGAGAATGGGGACCTCGAGGGAAGTGGTTCAGGAGTGCAGAAAGATTTGCTGGGAGAAAGAGGGCAGAGAGAGAGATGTGTTTGAAAGGGACAGATGCTGGAAATAGGGCTGGAGAAAACAAGGGAGATTGTGATTATGGAGTGGAGTGGAGTGGAGTGGAGGGGAGGGGAAGGGGAGAGAATAGAGACAGGAGGAGACAGTGCCCATGGAGCGGGAAGGGGAGAGAAGAAATGACAGGAAGCAGAACCAGAGAACAGAATGAGATGATTGAAAAGATAAAATCACCAGACAACAAGGGTTAGATAAAAGATTTTAATTTTAGCTTAGTAATTCCAAGAGAGAAACTCCACTGGCTCCCACTCAAAGAACGTGTCGCGTTCAAGATCTGCACAATAGTACACAAAATTATACACGCAGACGCTCCAATCTACATGCTAAACCTTGTGGACTTGCCTCCCAGAAATGCTGTAAGATCATCCCGCAAATATCTCAATCTGCACTTCCCCAGCTGCAAAGGACTGAAACACAAACTGACACACGCCACCACCTTCGCCTACTTGAGCGCGCAGCTGTGGAATGCTCTACCTACAGATCTGAAAGCTATTGATGATTTAATTAACTTCCGCAAATCTCTGAAAACTCATCTCTTCCAAAAGGCCTACAAGGAAAATACATAGCCTACAAACTACCTCAGCAAATCACACAATCACTACAGCTCACCTTTAACTTACCTAACACTTCCCGTCTATCCTCCCTTACCCAATTTTTAAACAATAATAATTATACTTGTTATCATGAAATGACTATGCTTATCTTCTCTTACCAACATTCAAACTATAAGAATTGTACCTGTTATTACGAAATGATCATGTCATAACCACACTCTGTAAGCCACTTTGAGCCTACAAATAGGTGGGAAAAAGTGGGATACAAATGCAATAAATAAATAAATAATTGAAATATGTCAGTTTTCAGAATTTACATTTACATATTGCACTGTACAGGAGTAAATGTGAGGGGAGAAGCTTTATGCGATTAATCGTGAAATTAAAATTTTGAAGCAATGTACAACCCTAATTCTAATGCTCCTGTATTGCTCAATAGTGCAACTGCACCTTGAGTAATGTATGCAGTTCTGGTTGCCACATCTCCAAAAAATATAACAGAATTAGAAAATGTACAAAGGAAGGCAACCAAAATGAATAAGGGTATGGAACGAGACTCATATGAGGGATGGGTTAGGGCTCTTCAGCTTAGAGAAGAGATGTCTGGAGGAGGGTGGATATAATAGAGGACTACAAAATCCTGAGTCAGATAGAACAGGTAAATGTGAATTTGTTTTCTTTTTCAAAAAGTACAAAGATTAATGGACAAGACAAAGTTACACAGTAATACTTTAAAAACAAATAGGAGAAAATATTTTTAAAAAGGTATTGACAAATTACTGAGCCAAGGTCCATAAACCATTATTATGGTAGACCTGAAGAAAGCGACTACTTATTCCTGGCGGTAGGCAGCATGGAATCTTGCTACATTTTGATATTCTGCCAGGCATTTGTGACCTGGCTTGGCCACTACTAGAAGCAAGATACTGGGTGTGACGGACCTTTGGTCTTAACCAGTATGGTGATTCTTATGTCCTTATCCAAATAAGAGATCTACCTGTTCAAGGATAGATCTCTTATTTTGACAGTGTCAACAAATTTGACGGAAACAAATCTTTTGACAGTGTCTCTCATGAGAGACTGCTGAGAAAATTAAAAAGCCTCTGAATAGGATGCAATGTTCTATTATAGTCTGGGAACTGGTTAAAAGATAAGAGGGTAGGGTTAAGTGACTGTTTCTCTTAATGGCGGAAGGTGAATAGTGGAGTCCCATAGGGATCTGTACTGGGACTGGAGCTTTTTAACATATTTATAAATGATCTGGAAATTGGAACGGCAAGTAAAAGGTGATTAAATTTGCAGATAACACAAAACTATTTAAAGTTCTTAAATCCCATGCAGACTGTGAGAAATTTCAGGAAGATCTTAGAAAATTGGAAGACTGGGTATCCAAATGGCAGGGGAAATTTAACATTGAGAAGTGCAAAGTGATGCTCATTGGGAAGAATAATCCAAATTGTAGCTACTTGATGCTAAGTTCCACATAAGGAGTCACCATCCAAGAAAAAGACCTAGGTGTCATCGTGGACAATATGTTGAAATCTTCCACTCAGTATGTGGCAGTGGCCAAAATGGGACAGCAGAATGGGGAGCTATCACAAATGATTTCAAGACTAGGTTTAGGTCACTGGATAGGGACAAGAAATCTATATGGAATGGGTCCCTTTTTCTAGACCATGTTATGCGCTAACACATGCTTAAGATGGGGAAAAAGGCTTACTGCAAAACTGCACTAACTAGTATATTAGCAACTTTTTAAAAATATTTTTGTCTTCTGATATGTCATGGATGGAGAATGTACATGGAACCATTAGTGTGTGCTGCTACTACTACTAATAGCATTTATATAGCGCTACCAGACGCACGCAGCGCTGTACATTTGACATAGAGAGACAGTCCCTGCTCAAAGAGCTTACAATCTAGGTAACACAAACAGACAAGACATTACGGGCAAGGAAATTACAGGGTAAAGAGGAACAGGGGAGGAGGGCAAATGAGTAGCGGTTAGGAGCCAAAGGCAGTAGTGAAAAGGTAAGCTTTCAGCATAGATTTAAAGACAGGTAGAGATGGAGCTAGACATATGGGTTCGGGAAGACGGTTCCAGGCATAAGGTGCCGCAAGATGAAAGGAACGAAGTCTGGAGTTAGCGGTGGAGGAGAAAGGGGACGACAAGAGAGATTTGTTCAGAGAGCGGAGTTCACGGGGAGGAATGTAGGGAGAGATGAGAGATGAGAGAGGAGAGGTAGTGAGGGGTCATAGAATGGATGCATTTAAAGGTCAGTAAGAGGAGTTTGAACTGTATACGGAAGCGGACAGGGAGTCAGTGAAGTGACTTGAGGAGTGGGCTAGTGTGGGCATAACGATTCTGGCCGAAAATAATTCGAGCTGCAGAATTCTGGACAGATTGGAGTGGGCTAATTGGCTAAAGAAGATGCAGTAAGTGCTCCAACATTAACTTTCTTTCAAGTAATGCACGCTAATGCAAACATTAGTGCACAACTTGAAAAAAATGTCATTGAAAAATTCTTAAAATACCACCGCATTAGAAATGGTCTTACCATGTGGGAAAGTCCCATGTTAAAATATGCCAAGCCCACGTTCTTTTATTTTTTTTTTGTAAATATCTTTATTGAAGTGCTGGACAAATCACCAAACAAAAGCATATGGAAAATATCCAACAATACTCAGCAACTGAGAAGAACAAAATATAATCAGTAACAAACCCAACCAAACAGTAAAGGATTATCCTGCCCAATTTTTTATTACCCAGCAAACTCCCCCTCCCCTCCCCTCCCTCGAGTCCTCGTGATTCCCGGAAATAATGCCTCATAGAGTTGCCAAAGAGAACTGTATGCTTTGGCATGTCATGCTACGAGAGGACTTAAGTTGCTCCCTTTTGCAGCGGGCCATCTGGAGCATCTTTGCATTCCAATGTTGTAGGGCCGGCGGATTTTCAGCAACCCAGTGATCTAATATGGTCTTTCTGGCCAGCATTAGCACCACACATATAAAAAGACCCTGAGAAGCAGAAATCCCCTGACTGCGCATATGAGATTCATCCCCCAAAAGTAATCCTCGATAAGACCATTCAATAGGTATGTCAGCCACAAGCTCCAAACAGACTACCTCTCAAACTGGGATAAAAGATGCAAAAACATATTAGACAAAATTGCACCCTTACAAACAAGAACCTCACGTAGGCATAACTCGATGTGCCCTGAAGAGGACAGGTACAAATCAAGGTAGGGTATACACAAAAAGTAGCACATATGAGTTTATCTTGTTGGGCAGACTGGATGGACCGTGTAGGTCTTTTTCTGCCGTCATCTACTATGTTACTATGTTACCCAAGCACTCCAATCCAGAAATCACACAACCTCATACATTCCAGAAAGTGGTGAACTAGAGTACCCGCTGCACAGTGGTAATGTATACAAATATCATCATCCCAAAGGCCCATCTGTTTCCCCATAGATCTAGTAATATAAGCTCCAAGCAGTAGCTTGAATTGCATCTCTTGCAGGTTAGCACTAGGAGTAGCTTTAGAGGCCAAGACAAAACAGACGGTCAATTCCCCCTCAGACTGATCTTCCCCCAGCTGCCTCCCCCACCACTGGGCCAGGCAAGCTAATGAAGGCACGGGATGTTGTTCCCTGACCCAAGGCATACCATGCTGCCAATTTGTTTGCTTGAGCAGGTAACTGACAAAAGAGTTTATCCAGGAGGGTGAAAACCAGGCCTTGACTGCCAGAGGGGATCAAGGACACGCGAAAGTGTCGCATCTGCAGGAATGACAAGCAATATGAGCGAGAAAGCTGCCACTGCTCTTGCGCCTGCCCAAACGATGGGAACATATCCCCCTCAGGTACTGTGGAATGACCTACATAATGACAAATCCCCTTGCCTATGCCCTAAATCGAGTCATGCCCTAAGCAAGGATTGTCGACCACCGCCAGGAAGGAGGATGCACCTGAAGCGAAGCCTTCACCACATGCATACCTGGTGGAGTGGGCGGAGCAGAGGGTGCAGCCCCATCCTCACAGGCAACTGCAAAAGATTGAGAACCGAATAGGGGTGAGAGCAATCTTCCCATATATAATGTGGCGCATATTTGTAGACTCCCCTATGGAGCTCATGAATCCACCTAAGCAGTACTGCCATGTTAGAGACATAGGTCCGGCAGATTGAGTCCCCCCCTTAGAGCAGATCAATTTGATATAGCCAATCCGTGCCCTAAGGCTTGCCCATATAAAACATAGTAACATAGTAGATGATGGCAGAGAAAGACCTGCACGGTTCATCCAGTTTGCCCAACAAGATAAACTCATATGTGCTACTTTATGTGTATACCTGACCTTGATTTGTATCTGTCATTTTCAGGGCACAGACCGTAGAAGTCTGCCCAGCACTAGCCCCACCTCCCAACCACTAGCCCCGCCTCCCACCACCGGCTCTGCCACCCAATCTCCGCTAAGCTTCTGAGGACCCCTTCCTTCTGAACAGGATTCCTTTATGTTTATCCCACGCATTTTTTAATTCCGTTACCGTTTTCATCTCCACCACCTATAGTCCCATTGTATAGCTCCTTCTCCCGTCTAGTGATCCATAGAGGCAACATCTGCAATGGGTGCAATATTTTAGGAAGCATGACCATTTTGACCAGTGACACCCTTCCTAGCAGAGAGAGGGTAGATCCTGCCAGCAAAAGCATAGAGATTTAATGGTATCCAATTTGTCCCGGATATTCTTACAATATAGCACCTCCAAATCCCTATGAAGATAAAGCCCTAGCTATTTTAAAGTGCCTGAAGACCATGCAAGAGGAAAGGTAGAGAGCTGCTGACACCCACATGGAGAAGAGACGGGCAAGGCCTCAGATTTTTCAAAATTAATTTTTAGCCCCGAAAAATTCCAAATTGTAGAATAAGTGACACCAATTTAGGGACAGAGTCAGTAGCCTGATCTAGATAAATAGCGACACCCCCTTTGTATACCATTAAAGGAAGAGTAAGTTAGCTCATCTACCCAATTGCGCTTCAGCTTCAAGTGTTCCGCATGTGATAGGTGAGTCTCTTGTAAAAACATGACATCTACCTTAATTTTGGAGCAATATGATAGAATTTTAGTGTGTTTAATAGGGGAATGAATGTCATCTACATTTAAAGAGCCAAATCTCAGATTACTCATAAATTGTATTCCAGGCTCACATGCTGCTAAAACTATTAGAAAAAGGATCAGCATAAGGGGCTGCATCCCAGCTTCGCTGTCCCCCATCTTCCTTACCCCGTGCCCAGAGAAGGCAACCAGAAAAAACCCCAAAAAAGTTCCCAGGTACCAAGGAATCCCCCCCATCCCTACCCCCTGCTGTACACCCCATCTATCCCCCACTTCAAACAGACATCCAAAAATTACATACCACACATACAAATCATGCAAAAACAACAACATCCACCCCCTCCTCCTATTACTCACAGCAAACAATCCCTTGAATTACCCAACAACCCCAAGAACACACAGTATTACAACACAGGGAATAAGCCCCCCCCCCCCCACACCACAACAACTGGCCTGCGGGGTACCACAAGGATCAATACTGTCACCTATTCGGTTCAATATCTACTTCAAGCCACTAGCTGAGCTGATTCGGTCAATGGACATTCAGCTCTACATCTATGCAGATGATGCGCAGCTACTCATACACATTGAACCTGACTTAACTACAGTCTTGAATAAACTGATTACCTGTCTAACATCAATTCAAGAATGGGCTAAACACAACAAACTTTGCCTGAACCCAAGTAAAACCGAGCTTCTCTGGGTCCCTAACACAAGTGGATACAGTTAGATTCAACACTTACTCTGATTTCTCAAATCCAAGCAACCTTCAAGAGCTGCTTCTACTATTTGCGACAGCTACGCTGCCTCTCTCCTTACATTGAAAAGGTAAATCTTATCCCAGTTGTGCATGCCATTGTAACATCAAGACTGGATTACTGCAATGCACTATACAATGGTCTGACTACAAAGGGCCTGCACCAGCTCCAGTTGATTCAGAATGCAGCAGCAAGACTCATAGAAGGTTGAAAGCAACGTGACCACATCACACCATTTTTGCAAAAACTTCATTGGCTACCGGTACAATACAGGGCTAAATTTAATACTCTGTCTGATCTTTAAGGCCCTGAAAGGAAATGGCCCAGAGTATCTGAAGAATAAGATGACCCTCCACACACTGCCAAGGACACTAAGGTCCTCCCAAGAACTTTCACCAATCACACCCTCTCCAAAAGACATTACATGATGTGATACCTGCAAGCGAGCCTTCTCTGGAGTAGCCCCCACACTCTGGAATGCATTGCCTGAAAGGCTCCGCTTAACACAAGACTATCTCTACTTCAGGAAGCAGAGGCTCTTCAACCAGGCCTTTAATGGAAGAAGTAACTAACTTGTTAGTCTCACTCACACACACAAGGATTGACTCGGGCTGCACATACTGCATCGGGACATGTTTATCCACTCCTACCCTAGCTGAGATAATATTTAACTATCTCTCTGACCTCATGTGCAACTTTCTTCAAATCAGTCACCTTACTTTCTAACTCTTCCTACTTTCTTACCCATCTATATGTTACAACTTTGCCTTACCCTTCACTACCAATTACATATTGTGTTGACATTGCAAGTAGTATACCATGCCATACTTTGTATTGTTAGTTGAATATTTTTACTGCTGTAATTGCCTATTGCTCATATTTGATCTATTCTTACTGTACATCGCCTTGAGTGAATTCCTTCAAAAAGGCAGTAAATAAATCCAAATAAATAAATATAAACAACCCAGCATGATACGCAACACAGTTATTCTGACTTAATATATGAATAAATAAATCAAATAAGAAACAGGTACCAAATAGCAAACAAGATTCTCAGCAAGAGCCCTCGAAGCAAGAGCTGTTCACCAAGCCACAACTGGTAGTGGTAGCAGCCTGTGACGTTGATCAAACCTCGATACGTCCCCGATGAGGTTCACCATCAATCAGCAGTGCATATTCCTTCCATGTGGACCTGAGATATCCAATCCACAATGTAAGTGAATTGTTGCAACAATTTCTAGAGACAAATGCAGGTGACTACTGGATGAGAGCAGAGGAAAAACAAAAACACAGCCTGCCCATTATTCAGTCGATTATAATTTGCAGTCCAGAGCAGTGCATCAAATTGTCCACCCAGTAACTCCTCATCAGCTCCCATGTGGAGAACATTGCCAGAAAACATTGCCAGACCCACGAACAGATCCAGATGAGCTGAGTAGATCTTCTCAATATCCCTCAAGACAGCCTCTCCAAGAAAGCCTTGAGCTCCTCCAGTGTTTCCATGAACAGTGTGCTACTGTTATGACCAACATGCACTTGCGCAAGATATTGGCGGGAGAATTTAATCCCTTTAGTAAACAACTGAGAGTAGTATGGTGATAGGCACCTGCGCAGGTCTGACACACACGGCAAAAAATCTTGAAACAGCAACAGTTTAAATCTGTGGTAGGCCACTTCCTTATACTGACAAAACTTAGCCAGAGGTTGGGATTTTTCAGCGTAGTTGAGGCGACTACTGGACGGGGCCTAGCATTTTGGTCCTGGAGCACGCCCAGCCGGTACACTTGCTTGATTCACAGCAATTTCCATTCCATTTCCAGACCCAAATCCAGAGGAAGCCACGATTCTACTAGGTCCCATAGCTTTCACTCTTTCCGGCAGCCCAACAATCCAGATGTTGTTGTGGCGGCTCCTATTCTCTTGGTCATTCACTGTTTCCTCTAAATATTTGCAGCATTTCTCCTGCGCTGCCACCTGGGAGGACATGGCAGTGGTAAGGTCTTCCTGATGTAAAACACTACCTTCCACCTGCTGAATAGAAGTGTTTTACATTGCTATACCCTCCTTGAGCTCATCCATTGTGGTGTGCAGCTTAGATAGTTTGCCATCTAGAACATTCTGCATTATCTCCTTGATCGCAGCCTCCTGCAGTGCAATCACGGGTGGTTCTCGGGGTTCTTTCTGCGTACCAGGTTTAGACACCATCTTGGCCGCTCCCGCATTCTCTGGTAGACCTTGGGGTCTTGATGGGCATAACCAAATCAGTGCCCCTCCAAGACGCCATGGCCCCTCCAGCAGCTACACCAGCCCTTAGCCCATTTAGCGATGCTCACTGGGGTCCGATGCAGGGAGAAAAGTAGGTATTAATGCCAATTTTCCATGGTAGAGGAGAACAGCCTCCAGGCATCCATTCAGGTCGCAGCCATCACATGACCCCTACGTTCTGACATGGCTTATTAAAAGGGCTCCTATGTTTTGTAAAGCTGTAACTTCTCTGTCTCCTGTGTATATTTCAACTCATATGAACCTAAATTGGTGTAAAACATTTTGGCAAAATCTCTGATAATAAGTTTGTTCTCAGAATGATCTCAAGGAGCAGCTGCTATCTCCTTCCCTTCCAAGCAAGCATAGCAAACCTTTTACATTTAACTATGGTGTTTAAATAGGCCAGGAAAAAAGGGGACAAGTTTTCTTTCAGAAAATATGCACTTTAGTTTGTTGTCTGTTGGTTATATATGGTATCATGTTATATTTTTCTTTTTGTATTGTTATTCTTTCATTTCCTATATATCATATAGCTAAGTTGTTTTACATCTACTATAATAAAACTCACCCTCAACGTTCTGAAGACAACATTCTGAAGTCACTCAGTCACTCCCTGAAGGGTTCGTCAGTTCATGGTGGTGAAGCCACAACACTGACCATGTCTCTCTGCCTCGCCCTCACATGACGGACCAATCAGAAAAAACACCCTCAAAGTTCTGAAACACAAAGTACCATCACAAAACAGTTACCAGGCAATGCTAGGTGACGTAAGACGGACCTAACAGAGGAAACTACGTGGCAATAAGGGAGGAGCATTCACCAGCAGAATGGCTCACTATCTGTGCAGCACGGAGAGCACAGAACAACCGCTTGAACGAGAGAAGAATATTCCTGCTGTGGGTATGTGCAAAAATAGACCGGGGGGGGGGGGGGGGGGGGATTTTTAAATGCCTAATGCCGGAGGAGCCGGAAAACAACGTGCCCCTCACCATCTGGGACGTGGGTGAACAGGACAAGCTGCGGCCCAGCTGGAAGGATTACCCATGACCCAGCCAGCAGCAAACAGCGACCAAGGAAGGGGGAGGAGTAGGGAAACACGCTCCGTGTGTTTCCCTACTCCTTCCCTGCCTAGGAATCACTGGAGACTGGCTGCCAAACTAACGAAACAACCGCACACCGACGCACCACCTCCATCATTCGAAAGGCATCCACTCTTTCTTCAACAGAAATGCAAACTAATAATACAAAACAAACAAAGAATACATGGTTTCTCACGCGGCTAAAGGTAACTCCCCACCCTCTTCCCCTTTTGCCGAAGCGGCCAAGGACGTGCCCAACCATCCCCAGCCTCAGGCAAGCTGTCTCCCACCTCGGGGATTCCCTGAGCACCCGCAAAAAGACAGCGCTGATTCCCGCAGCGCATAAATGTTCCAGCATTCCCCTGCAGCCGGCCTGAAATGGACCGAACATACCGGATCACCCCCCGACGGCCCGAGACTGTGCTCTTCTCCCTTCCGCCAACTTAAAACAACCATCCCCATCCTCAGGCAAGCCATCACACACCTCCAGGATGCCCAGAACCCCAGCCCAATGGAAAAAGACGGCGCTGCTTCCAACAGCACATTTCTCTTCCAGCGTTCCCCTACAGCAGCCCTGAAATGACCAAAAAATACCGACAAACCAAGAACGTGCTCCTCTACCTTCCGCCCATCTAAAACAACACTGCTGCCTCAGCACAACACAAAAAAAAAAAACTTGGGAAAAAAAATCCACCATTCAGCAAAGACCCCCCTACAACCACATTTACATTTCACCAACAGAAAGACCCCCCTCCATAAACCTCCTTGACAGACAAAACCACACACACACAATACAACAGAATCACACCCTCAAAGCCACACACCAATCCATCCCACTTTGCCAGCACAGCACATCCCCCAACCCCCACCCAAAAAACAAAACAAAAAAAAAGAGATACACATCAACAACCTGAACACACACCCCACACTCACTCACACACACACACAAAAAAAGCCACATGCTAGTGCCCGTTTCATTGGTTTCGGAAATGGGCCTTTTTTACTAGTTTTCAATAATTCAATAAAAATTGAAACATACAAAAAAAAAAAATACTTCAGCTAATTTTCTGTGTCTGACTTGAAATATGCCATTTTTATCCTTACATTGGGCCCTATTTACTAAGCCATGTTATTGGCACGTTAGCATTTTTTAAAAAATATTATTTTTATTCAGGTTTTCCATAAAACAAACACAGGTAACATAGCCCCATACAGAGCAAAAGCCCCACAAACAGTATTAACAGCCACAGAAACCATTGAGCTTGCTCCATAATACTAGGGCCCACCAGTTCAATGATATTGCTATAACTAATAAACCATAATAGCTGAACATATCCCCCGATAGTCTGTGAAAACCCTCACACAATTTTTTTCCTTTTTTAATTCCTAGCTTAGCCCATCCCCCCTCCCTTTCCCCTTCCCTCCCCCCTCCCATTCAGACCGGTGAAAGAACCTCACTCCTCTTTTTTCCCCCCCGAGGCCTACCCGACCCCCTCATCCAAGAGTCCCTCTCCTTTTGGGCACATCTCCATCTCACCTAACCCCTACTCTCTATCCCCCAAGCTCACACATTTAAGATCAAACTCCTCTCCCTATGTGGCAATATCGCCCAATATGGTTCCCATATGCTCTGGAAAGTTTTCCATTTCTGCTCCTCCGAATTACCCACTACTTGGCGCTCAAAAAGCGCCATCTCAAAGAGCATTGCTTTCCACATCCAAAATTGCTGGATTTTACGCATGCGCCAATGTATTAGAATAGTTTTTTTGGCCAATAGTAGCGCTTTCGCCAAAAACCAATGTTGCAGCCCAGACTCGCCCTGTAACTGAACCCTCTCAGCAAACAGAAAACCCTCTGGTGTATATCCTCTACGCTGGCCAATAAAACAGGCCAAAAACCCCCCCACCTTACCCCAAAACACTTGTGTCCTATCACAAGTCCAAAACATATGCCCTAGGGTAGCATTGTCTTCCCCACATTTCGGGCATCCCCCCTTCTGTGCAAACCCCGCCCTGTACGCTCTCCAAGGAGCTATGTGCATCCTCAGAAGGAACTTATATTCCTGTTCCCTATGTGATTCATTAATTGATATCCTTGCAATATTCTTTAGAAACCTCTGAAGCAGCTCTACCCCCACCATAACCCCTAATTCCTTCCCCCATGCTTCTGCCACACCTACCAAAGATAAATCTGGCAGCTCCTCCCACAGCGCCTGCACATGCCCACATAGCCGGGGCCTCTGCATATCTTCCATTTTCAGGCATGCTCTCACCTTTTGGGCAAAGCTAGCACCCAAATGTTCCTATGGCAAGGAAGCCACATAATGTCTCACCTGCAAGAACCCAAAATAATCCAACCTTTTCAGTCCATACAGAGCACTCAAACTCTCAAAAGATAGCAGCTTACCTTCAGCATCTAAAAAATCCCCAACCCTCTTTAGCTCCTCTCCTGATCCCAACAAGTCCCTCCCTAACCCTGGGCTAAAATCCAAATTCCCTCTCACCGGTAAGAAAGGGGAGACAAATCTGTTCCCTCCCAAAACCTGCAGAATTCTTTCCAAACACTCCTCATATACCCCCAGATCATGTGCCTCTTCACCTCCACCCCTAACTGCGCCCCCCTAGCATGAGCAAATACAAAGCAGACACAGGTTGTAGAAAACAACTCTCCACTTCCATTGGTGTAAATCCGGAAGTACCCCGCACCCAGTCCCTAATATGCCTCATCCCACATCCTAAATTATAACGACGTAAATCCAACAACCCCATCCCTCCCTTAGATCTCGGCAACATAAGCGTAGCCAGAGCTATCCTACCTCTTTTCCATTTCCACAAAAACACGCGCAGCACCTTATATAATTTCTGTAAATCCTTCTCCTTCAACCATATAGGTAGAATCTGCAATTTGTAAAGCCACCTTGGCACGATGATCATATTATATTAAAAAATCCTCCCCGTAAGATTCAATGGCAATCTCACCCACATATTCAAACAATCCACTGTGCTACTCAACAATGCACATACATTTCTCTTATAAAGAGTACTAAGATCAGCACCGAAAATAGGAAACAAACACCACCTAATCCCTGCTACAGGATCCCGCCCCTTGCAATCTGCTTGGGATGGTCCATACCTGACCTATTTTACTATATTTGTTCAAAAAGACTTATCAAAAGGATCCTTCATAAATGATCTGACATCTAACCTCAATTAGAACAAGTTAACAGTGAATTCTTCTATTTAACTATAATTTCTTTTTTTCTTTACTGAATGTTATGCATTATCCTCGATTTCAAATTCATGAAATGTATTATATGTCCATTTACTTCTAATGTACTTCATACTTTTTTATACTTATTGTTAATTAATAATAATATGTATTTCTCATTCCGGAAATGGATATCACCATTTTGGCATAATGTAAGCCACATTGAGCCTGCAAAGAGTTGAGGAAATGGGATACAAATGCAGTAAATAAATAAATAAATATTTTGCACTTTGTATCTGCTTACCCCGCAGTCCACAACTACTGTACCTCTCCGGAATTATGTAAGCCACATTGAGCCTACAAATGGGTGGGAAAATGTGGGATGCAAATGTAACAAATAAATAAATAAAATACAATTTACCCCTGGCATTGACATGCCTAAACATGGGCATGCCAATCCCAATTTACACTAGTTCTCTATAAACAGAATCTTGGTGCCAAGATGCAGTTATAGAATTGGTGCTAAGCCTAGACTGAGGTACCAATTTATAGAATTGTCCTGTAATTGTTGTGTATATATCTTTAGTAAAAGCATGACATATCTATCTCTGAGTGAATGTTTGAGGGGACTTCTGCAGCAGGGCTGTGGAGGGAAACTTCTTCTCCCCTAGAAAGAACCTGTTCCCTTGGATACTGCCAACTCCAGACTTCGCGCCTTCTGTCTCGCTGCACCCTACGCCTGGAATAAATTGTCTGAGCCCCTACGTCTTGCCCCATCCTTGGCCACCTTTAAATCTAGACTGAAAGCCCACCTCTTTAACATTGCTTTTGACTCGTAACCACTTGTAACCACTCGCCTCCACCTACCCTCCTCTCCTCCTTCCTGTACACATTAATTGATTTGATTTGCTTACTTTATTTTTTGTCTATTAGATTGTAAGCTCTTTGAGTAGGGACTGTCTTTCTTCTATGTTTGTGCAGCGCTGCGTACGCCTTGTAGCGCTATAGAAATGCTAAATAGTAGTAGTAGTAGTAGTAGTAGCTGGTATCACCGCCCCCAAATACTTCAGTGCTCCCCCTGCTTCCTGCAATGGAAAATCGCTTCCTAAGTCTCCAATCTGCACATTTACGGGGAGTGCCTCTGATTTAGACACATTTATCTTAAGTCCTGAAAGCTGTCCAAAATCTCTAAACACTTGCAATACCACCGGCCAAGCATTACCAGGATCCGTCACTAACAACATGATGTCGTCCGCGAAGGCCATGCATTTCAAAGGAGCACAGCTCTGGGACACTTCCACACCCGGTATTCTCTTATCCCGCCTAATTTGCTGCAACAGGGGCTCAAAAAACAATATATATAATAGAAGCGACATGGGGCATCTCTGCCTCGTGCCCCTCTCTAAGGAAAAAAATTCCGAAGCTACTCCATTGACCAAAACAGCCGCTGTGGGGTTAGTATATAATGCCTGAATGGCCTGTTTAAAAAACCCTCCATACCATAGTGACCCAGAAGTGTGAATAAAAAAAGACCACTCCACTCTGTTAAATGCCTTTTCTGAGTCAAAACTAATGGCCAGAGCAGGAGTATTTAGCTGCAAACAGCTCTCCAAACCCAATAGTAGTTTCCTAACATTCACTCCAGCTACCCTACCCTTCACAAACCCGCCTGATCTGACCCCACTAACTTTGGTACCACCCCTGCCAGTCTCTCCGCCAATACTTTCGCTAACAATTTCAGATCAACATTGATGAGCGAAATGGGTCTATACGACCCCAGTTGTAGGGGATCAACGCCTGGTTTACTCCCTTCGAAAAATATCCCCTCTGTATGATACTCTCATAGTACTCACCCAAGTGACCCAGAACCTTCTCCTGTAAGATTTTATAAAACTCTCCGCTAAACCCATCAGGGCCCGGAGATTTGTTAAGCCTTAAACTCTTAATAGCCCGCTGTAGCTCCCCCCCCCCCCCCCCCCCCCCGCTTATTGGCTCATTCAACTTATTCTGTTCATCTATTGTCAGTCTAGGTAAATTACACTCCTTCAAATACGCCTCTACATGCTCTCTCTGACCCCACCCCCCCCTTCAGCAGAGAAAAGATTCTGATAAAACTGCGCAAAAAGCTGTTCTAACCTCTTCTGCTCCGTTACCACCTGGCCCCCTGGCTCTCTCAGCGCTTCCACTACTGACTGGCCTGACCAATTTTTGACCAAATTTGCCAGCAGCTTACCCGATTTGTTTCCGTATCTGAAAAGCCCCCGTTTGTAATAGAAGGCATTATGCTGCACCTGATCTTGGAGCATTGTATTGAGCGCCCCCTGCACCCTTTCCAGAGCATGCCTACTAGTTTCAGTGGGATGAGAATTCCATGGCCTCTTTAAGACCCTAATCTTTCTCTCCAGTTCCACCATTTTACTGGGTTGCTGTCTTTTTCTCTTAACCACATAAGCTATAATATCTCCCCGTATAACAGCTTTCCCTGCCTCCCACAACAGAATCGGCTCCCGCACGTGCCTCATTATTAGAGAGATATTCATCTCATTTCTTACCAAGATACGTGCGGATCCCCTGATCCTGATATAGGTGCACTGGAAACTTCCACCTCCCCCTTGGCCCTCCTCCCAGCCCTTCCACTTCCCACTGAAGAGAGATAGGCGTATGATCCGAGATCACTAAAGGTCCTATATCTGCAGCCTTTACTAGATGAAACATATCCCGGGTCATAAAGATGTAATTAATTCGAGACTTGGTTGCATGAGCCTTAAAGGTATGAGTGAAATCTAAGTCTTGGGGATGTAAGATTCTCCAGGGGTCTGCCAAATCTAAGCTAGTCAGAAAGGCTCCCAATCCCTTCTGTGATCTCGGCCTGGCTCTCTGTACCCCAGCACTAGTATTTTTTTATTTTATTTTATTTATTGCATTTGTACCCCACATTTTCCTACCTCTTTGCAGGCTCAATGTGGCTTACATTACATTATGAATAGTGAAAATCTATAAGAAAATATACATTTGGTATTGCTTAAGGATCTTGGGTAACATGATAATAGTTAGGCAGGATAGTAATGAACTAATTTCGTGAGTCGAATTCCTTTAAGCAGTTCTGGATATTTGTGTAATGGTTCACATTTGTTGATCTTTGTGGTACGCCTTGTCAAAGAGATGGGTCTTCAGTAGTTTGCAGAAGTTGGTTAGTTCATGGATCGTCTTCATGTTAGCCTGGGAGACAGATTTGGGGGAGAAAATATCAGTGCAAGGATGGAAAAAGTTTTTTGTTACTGTGGGGAAATGGTCTTTGTGTTCTGCGATAAAGGAGAATGCATGTAAAGGTCCTCTATAGATGGTATCTCACCCTCATCAAGACAATTTTTTTCCCAGATACCTTGAACCTTTGCTGGAAGTTATTCTGTCAGGAGGGGATCTTCTGGCATATATGATGGGAGTGTAAGTGCTGGATTTTTAGCAAGCAGTGAGAAGGGAAACACACAAATTATCTGGAGTACCCCTGAGGATTGAGCCAAAACTCTGCCTTTTGGGGCTGCTGCCACAAAAACCTAGTAGAGGAAAGAAAAGGCTGGTTAAATGGGGAATTATGGCAGCTAAAAGTGCCAAAGTGGGTGGCTGGAAACAAGTGGAGGCATCAAGGATTCAAAAATGGAGAGTTTGGAGTCCATCGCAAGGATGGAGAAACTGACAGACTTTGGACAACAGAGGTTTTGTAAAGATGCTGAGGAATAGTCCAATATGGGGAATTACCAGAGAGAAGCAGAAGAGAAGGAGAGGGAAAGGGGTGAAGGGGACAGGTGGTTGGGGAGGGGGGATTTTTGGGTTGATGCTCCAAGATTGTACAGGATGTTAAATGCTTTTGCTGTATTCTCTATATGTTAAGAAATTAAGGTGTGGCCTTAGTAGGTTTTCCCAACACTCTAAGGCCATTTTTGGTGCAGCTGTAAAAAGGTCAATTTTCCCCATGAGCACTTACCACCACCCATTTTGTAGGCAGTAAGGGCACATACGGTAAATCTGTACTAACCAGTTAGAGTGCATTTATGTAGTTGTACTAACTGATTAAAGCAGAAACGGGCCCCCTCCAAAAAATAAATGTACTATGTGGATTAGCATTCGCTAAACTGACATTTACAGCAGGATGCCCAAGTGTCCCGTGGTATGCCATTTTAAGCTGTGTTAGGTGTGCTTAACACAGCTTAGTAAGGGGGCTCCTAAAGAATTAAAAGTAAAAAAAAAAAAGAAGAAAAAAACCCTCACAATCAATCTAATTAAAATGTTTTTATTTAGTTTTCCATCGATTTAGAAAACAAACAAATGTATTTACAAAAATAAAAGCATTTTTTTGTTCTTTTAAATAAAAGAATGTGAGGCCATACAGTTGGAATATATGCAGCATATAAGCTTGCTTACTTTATATGATAGGTAAGTACTGCAGAACAGAACCTGAACCTAATGGTAAACTTAAAACCATAAAATACAGAGAAGGATAATTACCTTATAATATTAGTAGTTAAAAGAATAACTGACAACTGGAACAAAAGAAAGAAAATTAATTTTGGCAAAAAGATACCCAGGGCTGAGCTCCAGGTACAGTGCACTCTATGTTGGTTCTCCTCCTGCAAGCTAGAAAACAAATGCATGATATCAGGAAAATAGAAAAGGGTAGCCAGAATGCAACTGGTTGATTTTTCCCCCCCACTAGTTATTAGTATACAATCTTTCACTTTATATCCGCCAAACAAAAGACTAGAGAAAAAATTGAAACAGTGATTTCATGCTGTAGCTACTTTCTTTTCTAGGTTAACCTCTTAAGTAGGTTCCAAGCAGAAAAAAGGCAGAGGAAAGCATTGTGGAAGATTCCCAAGACAGAATGATCCTTACTTCAAGGGCCCTCAATTTTCACGTTATTAGATTTACTTTAATACAACATAGAAAAATTATTTTAGATTTCCTTTGTTGCAGGAAACCTGAAGTAGCACTCCTCCCCTGAACATGCTATTCCTGCTGTCTCAAAACAAATAGCTTTTCTGGGTTTGTAATGAAGGATGAAGGGTAATGTTTATGTAAAGGAGCTGACATACATCTGTTGCAGATAAAAACTGCTTTAAGTTTTATACACGAACTATGCCATTAGCAAAATACATGGTGATTACCCTCACTATAGTATGAGCATTTACAGAAACCAGGAGTTTTTGCAACAGGCTAAAGAATGTTGAGAGTGGGAAGGAGGGGGACATGGAGAACTCTGGGACAAGGACTCGACACAATGCATCCCATATTCCTGTGAAATTTAGAAAGATGTGGACATATCACCTACAGCAGTCATATGATAATAATAAAAATGGTTGAATTAGTATTTATTTGGAATGTGTGGCCAATTCCTGTTACTGTTTCAGCTGGCTAACTGTAGAAATGAGTGGATTGAATGGCATCAAGAACAGAAGTCCTGACAGTGATCCTACTGCTTTGATGTCAACCTTGTTTCATTTAAGCTGTGTTTCTATACAAATTTCAGGGAAATGATCCAAGATCTGTTCTGTAAAGAAATAACACTCGAGAAAAGCAGCAATTTTGGTGGAAGTTTTTGCTCCTTAGGAAGGTTCCAATCGTCTTCTCTTCATGACCATGTCTGCATGCTGTCTGCAAGGGCTCTTTTCTACTGGAAAACAGAGAAGGTAGTCAGAGTACTCACAGGAAATGTGAATCCAGAAATAGAGACTAAACTTCAAAAAGATTTGTCCCGGAATTACCTTGACAAACCTTGTGTTTTCAATTTCCTGCCCCTTCAAACCTGCTAACTTTTGTCTGGTTAATAAGTTAAATATGAGAAGAGAGAGGCACGTGCCAAAGGCACAGGTAAATTTTAATGGGATAACACTAATTTTCTGTGATCTGGTCAGAAAATACCTGGTGTAAATTTTCTAGCTGGGTGTATTCAGCAGTGGGGGACTCAGGATAAGTTTTTGAATATCCAGTTAACATTAACTGGATATGCTGAGGCTGAAGACTGGCCCAAAAATATAATTTCAGTACCTATTAGTGAGTGTGCATGGAGAGATCACATTTTGAAAGCAACAAAGGTAAAATATCCACAGGTATTTTCAAGTTCAAAACCAATGTAAAGTCTGCAGAGAAATATATTGACTCTGTACCTAGGCCTGCATGAAAATTCCCTTTGTAGATTTATTTAAAATCATTTACAGTCAGTTAATCCAGAGGCAGAGGCAGAGCCAGTCAAGGAACAGTCAGTTAATACTTCGGATTTGATCCTCACTTCTTCTTCCCCATCCTTTCTACTCAGCCACAACCAATGTCAGACCACTTACTCTTGTTGTTCTCCCTCCCTATTCAACAAGATCCTCCCCCTTTTACGTTCAATGAATGATCACTGCTTGGTTCTCCCTGGGCCAAAAAAAGGCCAGCTTGGAGTCTACTCATTGCTGTGGTTTCTTTTTCACTGCTCCTTTTCACTGGAACTCTCTACCAAAGGAAATCAGATGTGAATTATCATATGATAAATTCAAAGTACCTTCTCAGCTATCTCCCGCTTTTCTCACTCTGACCACTTCTACATACCCCCATCAAGGCGCTTGCTTTACTGGTGTTAACCAGTACTGATATTGTCATACTGTTCCCTGACTGCTTTCCCTTTCCTTCTGGCACATCTCTTCCCACTGTTAATGACTGTACTGGATCTCCTCAGCCCACAGTCAGTGGGCTCCAATATATAATATGGAAAAAAATGTCTTATGTAATTTTCTTTCCTTCAGTCACAGCAGATGATCCAGAGACTTGTAGGTTATAACCATCTAACAGCAGGTGGAGACAGAGAGTACCAAACACTGGACAGTATGCGTCTTGGTCAGTCAGTATTTCTTGTAGCAATGTTAACGGAATAGTAAGGAAAACATTTCTCCCTCCTCACAGAACTATGCACAGTCAAACACATCAAGAAACCTAACCAGAGAAACAGACTGAACTGACAGTATCAACCTCGTGAAAGGGTAGGACTCTGGATTCATCTGTGTGACTAAAGGAAAGAAAACGATCTGGTAAGACTTAATTTTTCCTTCCTTGTCATCAGCAGAAGACAAATGCAGAGACTTGTGGGATGTAGCAAAGTAATCCAAAAGTAGCCACAGAAAGAACTGATGACTTGAAGGAGGCCTTAGACCTAGCCAAAATCATCAATTGGATAAGGTCTGGAAAACGTGTGTCACAAGGACTACATAGACAACCATCATTGAAGAAAATAAAGAGAAGAGTGCCTGGAGGACATACACCTAAGCAATGGGCGCCCGACTCCAGCAAGCTAAGGCTGCATTGCTCTGACAGCTCACCAGTAGTAGGATGAGATATTACTCCCAGACATCCATTGGTGGCCTGAAGGTACCAGAAAGGCCCACAGTGACCGCAATATAAAGCATCAGATGGAAACTCTCAGGATGATTTTCTCCAAAGAATGGAGGAAACAACAGCTGATTAATGGAGACCACCACAGGCAACAATGGTGGGGCCATGATGAGTCACCTTTGACTCAGAGACATCAATAAAGGATCTGCATAAAACACTGTCAGGATTTCAAATTAGTGATAGAACCTCACAAAAGATGCCAAGTTGGAGTCATACTGACCATGCGGAGATGGAGCCAGTTCGAGCATGAAGGCACACAGGAGAACTCCAACCTAAGAGGCCCAGGAGAGGGTGAGACTGCACCCCAGGCTTGAAGCCAAGCAAAACCCTATAGACAAAGGATGACCTGACAGACTACGCCAGCTAGCACCATTATACACAGAAAGGGCTGAGCTGTGCTACCTATCTCCATCAGAACAGAATATATCTACCTCAGCTTCCGGAAGAGGCTAAAAACTTTCCTATTCCCTAAGTCTGTTTTATAACAGTTAACATGATGCTATCTCTCCCTATCTCCCATAAGGCTTTCCTATAAGATTCTTTAATTTTATGGTTGCCATTTTAACAGTCTGAGCTTTGTTACACTCACTACATAAACTGCACTGAACCCTAGTGAGGGGATTGACCAGTCTGAGAGTCAGATATGGAACAGTGTTGAAGCTGTTGTGCATGTTCAGAGATGGGTGCACTTCCACCTCCACGAATGGCACAGTGCTCCTCATCCAGATATGCAGCTGCTGCACCCACATCCAGAGGCAGAGGCAGAGCCAGTCAAGGAACAGTTCTCCATAATCAGAGATAGAACTGAATTACACACCCAGAGATGGAGCTTTGGACAACTCCAAGGATGACGCTATGAGGCATAACCAGAGGAAGAAGGCGATCCACTTCCTGCAATAAAACCTCACCTCGCACTCAGAGGTGGACTTGGGCATACATGCAGAGAATAAGCCATGCCCCAAATTTAGGAGGAAGCTGTGTCCCATAGACAGAGCCAACTGTACTGGAGCAATATGAAAGATGCAGAGATGAAACCACGCTCCGCACCCCGAGATAGTGCTATGATTCAAATTCATAGATGGAGCTATGCCCCACAGTCCGAGATTGAGTCATGCTCTATGTTCAGAGATGGTGTTGTGCCCCATATTCAGAGTTGAGGGCCGTGCTCTATATTCACAGATGGCACCATGCTCTACAACTATAGATGAGCCATGCTCTGCGTGCAGAGAGGGAGCTGCGCTCCTCAAAGAAGGGAAAGGGAAATGGGACTTGATATACCGCCTTTCTGAGGTTTTTGCAACTACATTCAAAGCGGTTTACATATATTCAGGTACTTATTTTGTACCAGGGGCAATGGAGGGTTAAGTGACTTGGCCAGAGTCACAAGGAGCTGCAGTGGGAATCAAACTCAGTTCCCCAGGATCAAAGTCCACTGCACTAACCACTAGCCTACTCCTCCACTAGCAACATTCCATGTAGAATCTCAAATAGTGGCATCAAAATCTCAATAGTAGCAACATTCCATGTAGAATCTTCAAATAGTAGCAACATTCCAGAATCTCAAATAGTAGCAACAGCAACATTCCATGTAGAATCTCAAATAGGGAAAGGGAGATGGGACTCAGTTCCCCAGGATCAAAGTCCACTGCACTAACCACTAGGCTACTCCTCCACCAGGCATCGGCGGTCGTGTTCAGAGTCAGGACTAGGACTAGAGCTGCGTTCCACACAGAAAAAAAGGAGAGGTTTGCTCCCCAATCGACAGAGAGCAAACTGGGTACAGCATCCTGAGACGGAACCAAACTGAGACTGGGACCAGCAAGATATGGTGATATGGTGATGTAGCCACTGGGTGTATCCAGAACTGTGCTCCACAGCCAAACACTGAGCAGTGCAGCATGTGAAAAGGGGAAACTGTGCTGTAAAGACACTGATGGAGCTGCGTTCCACATGTACCAAGGGAAGAAGCTCAACAGCCATGAACGAGCCAAATGTTTCTTCACCCAACGTGTAATTAAACTCTGGAATTCATTGCCGGAAAATGTGGTGAAGGCGGTTAGCTTAGCAGAGTTTAAAAAGGGGTTGGACGGTTTCCTAAAGGACAAGTCCATAAACCGCTACTAAACGGACTTGGAAAAATCCAAAATTCCAGGAATAACATGTAAAGAATGTTTGTACGTTTGGGAAGCTTGCCAGGTGCCCTTGGCCTGGATTGGCCGCTGTCGTGGACAAGATGCTGGGCTCGATGGACCCTTGGTCTTTTCCCAGTATGGCATTACTTATGTACTTATGCTGATACCATAGAGCCACGAGCTAGCCAAGTAGCCATAGCCATGCCCTGAGCTCCTGCCCAGAGGAGAGAGGGCACTCAAGATAGCAAGAACCTGACAGTATGCAGTGGACAGTCAGGCCAGGCAGCATGTGTAGCCCCAAACAGTTGGGCCCAGGAATAGCAGCCATGAAAAGGCTGGTGAAGGTGCCACAAACTGTCTTCCGCCAATCTGCAGCAAAAATACAAAACAATAAAAAAAAACAAAAAAAAAACAGAAGGCTTCAATCTGTCAGGTGCCCAGGGGGTCCCACCTGGTACGTACTCTAAGCCACAAGTCTACAGCGGCCTGAAGGTCAATAGTGCAAGCGCTAAATAATCTGAAGGGCAATTGCCCATGCTAGAACGGCCCCAAGGTGACTAAAGGCACAGAGAGCTGTGAGATGGAAATGCCGTCATATGATGAAGTCGAAGTCTGCAAATGCAATCGGGAGCTGAACCCTGACAATGCTGCAAGGGACCAAAAAACAGGTCAGACAACCGAGAGTCTAAGGCTTCTGGTCCTGCATGTGATCACTGCCTTAAGGAGGCCATGCCAGGATTACCGACAAGCCCCAAAGGCGACCGCTGCAGAAGCGCACCACTAGATGCTCATGTGGACATAGGCCACCAGCTGCCCCCGCATCAGAGAGGAGAAAAATGGCCATGCTTCAGGAATGTGGCGTGGAGGGGCATAATCGAACAGAAACGCCTATCTCCATGGGCGTTTATCTCCGAGAACGGGTCCGTGAAGGGGCGGACCCAAGCGTATTTTCGAAAAAATTAGACGTCCATGTTTTATTCGCCAAGTTGTGAGCTGGGCGTTTTTGCTTTTCAGCGATAATGGACAATGAAATCGCCCAGCTCAAAAACGAATAAATCCAAGGCATTTGTTCGTGGGAGGGGCCAGGAGTCGTAGTGCACTGGTCCCCCTAACATGCCAGGACACCAACCAGGCACCCTAGGGGGCACTTTTACAAAAACAGAACAAAAGGTAAAAGAGCTCCCAGGTGCATAGCACCCTTCCCTTGTGTGTAGAGCCCCCCAAATTCCCCTCAAAACCCACTGCCCACAAGTCTACACCATTACTATAGCCCTAAGGGGTGAAGGGGGGCACCTACATGTGGGTACAGTGGGTTCGGGGGGGGGGGTTGGACGACTAAGCATTAAGCAGCACAATTGTAACAGGTAGGGGGGGGATGGGCCTGGGTCCACCTGCCTGAAGTCCACTGCACCCCCTAACAACTGCTCCAGGGACCTGCATACTGCTGCCAGGGAGGTGGGTATGACATTTGAGGGTCAAAATAAAAAGTTGTGAAACATCATTTTTTGAGGTGGGAGGGGGTTTATGACCACTGGGGGAGTCAGGGGAGGTCATCCCCGATTCCCTCCAGTGGTCATCTGGTCATTTAGGGCACTTTTTGGGGCCTTATTCGTGAAAAAACAGGGTCCAGGAAAAGTGCCCTAAATTCTAGCTAAAAACGCATACTTTTGTCCCATTATCTGTGAAATGCGCCCATCTCTGTTCGGCAGATAACCACGCCCCAGTTCCGCCTTCGCCACACCTCTGACACGCCCCCATCAACTTTGTCCGCATCCGCGACGGAGTGCAGTTGAAAACGTCCAAAATCGGCTTTCGATTATACCACTTTATTCGTTTTTGTGAGATAAACGCCCATCTCCCGATTTAGGTCGGAACTTGGGCGTTTTTCTCGTTCGATTATAAGCTGGATAGAGGCACAGCTACCAAAATAAGGACCCCTGCAATCCAGTACTTGGAGTATAGGCAGCAGAGGCAGCAAACGCCCCTGCATGTGTGGGCAGAAGTCGAAGACTGCTTATGCAACCGGGAAAGAGCAGGCCAGGCAATTGTGAGATGATGTTGCTCCGTAGCTCGAGGTGAGAAGGAAATACACTCTCCCTCTAGAAAAGAGGGAAGCCCCGCCAGCATAGCCAAGGCCTCAGAAAGAGAAGTGAGCTGCAGACTGAAAACGCAGCTGGAAGGAGTAGCCTGGAGCACTGGCGTAGCCAAGGATGGGCTTGGGTGGGCCCAGGCCCACCTACTTTGGGTTCAGGCCCACCCAGTAGCAGCATACCTATGATGTGGCTGGCAGGGATCCCCAAGCCCTACCATCCGAAAACTCCCAACAAGTGTCCCTCCTGCATACCTTGTAAGTAGCAGATCTTCGCCTGCAGTGAGCAGTGACATACATACTGCTCGCACCGGCCCCACAGCCTTCCCTCTGATGTATTTCTGCCTAAGCAGAAACAGGAAGTTGCATCAGAGGGAAGGGTGTGGGGCCAACATGAGCAGTGTGTATTAGTTGCTGCTCGCTGCTGGTGAAAATCTGCTATTTAAAAGGTATACGGGAGAGGGGGGATGTTTGAGAGACCATATGGCATGCAGGCGAGAGAAGGAGAGACCAAATCACCTGTGGGATGGGGTGAGGTTCTTCTGCCCACCCATCTTGGGCACAGGCCCACCCAAAATTGGGTGTCTGGCTACGCCCCTGACCTGGAGAAGGCCGCCGAAGAGAAGGATGCAAGGGCAGCCGAGAAGACGAGATTGATCTGGGAGCAGTAAGGTCCAGGCTTCTTCTGTGTGGGAATTCACCATGTGAAAAGAAGCCGAGACCTGAAACCAGAAAGGCAGACAAAGAACCTCCACCAATCAAGGGAACCGGCACTATCTGCACCACAATAGCCCTAAAGCTGCAAAGACAGAAAAGAAGAAAGAGCAATCCAGTACTGCAGCCTGTGATCAAAATGGCTGCCGACGACTGAAGAGAGGTACTGTAAAAGAAGAGTGCCAAAATCACTCCCAGGCTGGCCCAACGGTACTTTGCTGAAACACAGGCAAAACCCCACACAGGCTGCTCTATAACAAATAGTGTACCGCCACAGGTGCACTAACCCGAACAATATAAACTCAACAGAAGGGAAGAATGAAAGCTTATACTCAAAAGTTTGCTGTCTTTACCGGTACCCACTGGCCTTCTGTCTCCAATCAGGTCGCTGAATCCAGAGAGCTGCAGGAGTGCAGAGACACCCACTCTCCTCCAGAATGCCACATAAGCAGAAACCTGCTCTCCGCCAACATTATTTTTTTCTCAAAGTTCTGTGAGGAGGAGGAGGAGGAAGGGAGGGGGACCTGGCACCACCAGGTGTACCCCAAGTCAGGCACCTCTACCAACCTAGACCCCCCCCCACCAAAGTTCAGCTGAACCAAGGAACAGGAGCCACACAAACAGGAGAAACCAGGAGCTTGCGAGAGTCCATCCACTGTCTGCTGGAGCCTGACTGACCAAGGAACATACCGTCCTATGTAGCAGAGTTCAGTTTGGTACACTTTGTTTCCACCTGCTGGTAGATGGTCATAACCCACAAGTCTCTATTCATCTGCTGCTGCCAAGGAAATAATAATTTTCACAAAATATAAAACACCCAAACATCTTACAAACTAACAAAACTCATGCAAACATTTTAAAATGTATTAGAGGCAACTTAATATTACAGATTGAAACTTCACTTTCCTTAAAAGCCTCTTTAAAAAGAAACATTTTCATCATTTTCCCCTTGAAAGAGGCTGGCTTCTATAGCTTAGCTCTCTGGGACAGGAACTCTGCAATCGTTTGTTTCTCTTTTGCATGGTATGAACTACAGCCTATGTGTTTTAACCTGCCAACTATCTCCTGCAGCTAACTTACAGCTCCTTGTACAACTTAATCGAAAGTGCAATAAAGTTCCCTTATCACAGCTTTTCTGACCCTCCATGGTACTCACTACGGTGAATGGGATTTAAAGTGTAATTTCTTTTTTTTTTATTTTTTATTTATAAGAAGTCTTTATTAAGTGTATAGGCAAGGAATACATAACAGAGTACAATATGCCACCAAAAACATCACTACAGCTTGCCCATGGAAAACAATGCAGGAAACAAAAATTTTTTCCTTCAACCCAATATGGACGTATGCAAATATAACTTCAAAACTTTTCAGGTTTTAAGATCATGAAAGTATAACTTCCCCTATCCCATCCCCAACTCCCTCCCCCCTCCCTCAATATATCAATGAAACCCGCCAAAATTTTTCCCCCTAAAGGAGGGATACCAAAGTCCAGCCAAACAAGAATTACACAGAACAGTGCAAAGTAAAAGGCTCCCAAAAAGATTCCCAAACATGCCTGCGCTCTGCCAAGAGATGTTCCATCTCACAAATACACCACAATTTGTTAAGCCACTTCGTTACTGGGGGAACAGATTGTTGCTTCCAATGAGCTGCAATCACCACTCGGGCCGCACCCATAGTGTGGCGGACCAGAGTAGCTTGAGAAAGGGTTAAACCTGGCACCTTTTTGGGAAAAGGAAATATAGTGGAACCCACAGAATACAATGCCCCACCCACTTCTGTAATCTGTAAGAGATGGCTTTCCAAAAAGCACAAATTTTAACACAAGACCACCACACATGTCCCATTATTCCCAATTTACCACATCCCCTCCAGCCGGGCAGGCGTGATAAACCAGCGAAATAATACTTTTACTACATTTTCCTTAAATGGCACATAGAGAGACACCTTCGCTGCAGCCCTCTCCAGGACCCCCCACTCATCATCTCCTAGCTCTCACTGCTAATTCCGTCTATGGAGAGTATAAATAGGAGACTGTGAGGATATATATTTATATAGGCAAGTAATTAGGCCCCTAGTGGTCTTAGAGTCTTCACAGAGGTCTTCTAAGAAGGAATTCTCTCTCGCAACTGCTGACCGTACAAAAGGCACATTAAGAAAATGAGAATCTGAAGGTAAGCAAATCTATCCAGTGAAATAAAGGATATTGATCCACCAAATACGAGAAATTCTTTAATGACGTTTCCTCAAACAATTGCCCCCAAGTCCGAAGACCTGCATTGTACCAACGGGTGAATACACCCTGGGTGGTCCTTGGCGGAAAAAGAGGATTATAAGCTATAGGCGTAAGATGTGACAGGACGTTATGCTTTTGTGTGAAAAACCCATCCCAATAATAAAAGGTAGTATGTACCAAGGGACACAGCCCCACTCCCAGAGATCTATGTTTATGAGGAAGCCACATGAGAGTTCCCAGCGGTCTCAATCCCACAGAAAATTGTTCCAACTGTATCCATAACTTATAGGGGTGAGCATGATACCAATCTAACGCCGTCCACGCTTGCGCAGCACGGTAATACCAACAGATGTTAGGAACCCCTAGTCCCCCTTTCCTTTTATCTTGATAAAGAAATTAACGAGGCAGTTGAGTATGTTCACCTGCCCAGATGAACTTTGTAAAGTGAGCCTGCAGCTTAGAGAAAAATCCCCGAGACAGCTTCAAAGGAAGGACCTGAAATAGATAAAGCAGGCGCAGCAAAACATTCATTTTAACTGTCGCTATCCTACCAAACCATGAAAGGGTCAAATCAATCCATCTATCCAAATCTTTGGTAATAACTCTAAGCAGACTTGAATAATTAGCAGAAAACAGATCGTTGAAGCATGGGGTCAACATTACCCCTAAGTACCGGATTCCCTTCACAGCCCACCGAAACGAAAAGGATATCCGCAGCGATTCCACTAGATCAACGGGCAAGGTAACATTTAAAGCCTCCGACTTACCCATATTAATCTTAAATCCTGAAACAGCAGAGTACTCCCCAATGGCCTTCAAAAGATTAGGGAAAGATGTTAATGGCCGGGTCAGTAATAAAAGAACATCATCAGCAAATAACGCCAATTTGTGTTCTCTGCCAGCAAAGCTAACACCAGTAATATCCGGGTTCCACCGCACCTTATGCGCAAAAGGTTACAAAACCAACACAAAAAGCATAGGTGACAAGGGGCAACCCTGACGGGTACCTGTAAAGAGTGAAAAAGGAGGAGAATTGCTACCATTTATCCAAACACATGCCAAAACCCTTCATTACTTGGTACATAAAAGGCCAATGGACCTTACCAAAGGCCTTCTCTGCATCCAAGCTAAGAAGACACATCGGAATTTGATCTCTTTTAGACAGATACAGCAAGTCAAAAACTCTAGGTACATTATCCATGGCCTGCCTCTGAGCCACAAACCCCACCTGATCTGGGTGTGTAATAGATGGCAAAACCCGGGCAAGCCGGTTCGCTAGAACTTTAGCTAAAGCTTTTACATCTGTGTTAAGACTTGAGATAGGACAATAAGAGGCGCATTAAGTATGATCTTTATCTGGTTCAGGGATCACCACAATCCAGGCCTCCATCATAGAAGGAGGCAAGGATAACCCGGTGCTTTGTTAATTAAGTAGGTCAGATAAAAGCGGGGACAGCTCTGATGTAAACATCTTATAAAATTTGTTAGGAAATCCATCCAACCCCGGTGATTTTAGCGATGGAAGCTCCTTAATAACACCCTGAATCTCCAGCGGAGTAACCGGTTCTTCCAATGTTTCCAGCCACCCTAGGGGGCACTGCAGTGGACTTCAGAAAAAGCTCCTAGGTGCATAGCTCCCTTACCTTGTGTGCTGAGCCCCCCCAAAACCAACTCCCCACAACTGTACACCACTACCATAGCCCTTAGGGATGAAGGGGGGCACCTACATATGGGTACAGTGGGTTTCTGGTGGGTTTTGAAGGGCTCACATTTACCATCCAAGTATAACAGGTAGGGGGGGATGGGCCTGGGTCCGCCTGCCTGAAGTGCACTGCACCCACTAAAACTGCTCCAGGGACCTGCATACTGCCGTCAGGGAGCTGGGTATGACATTTGAGGCTGGCAAAAAATATTTTTAATTTATTTTTTTTAGGGTGGGAGGGGGTTAGTGACCACTGGGGGAGTAAGGGTAGGTCATCCCCGATTCCCTCCGGTGGTCATCTTGTCAGTTTGGGCACCTTTATGAGGCTTGGTCGTAAGAAAAAATGGACCAAGTAAAGTCGCCCAAGAGGCTCGTCAGGGACGCCCTTCTTTTTTCCATTATCGGTCGAGGACGCCCATGTGATAGGCACACCCCAGTCCCGCCTTCGCTATGCTTCCAACACGCCCCCATGAACTTTGGTCATCCCCGCGAGGGAAAGCAGTTGAGGACGCCCAAAATCGGCTTTTGATTATGCCAATTTGGGCGACCCTGGGAGAAGGACGCCCATCTCCCGATTTGTGTTGAAAGATGGGCGCCCTTCTCTTTCGAAAATAAGCCTGATAGTAACCTATGGAACTTTTGTAAGTCTCTGCTTTGAAAATGATCTCCATAGTCTTGTGGACCAGGATTGCCACTTCACCCAGATCATCCAAAACAAGCTGATTCATCCCAGGTTTTTCTCATTACATGCCTAATGACCTATGACTCATGCATGCAATAGAACCAGATCATATTCTTTGGACTGACCTGGGTGAGGTGGCAACTCTGTTCTGGCAAACGTTTGAAAGAGATGCGAACAATTCCATGTCAAGAGGGACAAACTAAGCCAGTCCAGGTTTTACCCTACAGTATACATGGACTTGTACTTTTTGCTTTTCTTTTAGGAATTTGGGACTACATTTCCCCACATGCAGTTGGGTCAAATCAGGACTGGCTTAACTGATTATTTTGGTACTTTAATCACAGTGATGTATATACTGTAAAAAGCGCAGGACTGAAGTATAAGCTCAGGTTGACCAGAGATGGAATATGTTGACCGCAGATGTCCGTTTCAGAAAGAAGAAGGAAGTTATATCAGATTTTGCACAATTTCTGTGTTTGGGGAAAATAAAAAGTGTTTGAGAAATAAAGTGTTAAGTACTGTCTGCAGAATAACTGATGGTTGTTTGTCTGTAGCTGAGAATCATTATTGTTTCTTGAAGTATGGTAGTGATGAGTTATGACCCATGCCAAAGAAATTCTTACTAGGAATGTTCAAAAATCTTCAGTTTATATGGTGCTTAAAAATAATTCTTTAGGGAGATCATGTGACACCATGCTGCAGGAGAGACGCTGATCTGAGCCTCTCCTGCCTTTGCCCCAACATATCTTGCCTCCAATCATTGATATCCTTTGAAATACTGCAGTTTGGGGAGGCTTTGACCTGCGAGGAGGGCTGAGATACTTTTCATTGCCTTCCTTGTCCTGCACAGTGAATAAATCCACAAAAATCACAGCCAGCTCCAGAAACCTAAGATGGTGGCACCTACTAGTCCCTCCACCTCGTCCATTGGCTCAATGTGAGCCGCGGAGATAACTGGCGCTCTTGAAGCGGTCCTGGCTAAAATGCTGCAGCCTATCGAGGCAAAATTGGAAAGAGTGGAAGTTAAACTGGATGAATTTGGCCATGGATTTTCTGTGTTCCAGCAACATACCAGTGCACTTGAAGATCAATTGCAGGGGGTGACGGATACTCAGGCCAGACATCAATCTCGACTCGTGGCTTTAAAGGAAAAACTTGAGGACCTTGAAAATAGGTCCAGAAGGAATAATTTATGCCTGATTGGTCTATCGGAAATGCTGGGAGCATGAGACTTGGCTCGCACCCTGGAAGGTTGGCTTGTGAAGGAACTACAATTATCAAATACACAGGGGCCCCTCTGAATTGAAAGAGTTAACAGACTAGGGACTCAGCAGTCATTGCCCGTCCCAGACCAGTGATAACGTGGTTACTCAACTCTGCACACAAGGATTTGATATTGACTGCTCTCTGCACAGGGAAAACTTTATCCTACAAGGGAAACTGGGTGCTATGCTTCCAAGATTATTCTGCTAGCGTGGCTACATAGCTATGGACCTTTGCACCGATTTGCACAAGCCTGCACGCCAAAAACACCCGTTTCAAACTGCTTTTCCCCTGCCCGACAGAGTTCAACACCAGGGAAAGACTATTTTTTAATGCAGCATCGGAGGCACAAGTCTTTTTAACGCAACTTAATCAAGAGGAAGTGGAGGCTGGTGACTGAGGAGCCCCCTGAGGTTCCCTCCCATACCTGGCTAATGGTCAGCTTTACTTCCAGCAAGATTTTTTCTTCAATCTCGTCCTGATGAACTATATTATCAACCTTGTCCAGTATCAACTAGTGCTACCAAGTTATTAGTTACATGTCTTTGTCCTACCTCTGACCAGTAGGGGTCAGTGGTGATTACTGGTATTACTCCCACAGTGGTTGGGAAAGAAAGACAAGGCTCACATTCATGTTTTTGAGATTATTACTTAGAATGGCAGAGAATTTGTAGAGATGGTTACAGTGTTGTTTAGTAGTTGCTGAGGCAACACAAGAAAATATTTTCTAGTTATACAAGACAATTTCTATCCAGTCTCAGCAGAGTTTCATTTTCCAACCTTGAATCTAGCATAAGACTGACTCCACATTAGATACAGGTTTCATTTCCATTGCTCATTAATTTGGAGGCATGTTCTATTATTTTTGAGTAGGAAAACCAGCAATTATGAAAAATGTTTCACGCCATGTGGAGGCTTCGGCGTATCAAATACTTCCTTCCTAGAGATTTGTTCCGCACACTTGTCCACTGGCTTGTCCTCTCCCACTTGGACTATTGCAGTGGAATTTACGCGGGCTGCCAGGCCTCTCTGTTGAAAAAGTTTCAAACAGTTCAGAACACTGCTGCGAGACTCATCCTGAGAGAGCAACGCTTTGCACATGCCGAACCCTTACGGTTCAAATTACACTGGCTGCCTGTTCAGGAGTGCATTGCCTTTAAACTTCTTGACCCATAAAATTATTTATGGGTTTGCCCCCGAGTATATGCACCCCTTGATCGACCTCCCACCCAGGAATGCCAACCCTGCTGCTCGTTCCTTCCTCCACCTTCACTTCCCAAACTGTAAGGGTGTCAAGTACAAGAGGATCTTCACCTCATCTTTCCGCTATTGGAGTCCTAAGCACTGGAATTCTCTCCCGCAACACCTTAAAACTCAAGCGGACCACTCCCTCTTCAAGAAGTTGTTGAAGACCTACTTCTTTGCCAAGACCTACTCCTCACTTTATACCGCTGCTTGATGCACCCTCCCTGGCTCCTACCCTGCTAGTTCACCCTGTTAGATGCTTCTCCCCCTGCATACTCCTTGTATATTCTTCTAAGTTTTCCTATTCTGTATTTTATTTAATGTTTGTAAGCCACATTGTGCCTGCATGAGTGGGAAAATGTGGGATATAAGTGAACAATAAATAAATAAATAATTATAGAAAACCTTATCTGCTCTGGTTACCAGTCACAATAAATTCTGCTCCCA
Source organism: Microcaecilia unicolor (assembly GCF_901765095.1). Classification (NCBI taxonomy): domain Eukaryota; kingdom Metazoa; phylum Chordata; class Amphibia; order Gymnophiona; family Siphonopidae; genus Microcaecilia; species Microcaecilia unicolor. The sequence goes on along the minus strand of NC_044039.1, from coordinate 44,512,516 downwards.
TTGGACAGACCTTATGTTTTCTACGATACTTTGTTTAAAAATATGTCCAATTAAGTCTTAACTGTAGTGGTTGTGGTTTGAGGGTAGTTATCAGAGCGCATTCCAATGTGAGAGCAGTTGATTGGCCAGAGATAGTTGTTGCATCATTTATTTCCAAAATGTTCTAAAACCAAAGAATGGAATTATACAATGGATCCTGGAAGTCTCACTGGTGTTGTCTCCAAAAGGGTTTAAATAATGGTTATGGTATTACTCAACCAGAAAACAAAAAGTTTTCTTATTCCTAGGGAGCCCTCCCTATTTCTAGCCGCAGTGTCTGAAATACATATTCATTTTTTCAATAAATGCCCTTAAAGTTTGATGCTATTCCAGCTGTTCATCCACCTGGTCTGTGTGTGTAAGGTCCACAGTTGCTGGACTGCTGATGCCATCGTGCAGGTCTCATGGGTGGTCTCTGGGGGGTCTTGCTTCGAGTCATCATGTGATGCTGTCCCCCTGGAGTTTTAGGGCCTTGGGGTGACAAGAATTTACTACCATTGGTAGGAATGTCAACATCATTAGACTCTAGTGGAATGTCCCAAAGTTCAGGGTCATCTGCAATAACAAAAGAAACTCATAGGTAGAGCCCCCAGATTCCTGCAGCAGTTCAGGATAGTTTGTGCAGCAAAGTTCTTTTATCATCTCTACCTTTAACATTTTACAATTTCTTCATTCTCTTTTCTCATGAAACTAAATGAAACTCATGAATTCTCTATTCCTGGGCAAGGCCTTTTGATCTTTTAAAGCAATCTTTTAATTATTTTGCAGTCACATACTCTCTCTTTTGCAGCTCCTCTTAACCTGTGTGCCCTTCTTGCTTTATCCTGTTTATCTTTCCTATTTCCCCTGCTCTCCAACTCATGAATCTTACTTCCCCCTGCCAGTGTAATCCCCAAGCCATTGTTGGGCCTAATCTCATGCAAGTGTGTACATCCAGGGCTACTCACTTGTTGTTTTTCAGGAAGGAACTGGATGAGAAGCTATGACATTTTCCTGGAATTCATATGTACTGCTTACCTGGAAGAAACTCCTCTTCGACAGTCGATTCCTGGTGGAGCATCACTGTGTGAGAAGCTGCTGTTCCTGATAGCCCCACTGTCAAGAAACAAGTAGAAGTGAGTTAAGAGTATCTGACTGCTGATCAAAGTCAGAAGCAACTGGAGAAAACACTACTTTATCCAGACATATAGGACGAGATTCAGTAAATGGCGCCCAAATTTAGGCATCGAAAAAAATGAGCGCTGAGTGCAAGTCTATAAACAGTGCTCCGTTAATACAATAGTGCTTAGTGCCAGGATCCACACCCAACTTCATGCCTAAATTAGGTGCGGAGCTCCCATATCCTCAAATATTGCAGACATCTGCAGTGAACACCCCTGACCCACCTCTGCCCCGTATGTCAGTTCAGAGCCCTCCAGAGTCTTTAGATATGGGATCTGCTCATTTAGATATTATTGTACCTTTTTATGCTGGTATTCTTTGGTAGTCTATTTTTATGTAAAGTTTACATTTAACACTGTACATTGGGGTGTTAGCTACATTAGTTTGTCAGTATCATTTTACTTCTGTTTATCATATTAGTTTTATTACTTTTACAGTTACAATTTTGATTTTACTGTAACAGATTCATTTGCCTTTTTAGTCATTTTCTATTTATTATGTGTTTTCCTGTTTTGTGCATTTCATGACCCCTGATACAGATGGCTGTGTTCATCGAAACACAGCCTGTGTTGGGGCTATGCTGCTGGAGCTTTCAATAGAGGATATTTCTTGAGATTCATCCCAATGGCTGGTTGTCATTGGTGTCACCTTAGTCTTCTCCTGTACTGTTCCTTAGTGTCAGAGGTTTCCTCCTGCATTGTTTTTTTTATTTTTTACCCCTTTTGGACTCCACGTGAGACCAGGTCTTTGCAGCCCTGGGAGCATATCCTCAGTTTTCCAGAAAAGAGACTACAGTGCCTTCTGTTTACACAGTTGCCTACAGATGAAGATACCAATAGGACATTGACAGTTTCATTGGTTGATCTTTGCTCAGATTCTATTTGAATTAAAAAGGACATTGTCCAGTATGATCTTCATGTCATGGTCTTTATAAATTACTGTAGAGTCAAAATGATTCCTAGAGGCCAGAGGATTAATAAAGCACCGACTAGGTTTACTGACAATCAAGTCTTTTTTTAGATTAATGGACTGCCTTTTTGAATAAGTGTTCTTTAGATTTAATGATACTGTTGGCAGAAACTGCAAAGAAAAAAAAGTGAAGAATTATGTCATAAAGTAGATGAGAAATTGCGTGTTCTCAAAGATGATGATCAACATTTTGATGCTATTTTATTTGATGTCAATAAACATATATACTCTTTCAGACATGATGTTAGGGATTTAGGAGAGATGAGTTTGATTACCAGAAAGTGTCCATCTATCCATACTGTAAAGCTAAACCCCAGACTAAATATATAAAAAATGTAGATCATAATTTGAGGAAAGATCATTTTCCTGTTAGAGTGGCTGCCCTCACAGTCTCTGGTGATGTAGTCTCTCCAGATAGAGGCCGAAAATAAGTTTGTAGCAATTTAGGTGAATCATATATTTCTCCTTTAACAATCCCTGTCTCCCCACAACTCCCATCCCTCCCCCATGGTCCATCACATTCTTTTTTAGAACAAATCTGGGACAAACGCACAACGATAACAAGACAGACTATAGAACAGTTACCATCATGAACATATCCTCAAGACAATTTTCCCATGAGAGGCAGAGGGAGGGGGAGGGGCTACACAAAAATAGCTCAGAACAGGTAGCAATCATTTCAACATCAACACTTCCAGAGGAAGGACAGCTGGAAACAGACATTCCAGTTTTTAACTTATCCAACAGTATTCTCACTGATACACAAACCCAGGTCCTACATAGAGGTCTTTCTTTTGTACCCACTGTGAAGTACAATGCATTCCAAACCAGAATAGATTTAAGTTCACTCATAAATTACAAATTATTCAAGCTTTTTCTAACAGCACAGTACCTCACACAGATTTATCGTTAGTGAAGAATCCTCCCAAGTGGATCCCGCCTGGTACTATAGACCCTTTAATTCACACCTTTCAAGAATGTGTTCAACAGGAGATGAATAAACTAGAGAAGAAGAATAAACAAAGGTTCTTCAGTTTATCTCATGAAGCAAATGAAGCAGTCCAAACATTTGCTAATAATCACTCTATTGTGATTAAACCTGTGGACAAAAACTAAGGAATTGTGATCCAAAATAGGAGTCAACTTGATGACAGACTATGTTACACCCTACTTGATTCAGATCCCACAGAAGACCTGAAGAAGGATATTGAAGAAGCGGTCTCATTAGAATCCTCCAGGGGATTTCTAACCAAGAAAGAACAAGATTTCTTGATAGTAAAACATCTGGTTATCCCAACCATTTATACTTTACCAAAGATATACAAATCAATGTTCAACCCTCCTGGGAGACCTATTATGTCTAGTAAGGGTTCAATTTTGGAGCCTTTGTCAATATTTGCAGGTTACTTTTCACAGCCTCTGATACCCAAGATAGAATCTTATCTACGAGATTCTGGGCACATGATCAACTTGTTGGAGGATTCTGAAGGAGATCTGACTGACACTTTACTAGTAACATTAGATATTGATGCCTTGTATTCAAATATCCCGCAGCTTGAAGCATTACACATTATAGAGACAGTCCTTCAAGAAACATCTGCTTGCTGCATTCCAAACTGGTTTATACTGTCGATCGCCACGATTGTACTTACTAAGAACTACTTTTGTTTTTTAGACTGTTTCTATTTACAAATTCGTTGGACTGCAATGGTAGCAACTATGGCCCCCAATGTGGCCAATTTATATGTGGCCCATAATGAGGAATCTTCCCTTAAGGACCATCCTTATAAAGACAGCATTGTTTTTTTAATAAGAGGTACATTGATAATGTTTTTTTTTACTCTGGAATGGAGACAGTACTGAATAGGAATTCTTCCACCAATGGTTGAATGCAAGGGATCCTCATCTCCAATTCAAGTTACAATATGAAGCAAATGAAATAAATTTTCTTGATTTGCTTATCTGTAAAAACGATTATGGATTTGAAACGAGCTTCTACCGTAAGCCCACAGATAAGAATGCATTTTTACACTTTTCCAGCTTTCACAAGGCATCTCTCAAATGCAATCTTCCTTTTTGCCAATTTCTCTGGTTAAAAAAGATATGTTCAGACTTTGTGGCACAATCCACTATCATGAAAAAAAAAAGGTTTGCACAGAGAAGTTATCCTGCAGAGTGCATTAGTAATGGTTATGCCAAGGCCAGGGTACTTCCAAGAGATGCATTACTGTTTGAAACATTTGAGAGAAGAACACCTGATATGGTTTGCACTCTGGGATATTCCCATATCGCAAGTCAGATAAAGCCATAAGAAAACATTGGTATATCCTTGAAGGGCATGACTGCTTTAAAAATAAGGCATTAGTAATTGCATATTCGAGAAGCAGAAATTTAAAAGGGAAACTAATTCCCTCCGCACTCCCTGACCCATTTCAGGATCTGTTTGAAAATTTAAACTTGGGCTATAGAAAGTGAGGCAAGTGCAGTGTTTGCTCACATGCTTTGGCCATCTTTACACATCTTACAACTGGCAAGATTTACTATTTGAAACATTCCTCTAATTGCAATATGTCCTTTGTAGTTTATAGTTATTTGCCCTGCCAGATGTTATATGTGGGCAAGACTAAACGCTCAATTAAAACATGTATAATAGAACACAGAAGCTGCATGAGCAAAAATATCACCTCTGCACCATTGGTGGAACATTGGCACACTAAGAATCATACTATAGCCAATTTAAGATTCTCTGTTTTCAAAGTTATGAGAACATCTTGGAGGGGAGGTGACACAGAAACAGCTTCTCAAAGATGCATTTTCTACATGGGTTCTCTATTTCCACATGGCCTCTATGCAGATATTGAACATAGCTATTTTTTAAATAATTTTTATAAATTTTAATATGATTTGGTAGCTCTGGGTTTACCTTTCATCGATAATCAGGTTTTACACCCAAGGATTGTTTGATTATACGTATAGCACAGAACTGATGCACTATGTTTTTTTAGTACAGAGCACTTTTTGACAACAACCTCTGCATTTTTCTGAATAATCTTTACATGCAATAGAGTGCATGTATGTGGTTTAATTTCTATGTACAGCTACTGCCTCTTGGGTACTATTTTTTAATTTTTTATTATAATTTTTTTATTGTATTTCATTTTCTTAGACTTTTTTATTTCAAATAAATTTGACAACCATATAGAATCAACAATACAAGAATATAGTCCAAATGTTCAAGATAACAGCATTACTAAATACAGATATGACAACATTTGTCTAAAGATAAAACTAGATCGACCTCATTTCCTTATTAATATAAAAAGAAACACATTCCCTACCCTGAAGCCCATCTCCCACTCCCTCCTCCCCCAAAATAAAACTAGACCTAGGTGAAGCCAGAGCTACTGACCAGGAGACTGGATTTCTTCAGATCTCCTGGAACCAGCCAAGTGTCGTACACCATCCCCCACTCTCCCCCGTAACCCCCTTATCCCAACCTCACCTAATATACTGCCTCTGCCACTTCTTTATAAGCGCAGTTTATTTAACAAAGAACTATGACTCAAAGGTGTCAGTGTGTGAATAAACTCCTCTTAAATGAGTAAAAACTTCTGTGTATTTTTAAGTGAGGAAGAAGCGTCCTGAGCCTCCCACTGCCAAGGTATGTACCTGATTCCACCAACTCCAGAACACTAGAGCTTCTGCAAATACCCATGCCTGCATGATACATTTAATCACCACCAACCTCAATTTTCAAAATAAAGTAATTTTCCCTCTCCCTCCCAAAGTCTCAATATTCACTATTCCCAACAAATAAGTCTGGGGGAGTAAAGAAAGTGTCATATGAAGGGTACACCCTAGGTACTGATGGAATTCACTCCAAAATAACTTTGTCTTCCTACAGCTCCAAGCTGAATGATAGAATTAATCTTCCTCTGCAGCACACTTAAGGCACTGTGCAGTGGGTGTAAGCCCCGTACGGAATAGTTGCAATTGGGAAGTATAGGCTCTATGTATAAATGTAAAATGTGTTTCTTGTAATGTAGATGTTTTCACTATCTGTGTCATTTTCCACAAAGCTACAAGTATCCTCCCGTTCTGCAAGGGGGTACCCAGGTCCCGCTTCCATCTCTCTCGTAACCAGTCATACTCTTTTCTCTCCCACTTGACCACTAAGTGCTTTATGAAGGCCTGCCAATGAGCTAAAAAATCCCCATATTTTGCCCCCCATCTTCGCACCAAGCGCCAATTGTGATAAACTATTATAGTAATGTTTCAGCTGACAATGCGCAAAACGGTCTCCCCACAACCTGATATTCATAGGGATGAGATCATCTAAGGTCTTTATTATGCCCTCTGGGGTAAGCACTTGTTTCAACAGAAGCAATCTCCTAGCCTCCCATCTGACAAAAGCATTATTTTCCCATCCAGGCAAGAAATCAAGATTAACCACAAAGGGGCAGTTGATCACTGCTGCATGGGTCACCTCCCAGCAGGCTGACCAAGAAGTTCCATGCCTCGTATAGGGGATGGAGAAGTACATTTAAACCCAAAGGACGTGGAATTCAGACGTTTTTGTGTCTATTTATTTTGTAACTGGTTATTTCTCTAACCGGATACATTTAATCGGTTATACTTAAAACTGTCGGAACTATTTAACGGTTCCGCCTCTGGGCTGCAGTAGTAAGCTCCTGTTTTAAGTTTTTTATTTTTACATATTTATGTATCAGCTCACACATTATGTATTTATACCAGCTAAACCATTAACTATTTTGTCTGCAGTAGTAAGCTCTGGTTTTAATGTTTTACATTTTTATACAGTGGGGGAAATAAGTATTTGATCCCTTGCTGATTTTGTAAGTTTGCCCACTGACAAAGACATGAGCAGCCCATAATTGAAGGGTAGGTTATTGGTAACAGTGAGAGATAGCACATCACAAATTAAATCCGGAAAATCACATTGTGGAAAGTATATGAATTTATTTGCATTCTGCAGAGGGAAATAAGTATTTAATCCCTCTGGCAAACAAGACCTAATACTTGGTGGCAAAACCCTTGTTGGCAAGCACAGCGGTCAGACGTCTTCTGTAGTTGATGATGAGGTTTGCACACATGTCAGGAGGAATTTTGGTCCACTCCTCTTTGCAGATCATCTCTAAATCATTAAGAGTTCTGGGCTGTCGCTTGGCAACTCGCAGCTTCAGCTCCCTCCATAAGTTTTCAATGGGATTAAGGTCTGGTGACTGGCTAGGCCACTCCATGACCCTAATGTGCTTCTTCCTGAGCCACTCCTTTGTTGCCTTGGCTGTATGTTTTGGGTCATTGTCGTGCTGGAAGACCCAGCCACGACCCATTTTTAAGGCCCTGGCGGAGGGAAGGAGGTTGTCACTCAGAATTGTACGGTACATGGCCCCATCCATTCTCCCATTGATGCGGTGAAGTAGTCCTGTGCCCTTAGCAGAGAAACACCCCCAAAACATAACATTTCCACCTCCATGCTTGACAGTGGGACGGTGTTCTTTGGGTCATAGGCAGCATTTCTCTTCCTCCAAACACGGCGAGTTGAGTTCATGCCAAAGAGCTCAATTTTTGTCTCATCTGACCACAGCACCTTCTCCCAATCACTCTCGGCATCATCCAGGTGTTCACTGGCAAACTTCAGACGGGCCGTCACATGTGCCTTCCGGAGCAGGGGGACCTTGCGGGCACTGCAGGATTGCAATCCGTTATGTCATAATGTGTTACCAATGGTTTTCGTGGTGACAGTGGTCCCAGCTGCCTTGAGATCATTGACAAGTTCCCCCCTTGTAGTTGTAGGCTGATTTCTAACCTTCCTCATGATCAAGGATACCCCACGAGGTGAGATTTTGCGTGGAGCCCCAGATCTTTGTCGATTGACAGTCATTTTGTACTTCTTCCATTTTCTTACTATGGCACCAACAGTTGTCTCCTTCTCGCCCAGCGTCTTACTGATGGTTTGTAGCCCATTCCAGCCTTGTGCAGGTGTATGATCTTGTCCCTGACATCCTTAGACAGCTCCTTGCTCTTGGCCATTTTGTAGAGGTTAGAGTCTGACTGATTCACTGAGTCTGTGGACAGGTGTCTTTCATACAGGTGACCATTGCCGACAGCTGTCTGTCATGCAGGTAACGAGTTGATTTGGAGCATCTACCTGGTCTGTAGGGGCCAGATCTCTTACTGGTTGGTGGGGGATCAAATACTTATTTCCCTCTGCAGAATGCAAATAAATTCATATACTTTCCACAATGTGATTTTCTGGATTTAATTTGTGATGTGCTATCTCTCACTGTTACCAATAACCTACCCTTCAATTATGGGCTGCTCATGTCTTTGTCAGTGGGCAAACTTACAAAATCAGCAAGGGATCAAATACTTATTTCCCCCACTGTATATGCCTGCATCCGCTTATACATTATGTATTTAAACATGGTGGTGACCTGCAGTCAGCCGTTTATCAGAAACAGAGTAACGTCTTCATGTCCGTGTCTTCTCTGCACTGTTAGCTGCGGTAAGAGCAAGTTTTATTTATTTATTTTTTGATACGCAGGTTTTTAGGCCAAGTTCCACAATTCTTGTGGTAACGTTTGTAAAGTAGCTGATAATTTTGGTTTGACCAGTTATTACCATAACTGGTTTTGGCATGAAAATAACTAGCAAAGGATGCTTTGGTGGGTACTGTAACTGCTTATTGTGTTTTTATTGGTTTTACATGTTTTTAAAGTATCGGTTTCACACGTATACACATGTTTTATAAGGCTGCTATGTATTTTTGATTTATGTTTTTGTGATTTTTCTAACAGAGTTTGTACCCATTATGTTTTTATTCTTTCCTTTTTCTTTGGTAGACAACAGTGTAGGGAAGGTTCATTTTAACTTGTGCACCAGCTACACTCACTATTTTTCCATTCAGAGGAATGTCAATTCAATTTATATCAAAGACTTGTGGATAGTAACTTTCATTTTTTAGCAAAATCCTTAGTAGTTTTCAATAAGCATATATACACTATTCATTTAATCTTACAACTTGAATGAAGATTTATCTAAATATAATTGTTGTGCAGATCTCAGGGTTCTGGAAGGCTGATGCACATGTAATTTTGCTGCTAATATTTCAGAAACCTTACCAGTTAAGATCTTAAAAACTAAGAGCAAAATTCTCAATTTAATATGATACTCAATGGGTAACCAATGCAAAGATTTCAAAACTGGTGAGATATGCTCATATCTATTGACACCTACCAAAATTCTAGCCACAGCATTTTGTGCTACCTGTAACTAAGAGCTAGAAATGCCAAGTAACAATCTGTTACAATAATCAAAACACGGTGTTATAAAGCTTTGTACTACTGTTCTTAAGATTTTTTTTGAGTTAATAATATTTACATGTCTAATTAGACACAATTTGAAAAACACATCCTTCACAATCTTCTGTGTATGCATTTTTGTGCTCAGGCTGGAATCTACCATCACAGCTAAATCTCTCAGATTATCATCAATAAGTATTTCTTCTCCTTCAAATTGAAACAATTTTGGCACATCTATAGAAATATATGATGACAGCAAGCGAATCTTTGTTTTGCTCACATTTAACTTCAAACAGTTTGCCTTCATCCAATTAACTACAACTGAAAGTATCATATTCAACCCATCAAAAATATTTTTAATCCAGTCATCAATAGGAAGAAGAAATTGAATATCATCACCATAAAGCCTGAAATTCAGATTTAGGAAATAATAGCCAATATAATGGCAACAGAAAAAAAAATATTTTTAAGAAATAGCTGTGCAGTAAGTGAAACGTTGAGGTGGTGCTAACCCAGCGGTACTGCCCAATTACTGCTGGGTAAACACCGGCACTACAAAAATATAAATATTTTTGTAGCACCGGAAGTGGCACAAGCTGGGGGAGGGAACTACTGCCGGGCTGCTGCGGTAGCCCAGGGGTAGTTCCAGATTAGTAAGTGGTAAGCCCGTGTTGGGCTCACTGCTGCTTAGTAAAAGACCCCCTTAGATAGTAATGTACCCTTTTTATGCTGGTATTCTTATGTTAGTCATTTTTTATATAAAGTGTACATTTAACAATGTGCATTGGGGTGTTAGCTACATTAGGGCCCTGTGTAGTAAGCTGTGTTGGAGGTGCTCTAGCGTTTTTAGCATGTGCTAAACATTAGCACGCGCTAACCATATAGGCGCCCATAATATTCCTATGGGAGCCTACACAGTTAGTGCGTGCTAAAAACACTAGTGCACCTATGTAAACAGGGCCCTTAGTTTTTTAGTATAATTTTACTTCTATTTGTTTACCATATTAGTTTTATTACTTTTACAGTTACATTTTTGATTTCACTGTATAACAGATTCATTTGCTGTTTTAGTCATTTTCTATCTATTATGTGTTTTTATGTTTTGTGCAGTCTATTTCATGACCCTTGATGCAGGTGCTGGGTCCATCAAAACATGGCCCATATTGGGTCTATGTTGCTGGTGCTTTCAAGAAAGGATATTTCTTGAGATTCATCCCAACAGCTGGTTGTCATTGGTGTCATCCTCTATTTCTCCTGTACTGTCCCATAGCGTTATAGAGGCTCCCTCCTGCAAGGTTTTTTGCCGCCTATGCCTCTTCCATGGCCACGCTGCTTTTGCATTGTTTTTTGCCACCTAGGCTCCATCCATGGCCATGTCCCTTTTTCAGTTACATGCCGAAAAATTTATACATGCATCTTTATAGAATAATGCCTAGCAAGATGCACAAATAAATTCAAATTGTTGCCAATTAGAGCCAATAATTGATTGTTGGTGCCCAATTACTGGTAATAATTGGCTCATATCTCAATTAAACTGCTCACACAAATTGAGTGTGTGGCCAAATTTGTGCACATAATTTGAAGCACCATTTATAGAATTTGGGAGATCATGTGTAACTTGCATATATGCATAAATATATGCCATAACGAGAAGAGAATGCTCCATGAATCCTGCAAAGATGTCAAAGAAATATTTTGTTTTATGGAATCTGGTAATTTACCAGTAGCAATATGTAACAAATAATGTGGATCCCAAAAAGCAACAGGGTAAATGATCTGCAATCTCCAATGCAATGGCAATAAAACAAGCAGACCGGATGAAAAAAGTCAAATCATGTATTTATTTGATCAGCCAGGGGAATAATCCTCTGTTTTCAAGACTCAATCTTTAATAATATCTTAACAAGCAAGCTAAGTTGCAAATGTGCATAATTGCCATACAAAAAAAAAAATCAATCTTCAATTTAGGTTTTTCCCCTTTCCAACAGAATTTAACAATTTATCTATTCAAAATACTTAGATCCTTACATAGCACCTAGACTGGAAAATGCTGTTGGACATGTGGCTAGGCATTTTCCACATGACGTCTAAATTCACAAAGGAAAAATGCACAAAAACAACCCACTGGAATGTATTGGGGTGGAGGGGCAGCATTCCTCCTAGATTGGCCAGACATCCCAGCAAAGCAGTGTGGCACCATAGGTGGAATTGCAGTGGACTTCACATAAAAAGTCCCAAGGTATACACCTCACCATTACAATGTATGGTGAGGCCTCCAAAATCCACCAAAAATCCAGTGTACCTAACTGTACATCACTAAAATAGCCCTTATGCTTGCAGGAGTCGCCTATATATAAGTACTGTAGGTTTTTGATGGGTTTTGGAGGGCTCACACTTTCCACCACAAGTGTACCAGGTTAGAGTGGGATATGGACCTGGGTCCCCTTCTCTACATTCCACTGCACTGACCACTAGGCTACTCCAGGGACCTGCGCGCTGCTCTAATAGGACTGACCATAACATCTGAAGCTGTCATAGAGGCTGATATGTACTGTTTCTTTCACATTTTGTGGGGTCAGTGAGCACTGGGAGAATAAGGGAGGGTTAACACCGTAATCCCTTCTGCGGTCATCTCGTCATTTAGAGCATCTTTTGTGACTTAGGCGTGATTGAAACAGGTCTAGACCAAAACATCTAAAATTTAGCCCTGGATATTTTTGCTTTGTTCCATTATGGCAGAAAAACGTCCAAGTTTTGGGAATGTCCAAATCCCGCCCCAACTCTCCCCCTTGTGATTTGGACGAACTGCAGAAAAAAACATCTTAAATCTGAGTTTTGAAAATCATGATTTGGACATTTTTTGGAGAAAAACGTCCAAATGCCACTTTATGCCGTTTTTGAGATGTTTACCTCTTTGAAAATGAGCCCCAAAGGCACCTGGGAAAAAGGGTAATTTGGTATAAATTAATTCTACCATATATGGAAAGTGGTAGTGAGTTCCATGTCGCCAATTGTTGTCAAGTGTTCTGTAGTAATTGAATAATATTATACTGATAAAGATGTTTGGGGTCAGCAGGAAGATGAATGCCCAAATTACTACTACTACTACTATTTAGCATTTCTATAGCGCTACAAGGCATACGCAGCGCTGCACAAACATAGAAGAAAGACAGTCCCTGCTCAAAGAGCTTACAATCTAATAGACAAAAAATAAATAAAGTAAGCAAATCAAATCAATTAATGTGAACGGGAAGGAAGAGAGGAGGGTAGGTGGAGGCGAGTGGTTACAAGTGGTTACTAGTCAAAAGCAATGTTAAAGAGGTGGGCTTTCAGTCTAGATTTAAAGGTGGCCAAGGATGGGGCAAGACGTAGGGGCTCAGGAAGTTTATTCCAGGCGTAGGGTGCAGCGAGACAGAAGGCGCGAAGTCTGGAGTTGGCAGTAGTGGAGAAGGGAACAGATAAGAAGGATTTATCCATGGAGCGGAGTGCACGGGAAGGGGTGTAGGGAAGGACGAGTGTGGAGAGATACTGGGGAGCAGCAGAGTGAATACATTTATAGGTTAGTAGAAGAAGTTTGAACAGGATGGGAAAACGGATAGGGAGCCAGTGAAGGGTCTTGAGGAGAGGGGTAGTATGAGTAAAGCGACCCTGGCGGAAGATGAGACGGGCAGCAGAGTTTTGAACCGACTGGAGAGGGGAGAGGTGACTAAGTGGGAGGCCAGCAAGAAGCAGATTGCAGTAGTCTAAACGAGAGGTGACAAGGGTGTGGATGAGGGTTTTGGTAGAGTGCTCGGAAAGAAAGGGGCGGATTTTACGGATGTTGTAAAGAAAGAAACGACAGGTCTTGGCGGTCTGCTGGATATGAGCAGAGAAGGAGAGAGAAGAGTCAAAGATGACCCCAAGGTTTCGAGCTGAGGAGACAGGGAGAATGAGAGAGCCATCAACAGAAATAGAAAACGGGGGGAGCGGGGAGGTGGGTTTGGGGGGGGGGGGGGGAAATGAGAAGCTCGGTTTTGGTCATATTTAATTTCAGGTGGCGTTGAGACATCCAGACAGCAATGTCAGACAAGCACGCTGAAACTTTGGTTTGGATGCAAGGTGAGATATCAGGGGTAGAAAGGTAGATTTGGGAGTCGTCAGCATAGAGATGGTAGGAAAAGCCATGGGATGAGATTAATGAACCAAGGGAAGAAGTGTAGATAGAAAAGAGGAGGGGACCAAGAACAGAACCCTGAGGTACGCCGACAGGCAGAGGGATAGAAGTAGATGAGGATCCACCAGAGTGAACACTAAAGGTGCGGAGGGAGAGGTAGGAAGAGAACCAGGAAAGGACAGAGCCCTGGAATCCAAGTGAGGACAGGGTATCGAGAAGTATGCTGTGATCGACAGTGTCAAAAGCAGCGGAAAGATCAAGAAGAATGAGGATGGAATATTGACCTCTGGATTTAGCCAGTAATAGGTCATTGGAGACTTTAGTAAGCGCAGTTTCGGTTGAGTGGAGAGGGCGAAAACCAGATTGTAATGGGTCAAGAATAGCATGTGAGGAGAGAAAATCAAGGCAGCGGCGGTGAACAGCACGCTCAAGTAATTTGGAGAGAAAAGGAAGGAGGGAGATGGGTCGGTAATTAGAGGGACAAGTAGGGTCAAGTGAAGGCTTCTTAAGGAGAGGTGTGACCACAGCATGTTTAAAGGCAGCAGGGACAGTTGCAGTGGAAAGTGAGAGGTTGAGAATGTGACAGATAAAAGGAATAAGAGTAGGAGAGATGGCATTAAGAAGGTGGGTAGGAATGGGATCAGAGGAACAGGTGGTACATTTTGAGGAAGAAAGGAGAAGTGTAGTTTCCTCAATAGTAACTTCAGGAAAGGAGGAAAGGGAATGAGGGGAAGGAGAGAGAGGGGGACGGACTAGTGGAGGGAGAGGTGGTGAGGTAGAGAAAGCAAGGTTTATCTTTTGAACCTTGTTGTGAAAGAATTCAGCAAGGGTCTGAGGAGATAATGAAGGGGGAGTTGGGGGAGGGGGCACCTTGAGGAGAGAGTTCAATGTGGTGAAGAGAAGTCGAGGATTAGAGCCAAGAGAGTTGTTCAGTTGGATATAATAATCCTGTTTGGCACGTAAAAGAGCAGATTGGAAGGAGGTCAGCATGAACTTAAAGTGTAAGAAATCAGCAAGGGCCCGAGATTTCCGCCAGAGGCGTTCGGCGGAGCGGGTACAGGAACGTAGGTAGCGGATATTAGAAGTCAGCCAAGGTTGGGGTTTTGTACGCCTTACAGGGCGGGTCATCAAAGGTGCAAGAGTGTCTAAGGCAGAGGATAGAGTATTGTTGTAAGAAGAAACAGCCTCGTTGACAGACGTGGATGGTGCCACAGTAGAGAGGAGGTTAGAAACATGGGAGGATAGAGATGAAGGGTCAATATCATGAAGATTCCTAGATAGATTAGATAGGATAGGACGGAACTGGGAGGGGGGAGATTTAAGTGTGAAAGTTATAAGATGGTGATCAGAGGAGGGATGATCAGAGGCAAGGAAACTAGAAGGTGAACAGTTGGAGGAGAAGATGAGATCAAGACAGTGACCATTTTGATGAGTGGGGGAGGTGGAGCATAGTTGGAGATTAAAGGACGACGTTAAAGTGAGTAACTTGGAAATAGAAGAGCTGGAAGGATCATTAGCAGGAATATTAAAGTCACCAAGGATGAGAGAGGGGGAGGAAGGATCATGGGAGAAGGCAAGCCAGGCGTCAAAGTCACTGAGAAAGGATGAAAGGGACTTACCAGGGGGACGATAAATGACCGCTATTCGAAGAGGCAGAGGAGAGAAAAGGCGGATAGAGTGGACTTCAAAGGAGGAAAAACAGTGAGATTGAGGTGGAAGAAGGGGTTGAAATCTGGAGGAGGGAGAGAGAAGTAGTCCAACACCGCCCCCACGGCCAGCAGGGCGAGGAGTATGTGAAAATAGATAA
Organism: Microcaecilia unicolor; assembly: GCF_901765095.1. Lineage (NCBI taxonomy): Eukaryota > Metazoa > Chordata > Amphibia > Gymnophiona > Siphonopidae > Microcaecilia > Microcaecilia unicolor. The sequence continues at coordinate 44,497,062 of NC_044039.1, read as the reverse complement.
CCGCCATGGCACAGGGCTGCGACTGAAGCAGAGTCATCAGGGCAGAGCCAGGTTTCTGTTATGGCGAGCAGATGCCCAAATATCGAAAAACATCTGTTGCCCACATAAAAGGAATTCCCTCTTCCAGTCTTCCCGTACACAATCACATGTTGTAAGACTTTAGATCTATTCATATTAAGTTTGAACCTCAAAAAGTCCCCATATTCCTTAAAACATTCCCCAGACTATCCTATCAAACGCCTTTACAGCATCAAAGCCAATAAGCAGAGACTCCTTGCCCAGAAAATGTATAGCTTCAAGAGTAGCGAGATTTTCTGAATATTTTTGACTGCTCGACGATCCCATACATATCCCACCTGTGGATCAGCAATAATGGATGGAAGTAACTAAGCCAGTCTATTAGACAATACAGTGGCTAACAATTTGGATTCATAACAAACCAGAAAGATAGGCCTGTACAATTCTGGAAAGATGGATCTTTGCCTGGTTTTGGAAAAACTAATATTTGCAGTAACCTTAATGAATCTGGCATGGTTTTCAAATCAATTATTCTATTAAACACCGCTGTCAGGGATTTTACAACATCATCTACCAGTAATTTATAAAACCAGGCCCTAAACCCGTCAGGGCCAGGTGTCTTATAAAGTGAACTCTTCTGAATAGCCCAGGTGACTTCATCTACCCCAACAGGACAATTTAACATAGTACCACATTTAAGATAGGTAAATCTACACTCGACAGATACATTTCAGGGTATAATGCATTATATGTGGTCACACCTCTCCTTAAGAAGCCTTCACTTGACCCTACTTGTCCCTCTAATTACCGACCCATCTCCCTCCTTCCTTTTCTCTCCAAATTACTTGAGCGTGCTGTTCACCGCCGCTGCCTTGATTTTCTCTCCTCACATGCTATTCTTGACCCATTACAATCTGGTTTTCGCCCTCTCAACCGAAACTGCGCTTACTAAAGTCTCCAATGACCTATTACTGGCTAAATCCAGAGGTCAATATTCCATCCTCATTCTTCTTGATCTTTCCGCTGCTTTTGACACTGTCGATCACAGCATACTTCTCGATACCCTGTCCTCACTTGGATTCCAGGGCTCTGTCCTTTCCTGGTTCTCTTCCTACCTCTCCCTCCGCACCTTTAGTGTTCACTCTGGTGGATCCTCATCTACTTCTATCCCTCTGCCTGTCGGCGTACCTCAGGGTTCTGTTCTTGGTCCCCTCCTCTTTTCTATCTACACTTCTTCCCTTGGTTCATTAATCTCATCCCATGGCTTTTCCTACCATCTCTATGCTGACGACTCCCAAATCTACCTTTCTACCCCTGATATCTCACCTTGCATCCAAACCAAAGTTTCAGCGTGCTTGTCTGACATTGCTGCCTGGATGTCTCAACGCCACCTGAAATTAAATATGACCAAAACCGAGCTTCTCATTTTCCCCCCAAACTCACTTCCCCGCTCCCCCCATTTTCTATTTCTGTTGATGGCTCTCTCATTCTCCCTGTCTCCTCAGCTCGAAACCTTGGGGTCATCTTTGACTCTTCTCTCTCCTTCTCTGCTCATATCCAGCAGACCGCCAAGACCTGTCGTTTCTTTCTTTACAACATCCGTAAAATCCGCCCCTTTCTTTCCGAGCACTCTACCAAAACCCTCATCCTCACCCTTGTCACCTCTCGTTTAGACTACTGCAATCTGCTTCTTGCTGGCCTCCCACTTAGTCACCTCTCCCCTCTCCAGTCGGTTCAAAACTCTGCTGCCCGTCTCATCTTCCGCCAGGGTCGCTTTACTCATACTACCCCTCTCCTCAAGACCCTTCACTGGCTCCCTATCCGTTTTCCCATCCTGTTCAAACTTCTTCTACTAACCTATAAATGTATTCACTCTGCTGCTCCCCAGTATCTCTCCACACTCGTCCTTCCCTACACCCCTTCCCGTGCACTCCGCTCCATGGATAAATCCTTCTTATCTGTTCCCTTCTCCACTACTGCCAACTCCAGACTTCGCGCCTTCTGTCTCGCTGCACCCTACGCCTGGAATAAACTTCCTGAGCCCCTACGTCTTGCCCCATCCTTGGCCACCTTTAAATCTAGACTGAAAACCCACCTCTTTAACATTGCTTTTGACTCGTAAGCACTTGTAACCACTCGCCTCCACCTACCCTCCTCTCTTCCTTCCCGTTCACATTAATTGATTTGACTTGCTTACTTTATTTATTTTTTGTCTATTAGATTGTAAGCTCTTTGAGCAGGGACTGTCTTTCTTCTATGTTTGTGCAGCGCTGCGTATGCCTTGTAGCGCTATAGAAATGCTAAATAGTAGTAGTAGTAGTAATCTCTATCAGATTCATATAATTCCATAAAGAACATCTTAAAGATTTTATTAACTTCTATATGTACAATACAACCAGGGGTGTAGCCAGACCTTGAGGTGAAAAGGGGCCAGAGCCCAAGGTGGGGGGCACATTTTGTTCGCTGCTCCACCGCTGCCCCCCTCTGCCACCTCACCGCTCCCCTCCGCCACCGCAAATACCTTGGCTGGCAGGGGTCCCCAACCCCTGCCAGCTGAAGACTTCATCCAGCGCTGGTCTCTGGTGCCACCGCATTGCCTGCCCGCTCTCTTCCCCTCGTGAGTATGTTCAATTTCACTAAAAGGAGCATGCTGGACATCAGGGGAAGAGAGAGGAGGGCAGGCAATGTGGCGGCACCGCTGCAGACCAGCGCTGAATGAAGTCTTCAGCTGGCAGGGGTTGGGGACCCCTGCCAGCCAACCAGGGGCCAAGAGGAAATTTGAGGGGGCCCAGGCCCCACCTAGCTACTTCACTGAATACAACTCTTATTGTTTTTAAGTGTTTATATTTTTCGGTATCCTGACCATGTTTTAAATGATCTAGCTAAAAGCTTACCACTTTTGTGCCCATATTTGTTTAATCAATACTGATACTATTTAGCCGACTATTCAGCATGCTGGTACAATTTGTCAAGGGAGACTTGTATAGCCAATACTTGGGTCTTAGTTTGGGCCGTTGGATTAATTCTGCATTGTTATCGCAAATATATTAACCATTGTTTCAGTCTGAGATTAGCACGATGCCTCAATTTCTTTTTTGTACTGCTAAAGGCTATAATTTTGCCTCACAGTACCGCTTTTGTTGTGTCCCAAAACACAATTTCAGTTTACATATGTTGCTGGTTAAAGGACTTATATTTGGCCCACTTACTTCTTATATATTTAGCAAATTTAATATCTATATAAAGATCAAGAGGAAAGCCCCACCACTTCCAGGTCATGGGTACCGCAATGCTATCCAGATAGGGGCAGGATATCAGATCTCTACCACATCTAGGGCCCGATACACAAAAGTCCCCGTTAAAAACTACGTTCATTTAGATCCTCGTTAGAACTTACTGATTTGAAAATACAGAGTGATGCTCAAAGAAAATTGCATGCAAATGAGCTGCACGCAATTTCAGCAAGCAGTTCGGTAGGGAAAGTGCCTAGCTCATGCACAGAACAGTCTCTCGGTGTCCCTGCTGTGTGCATGTGCTAGGGCTGGTGTACTCTTTCCTTTCCCCTGCAGTATTTACTGGCTTCACTGTCCCCCTGTTTCCTTTCCCTTGCAGTGCTCTGGTGCTGGCTCCACCTTCCTCCTGCAGCTTACTTTCTTTCCCTCTGCTCCCGATGATTTTGCTTGGAAATCTCCTCCTTGCTGAAAGCCCTCCCCAGTTGACATCATAAGGTCTTTCCCCAGCCAACTGGCTGTCTCCTTATTTCTCTACCTCCCCCAAGCTAATATCATAGCTGACATCACAAGAGCTTTCCCCAGCCGATTGGCTGTCTTCTTATTTCTCCACCTCCTCCAAGCTAATATCATAGCTGACATCACAAGGGCTTTCCCCAGCCGATTGGCTGTCTGCTTGTTTCTCCACCCTTAAGCTGTTCTCTGCTCTCCGACAGTGAATGCTATTGAAATATGCAAGCAGACTACTCTGCTCAGAAGTCTCCCTCACATGACAGCTTCAGACCTAACGAAAAACTTTGCACATTAAAGGTAGGGGCTCCTTTCTGTGCATCACTCGGAAATGTCTGTGTATTGCTCGGAATGCTAATTTTAATACTAATAAGCTCTTTGTAATACATTTTCATAGGATTATCATTGGCTGCGGCCCTGAACAGTAAAAACTACACAGAACCCCTTTGTGCATTAGACACTGAATAATGTGATTGCTAGACTGATGAGACCCAGTTTAAATCAGACGTTGCTAGCACAGTAAGCTTTGACCATAGTAAGGGGACACATTTGGCTTTTTTTAACTGTCCCAAAAATGATTGTACATAAGCAATAAGAAAAAATTGTTTATTGTATATATTGGATGCATATATATTGCTGCATAGCAAGACAGGTAATTTATCTATTGTAACCTGTGCAATAATAAAGCGACCTTTTGCATCTAAGATAATATGCTGTTTCCCATTCTTGCAAGTGCCCCTATATAATCACCAACCCACCATGTTTTCAGTTTTTATGTTCATCAGGATTCAAATGTGTTTCTTGCAACATTGTCACAGAATCCATTTCTTATACAGATTTTGCAGTATTTTCTTATGTTTAATAGGGGAAGAAATCCCCCCCCCCCCCACATTCCAGGAGAACATTTTCAAATGCATTCAGGTAACTCCCATGTCAGAAAAGGAAAATGTAGAGATCTAATTAAGAACAAGTGGATGGTGCTGTCCCAGCCTCCAGCCATCCCCATTCAGGACTCCCCCTATTTGGGAATCAAATGTGATGTCCCAGCCTGATTTATATTTCCAAATGAATGGCAAGTCTGCAATAATAGTGCCAACCTAGGTAAACTATAATGAACACCTAATAACCCATCTGTCCCTTGATATTCCTTCCCCAGCCCAACCCCTAAATAAAACCCCCTTCTCTCTAGTCCATAATCTACCACTAAATTCCCTATTAATGGGCTGTCATGTTACATGTCGTCCCTCATCACCCCAGAGAACCCATTTGAGTCTCCCTTATGACTAATCATAATAGAAAAGGGAAAGTTATGCCCATCAGTCAATCTCCACACATATAATACTACCAAAGGGAGATCTTTTTCTCAAAGTATCATAAACAAAAATAATAACATCTACTAGTAAAACACAGAGAGAAAACTAAGAAGACTAATTTAACAATCATAGCGTTAGCATAATGTATATGGCTCAATATACTAATTTAAAAATGCAAGGCAAATAAATGTCACAAACTCAAATGTCAGTATGTATTGTAATATGTAACAATGAAAAACTCCGTGAAAACTATATCCTGCAGGAGCAGTGTCAAAGTCAAAGAACTACATGCTACCATCGGGGTCAATCATGCACCAGTTCAGATAGTGCTTTCTGTGAATAACATTCTCCCTTCTGAAGCAATGAAACCAAAATCGATGATATATATTAACAAACATCATGGATAATCCCATGAGAACCAGTCTAGTAGTTATAGTACTAGCTCCAGATTTATGGCGCAATTTACTGATGTAAAAGACTTAAGAAAAAGTATTTCTTGTCCAAATTGCAAAAGAACTTAAGAATAGTCATACTGGGTCAGCCCAGTATCCTGCTTCCAACAGTGGCCAATCCAGGTCACAAGTGCCTGGCAGAAACCCAATTAGCAGCAACATTCCTCCTATTTGTTTTAAAAGTATTTCTATGTGATTCCATTGAGTGTCTCCTGGTCTTTGTACTTTTTGAAAGAGTGAAAAATCAATTCACTTTTATCCATTCTACCCCAATCATATCCTCCCTTAGCTATCTCTTTTCCAAGCTGAAGAAGCCTAACCTCTTAAGCCTTTCCTCATATCGGATGAGTTCCATCCCGTTTATCATTTTGTCGCTCTTCTTTGAACCTTTTCTAATTCCACTATATCTTTTTGGAGATACAGTGACCATAATTGAATAAAATACTCAAGGTGAGGCTGCACCATGGAGCAATACAGAGGCATAACAATATTCTTGGTCTTATTTTGCATCCCTTTCTTAATAACTCCTAGCATCATGTTTGCTTTTTTGGCCACCGCCACACACTGGGCAGAAGATTTCAGAGTATTGTCTATGACGACACCCAGATTATTTTTCTTGAATGCTGACTCCTAAGGTGGCCCCCATGCATCAGATAACTATGATTTGGATTATTCTTCCCAGTGCACATCATTTTGCATTTGTCCACATAAGTTTAATCTGTCATTTGGATGCCCAGTCTTCCAGTTTCCTAAGGTCTTTCTGCAATTTTTCACAATCTATATATGTTTTGACAACTTTGAATAGTTTTGTGTCATCTGCAAATTTAGGGCCCTGTTTACTAAGCAATGCTAGCATTTTTTTAGATGCCCATAATATTCCTATGGGCATCTCCATGGTTAAAACGCACTAAAAACGCTAGTGCACCTTAGTAAACAAGGCCCTTAATCACCTTACTCATCTTTTCGATTTCTAGATCATTTATAAATATGTTAAATAACACCGGACCCAGCAGAAATCCCTGTGGCACTCCACTATTCTCCATTGAGAAAAATGGTCTTTTAACCCTATCCTCGGTTTTCTGTCCAATAACAAATTCATAATCCACAGAAGGACAATGCCACCTATCCCATGACTTTTTGATTTTCTCAGGAGTCTCTCATGAGAAACTTTGTCAAAAGCTTTCTGAAAATCTGGACATACTACATCAACTGGCTCATATTTATCCACGTTTATTCACACCTTGAAAGAAATGAAGCAAATCGGTGATGCAAGACTTCCCTTGGCTGAACCCATGCCGACTCTGTCCCATTACATCACGTTTGTCTATGTGTTCTGTAATTTTATTCTTTACAATTGGGTTTCCACTGTTTTGGCCGGCAATGAAGTCAAGCTTATCGGTGATTTCCCAGATCACCCTTGGAACCCTTTTTAAAAATAGGTGATACATTGGTCACCCTTCAATCTTCAGGTACTATGGATGATTTCAGTAACAGGTTACAGATCACTAACAGCAGATCAGCAATTTCATGTTTGAGTTCCGTACCCTGGGGTGTACGCCATTCGGTCCAAGTGATTTATCACTCTTTAACTTGTCGATTTGGCTCAGTATGTCTTCCAGGCTCACCAAGATTTCTTTCAGTTCCTCCACATCTTCACCCTTGAAGGCTATTTCTGGTACATTAAACCTGTACTGAATAGTTTGTCATACAATGTTCTATGTGACTTCAATTAGTTTCTGTTATAATGTGAGCCACTCTGAACTTGTCTCAAGAAAATGTGGGATACAAATGTCACAAACAAACAAACAAATAAATAAATAGCATATGTTACCATTTGGTCAAATACAAATAATGAAAAATATTCGGCAGAATACGAATGGGCATTAAATTTTAATATAACAAATAATAAAAGAAGCAATGTAAAATCAGAGATCATGTGTTTATTTCAGTAGGATTTAACACAGTAGAGCCCAGGATTATATGAATTTAGATCACTATTTGGCTGAATCGAATATGAACTATTCGATTAAATTCAGCCCTACTCTACATATCATATCCCATTCATCCAATTCCTTTCTGTTAAATTTAACTTTGAGTGCACAATGCAATAAGAAAGCTGGAAATCATTCCAAAACATGAATTATGTAGGGCAATTTTATAACAGAGCACTTGGTTTAAGTGGTGAGTTGATGCCTATTTAGGTGACTATGAATTATAAACTTCCATAGGTTACCAGAGGGCTCATTTTCAAAGCACGCAGACCTACAAAATTCCATAAGTTACTATGTAACTTTGTAACTCTAAGTGCTTTGAAAATATGCCTCTATGCAACTTTGTAAATCTAAGGGCTAGATTCTATATATGGCGTCTGAAAAATCCACGTGAAATAAATTTCCGCCTAAGCGTTGTTACGATTGTGGTCGTGACCCCTCTGAAACTTACCTTACTTCTGGTGGTCAGCTTCTTAGCTGGCTTCTGTCTGTTCTTCCTGAGTTAGCTTTGTCTCTGTGTGCTGGCTGCTTCCAGCATGGCTCTAATTACTCCACTACACTGCACCTGTGTGTGTTAAGCCTCTCTGTGCTTCAGTATGATTCCTGCCTGTGTCCAGGAGTTGTGACATCATCAGTCAGAGCCTTGATAAGGAAGTGGTGTTCTTCCTTTCAGGGCCTTTGCAAACGCCAAAGGTCCAGGTTAGTGTTGGCGCAGTTAGCATTTCTGCCTTGTCTTGCTTGCCTTGAATCCTATCCTGATTCCAGTCCTGTTGGCTCCCTTTCCCTCCTGTCTGAGTACCCTGTATTCCTGGTGCAGTTAGCACTTCTGCCTTGCTCTTGTCTGGATGCCTGGTGGCACTTCTGAATCCTGTCTGCTTTTGGCTCCCTTTCCCTCCTGTCTGAGAACCCTGTATTCCTGGTGCAGTTAGCACTTCTGCCTTGCTCTTGTCTAGGTGCCTGGTGGCACTTCTGAATCCTGTCTGCTTTTGGCTTCCTTTCCCTCCTGTCTGAGTACCCTGAACCCCTGTCTGTCTTGCTTTTGTCTAGGTGCCTGTGGGCACTTCTGAATCCTGATTCCTGGTGTTCCAGCCTGCCAGTTCCAGTACCGGTTTCCCTCCAAGTCCTGCCGGCTGCCTGCAACCAGGGGCTCAACCCCTGGGGAATGGCGGCTAAGTGTAGGTGAAGCCTGGTTCTAGTCCCGTGTGTTCCTGTCCAGTGTGTTCCAGTTCAGTGCATACCAGTCTGGTGCGTTCCTGTCCAGTGTGTTCCAGAGTTCAGTGCGTATCAGTCCGGTGCGTTCCAGTCCAGTGCTGAATAATAATTAGGTCTGCCACCTCTGTTGGGCAGCGGAAGCCATAGGCATTCTATTATCTTGGAAAGAATTGCACATCCCCTCTAAATACTTAATTACCCAGACCTTGTGTCTGCTCATGACAGTTTTAAACAGTCTGGGCAGTGGCAAGCGCAATAATTTTTTGTTTGTTTGTTACATTTGTACCCCGCGCTTTCCCCCAGTATTCAGTGGATATAGTAAGATAGTTTATTAGGAACAGCATCTCACCCAAAGGCAGTACAGGCAAGCAGGTATTGGTATGGTAGAACAGCACCTCATGACACGTCTGTCTCCAGCCTTCTGAAGTCTTCTGATTCTAATACCCTTCTGACTGCCCTTTTTATACCATTTTGATCCTATTCATTCCAATGGACCCTAGCTTTCTCACCAGAGCTCTTGGCCCTTATCAGTTGATAAGAATGACCACATATTCTCAAGCCCTAAGTATAAACAAATTATGTTTAGGACAACATCTGCGAAGAAATAACGTCACAGGTCATTTTGCCCTCCTCAGCTCCCCCTCCCTCTACTTGCACCTGACCCACTATTAATTCTTGCATTAGCCAAAACATCTTGCTCATGACTTCTCGCAGGTGCCAGTCCCAGGATTGTTGACAAGAGCAAATGCCCCCTCCCTTGCCAGCTCTCTGGGAACTCACTTCAGCTTGAGCTGCAGTGAAATGTATTTTGTATCAGAGATGATTTTTGATTTTAAGAGGCCTAGCTCTTATCCTGAGCCATTGGCCTGTATTTCACTGGGAGCAAGTGACAGTATATTTCTACATTCCCCTCTTGCCGGGCCCCCTCCAGGGGGGGCCGGCACACAAGACTACCAGTGTGTGTGGCCATCCTTTCCAGAGGGCACTAGAGTTCTGTGGGGGGGATGTATAGGTTTGAGGTGACAGGGGTGCTCTGACATAGTGAGAATGTATATGATTGCAATCAACTAATATATCATTATTACAAAGCTGATCATTAGTCAAACTTTGATTGTGTAAAGATAGCTAAAACTGGTATTAATAGGGCAGAAATATTTCATTGTAGCATTTAAAAAGGGTTAATATTGGCCAAATAATGAATAACTACTGCAGGTTAAACAGCAGTCTTATAATTATGGGCAAGATAATGGCAAAACTCTGAGTGTAATAGATCTAGATCGTATATGAAGGCACTGTTGAGTTATAGTGGTACCAGTCCAGTGTGTTCCAGTCTGGTGCGTTCTAGCCCAGTGTTGGCTGGTGGGTTTTGCCTGCTGCTGCCTCTCCTTGTCAGCAGCCCAAGGGTTCACGATTACTCCAGAGTCCATGCCTGCGTGTTTTGAACCTGAGAACCTAACAAGCGTATTCTATAAGTGATGCCTAGATTTAGGAGTGATATATAGAACACGCTTAGTTGATATCCCTGTGCCTAGAACTACTTGCATACATTTACAGCAAGCAAAATGTGGCATAAATATCGGCATTTAGATTTAGGCGCAGAGGGATATAGCGAATGCTACATACCTGTAGAAGGTATTCTCCGAGGACAGCAGGCTGATTGTTCTCACTGATGGGTGACGTCCACGGCAGCCCCTCCAATCGGAATCTTCACTAGCAAAAGCCTTTGCTAGCCCTCGTGCGCCGATGCGCGCCGCGCATGCGCGGTCGTCTTCCCGCCCGAAACCGGCTCGTGCCGACCAGTCTCATATGTAGCAAGACAAAGACTAGGGAAGACACAACTCCGAAGGGGAGGCGGGCGGGTTTGTGAGAACAATCAGCCTGCTGTCCTCGGAGAATACCTTCTACAGGTATGTAGCATTCGCTTTCTCCGAGGACAAGCAGGCTGCTTGTTTTCACTGATGGGGTATCCCTAGCCCCCAGGCTCACTCAAAACAACAACCATGGTCAATTGGGCCTCGCAACGGCGAGGACATAACTGAGATTGACCTAAAAAATTTACCAACTAACTGAGAGTGCAGCCTGGAACAGAACAAACATGGGCCTAGGGGGGTGGAGTTGGATTCTAAACCCCGAACAGATTCTGAAGCACTGACTGCCCGAACCGACTGTCGCGTCGGGTGTCCTGCTGCAGGCAGTAATGAGATGTGAATGTGTGGACAGATGACCACGTTGCAGCTTTGCAAATCTCTTCAATAGTGGCTGACTTCAAGTGGGCTACCGACGCTGCCATGGCTCTAACATTATGAGCCGTGACATGACCCTCAAGAGCCAGCCCAGCCTGGGCGTAAGTGAAGGAAATGCAATCTGCTAGCCAATTGGATATGGTGTGTTTTCCTACAGCCACTTCTCTCCTGTTGGGATCAAAAGAAACAAACAATTGGGCGGACTGTCTGTTGGGCTGTGTCCGCTCCAGATAGAAGGCCAATGCTCTCTTGCAGTCCAATGTGTGCAGCTGACGTTCAGCAGGGCAGGAATGAGGACGGGGAAAGAATGTTGGCAAGACAATTGACTGGTTCAGATGGAACTCCGACACAACCTTTGGCAGAAACTTAGGGTGAGTGCGGAGGACTACTCTGTTATGATGAAATTTGGTGTAAGGGGCCTGGGCTACCAGGGCCTGAAGCTCACTGACTCTACGAGCTGAAGTAACTGCCACCAAGAAAATGACCTTCCAGGTCAAGTACTTCAGATGGCAGGAATTCAGAGGCTCAAAAGGAGGTTTCATCAGCTGGGTGAGAACGACATTGAGATCCCATGGCACTGTAGGAGGCTTGACAGGGGGCTTTAACAACAGCAAACCTCTCATGAAGCGAACAACTAAAGGCTGTCCTGAGATCGGCTTACCTTCCACACGGTAATGGTATGCACTGATTGCACTAAGGTGAACCCTTACAGAGTTGGTCTTGAGACCAGACTCAGACAAGTGCAGAAGGTATTCAAGCAGGGTCTGTGTAGGACAAGAGCGAGGATCTAGGGCCTTGCTGTCACACCAGACGGCAAACCTCCTCCACAGAAAGAAGTAACTCCTCTTAGTGGAATCTTTCCTGGAAGCAAGCAAGATGCGGGAGACACCCTCTGACAGACCCAAAGAGGCAAAGTCTACGCTCTCAACATCCAGGCCGTGAGAGCCAGGGACCGGAGGTTGGGATGCAGAAGCGCCCCTTCGTCCTGCATGATGAGGGTCGGAAAACACTCCAATCTCCACAGTTCTTCGGAGGACAACTCCAGAAGAAGAGGGAACCAGATCTGACGCGGCCAAAAAGGAGCAATCAGAATCATGGTGCCTCGGTCTTGCTTGAGTTTCAACAAAGTCTTCCCCACCAGAGGTATGGGAGGATAAGCATACAGCAGACCCTCTCCCCAATCCAGGAGGAAGGCATCCGATGCCAGTCTGCCGTGGGCCTGAAGCCTGAAGCCTGGAACAGAACTGAGGGACTTTGTGGTTGGCTCGAGATGCGAAGAGGTCTACCAAGGGGGTGCCCCACACCTGGAAGATCTGTCGCACTACACGGGAATTGAGCGACCACTCGTGAGGTTGCATAATCCTGCTCAACCTGTCGGCCAGACTGTTGTTTACGTCTGCCAGATATGTGGCTTGGAGCACCATGCCGTGACGGCGAGCCCAGAGCCACATGCTGACGGCTTCCTGACACAGGGGGCGAGATCCGGTGCCCCCCTGCTTGTTGACGTAGTACATGGCAACCTGGTTGTCTGTCTGAATTTGGATAATTTGGTGGGACAGCCGATCTCTGAAAGCCTTCAGAGCGTTCCAGATCGCTCGCAACTCCAGAAGATTGATCTGCAGATCGCGTTCCTGGAGGGACCAGCTTCCTTGGGTGTGAAGCCCATCGACATGAGCTCCCCATCCCAGGAGAGACGCATCCGTGGTCAGCACTTTTTGTGGCTGAGGAATTTGGAAAGGACGTCCCAGAGTCAAATTGGACCAAATCGTCCACCAATACAGGGATTTGAGAAAACTCGTGGACAGGTGGATCACGTCTTCTAGATCCCCAGCAGCCTGAAACCACTGGGAAGCTAGGGTCCATTGAGCAGATCTCATGCGAAGGCGGGCCATGGGAGTCACATGGACTGTGGAGGCCATGTGGCCCAGCAATCTCAACATCTGCCGAGCTGTGATCTGCTGTGACGCTCGCACCCGCGAGACGAGGGACAACAAGTTGTTGGCTCTCGCCTCTGGGAGATAGGCGCGAGCCGTCCGAGAATCCAGCAGGGCTCCTATGAATTCGAGTTTCTGCACTAGGAGAAGATGGGACTTTGGATAATTTATCACAAACCCCAGTAGCTCCAGGAGGCGAACAGTCATCTGCATGGACTGCAGGGCTCCTGCCTCGGATGTGTTCTTCACCAGCCAATCGTCGAGATATGGGAACACATGCACCCCCAGCCTGCGAAGTGCCGCTGCTACTACAGCCAAGCACTTCGTGAACACCCTGGGCGCAGAGGCGAGCCCAAAGGGTAGCACACAGTACTGGAAGTGACGTGTGCCCAGCTGAAATCGCAGATACTGTCTGTGAGCTGGCAGTATCGGGATGTGAGTGTAGGCGTCCTTCAAGTCCAGAGAGCATAGCCAATCGTTTTCCTCAATCATGGGAAGAAGGGTGCCCAGGGAAAGCATCCTGAACTTTTCTTTGACCAGATGTTTGTTCAGGGCCCTTAGGTCTAGGATGGGACGCATCCCCCCTGTTTTCTTTTCCACAAGGAAGTACCTGGAATAGAATCCCAGCCCTTCTTGCCCGGATGGCACGGGCTCGACCGCATTGGCGCTGAGAAGGGCGGAGAGTTCCTCTGCAAGTACCTGCTTGTGCTGGAAGCTGCAAGACTGAGCTCCCGGTGGACAATTTGGAGGTTTTGAGACCAAATTGAGGGTGTATCCTTGCCGGACTATTTGGAGAACCCACTGATCGGAGGTTATGAGAGGCCACCTTTGGTGAAAAGCTTTCAACCTCCCTCCGACTGGCAGGTCGCCCGGCGCTGACACTTGGATGTCGGCTATGCTCTGCTGGAGCCAGTCAAAAGCTCGTCCCTTGCTTTTGCTGGGGAGCCGAGGGGCCTTGCTGAGGCGCATGCTGCTGACGAGAGCGAGCGCGCTGGGGCTTAGCCTGGGCCGCAGGCTGTCGAGAAGGAGGATTGTACCTACGCTTGCCAGAAGAGTAGGGAACAGTTTTCCTTCCCCCGAAAAATCTTCTACCTGTAGAGGTAGAGGCTGAAGGCTGCCGGCGGGAGAACTTGTCGAATGCGGTGTCCCGCTGGTGGAGCTGCTCTACCACCTGCTCGACTTTTTCTCCAAATATGTTATCCGCACGGCAAGGCGAGTCCGCAATCCGCTGCTGGATTCTATTCTCCAGGTCGGAGGCACGCAGCCATGAGAGTCTGCGCATCACCACACCTTGAGCAGCGGCCCTGGACGCAACATCAAAGGTGTCATACACCCCTCTGGCCAGGAATTTTCTGCACGCCTTCAGCTGCCTGACCACCTCCTGAAATGGCTTGGCTTGCTCAGGGGGGAGCGCATCCACCAAGCCCGCCAACTGCCGCACATTGTTCCGCATGTGTATGCTCGTGTAGAGCTGGTAAGACTGAATTTTGGCCACGAGCATAGAAGAATGGTAGGCCTTCCTCCCAAAGGAGTCCAAGGTTCTAGAGTCCTTGCCCGGGGGCGCCGAAACATGCTCCCTAGAACTCTTGGCCTTCTTTAGGGCCAAATCCACAACTCCAGAGTCGTGAGGCAACTGAGTGCGCATCAGCTCTGAGTCCCCATGGATCCGGTACTGGGACTCAATCTTCTTGGGAATGTGGGGGTTAGTTAAAGGCTTGGTCCAGTTCGCCAGCAATGTCTTTTTTAGGACATGATGCATGGGTACTGTGGACGCTTCCTTAGGTGGAGAAGGATAGTCCAGGAGCTCAAACATTTCAGCTCTGGGCTCGTCCTCCACAACCACCGGGAAGGGGATGGCCGTAGACATCTCCCGGACAAAGGAAGCGAAAGACAGACTCTCGGGAGGAGAAAGCTGTCTTTCAGGAGAGGGAGTGGGATCAGAAGGAAGACCCTCAGACTCCTCGTCAGAGAAATATCTGATGTCTCCTTCGTCTTCCCACGAGGCCTCACCCTCGGTGTCAGACACAAGTTCACAAACCTGTGTCTGCAACCGTGCCCGGCTCGACTCCGTGGAACCACGGCCACGGTGGGGGCGTCGAGAGGTAGACTCCCTCGCCCGCACCGGTGAAGCTCCCTCCACCGACGTAGTCGGGGAGCCTTCCTGGGAGGCGACCGCAGTCGGTACCGCACGCGGCACTGACGCCGGAGACCTCACCCCGGGCGATGGACCAGCCGGCGCCACGCTCGACGGTACCGGTGGCGCAAGCACCGCCGGTACCGGAGGGGTAGGGCGCAACAGCTCTCCCAGGATCTCTGGGAGAACGGCCCGGAGGCTCTCGTTCAGAGCGGCTGCAGAAAAAGGCATGGAGGTCGATGCAGGCGTCGATGTCAGATTCTGTTCCGGGCGTGGAGGCTGTTCCGGGCTGTCCAGAGTGGAGCGCATCGACACCTCTTGAACAGAGGGTGAGCGGTCCTCTTGGTGCCGATGCCTGCTGGGTGCCGAGTCCCTCGGCGACCCAGAGCTCTCGGTGCCGACACGGGAAGGGGACCGGTGACGATGCTTCTTCGATATTTTGGAACGAAGCACGTCACCGGAGCTTCCCGGCACCGAGGAGGATGTAGAATCCAGCCGTCTCTTCCTCGGGGCCGAGGCCGAAGAAGGTCGGTCTCGGGGGGGCTGTACCGCAGGAGCCCTCAGGGTAGGGGGAGACCCACCCGAAGGCTCACCGCCACCAGCAGGGGAATGGACAGCCCTCACCTGCACTCCAGACGAAGCACCACCGTCCGACGACATCAGCAGACGAGGTCCCGGTACCACCGACGTCGATACAGTCGTCCGATGTCTCAGCGCCGATGCAGAGGGTCGATGCCTCGATACACTCGATGCACTGGCAGCCGAGGATGAAGGTCTGGACGCTGAAGACGTCGATGCACTCGATACCCCCGGTGCCGATGCCGACGAAGAGCCCGAGAACAAAATGTTCCACTGGGCTAACCTCGCTACCTGAGTCCACTTTTGCAAAAGGGAACACAGACTACAGGCCTGAGGGCAGTGCCCAGCCCCCAGACACTGAAGACACGACGCGTGCCTGTCAGTGAGCGAGATTACCCGGGCGCACTGGGTGCACTTCTTGAAGCCGCTGGAAGGCTTCGATGTCATGGGCGGAAAAATCACGCCAGCGAGATCAAAACTCGAAATGGCGAAAATTGGCACCACAAAAATAGGGAGAAGAAAATTTTGACCGAGGCCTAACTAAGGCCTACCCCGACGACGAAAGAAAACTTACCGGGGCGAAAAGCTCGAAATACGGGAAAGGAAAAAACGGAAAAAGGCCTTCCCGAAACACTATCTCACTTTCTCAGAAGAAACGAGTCAAAAACGACGCGCGAGGTCAACTTTCCGGGACACAAACGGCGAAACACGACCGTACCGAGCGCGGACAAAAGAAGACTGGCCGGCACGAGCCGGTTTCGGGCGGGAAGACGGCCGCGCATGCGCGGTGCGCATCGGCGCGCGAGGGCTAGCAAAGGCTTTTGCTAGTGAAGATTCCGATTGGAGGGGCTGCCGTGGACGTCACCCATCAGTGAGAACAAGCAGCCTGCTTGTCCTCGGAGAAATTCTATAACAGTGCACGTAAATTTTGGAATGCCCACAAAACACCTATTTTCCTGCCCATAACCATGCCCCTTTTGGCTCCACGCATTAGAATTTAGGCGCTCTGTGTTATGCTTAGCAACCTATGTGCATAAATTCTAATTATTGCCAATCAGTGCTCATTATTGCTCGTTTTACATGCTGTTAACATTGATTGGCTTAAGCCAATTAAGTTAAGCACATTGTTATAGAATACACTCGGCGTGGAACGCTAAGCGCGATATATATAGAATCCAGCGATAAATGCTTTGAAAATGAGCCTCTATCTAACTTTGTAAGTCTAAGTGCTTTGAAAATACACCTCTATGCGTCTTTATAAAATACCAACACAAGCGGCAGAAGTCATACCTACCTTGTAGGCATGGACACAGAGCAGGTGTAAATGCCCTGCCTAAATATTAAAGTACCTGTGTAAATTAGCACATTTTACAATCAATATGTGTGCTTGCAAATTCCGCCATATTACACCAATGTAGATGCCTGCCATCAATGTATTTCACCATGTCATTGCATGTATGTCTACATCAGTTTTATACACAAATCTTCTATATATTATAAAAGACCACATGTGCACAAAAATGATGTTACAAAATTATGGTTTATATGGTTATGATTTATTTATATTTTACATACCACCCTTCCTGAGAGCATTACAGGGCTGTTTACAAATAATGTAACACACAACATAAAACAAAGGAACACCATTAGTGATAGGAAAGCATCACAAACACCCCAAACAACAAAGGAAGTCAAACGAACAAACACACAAGATAAAATACAATTAAAAAAAAACAAACAAAGAAACACAAGCAGTCTAAGTCCGACTAGGAGTGGCCTACAGGTTAGTGCAGTGGTCTTTGATCCTGGCAACCTGGGTTTGATTACCACTTGTAGCTCCTTGTGACCATGGGCAAGTCACCTAACCCTCCGTTGCCTCAGGTACAAAAACTTAGATTGTGAGCCCTGTAGGGACAGAGAAAGTACCTGCATATAATGTGTACAGTGCTGAATATGTCTAATAGTGCTATAGAAATTATTAGTAGTAGACTAGTGAATTTGAAGCACGCCAGCAGTGCTCACCACATCCCCCCTTTCCAAATGCCTTTTGAAAAAGAAATGTTTTAAGAGCAGCTTGAAATTTTGCATAAAAATTTGAGCCGAATATAAGAGGGAAGAGAATTCCACAAAGACAATGGGAGTGCAATAAAAGACACAATTCCTAGTGGTTTCTAACATAGCATTTCTAAGAGAAGGGATTTATAAATGAAAATCATTAAAAGAACGAAGGGCCCGCACAGGCACACAAGGAACAAAAGAATAGCCAGATTTGCAGGAATACTATTGTGCAATGCCTTAAAAGTGAGAACAAGAATCTTAAATCATTTCCGGTAGACAACGGGCAGCCAGTGAAAAGAAATAAAAAGGGTGGTAACGTGTTTAAATCATTTTGAGTGGGTAAGAGCATGGACAGCTGTATTTTGAATTGCCTGAAGTCTGCCTAAAACAGAAGTAGGCAGGTCCAAGTAAATAAAATTACAATAATCTAAATGGGATGAATTAAGAGCATAAAGAAGGGTCTGCTGATGGCAAGTATCAAGAAATGGTTGAACCACACAAAACTGGTGGAGAAAATAGAAAAAAGCCTTCACCAATTTTGTCATTGTTCTTTGAAATTCTATTCTTGGTCAAGTATAATCCCAAGATACCACAATGAGGTAATTAATTTAATCATCTGGCTCCCTATCTTAGGGGCTAAAGAAGGGGCAGAAAGTTTACCAGTGATCCAAGCTGCAATTGTTTTCTTTAGGTAAAGGAGGAGACGATTCTCTCTGAACCAAGAAGGAACCAGGGACAAAGCAGAATTTAACTTAGTGAAGTCAGTGCCTAAAGGGCTAGTATGATAAGGAAGTAGAATATTATCTGCAAATTACCCGCTTAGAGGGTAATTTGCTAAACCATTTTGAATGCAAAATGCTGATTTTTACACTTGTAAATACTGACTCACAAAAAAATATTCACCATGACACGATGGTATATACTTTGTTGGTAGAAATGTATAGGGGCAGAGTTCAGGCACAAGTGTGTGCACAGATTATAAAATATGCTAATCTATGTTAAGTGTCTGCACCTGCAAGGTAGATGCGATTTCTATCGCGTACACTAGTATTTTATAAATACACATAGGTACCTGTGTCTTTTATAAAACAGTGTCCAAGTAGGAACCTATTTGCCTTCTTTATACCATGTTATAAAATTACCTTCTAAGGGGGTAATTCTATAACTGTGCACCTCCAATTAGGTGCTCCAATGCTGTGTGGTGAGAACTGATTCTATTACAGCACATGTGCGCCCAGATTCCATGATAGAATATTGCTTAGCCAGGTGTTGATGCCTTACACCTGACACAGATCTGGCATAAATGTGGCAAGGGCACACATAACTTAAAGTATTCTGTAAGTTGTGCACATAAGTGGCCCCCCCTTTGCATTTCGATTGGATGAGGGAAAGGCGAGCAGTGGAGTGCCTCAGGGATCGGTGCTGGGGCCAATTCTGTTCAATATATTTGTGAGTGACATTGCCGAAGGGTTAGAAGGTAAAGTTTGCCTTTTCGCGGACGATACTAAGATTTGTTAACAGAGTTGACACCCAGGAGGGAGTGGAAAACATGAAAAAGGATCTGCAGAAGCTAGAAGAATGGTCTAAGCTTTGGCAATTAAAATTCAATGCGAAGAAATGCAAAGTGATGCATTTAGGGAGTAGAAATCCACGGGAGACGTACGTGTTAGGCGGTGAGAGTCTGATATGTACAGACGGGGAGAGGGATCTTGGGGTGATAGTATCTGAGGATCTAAAGGCGACGAAAGTGTGACAAGGCGGTGGCCATAGCTAGAAAGTTGCTAGGCTGTATAGAGAGAGGTGTGACCAGCAGAAGAAAGGAGGTGTTGATGCCTCTGTATAAGTTGTTTGTGAGGCCCCACCTGGAGTACTGTGTTCAGTTTCGGAGGCAGTATCTTGCTAAGGATGTAAAAAGAATTGAAGCGGTGCAAAGAAAAGCTACAAGAATGGTATGGGATTTGCGTTACAAGACATATGAGGAGAGACTTGCTGAACTGAACATGTATACCCTGGACGAAAGGAGAAACAGGGGTGATACGATACAGACGTTCAAATATATGAAAGGTATTAATCCGCAAACGAACCTTTTCCGGAGATGGGAAGGCGGTAGAACTAGAGGACATGAAATGAGATTGAAGGGGGGGCAGACTCAAGAAAAATGTCAGGAAGTATTTTTTTCACGGAGAGAGTGGTGGATACTTGGAATGCCCTCCCGCGGGAGGTGGTGGAGATGGAAACGGTAACGGAATTCAAAAATGCGTGGGATAAACATAAATAGGGTTACCATTCGTCCGGATTTCCCCGGACATGTCCTCTTTTTGAGGGCATGTCCGGGGCGTCCGGCGGGTTTTGGCCGCACGCACGTTTGTCCGGATTTCTGGACAAACGTGCGTGCGGGAGGGCGTGCACAGCCTGCACAGACCGGCAATAGCGCTCCCCAGTCCGTCCTCCCCACCGCTGTCGTAGAGAACGCCGCTAACGTCAAGTAGGAGCCTGCACAGGCCTCGCGCTCCAACAGCCCACTTAGCTACAGCCTACAATGATTCCCCCAGGACCTTGGAGAAGCTGCTCCTATTGGTGGCCTTGAACATTGCGTCCAATCAGAGGAGAGGAAGGCGGGAGCTGTTGTGTGATTGGCCGGCTGCTGTAAAGTTTGTGTAGTCGTCGCGATGCTAGCGGGTCCGACTCCCGGACTTTGGACGCTTTTAGGCTGCAGCAGTGCATTCTAAAACGCTTCAGAGAGGCAGGCAGTGTGAGAGCTCCGGGGTTAGGGTGAACTGTCTGAGGGGTGTCGGTAACGTCAGTAATCAACAGCAATAAAACATAGAAACGAAAATTAAAAGACACCTTTTTGTTGCTAAAATAACACCGTTACTGCAAAGCTGCCAAGTTACCCAGTAAAGAAGTGATACTTCTTGGAGATGACTGGGGAGGGAAGGTGATGGGGGGAGGAGGGGGGTGACCGGGGGAGGGGAATATGCGTCAGGGGCGGGGCGAGTGTGTGAAAGGGGCGGGACAGGGGGCGTGAAAGGGGCGGGGCAGGGGGGCGTGAAAGGGGCGGGGCAAGTGTCCTCTTTTTATGAGGACAAAAAATGGTAACCCTAAACATAAAGGAATCCTGTTCAGAAGGAATGGTTCCTCAGAAGCTTAGCAAAGATTGGGTGGCAGAGCTGGTGGCGGGAGGCGGGGCTAGTGGGTTGGAGGCGGGGCTAGTGCTGGGCAGACTTCTACGGTCTGTGCCCCAAAAATGGCAGATGCAAATCAAAGTCAGATACACACAAAGTAGCACATATGAGTTTATCTTGTTGGGCAGACTGGATGGACCTTACAGGTCTTTCTCTGCTGTCAGCTACTATGTTACTACTACTACTACTATGTATGTTACTATGTATGTATTTATGTTGTATGTCATTTATGTATGCCCTTACAGAATAGCAAAGTTACTTACCTGTAGCAGGAATTCTCCAAGGACAGCAGGCCAATTATTCTCACATATGGGCAACATCATCCATGACGCCTGGTGCGGAAATACTGCCCAGTGTACTTTCCCTTTAAGATCTTAAGGCAGCGCTCCCACTGCGCATGCATGGGTGCCTTCCCACCTGACTCGTGAGTGCAGGATCAGCAGTACTATAACAGCTAAAATCTAAATTCAACTCCTAGAAAAGATGGGAGGGTATGTGAAAATAATTGGTCTGCTGTCCTCGGAGAATACCTGCTACAAGTAACTGCCTTCTGAGAGGACAAGCAGGCCATAGTAATTTCATATGTGGGAATCCCTAGCTACCAGACTCACCAAAAACAACAACAAGAGGACGACAGGGACTCGTAACCGCAAGGCCTAAAACGTCAATTAACCTGAAATTATATACACTGACATTCAGAGCAGTTTAAGTGGGCAGGAGAGGTGGCCCAGTTTAGTGCCGCTTAATACCGTCTCTGACCACTCACAAAAGTGGACAGGTCAGGAATGGTACTGGAGGTGGTGTTAGAGAGGAGCCCGAGGTTATGTGGGGCTGGTAATATTCAGCTTGCGGCAGCCATTTAGTGAGGCCAGCCACTAGGGGCAGGAGTGATGGGGTTGTGCTCCTGGTGATGGGGTTGTGCTCCTGCCCCTAAAGATCCTTTGGACCACCATGGATTAGAAGGTAGGCCCGGGGGAGAGGCCCTACCTAGAGCACTGGAGTTGGGGCTGAGAGCGGCAACACTGTGAAGAAGGAGAGGTATAAACTTGGTGTGGGCTGGGGAGAGGGTGGAGGGAGGGATGACAGGAAGGAGGGGGGCCAGGAGGGGGATCGCAGCATTTTAAAAAGATTTTTAAAATTATGTGGGTCCTGGCCCAATATACATCCAGGACCAGCATAATTGTCTTATGCAGTCCCGGCTGAATATAAACTGGGACCCGCATAAACTCAGGCAGCCTGCCTACCCACATTTAGACCTCAATATTCGATGCCAGTGCCCGGACATGGCCATGGCACTGAATATTGGGGGCTAATTCAGTTGGCGAAGGTAAGCATTTAAAAAAAAATGCTGAACGTCGCTGGCTGAATATTGGGGGGAGGGGGCATACCGTTTGTGAAGGTGCAGCCTGGAATAGAATAAAAGAGGCCTAGGAGAGTAGAGTTGGATTCTAGATCCCAAACAAATTCTTCAGGACTGACTGACCAAACCAGCCGCGGTGTCGGGAATTATTTATTTGTTGCATTTGTACCCCACATTTTCCCACCTATTTGCAGGCTCAATGTGGCTTACATAGTACAGTCAGAGGCGTTTGCCCAGTCGGTGGATAACAAATACAAAGTTGTATCGTGATCGCATAAAGTACAAGTGGAGGGTCGGAATGGATGAAAATTGCGTGTTGTCCTGTTCGATTATAGTCATGCTGTGTTGGTAGGTGAAGAGGGTTACATGGGGTCGTTGGGGTAGGCCTTTTTGAAGAGGCTGGTTTTTAGTGATTTCTTGAAGTTCAAGTGGTCGTGGATTGTTTTTACAGCTTTTGGGAGCCCATTCCATACTTGTGTGCTTATGTAGGAGAAGCCGGCTGCGTAAGTTGTTTGTATTTCAGTCCTTTGCAATTTGGGTAGTGTAGCTTTAGGTAGGATCTTGATGATCTGACTTTGTTTCTTATTGGTAAGTCTATGAGGTCTGTCATGTATTCTGGGACTATGCCGTATATGATTTTGTGGACTAAGGTGCAGATTTTGAAGATGATCCATTCTTTGATTGGGAGCCAATGCAACTTTTCTTGGAGGGGTTTGGCACTTTCGAAGCATGTTTTGCTGAATATCAGCCTGGCTGCTGTATTTTGGGCGGTCTGGAGTTTTTTTATGAGTTTTTCTTTGCAGCCCGCGTAGATTCCATTGCAATTATCTGCATGGCCTAGGACCATTGATTGTATTTGGTATCGAAAAGTTGCTCTTGGGAAGAAAGATTTTAATCGTTTGAGCTTCCACATTGAATAGAACATAGAACTTAGGAAAGGAAGAATCAGAATTTGCACAGCAAGAGAAAAAAAAAACTTTTTAAAGGATCAACAAACAAGGAAAAACAAGTGGCAAATGAATACATACAGTGGGAAATACAAAGTATTACTTCAGGAACAACATGTGGGTCACAGTTGGACATATGAACGGTTAAGGACAGACGAAATGAAACTTAAACATGAGAAATTAATAGTTGCTGCCCAGTACAGTGGATTACAGGCAAGATGGCTCACAGCAAATACTGAAACTGTAGATTCTGTAATAAACAGCTGGAAATGGTTACTTCATCTTGTTGTGAAATTCTGAAGGCAGAAAATTTCTATACAGAAAGGTACAATAAAGTGCCATGTCTGATCCATTAGAAACTCTGTGGCCCTTTTACTCAGTGACGTAGCCACGGGTGGGCCTGGGTGGGCCAATTTGGTCTCAGGCCCATCCAAAATTTTATCTCCCATAGTGTGGCTGGCAGGGATTCCCAAGCCCCGCCAGCTGAAGGCCTCCTTCCCGCCAAACAAGCTTACTTTTTGGGCGGCCGCCAGCACTGTCCCCGAACTGTTGCTGCTGCCAGCAGGCCCCTCCACCGTGTGCATGTTCAGTTTTCACACATGCACGAAATTGAGCATAGGCAGAGGCTGGTGTCTGGCAGTAGCGGTTCGGGGATAGTGTTGGCAGCTGCCCAAGAAGTAAGTTCATTTGGTGGAAAGGAGGTCTTCGGCTGGCGGGGCTTGGGATCCCCACTAGCACAGATATTTCATTTAATTTGGGAGGGTGGGAGGAAGGCAGAAGTTAAATTTTGGTTTTGCATTGGGAAGGGGACATGAAATTTTTGGCCCCACCCACTTTCACCCTAAATCGGCTATCTGGTTACGCTACTGCTTTTACTACAGTGAAGTAAGGTTCTGCACTTACCAAACATTAGTTGCAAAAACTAGCATTCAAAGTACAAAGCCTTTGCGGTAAATGTCAGGGCATGGCCAACATCTGCTTTGTATTTATCACATGGGCACAGCATTACATGTGGTGGCAGATAGCATGGACACACCCATGCTGCCACTGCATGTAACACACTGCCAGTCCCACAAATACATCAAAATTCTTCCACCGCACCTCCCTGATCCAATTCCCCCTGAAAGATCCCATCACCTGATCCAAACCTCCCCGGAAGAATCCCCCACCTGAAATCACTACAGGATGGAAGCCCCACCCACTTTAGTAAAGCCCCTCTTGTTTTTACCATGCTGACCCCCCCCCCCCCCCCCCCCAAAGGTCCAACTTCCTCTGCAACTGGTGGTCTAGGTTTACGAGTGGGAGTGGTCCCTCACTGCTTCCATCCTGTCTGACTCCTAGTGCAAAAATGGTACTGATGACCCCTAGTGGTAGTCTCAAAGTCTTTCATGTAAGGGAATTTACTAGGGGGGGGGGGGGGGGGTCATCAGTGCCATTTTGCACCTGGAGCTGCTCCTGCCCCATAACCCTAGACCACCAGAGAGTGCCTGGGGAAGGGGGGGGGGAGCAGATGATATGAGGAGGTGAGGATTCACAAGGGAATGGGGCTTTCATTTGTTTGTAGTGATTTTGGATGGGGAGGCGAGGAAGAACCAGAAGGGAGAAATGACTGCCACAATGGCCTCAACTTCTGCATCTGAGCAGCCATGGTAGTACAGCTGCACTCAATGACACCTGGGTACTAGCTGTCATAGCAGGCCACTCTTCTGCTTCGCCCTCTCATGCCCACAAACTGCCCCTAACTGACGCTGGGTTTTTACTGTGCTAGCTGTTTTAACACGCGTTGGCTGTTTTAACACGCGTTGGCTGTTAGTGCAGATTCTTGAAAACATCTAAGATATGGAAAAACCAGCTCGGACTACTTAATGCAGCTTAGTAAAAGGGCCCTTTGTAAACACTACAGCACTGCTGTATTGGAAGAGCACTGGGATCATGATCCTAAAAGAATTATGGAAAATGAAAAGTTATGATCATCTGGGGCATTTCTATTCTAATAAGAAGTTGGATGCAAGAAAACTAGACATACTTGTAAAGGGGAAAAATACCATAATGGCTTTGATTATAGATATCGCAGTTCCAAGAGATTATTCTGTGAATCAGGTAAAGAGGGAAAAGATCCTCAAAGACCAAGTAAAGCAGTCAGAAACTAAGAAAATGTGTCAGAAAAATACAGAAATATTTTCCACTGAAATAGGAGCCACAGGTGTACTTAAATTAGATTTCCAAGCACTCCTTGATAGGTTGCCTAGACATATATCCTATGAACCTCAGAAGAAAGCTCTCTTTGGCAAGATGCAAGTATTATGGTAACGGTTAGCACTAAACTTGAGAGACTGAGATCATACTCCACATACTTGGGATTAGGGGTGAGGTCTGTTGTAGTAATAGTATGCGTTTAAAGCTAACACATCTAGACATATTACTCCCTCCTCAAAAAATATTCTTAAAAGACATAGATGAAGAATATATCCAAACTGCAGCTAGACCCCCTCCTCTTTTCCCAATGTGAAGGCTATAAGCCACCACATAACGACCCTCTTTTAGGCAGGGGGTGGGGACAAGGTATTCTGATGTAGAATAAACTGCTACAAAAATTATTGTCTTGGTTCCCATTCACTCACCACCTAAATATATTTTTCTGCGTATGCTAGTGTTAGCCCAATCACGCTCCCCTGTCTCATTTCCTACCTAGACTTTGCCTTTTACTAACTGGAGTCACATCCACTTCCAGACTTTGCCGCTTCTTCTCCATCTGCTCTCTGAATTGCTGTTGCAGCTGTTTTTGTCGCAATTTCCGCTGGTAAGTCACATCCAGCTCTAGCTGATGGCTTGGGCCTTCTGACAGTTCCTTTTTTCTAAGATTAAGAGACAAGCACAATAGTGTGAGGAAGATGGTGAGGGAGGGAAGAGCAGAGAAATCTAACATGGACAATTCTATCAAGACAGGACTCCACAAGTGGTTCTATTCATTTCTTAAAGGTGAAAAATGGGCAGAACTCAAATGTCATTAAAAGCAGTCTCTAGCACAACTGGTGGGAAGGACAGTTTTTAAATTCTTTACACAGGTAAACAGAAGTTTCCCGAAGTTAAACAGCTTGGCTGAAGACGGCCCTCTTCTGTCCAGCTGAAAGTACTCTGCATTTGCACTGTATGCACACTCTTAGCTGGACTGTGAAGAGGCTGATGGAGGAAAACAACATGTCAACTTGGGGCAAAAAGTGTACTATGCTGGCAACGATAGATTTTAGATCGGTTGTAGCTGGGCTAGCACGCACATTATTTAGCATCTGATGCACAAAGAGGTTCAACGTCTCTTTTAATGTTCGCCGTAGCAGCTATTCAAATGTATTACAAAGAGCTCATTAGTATTAAATGAGCATTCTGAGTAATGCACAGCTGTTTCCATGCACCACACAGAAAGGAGCACCTACCTTTAACTCCCTAAATTTTATGGCAGGTCTGGAACTTTAAAAGGTATCGCTTTTGGTCAAACAGACCCCTTCCTGACCCCCTCAAAACCGTGCAAAGCTCCTTATATGGTGCTAAGCCCCTCCCAGTGCATCCCTTCCTGCCTCTGTCAAGGTATGTGGAGAGATGGGGGAGAGGTGGGAGAGGGGTGTCATTAGACCACCATGGAGGTTTTTTGATAGTAGAGGGGCTCAAGAGGGGAGTCCACTGGACCACCAGAGATTTTTTTGCTTGGGGGGGGGGGGGTCCACTGGATCACCAGGGAGTTTTTCAAGGTTTTGGGGTGTTGGGTGTTTTGGCTGGACATAAACACAAGAGCTGTGCTTACCACACAGCTCTTGTGGGCATGCACCAGCAGTGTTCGACCCCTTTACCGACCAATGCTCAAAAGTAACAGCGTGTATATAATTTGCATGCTGTTAGTGTTGAGCATTGGTCCGTAATTCTAACTCGCTGTTGAGCCGGTGTTTTTCCAGCCCTGTTCCCTGTTTTGTGCATTGGGCCCTTAGTATTTTCAGAAGCATGTATGCTCTTCTGTGTTCCCTAGCTGCCTGCACAGAACAGCAGGTACAAACTACATGGGTATTGTTATCGTGTGCTATTTTCAGAAAAACAGCACCTAGAGTACACATATTAAGTGCCAGCTTAACCCGCAACTATAAGGGTATTCGGAGATTACTCCTAGCATGCCCATGTTATTTTCAACCATAATCCTTATATAAAATTGTTCCTAGCCAAACTAAACCCATGTCCCCTATAACAGACCCATGTGGTCAAAATCTGACTTCCTTATACACAGAATCTTAGATCTGAGTGAACTGAACGTGCTAAAGTAATTGATCAGAATTCCTTGCATGGTATCCAAGACCTTCTTCTAACATAGTAAAAGGAAGCACAAAACTGTGTTTGAAATGGGACCAGCTTGTTGGACAGCTGCTCTCACTCTCATAAAGCACCAGGAAGCCAGAAAGCACAGACCCCAACATGTGCCAGTGTCGTGAGCACACCACTTGGCTATGTTCTTTATTTAAAAGCCTAACTATGCTTCTCATAACTGAATGGGAGCCAAAGAGAGATGGTGTATACACAATCTCCTGTAGGACTAAGGAATAAAAGTACATCTCTATCATCATTCGCGTGAATATCAGAGTTTTCTTTTTTTCTTTTAAATTTTTAAAACTATACCAGGACAAAGCTCTCCCCCTCCACGACCCCCCCCCCCAAAAAAAAAATTTACATCCAGCAACTAGACATTCCACAATTAACAAAACCAAAATCCTCAAAAAGCAACAGGATGAGATCAGTGCTTCCCAAAGGTTTCTCCAATAAGACCCCATTTTAGCAGTTGAAAATTCACACTACCCCTAGATGGTGACCAAAGCAAATCTCCACCTCGTACTCCTCCACATGCTTGTGTGTTGTGATTAGTGTGTGGAATAGGAATGAGTGGGAGATGTCAGTGAGGTGTCCAAGTAAATAGTGTGGATGTGCAAATGCGCATCAACACTCACTCAACTTTATAAGAGCAGATTATGATCCACTGCATTGTGTCAAATTGAAAATAATTTGTTTTCCCAAACTCAGTTGCTGCTTAACAAAATAGGTCAAAACTAAAAAGAGAGTTTCTGTACTATGACTTGATCTGAAACCAATTAAGTAACGTGCAAACATGAAAATTTATCCAAACAATCTGCAAATAGTTGGCCTATATAGGATTCCATAAGTTTTGTGAATAAAGGAATGCTTGCTACCAGACAAAAGCTGGATGGTAAAGAAAGATCTAACTCTGGACCTTTAGGAGTAGGTGATAAAATAATTCTTCCCATATCTGAAGGCAAAGACCCTAGTTGGAACAGATTATTTATACCTCGGGTAATCCACTGTAAAAATACCAAAGAAGCTCTTGAAAACAAATAGACAGGAGTAATATCAAGAAAACAATGGGATTGAAAAGTTTTCCTCAAAAATACTTTAATCTCATCCACAGTAATGGGGCGAAGGTGTTCCATACCTGATCTACATCGACTATTTTCTTCATATCCCAGCCATTGTTAGTAATTTTTAATACTGGTTTCACCTGTTTCAGTTCAACTCTTATCTTATCAGCCATCTCTTGAATGGAAGGATAGTACAAGCAATCTGAAGGAGGTGAAACCGTCAATTCCTTCGCCAAACAAAATAATCTTCTAGTACCAAAAGGACCTGACTCAACAATCTTGCCATAATATATTTTTCTGGCTTTGACAGTTTCAGTTTATAGCAATTAAATTGTGTCTTCCAAGAACATCTTACACTGTGATCAGTAGTCTTACGCCAGGATTTCTCCAGACGTCGACAAAGTTGCTTCATATGTAAAAGTTCCTCAGAATACCATGGAGGACATTTATTAGCTCTAATCTTCCTAATGCCAAATGGGGAAATCTTATTCAAAACAATAGTGGAAACAGAATCCCACAAATATTTTATAGACTGTGAACTAAAATTAGTCTGTGATAATAAATCAACTATCTTGGTCCCAAAGTCCATATTATTAACTTTTCCTCGAGAGGAAATAATTTGTCTGTTTATCTAAATCATTATCTCAACTCTTCTGAGATAATGACTTAAATAGACAGACATGCATTGTAAACGCTAATGAAAAGTGATCAGACCAAGGAACAGGAGTCCAAATAGCAGACACCGCTAACGCTGAATTAGAAGGAATACAGCAAGAATATCGAATGTCCTTTCTCATGAGTAGGTCCTTTACCCAATAAAGTCAAATTAAAAGCATCTAAAAATAATCTAAAATTTCCGACATTAACATCTTCCTCATCATCTAGATTCAGACTTAAGTCTTCTACCAGAAATAATCTAGAAAACAGACTCAGAGCATGACAAATTGCTTCGATTAATAAAAATACAACCTTAGGCCAAGGGTCCGGGGGACAATAAGCATTAAACCTACAGGATTACATAAAGATGGTGATTCATCATGTAATTTGCATATAATAAGTTCAAGTTTAGGAAGAACACAAGTGTTAACTAATGATAATGATAACTTCAAAAAAAGATTTAAAAACCACTGCTAGACCTCCACCCACCATAAACATCAGAAACACTCTCCTCATTTGTAAGCATCAGGTTCAGAATAGCTCAATCCCACATGGATTCCATTACCAACTGGTGGAACAGTTTTTCCTGTACAGAATCCAAGATACCCTTGTTTCTAGATGACCCCACAGTAGGGATGCCCCAATCAACTTCTAGCATATTAAAATCACTATTAGTAGTACTTCCCCTTTCATAGCTAATTTTGTGAATGTCTTCAATTAAATCTCCTCCACCCTTTTTCCTCACCCTGTCCTTCCTGAAGAGATTATAGCCAAGTATAATCATGTCCCAGTCATAGTTCTCTATGAACCATGTCTTTGTGATCACCACTAAATCCAAGTCAACTTTTACCATTACAGCCTCTAGATCCAGAAATTTCCAGAAATTTGTTTCCCAGATTATGGGCACTGGTATACAAAGCTCTCCAGATATTACCCTTTTCCAACCATTTCTATAAAGGTATTTGATGTCTTGCATTCTTGAGGGTTATTAATGACTTTGGGCCTTTTCTCACCCATTCCCAGTGAACTTGGTTTATGTTTAAATTATTTTTATTAAGGCCAAAACAGTAAAGAAGGATAACACACAAGTAGAACACAAATGATCAATAAATTTTACAACTGTCATTCACCCCCACCCCACTACCCACACAATAAACTCCCACAATGAAGCCTAGGAAGACAAAGCATAATCAAGTGGCCTGTATTCTTAAGACCTCCTGGTATAAATAGAAAACCTTCAAAAACCCTAAAAAAAAAAAAAAAAGAAAAAAAATGAAGGGGTGGGGAATAGACATTCTGCACTGGAGCACCTGAAAAGTCTTCAAAGAGTATTATGAGCTGTGGGTGACAAAGACTGTATGTATATATATATATATATATATATATGTCCCAAACAGACAAAAAAAAAAAAAGTTTTTTTTTCTTTTAAAAAACCCCTCTAGCCCTAGTGCACACTAAGAGCATCAGAGAATGAAATTTATTACGTCAATAGGAAAAAATACCCATCCAGGACACCAGTGCCGCAACCAAAAAAAAAAAAAAAGAGAAGATTCAAAATTCTGCTGTCAGGCTAACATTTTGGAAATCATGAATGCATCATATTACCCCGTTACTGAAGACTTTACGTTGGCTACTAGTTCAGGCTCAAATTATGTTTAAGATGCTTTGTTTTGTTTTTAAGTTTTTGAATGGTATTGGTCCTGTAGGTGGACCTCAATCTTTTAGTTTGTTAAAATTCAGAGACCGATGTTGGAGTTGTAATTACCTAACGTTAGCATTCCCATCAATTAAAAGCATACAGCTGAAAGTTGTATTTTCCCGTTCTTTCTTTTTCTTAGATGTTCATCATTGGAATGCTCTTCCCTCTAGAGTTATGTTCTTTGAATATTTATTGTTTTGAAGGTTTTGAAAACGTATTTTCTTTTTAAGAAAGGGGGTGTGAATTTTTTTTATTTGAATTTTGCAGTTTGGTTTTTGTTATTTCCTGAATGATTGTTATCAGTATTGTTTTCAGACACTGTAACTCACTTTGAATCTTGAATCAGAGAGCAGGCGAGTAGTAAGTCTCTCATAGCATAGAACGATCACTTAGATCTGATAATTCATGACAACTGTTTATACCATCTTTGATTGACATACATTATATAGAGACTAGGCAGGCTTCATTTTCAGTTGCTGGACCATTGCTTTGGAATAAGTTACCTAGGTATTTAAGGCACAGTACAACATTGCAGCAGTTTAAGAAACACTGAAGACTTATTTTTTGAAAATGAGCCCCTATGGGTCAGGTGGATATTTTACATTTTTTTGTGAATTGTAGTGAACATGTGTTTTTCATCTTATGTATGCCGCTTAGATTGAAACAGGCTAAAAATGTTTAAATAAGGGAGGAAGTGACATCATCGGACTTGATGGCAGCCTAGCTCTTTTCCTTCTGTAAACTCCGGAGCGAATCTCCCCTTATTTGCATCCATCGGCTGAATGTTTTGCACGGGATTGACAGAGGTTTGAAGAGTGTTTGTGGCACTATGAAAAAATCCCAGAATTGTCCTGGAAAGGAGAAGGTGATGTCCACTACTAAGTCCAGTGACTCCAGTGAAAATGCTGCGCCACCATGTGGTATCATGTCAGGAGCCAGAATCAGACTCATCACCCTTTCTGTGGTGGATTCTCTGAGAGCAGACAAGAATGATGCTGGATGTTCGCAGCAACTGAAGTGTTACCTTGCTGATATAAAGGATGAAATTAACGCTTCCCGAGTGGACACTGTCAACCGTTATTGACCATCTCAGTGTGGACTTGCAAGACCTGGGCGGCCGAGTTAGAAACCAAAATGGAGCAACAAGCGGACTCTCTTTGTAGCTCGCAGCAGCGAGTTTCACAGCTGTTTGCACATCACAAAGAGATATTATATAAAATAGATGACCTGGAGAACAGAGGACGACATAGAAATCTGTGCTTCAGGGGGATCTCTTAAGGGGGAGAGATGGAGGATGTAAGGGTTATTATAAAATTCCTATGTATGCAAGCTTTTGGGACCTGATGGCGATGGACCATCTCTTCAATTTGAAAGAGTTCATACAGAACTGGGCACACCACAGGACTCTGCTCCTCAGGACATTGTGGCACGCATTACCCTGATAAAGATATTGGTTTTGACCAAGGCTAGACAGACTACTCAGTTGATGTATAATGAGACCAAGGTCTGTGTGTACCAAGACTTATCTTCGTATACTTTGCAACAAAGGAAGTTGATGAAGCCTGTTCTGGATATTTTGTCATCAGCCCACATTAAATACCGTTGGATGTTTCCTTTTGCTCTTAACTTTACTGTGCTGGGCAAAATGCCGCAGATCCGCTAACTGGGAGAGACTTGCAAGATTTTATATGAGGCAGGCTTCGCTCCTACAGCACACCCTCTGAGTACTGTTGCACCAGCAACCTGTGAGAAGCTGCAGTGCTGGCATAGGGTGGAGAATACTCAAAGGAAAAAGCCTCGCCTGAGCTCTACTGTGCACCCTCCTTGACTGTTGGGTATTACTACCACTGACTTTTTTACATACAAGTGAGGGAGACAGAGGGAGAGGAGATTTGGGAATATGTATTTGCTCTGATGTTGTTTTAATTGTGTATTTGCATATTTTCTCCTTTTGATCTCTGTTGGCCTGGTGTGGTTGTAGTTGTTTGGATAGGGAGAATTTTGAATTACTTGCTTAGGGTTGTATGAATGTGGAGTGGATGTAGGGGAAGTCTGGTTCTATAGAGACTTATGCCCTCATTTGCTCACCCCTGGGATCTCTGGGTTAATTTGGGATTGTGGGGATGATGGTGGAAGTGTGGTTGGGTTGAACGGGGTTCTGGATGGTTAGGATTGGAGCACAGAGGGGGGTGAGCTGAAGTTACCTGGTCATTGGGGATGGGGGGTTGTTTCTCCCATTGTTATTCTGGCTATTGTTCCTCTCATGCTTTCGTTCTCTTTATATTTTGTGCTTCTTTGCTGAGATTAGATGACCGATTTAAAGCTTACTACTTACAATGTTAAGAGATTAAATTCCCCTTACATATGACATATTCTTTTTCGAGAGCCGCTTCAGGGGCAATCACACGTGGGGTTTTTTTTAAACCAGAAATTTATTTTTTGAAACATGAGGCCTTGTTGTTTCATTCTAGATATCCTAATGTATATTGTGCATTGGTCATACATGGGGCTAAGTGGGGTGCCAATTTTGTTTCATACAAATGTTCAGGTGCAAATTTTGCATGTTAAACGTGACCTTGAATGGCGTTATTATATATTTTTGCATGTACTATTGGAACAAGAGGAGGTGACTAGTGTATACACCCAAAATGAACATCAGGGCCAGTTTTTTGCACAGTTGTTATTGGCTCTTTAGGCTTTTGCTAGGGGGATTATTTTGGCTGAGGATTTTAATGCTACCATGCAGCTGGGCTTAGACCGCTCTGTCCCTCCTTCTTCTGCTGACTATACAATGTCCAGAGTTCTGGGTAACCTGGTTGATGGCTTAGGTTTGTATGATGTATAGAGATTTGGTCATCCATCTGTCCGAGATCATACATTTTATTCTCACTCTCATGCCATGTACTCACGGTTAGATTATAATTTTTGGAATAAGACACTGTATGATGTGGGATGCTCTTCCTCTATAGGGAATATTACTATCTCTGATCATATGCCGGTGTGGGCCACCGTTCCCTCCTTGTGTGAGGAGGTCAGAGAACAAAGATGGTCCTATAATAATGTCCTGTTACAGGACTCTGAGCTATGCAAGGACTTTATAAAAGTGCTGAAAGAATACTTTGATCTTAATATGGACTCTGGACCTTCACTGGGTATTGTATGGGGGATGCCTTTAAGGCTGTTTCTCGGGGCTTCTTTATCCAGAAGGCTAGTCAACGAAATAAGACACAACTGGTCCGTATGGCTCAGTGTTTTGAACAGCTGGGAGTTTTGGAGGCTCTGTACAAGGCATTAGAGCTGGTGTCGGACCTTTGGAAACTTCAGGCAGTTCGACTGGAGTTAGCTGCTCTGTATGACCATCAGTTGAAATTTATTAATGCACATTAGAAACAAACACATTATGAATGTAGTAATAAGCCAGGTCGCCTTTTAGCAACTAAGCTGAGGAGGGCGAGGGCTGATAGGTAGACTTTGAATGTCTGGGACTCGGGAGGGTTGTTCCTGACTAAATCTTCTCAGATTAGGGAGCGCTTTCATAATTTCTATCACACTTTATATATACAGCAGATAATGCCATCAAGTCAGAGGATATAGACCATTATTTAGCTGCTCAGGCTTTGCTGGCATTGTCTTCTCCGCAAAGGGAGACTTTGGAGGCTCCAGTTACAGTGCATGAAGTTCTCCAGGTTATTAAAGATTTGCCAGCTGGAAAATCTCCTGGCCTCGATGGTTTCAACAATGAGTTTTTGGGGGCATTTGCTGTGGTGTTAGGACCTATCTTGACTTTTTATTAATTCTGAAAGTTAGGGAGGGTGCATCCTTGCCTCCGTTGATGATGGAGGCGTGGTTGGCTGTCATCCCGAAGCCTGATAAGGATAAGACAGATTGTATATCTTTCTGCCCCATTTCTGTTCTAAACACAGATATAAAACTATTCGCTAAAGTCTTAGCCAATCGTTCAGCTGGGTTGCTTGCTACTTTGATACATCCAGACCAGCTGGTAATTGTGGCCCAGTGTAAGGTGATGGATAATGTGCGTCAGACGGTGGACTTGCTGCATGTGTCTCAGGTCTTGGGTATTCCTATGTGCCTTTTAGGCTTAGATGCAGAAAAGGCTTTTGACAGGATCCATTGGGGCTTTCTAGATAAGGTTACGGATAAATTCGGGGTAGGGTCCTTTTATCGTTGTTGGATTGGGGCTTTTTATAATTCGCCCAAGGCTTGTGTCTGGATTAATGGTGGGAATTCTAGTTTACTTTCTCTCTCCCAAGGTACTCATCAGAGCCGTCCCCCCCTCCCCCCCGTCTTGTCTGCTATTGTTATGGAACTCCTTGCAGTGGCCATTCGGAATTTAAAATAGCATTGTTTGCGGATGATGTCCTGTTATCTCTAATTTAATGAAAGAGATTGTGGCGTATTTGGTGGCTTCGGGAGATAAGTTGCATGCAACTAAGTCTGTGGGTTTAGACGCTGGGTTGGCACCTAGCTTAATGGACACTTTGCATTCTTCTTTTCTGTTTAAATGGAACTCTCGGGAGATCCGTTACCTGGGGGTCAACCCTTGTGTAATGTCCGGGGCCTCTTTGAGGCTAGCTACCCTGCTCTTCAGAGGGCACTGATTCGTGACCTGGATCAGTGGGAGGTGGTGGACATGAAAACGGTAACGGAATTCAAACATGCGTGGGATAGGCATAAAGGAATCCTGTGCAGAAGGAATGGATCCACAGAAGCTTAGCTGAAATTGGGTGGTGGGGGGAAGAGGGGTTGGTGGTTGAGAGGCTAGGATAGGGGAGGGCAGACTTATAATGGGGTCTGTGCCAGAGCCGGTGATGGGAGGCGGGACTGGTGGTTGGGAGGCGGGAAATACTGCTGGACAGACTTATACGGTCTGTGCCCTGAAAAAGACAGGTACAAATCAAGGTAAGGTATACACATATGAGTTTATCGTGGGCAGACTAGATGGACCGTGCAGGTCTTTTTCTGCCGTCATCTACTATGTTACTATGTTAGTGGGTGTCTGTGGAATGTTCGTGGCATGGTAGGATTGTGACTCTTAAAATGAATGTACTCCCTTGTTTGTTATATTTATTCCACGTTCTCCCATTTCGATTACTTAGATCCTGGTCTTCAAGATTGCCTTATTCATTTTGTGTGGCACCACAAACAAACTTGTTTGCCCCGAGCGTTTTTATATAAGCATAAATGGCTGGGGGGAGGGTTCCTAACTTGTTTTGGTATTATTGTGCAGCACAGGCCTGTTCTTCCATTAAGTGGTTCCATGCTGCTGATCATAAATTGTGGATTCATCTTGAACAACACTTGGTGGGCCCTCACGGCTTTCGGGAAATTATAGGAGTATGCCTGGTGATTTGAGTCCCAGTATGTCTAACACTTTTTATTACTGGGATTTGCTATTTATGGCTTCATATTCTTCCTTTTCTTGGCATACTCTGCGCATAAGCTAATGTTTCCTCCGGGGATGGGCATAAGTTCTTTCACCCGCTGGGCTCAGCGGCGATTGGATACGTGGGGTCAGTTGTCTGATGAAGAGGATATTGTTTCCTTTGATGTTTTATCTGCAGATTATCAGCTCTTGTCCTCTGACCATTATGTTTATATACAGGTGAAGCATTTTTTGAACACTCCGTTGGTGCACTCTAGCATTTTGCAAGAGGAGTCTTATTTGGAGGATTTTTGTGAGGACTCCAAGAGTACCCGGGGGCTTGTCACTTGTCTCTATGCTTACTTGACTAGACAAACTAAGACGTATGTGCTACACAGAGTCAACTGGGAGAGGGAGTTGGGTGTCACCATTTCTGCTGATGATTGGCTTACTATGGACCTGTTGAGGTCTTCCTTGTCGGAATCCCTTAAGTAAAATGTGATGTTTTTTTTATTGCTGGTAACTCACTCCAGCGAGATTACACTATATTTTTCTAGGTATTTCTCTGAATTGTTGGAGGGGCTGTGCAATGTTGTGTACTATGGGTCACATTTGGTGGACTTGTTCTAAGGCACAGGCATACCGGAAGGCTGTGCAATCTCGTCTACAGGTGTGGCTTGCTTGTCCAGTGCAATGGCACCCGTCTGTCTTCTTATTGGGTCAAAAACCTGCAGGTCTAACTCGTTTGCAGTCTTTGCTGGCTAGACAGGCCCTTCATGCAGCTTGCCTAAATTTGGTGAGGCATTGAAAGCACCGCACTGTGCCTTCTTTGATCCAATGGATAACCAGGTTGTGGTATATTTGAGAAATGGAGTGTTAGGCTGTATTGAAGAGAAAGACTTTACATAAGTGGGAGGTGTTGTGGGCTCCATTCTTGAAGGCTTACTCTGTTTAGGGGACAGGGGAATTTGTTTGTTTGCTACTGTGATTACTTAAATTTTACTGGAAGGAGATGGGAGCTGGGGGGGGGGGGATTTTCTACTTTGTGTGGTTTGTGGGGACATGGGGGGTATATATAAAAATACTTGTGTTAAAATATAGAAGCTTGCTATTGTTCCTTTTCTCTGGAAAATCTAGGGGGGGGGTTATGCTTGTTATTCTCATTGTAAGATTACTATTCTGTTACTTGGATTTTCCATAAAGTGCTTCTACAAATTAAAAAAAAAAGTTTAAATAAATTGCAATGGGTGAGGCTTAAAATGTTACTAGAACACTGAAATGCCATGGTGCCATTGAAGATATTTAGAACAGAAATGAACTATGGCATTGCAATTACCTAGAACAGCAAATATTTGACATAGAACTGTGGAAAAGAACTCAGTGAGATTGTGTTGCAGTACTCCAGCCACTGAAGCAGTGTGAAAGAAACTCAATGCAGACAGTTTTGGGGGCCATGTGGAGCTCTTTGGGCAATGTAAGGTGAGTACTTTGCCATGCTTCTAGAACTTATTTTGAAGTTTGCAGTGACAACACTGAAGTTTGGGAAGAAAGCTTTTAAAGCGAGTTTTCACTGGTACACACAATATTTTTGTTAATAGTTCATACAAGTGTAACAGACTAAATTACTATAAACAGTTAGAACTATAATGGATAGTACTAGTGATCAGAATATGAGTTCTAACCTATATCAACAGCAGAAAATATGGCTGTAAGATGGCTTGAATAATTTATGATGATCTCTCCTTTCATAAAATACTTTGTTGCATTCCTTCACAGGGCTGGTGTGTTAGGAATTGTTGCTTAAATTCCAGGATAACTTTCCAACTGAATCAAGAGTCATCACTTCAGAATTTTTAATATTTAACAAGTCTGCATATAGTCATATCAGATCTGTAAGAAATATATCTGAGAACTCACAGCAGTTTCTGTTTTGATTGACAATTCTTGGTGGGGGGGGGGGGGGGGGGGAAGAGGGGCAGTACCTCCTATAGTCAGCATTTCTGTGCTTACATCTAACATTAAGCACCCTGAATCTACACCACTGGAGACTAATTTGACTAGCAAGAGAAAACCAGGACTTGAAATCAGGTTCAGCATTCAGTCCTATTGAGCCAATGGCTCTGTTCATCCTACTGTTGGATGGGTTGTTAATCTCCTGCTACTGAAAAACAAAAAGCCATAAATAGAACCCACCATCACGATCTGCAGAACATATTGGAAAGGATGATTCTCATCAAATTCCCCAAAGCAAAAACCCATGAAAGCAAGCGACAGCAATATGAGGAGCTCCAAGAGAATCCAAGTGAGCAGGAATACAGGTCAGCATCTATTCACTTGACACTCTTACTCCACCATCGAGTACTAAAAGACTTTTCATGATGCCATGCACACAGAAGCAAGAGGAAGTGTGATATAGTTGCTTATGGGATGGTAGTGGGGACAGAGAAGTAGAATCAGTAACATAACCAAAGTCATCTGTAACCTACAGTCAGAAACCTAGGACAAGACATTCTCACCTAGAAGCATCTTCTTGCTCAGGCTTGCTTGGTGACATCCCTTGTGGTTGAACTTTAGAAGCTGATGAATCAGATTTTGACTGCTGCTGGAGTTTAGATTCCAAAGCAAGTCGAACCTTAGCATTTTGGTCCTGAATGAAGCTGCAGTACCTCGAATTCTCCACTGACGGCTCAAAGTCCTTTCTTTTCACCAGTGTCAGATCAAGCTCTGGAGGCAACTAAAAGAAATAAAAGTGCAATACCTAAACCAAAAATAATTATAGGTACCTGAAACAAACAACTGACAACTGGTCAGTTGGGACAAGTGCAAAATGAAAGATGGCCAACATTGGGAAGGACTCCTGCACTTGACCAAAGGGTGCTTATATCATCATGTCCACTGTGAAGTATGTTTCACAATATGCCAGCTAAGAGGGTAATTTTCAAATGGAAACAAACTGTTTGAAAACTGGCCCCCTCTACCTGTGGAGAAAAGGAGTAGAGCTTTGCATTGTGAAATTCCTGAATTCTCTTTACCTCACATGCATTGCCAAGCATGTGGAGTTAAGATCCTAGTTGCATTGGTCTGCCTTGGGTTTTTCAAAGGGAAACTCTACATAGACAAAGTACCCATAGACCTACAAGACCCCCAAAGCGTATGAAAACACACTTCCCCCAATATTATCACCAGTGTGGTAATAGATTTGACAAGGTATAACATGCATGATTCTACACTTTCAGGTCAATATTTAAATTCTGTGGCTGGCAATTTTTGTAAACCCCTAGGATATTACTGGATTGTAATGGTTTACATAATGTTTGACTGTTATATAATTCTCTGACTCAATAAAAAATTTATTGAAACAAACAAACAAAAGGTTTAAATGGAATATTGAATGGCTTTCTTTGGTTTTTAGGTTGAAACTATTGGACTATAGGCTGTAGTGGCAAAGATTATTTTACTCACATTTGTAAATTGTCAGATATTTAGTCCAGAATATTCTTTTCAATAATCTTTTCACAAAAGCCACTGCCCTAACTTAAAAGCAATTCTATGATTCCAAGAGCTAAGAAGTTGTTATAACTTCCATCAGGAGCAGCATGCACTATTCTGAAGTAATAAAATATGTTTTTGCACTCTTCTTTGAAAAGTCTAACCTATCATTATAGAATCTGAGTCATGTGCAACTCACCTGGCGAGGGAGTTTATTCACTGATCGGAGGTAGTCTTTATCAAGGATACAGTTCCCAAGTGCATTCCCAAAGCACCTAAAAAAGATGAAAACACCACACACAAATATAATATGAAAATTCCAAACTGCAAAGGGAAAATAATCTAATAATAATAAAGTTGTTAGCTTTTAGAATTCACTATTTGTGTTAGAAAATGAGCTGACTGACTGATGCTCACCTGAGTGCCCTCTTCAGTCCATCTGTAACAGCCTCCTTCCGAGCTTTCTCCAAAGACAATGCCTTTGACTTCAGACCTTCACTCACACCATATCCCACATCTTCATGGTATGCACCATCCTGTGAGGCAACAATGAAAGACAGAATAATGGATAGCAGCCACAGAGCTGGCAGGGCCACAGTCTGGCTCCTCCTCATTTCCAGCCAGATTCCAACACAAGTATGAAAACCAGTTAAACTTCCTACTTCAGTCCCACAGAAATTCTCTCTTGCACCCAAAGAAGTTATCCTAGCTAGTTTCAAAGTATCTACTTGTCTATTTCTTTGTTTACTTTTTTGTCTTTGAATATTTTAATTTTTTACCCCAATATGTTCCATTTGTTTTAGCTTTGCCAATATATTTTGGTAATAAATAGTCTGCACATTTTCTTATACCTACAACACTTGGTTTTGAACCTCTCTTTCTCAAAGGTCTCTTATCAGCTGTTTGAACACTAGCACAGCAGTCTCCCATTTAAATAGATACTTAATGGTGGGAGTACTTAAACAGCTTTTAAATACTTTGAATAAATAAGTCAGAAATGATAGAGCCTTGGTGGACTTTCACTGCCAACTGAATTAAAAATGATTTTCCTAACATTTTTGCTCCAAGGATATAAAACTCATTATAAATTTCCCTGAAATATAGTCTGTTTCAATATCACAACAGTCTTATTTTCAGTATATTTCATAATAATCTCAGAAAGCAATTCTCAAAAGCAATTTCTCTATTTAAGTAGCTATTTCCACAGATAAAATCTGCTGTTTGAAAGCTATCCATCCTGTGTTCCAGTGAAAGTATACTAAAAAGCTCATTTTACACATAACACTGAGATTGGAATTCAGACATCCAGGCTGGGACCTGCTAAATTCCAGCAGTGTTGTGCTATAGGCTCTGCCAAATGTGAAACCTTTGGTAAATACCTGTAACGATTTACAGGAGTGTGCAAGTATTTGCATAGCAGGAACAGCCATTTTGCAAATATATACATGGAAAAAAAACAACCTGGCAGTTTCCATGCAAAAGTGTCATCATTTCCATTAAGAAGCAGTGATTCATAATTTCCATGTGCAGCTATCCCATTTTACAATTGTGGCTGCAATTATCTTTTTTCTTCATTTGGGAGGCAGAAATAAATGAGGGATTAAGGAGATTAATCCTTTCTGTTCAGCCCTGACAGAAATGAGAACTTTAAAAAAATCCATGCAGGAGGAGGAAGTGACGTCACGAAGACGAATGAACGCTTGAGACTTTAGCTCCTGCACTTTCCTGCAACTAAATTGCTTCATCGGCTGCCATCCGCTCCCGATTCCCTCTCAGATTGCTGGAAATTTGAGGTGACTTTGGGGTCGCGATGAGTAAAAGTTCGGCGATGGAACTCAGGAAGGGAGAACGATATTCGACGAGGCAATCGGCGCGGGGCCTTTCGCGCCCTGTCTCTCCCGCGCGGGACCGTTCGTCTGGATCAGACTCGGCCTCCTCGCATGTTGATACCAGGCGAATAGCACCTAAAAAGGG
The DNA here is from genome assembly GCF_901765095.1 of Microcaecilia unicolor. Classification (NCBI taxonomy): domain Eukaryota; kingdom Metazoa; phylum Chordata; class Amphibia; order Gymnophiona; family Siphonopidae; genus Microcaecilia; species Microcaecilia unicolor. Next base: position 44,455,289 of record NC_044039.1, on the reverse strand, counting down.
CTTTTCCAGAGAACTGACAAAATATTTGGATGAGATACAAGAAGGTATCAAGATTTCCAAGCTAGAAATTCTAGAGCACATGGACGCTATAAGAATTGATATTCGTGAGCTCGGGGGGGCCGAGCTGAGGTCCTGGAAGAGCGTGTGGAGGAACAAGATGAGCGAGCTGGGCTGGTGGAATCTCATTTCAAGCAATTGACTGAGCAAGCAGAAGAGTTCCAGTATAAAATAGATGACTTAAGAGAACCGAGGCCGGAGAAATAACCTCCGGTTTTGCGGAGTTCCCGAGAATGCCAATATGGAGGATATACCATCTATTGTGAGGACACTGTGTGAAAATATTTGGAGAAAGCTTGGAAGCTGAAGCTGTTGAGATGGATCGTGCACATAGAGCACTTGGAAAAACGACAGATAACCGACCTAGGGATATTATAGTGCGATTTACATCTTATGCTCTTAAGGAGAAAATATGGTTGAAAGCCCACGAATTACCATCACTGGATTACAATGATACGAGGGTGTCGGTTTTCCAGGACGTGTCTTTGTTTACCTTAGCCCAAAGGCTAAACCAGTGCTGGAGATTTTGGTAAAGGAAAAAATCAAGTACAGGTGGACTTTCCCATTTGCATTATGTTTCACATTCAGTGATAAACAGGTTAGGTTTCGCAGGATTGCAGAGGCTTGGCAGGTTTTGCATGAAGCTGGTCTGACTGGTTCTGTGGTACCGCCGGGTGGCCTGGCTCCTGTGACGAGAGCTCAGTTACAAAAATGGAAGAGAGTATCGAAGAAGCCCAAGAAGCAAGGGAAACAAACTTGACTGTGGTTTTATTGACATCCTGACTGTATGTCTCCGTCAAATATGTTTTCAGTGGGACTCTAGCTGATGTGGGAGGAAACAGGTTAGTGTGTGTGCGGGAGGGTGGTTTCATGATATGTGTTGCGGTGCATAACGTTTGAGTGGGGGGTGTAATCGGGGTATGTGTGAGGTGTGTGGGGGTCTATTTGGTTTGAGTGCAGTGCTTCCTGGATTTAGGGCCCTGGGGCGCTGTCTGGTGGCGGTATGATTGTGGGTAGAGGGGAAAGGGGGGAGGGGGAGGGTTTGGAGGGGAGGTTTCTTGGGTTGCCTTGGGGGAAGTTTTGTTTGTGCAGGTGGTGCTTTGGGGGGGCTTCCTGGCTTAGGCAGAGGTTTGACATGACTGCAGATTTAAAATTTCTATCCTATAATGTGAAAGGCCTGAATTCTCCACAAAAGCGTTAGAAATTGTTTAAAGAACTAACGCATTTTCATCCACAGGTGGTGTTTCTCCAGGAGACTCATTTAAGAAGGGATCATGAGAAGTTCTTGTGTCACCCTCATTATCCCTCTGTATTTTGTGCTTCTGCATTAGATGGCTCTAAGAAAAGGGGGGTGGCCATTATGTTGCACTCCACTCTACAGATGCGGGTGAAGAGAGACAGAGAGGGGTGGTTTTTACTTCTCAGTGTGGTATTGGGAGACCAGGCTGTTACACTAGCTTCCATCTATGCTCCTAATGAAGGGCAGAAAGGATTCTTGACTAAGTTGGTGGGTCATTTTAATTCTTGTCCTCAGGGGAAATTTATTGTGTGTGTGTGTGGGGGACTTAAACGCTACTCATAATCCAGTGCTAGTTAGGTCGGGTCCACCGTCTGTGGGGGGATGTCTTGCTCTCTCAAGCTTTGAGTGGGTTTGTTAGAGATTTAGGGATCTCGGATGTATGGTGAGTTTCCCATCCAGGGGCCAGGGATTACTCGTTTTATTCCCACTCACATGAAACGTATTCTCGAATTGATTATATTTTTGTGGATGTCACATTGACACATGATGGATGGTCTTCTGATATTGGTACTGTTACCTTGTCGGACCATGCTCCGGTACGGGTCAGTCTTCCCTCGTTGGGGGTAGAGCAGAGGGAGAGGAGATGGTCGCTGAACACTCTTCTTTTAAAGGAGGAGGAAATTTTGGCTGGCTATAGAAAGCTTCTTCAAGAGTATATGGAGCTTAATGTGAACTCAGGACTTACTCTGGGGATTGTATGGGATGCGCTCAAGGCACTTTCCAGGGGATATTTCCTTTAGAAGGCTAACTTTAGGGCTAGGCAGCAGAAGGCAGAGGTGGCTAAATGTTTAACACAATTGACCTTGTTATCAGAAAAGCATAAATCCTCTCATTCTGTGAAAACGTTGAGGGAAATTCAGGCGTTGAGCCTGAAATTGGATCAGGTCTATTCTGATCAGTTAAAGTTCTTTAATGACCAACAGAAGCATTCCCATTTTGTTTTTAGTAATAAACCCAGTAGGACTCTGGCGCTTAAATTGAGGCACTCAAGAGTTGATAAAACTATCTTGAAGGTGAGGGATAGGGTGAGGGTGGTGGTGGTTGGGGGGGGGGGGTGTTGGTGACTAATTCACGGCACATACGAGAGAAATTTCAGTCGTTTTACCAATCGCTTTTTACTTCAGAAACCGTGTCTAGTACTGAGGAGTCACAAGAATTTCTGTCGGTATGTTCTTTCCCTACACTTACGTTAGGTCAGAGGGAGGCAATGGATGAGAAGATTTCAGTGGAAGAGGTTGTTAAGGTGATTAAGGACCTGCCAATTGGAAAGTCGCCTGGTCTGGATGGGCTACCGAATGAATTTTATAAGGCTTTTAAGGGGGAATTGGCACCTATTTTGACAGAAATCATAAATGAGATTCTAGTGGGAGATGAATTTCCTTCTTCTATGATGGAAGCTTGGATAGTGGTAATACCCAAACCGGGTAAAGATATGACTGAGTGTGCCTCATATCACCCCATTTCTATACTAAATTCTGATATAAAATCTTAGCAAAGGTACTGGCTAATCGTTTGGCAATGGTTATGCTGGACTTAATTCATCCAAACCAGAAGGGCTTTATTCCTCGTACAAAGCGGTAGGAGGTATGCATGGGGACATCAAAGCATTTCATTGATATTCTAACAGGATGGGTGTGGGTAGGTGAGAGGAGGGTGATAAACAGAGAAATACAATTTTATGGTTTATAATGGGTTAGAAAACCCAGATCCTTGTTAAGTCCTGTCTGATGGGTGTCAAAATACCTCCTACTCACTCCCACCCTCCCACCCTGTCAGACTGTCAAAGTAATGCTTGGATGTTTCATTTATATATACTATCTGCTACCACATTTGCTTATTTCCGATTGGACGAAGAAGGGCAACCTTCGAAAGCTAATCAAGAAATGTATTAAGTTATGTCCAATAAAAAAGGTATCATCTTATTTTCTTTTCCATGTTTTATTTTGTTTGATCTCTATTGATAAGGTTTTAAATTAAATGTGAGTAAGTCCAAGGCCCTTGCGGTTGGAATTTCTCGATCGGTTGTGGAATCGCTCCAGCACTCTCTCTCATTCAAATGGGTTAAGGGAGGAATAACTTATCTGGGGGGTTACACTCACTCCACACCTTTTAGAGTTATTCTCGGCTAATTATCCAAAACTGTTGACGGTGGTCAATAGGGATTTAGAGAGGTGGGATAACACTGATTTGTCTTGGCTGGGTAGAACTGTGGTCTTAAAGATGAATGTATTGCCACGACTGATGTATTTGTTTCAAGTTCTTCCTATTCGGGTTCCTAGAGGATTCTTGGCAGGTATGCAGGACAAATTGGTCCGTTTTGTTTGGGCCAATAAGCATCCTTGTTTGCCTAGGACTTCATTGTATAAAGATAGGAAGAAGGGGGGTTTGGGAGTGCCAAATGTTTTGTGGTACTATAAGGCGGCTCAAGCACGAGCGGCTTTTGAGTGGTTTCAGGATCAGCCTCATAAGCTGTGGGTGAAGTTGGAGCAGGCTGAAGTGGGTTCTTGTCCGCTTAGGGCCTTGATGTGGATTCCCAGTAAATATAGGTTGTTATGCAAAGATTTGTGTCCCACGATCCTTTCAACTTTCACTCAATGGGATGGATTGTTTGCTAGGCCGGAAGCGGTGTTATCTAAGTTGTCGCCCATAGCGTGTAATCCACTTTTTCCCCCTGGTGTTTCATCAGAAATATTTCGTCGATGGGGATCCTTGGGCCTGGTTTCTTGGGGTCAATTATTTGAAGAGGGTAGTGTGCTTTCTTTTGCGTCTCTGAGGGAACAGTATACTGTTTTACCTAATGAGATGTTTGCCTGTTGTCAGTTAAGACATTTTCTTACCTCCAGAGAGATCCAGGCCACCATAGTGCGGGAAGACTCTTTTATTGAAGAGCTTTGTGAAGATTCCAAAACAACAAAGGGTCTTATTACCTATTTGTATTCCTTTTTAAGGGGAAGGTTGGGTCCTAATCATGCTCACTGGGAGAGGTGGCAACAGGAGCTGGGGGTGTCTACTGATGAGGGTGACTGGTCCTTCATTGAGAATAATTGGTCTAAGATCTCTGTCTCAGTTCCTTATCAGGAGAATGTAGTTAAGGTGCTATACCGGTGGTATTTGACTCCGGTTTGGTTGCAGCACATGTTTCCTGGGGTTTCACCACTGTATTGGTCTGGGTATGGCCAGAGGGGAACGATGGGTCACATTTGGTGGACTTCTATTAAAATTAAGGCCTACTGGAAAGCAATACAACACAGATTGCAAAGGTGGATTCAAAGGCCTGTTAAATGGTCACCTGAGTACTTTATATTCTCAAAAAAAATGCCAGGTCTTACAAAGTCTCAAGCGTTGTTAGTCAGACAAGTAATGGTGGCGGCGAGAGTTGTAATTGTTGGTTGTTGGAAACTGCCTGCAGTCCCACCATTGACTTGGTTAAATAAACTATGGTATATATGTGAAATGGAGAGACTCCGGGCAGTACGGGGCCATACGGAGGCGAAATGGGAGGCTATCTGGGAGCCTTTTCTGAAGCACTGTGAATGTTGAAGGGAGGGAGGGTGGGGGGGGGGGGGGTTGGGAAGAGTTGGGAGATGGCTCGGGGGGAGGGGGGGCTAGGAAACATTGTTAAAAACTTCAAAAACTTTGGAGTCACTTGTTGAGCAGTTGGCAGATTTGGATTTCCTGTGGGATATGTATTAGTTTAGAGATGTTGTACAGGGGTATTGATGTTCTGTTTTTGTGATTTAATTCTGGCCGACATGTATACAGTTATCCTTGATGTGCACTATTCATTGTACAGGAATATTTTCAGTTTCAATAAAGACTCTTTCCAAATTAAAAAAAAAAAAAATCCATACATGCCGTTGAGGTGGTGTAAGACAATGGGGAATTCCCCCTCCCCATAAGCATGTATCCCCTTTGTAAAATGGGGAATACACATGAAGATTTATGTCTCACCCAAGGCACATTCACCATGCCCCACTGAAATATCCACATGGTGTTTAAAAAGTGGCTTTCTTAAATCACCACTTAAAAGGGCATGAAATCTGTGTGTAAATGCCATTATTTACATCTGGAAATGCTTCTAAAATAACCCCATATTTTGGAACAACACGTCTTTCTATCCATGTTCAGTAGTGGCATTCCTAGGGGCAAGGATAAGGTAGTGAGACTGTTTTAACACACATAGGGCTCCCGTTACAAAGCCGTGGTGGTAGTGATTCCCGCGCATCAAATGCGACGAAGCCCATAGAAATTGAATGAGCTTTGTTGCATTTAACATGCTGGGAATATCTACCGCAGCTTTGTAAAAGGAGCCCATAATTTTGCATTTTTAAAACCATATGTTGTTTTAATTGGGAAAAAAATACCTGCAAATAAATAAATAAATAAAAAAGTTGCAAGTATCCCTGGGTATGTTCACCTTGATAACTTCCTTTCCTTTAGACAGCCGCACCGTTATGAACAAGTGAGTCTTATCCCTTCCTACCAGCATATAGAGGTAGAGAAAAAAATAATCTCTTTCCAGTAACCTCATTGATACAAGGTCTGGTGCTGAAAGGAAAACCTCAGTATATATCTGCCAAAGCAACAGAAAGAGACATTAGGTCTTACCTTATAATTTTCTTTCTATTATATCTTCCCACTATTCCATAACCTGTGGGAGAGTTGGTAGATCAACCAGTAGGTGGAGATAGAGAACTGAAAGCTGAGCCGATACATATCTTTCTTGGCATCCAGTCTAGGTCCTCAGTATTTATGTAGACAAGTAGGAAGGAGAAACTCAGAATAAACACAACAACCTTCAACAACTCGCTAACCTAACACTAACCAGATGAGCAAACGTGTGGACTTCTCTCATCTCTGGACCACTCGTAGAGAACAAAAGATATGCAGGAAGCACCATTAAAGGTGAGAATCATTAGATGACTCATTACTTCACACCAACTAAACATCTCAGAAACCTCGGGTGGACTCTGTTATAGTGGGAAGGACTAATGGAAAGAAAATGATCAGGTAAGTCCTAATTTTCCCTTCCATTACATAGCTTCCCACTATTCCAGAACCTGTGAGATGATCAAAAGCAATACCTAGAGCGGGTGTGGCCCTGGCACTGCCGCCCTGAGGGCCAAAGCCCCACAAGTGGCTTCTCAGTACACCACAACGTTCACCTTCCAGTGCTTGGCAAAATATGCATCAACCACGTCGAAACAGTAAGGTAGTCTCCGCCCAGGATGTTACTGTACGCCTCATAGAATAAGCCCAAAAGGCCTGAGAGGCCTGCTTCCCTGCAAGCAAATAAGCTGATACGATAGTCTCCTTCAGCCATCTAGCTATTGTGGGCTTAGAAGCCATGTGGCCAAGCCTCTACTTACCAAAAACCTCAAACAGTCTGATTTGCAAAACTCATTCATGACTTCCAGATATCTAATGAGGACTCTATGCACATTGAGAAGCTTCAAGAAAGAATATCGAACCTCTCTGTCCTCTCTGTGAAAGGACAGAAGCTCCACAGACTGGTTGAGATAAAATGTTGATACCACTATCAGAAGAACGGAAGGAAGAAACCGTGCACAGGGAGACCCCGGGCTCCGAAAAGTGAAGAAAGGGATCCTCACAAGAAAGCCTGAAACTCTGAAATCCTACTTGCCAAAGAAACAGCCACAAAGAATGCATAAGATCTTTCAAGGAGGCCTTCTGGAGTGGTTCAAAAGGAGGCTTCTAAAGAGCTTGAAGAACAAATTAAGGTTCCACTCTGGACAAGGCATATGAAAGGGAGGCCAAAAGTGGCCCGCTCTCTGCAAGAACAGAATGATATCTAAGAGAAGTCTTCTGTAGTCGGCCCCTGAAACATGCCAAAGACACAACCTGAACTTTTAGAGAACTCAATGCCAATCCTTTCTGAAGATCTGCCTGGACAAATGCTAGGATGTGCATGATCTGAGCAGAGAAGGGAGAAAGTCTGCATTCAGAACACCAGCCCTTGAACGTACTCCACACCCTTTCATACGCAATGGATGTATAGAGTTTCAGAGCTTTAAGCAAGACAGCAATGACCAAAACAAACTAACCTTTTTGTATAAATCATGCTCTTTCAGTGGCCAAGCAATAAGACCAAAGGAACCTCCATGAGCACTAGACCTTGCTTCAGAAGGCCGTGTACCTGCGGAAGATGAAGAAGACCCCCATCCAGCAGTTAAACCAGTTCTGTGTACCACGGCCTCCGCAGTCAATCTGCAACTATGAGAATTATTCGATCCCGGTGCAACGCGATTCTTTTCAACATGCAGCCTACCATGAGCAAAGGAGAGAAGACAAACAGTAGAAGAGTCTCCAATCAGGGCTGCAAGTAGGGCCTCGATAACCACTGAGCCCAGTTCTTTCCAATGGCTGAAGAACTTTGACACTTTAGTATTCCTTTTCGTTGCCATCAAGTCCAGAAGCGGAGAACCCCATCGGTCCACTATCAGCTGAAAACCCTGGCTGGATAGTTCCTATTCTCCTGAGTTCAAGGAGCGCCTGCTGAGAAAGTCCGCCTCCACATTCCAGGACCCTGTGATTTGAGCTGCCGTGAAGCAGAGAAGATTTTTCTTTACTCAACTCATAAGGGAGGCTGCTTCCACCGTCATTGGATGACTATGGTCCCGCCTTGCTTGATGATATAAGCCACAGATGCCGCATTGTCAGAGAAAACTCGGACCGGAGACCTCGAAGGGAGCAAAGTCACATAAGGCATTCTGTACTGTCCTGAGCGCCAAGCGATTTTTCAACCACTGAGACTCGTTTTCCATCCAGGTGTCCTGTGTAAGAAGGAATTTGTAATGAGCTCCCCATCCCGAACTGCTAGCGTCTGTTGTCACCACATCCCATTATGTTATTGGAAAGGGAGTTCCAACGGAGAAATTCCTAGGTGACAATCACCACTACACACCGCATCTGGCAACCAGCATCCAAGGAAGATGAAGGTCGTACTTCGGTGACACTGGAGACCAGGGCTGAGAAGAGATTCCTGTAACAGCTGCATATGAGCTCTTGCCCATGGCACCACCTCCATCACTGCTGTCACTGACCCCAGAACCTGGTCTTCTTAGTCAATGCTGTAACTAGGGAGTCCACCCTGGGAAGCTGCAATTTCTTTCTCTTCCAGAACTAATGGGTAGAGGCGACCCATGGCTCTTCCCACTCTCAATCCTGTATTTGGTGAGACCCATTCTGCTCTAATCAGGTCCTGGATGTCAGGATACATTGAGAAGGCCTTAGAAGAAACTCTAAACCCCCTCATGATTGACGAAGATGGAACTCCTGATGCCAAAGCAGAAGGGTCCTCAATGGAAAGCACTGCCAGTGCCTCAGAAATAAGAGGACCGAGCTTTTCTTTATGAAACAACCGCAATACTTTCGGATCATACCCCTCCTCAGGAGGAAGCTCTCCCTCCTCTAATGGCTCCTTCAACGACAGCGCCTCTGAATAAACCAAGGCAATACCAGATAAGGAGGGAGAAGCAGAGATAACCTTATCAACCCTATCCATCCACTTCCGGAGGTCTGAAAGCACTCTACAGCAACTCTCTGTTCCTGCTTCAGTAAACAAGCCTGGTGTAAGAGCACTATAAACTCTGGAGAAAACAAAGATCCTGATTCAGCTGAACGCTCTGTTGGGCCCTGAGGCTGTAAAATGGCAGCTGTGCTCCGTGCGTGATCAGACAGAGGCAGCTCCTCACTGCTAGTTGGCTCTAACAAAATGGCACCCATTCCCGCCCTCTCCTCTCTCTCAACTGCGCACCGGAGCCCAAAGACTCTGGTATATTTGGATGCTGCACCAAATGTGCTGCCGCTGATTGTTTCCTGCATGTCCCACAGGATTCCCGGCTTGCACACACTGCAACACCCTGACGCCGGTGAGTGAGACATTGCTTAACTGCCTCTGTGGGAGTTACCATTCACCTGACTGTCACAAGTGTAGCACAATATGTCCCAAGTGGTGAGTCAGGTTCCCTCTTCTGCACCAAGTAGAACTTGCAGCCTTTCAAGAGGTTCTGAGCCAAACTTTAATTGAACTTACCATTGTCAGCTGCTACCCCCAAGCTCACAGTATCCACAATTCTTACTACAGATGAGAAAGAATATCAGTCCTCAACCTGTCCCACGCTCTCCAACAAACCTCTTTCCTTCTCCTTTCCTTTTTTTTTTGTTTTTTTTGTTTATAAGGTTATTGTGCTAGAAAAGGAGGGTTCTAAAGGAAAGAGGGGAGAGGTGAAAGGAGGGAAGTAAATTCGCAGGGCACCAGAGATATGGATCTGAAGACCTCCAGATATGACTTTGCAGACTCAAGCGACCTGCAAAGCTCAACTGGGGACCTGTTGATCAACTGGACCAGCAGCAAAGAACCAGAGGCTGAAAAGTGTGTCCAGTCACCTGCTAGAGATAGAAAATACTGAGGAACTGGACTGGAGGCCAAGAGTCGCAGCTCAGTATTCAGTTCTCTATCTCCTCCTGTGGGTGATGGACACAACTGGAATAGTGGGAAGCTACGTAATAGAAGATCCCTTTGTAACACACACCCCTGCACCATCAACCATTGCTGCTACAATGGTTATCAAGTGAGAATGAAACCATAGAGTGGCACTCACTACTCTGCAAATGCTTATTATCTTTTTTTTGAGACTGAAAAGGAAAGAGCACAGCATGACATGAGCCCTGGGCTCCAGTCTTCTGAGGGCAGGTTTCAGAATGGTGCAACTAAGAAAGGATATTATCAAGATAAGACATAATTATACCTTCCTTAGTGTCAGCTGTACTGTTCTGAACAAGTAGAATGTTCCCAAGTAGATGTACTGGGCAGAGGAAGACAAAAACCCCTGAATGACTGTCCTGCCAAAATCTGCAAGGCACTGATTAGAATGACCAACTTGGAATGCTGCGATGAACGTGTTGTCACCCTTCAAATATCTTTCGGGGAAACTGCCTACGCATCCACCCAAATCGAGTGAGCCCTTAATCCTGAGGGCAACCATCTATACCTATAGATGTAAGTGGACCCCATAGACATCTTGATCCACCTTGCAATAAAGGCCTTGGAAGCTGCCTTACCATTCCTAGGGACATGGGAAGATGGTGGACAGAGAGATGAAATTAATTTGTCCCCTCAAAATAATGCAGCAACATCTGCTGGATATCCAGCTTAGGCAATCTCCAAGCCAAAGTTTCAGAACCCTCCACACGGAGGGTCAACAGACTTCCCAGTTCACAAGGAATGGAGAAACCAACTTGGGAAGAAAGAAAGGAAGCATGCGATAGACACAGAATCTTCTGAAAGAGAGAAGAATGGCCCCCTGTAAGACAAAGCTAGCAACTCCAAGCCCCTCAGAGTCACAGGAACTGCAACTAAAAAAAAAAAAAAAAAACCAGAGAGAAAAGGGTAACTGATCCCAACGGCTCAAATAGAGCCCTGGACAGCATCAACAAAACAAAGGGCAGGTCTCACAAAGGAAAGGAAGATTGAATCGGAGGATGCAAATGCATGACCTCTTTCAAAAACTGGGCCACCTCCCTGTGTGCCACCAGGGAGGTGCCCTGGATCTTACCCTGAAAACTAGAAAAGGTAGCCATCTGCACTGCCAAAGAAGACAGTGCTAGATCTTGTTCCAGGAAAATAGTGCCCACCCAGCACACCAAATTTTGAACACCTTCCAAATGCTCACATAAGCCAGAGACATGGAAGTCTTTTGATACTTGTGAGAAGTAGAGAAAATTACAGGTTAGAACCCATGCCTAAGTGCCGTCTCTCAAGGGCCAAACTGTTAGCCCAAAAGGGAACTGGATTTCCCATTTCAGCCAGTCCTTCCTAGAGAAGACTGTAGCACCTGGTCAGTGGAAGCGGCTCAGGTACCAACAGATGCACCAGATCTGCAAACCCCTGACAAACCATGAGAAGAACGAGGTGAGGATGCCACGCAATCCTGTGCAAGAGCTGGATTATCAGAGGCACGGAGGACCTAAAGGGGCTCCTCCACCGGCCATGGCTAAACGACAGCATCTATTCCTTGTGAGGCCGCCTCTCACCTGTGACTGAAGAAGTGTTCTGCCTTGCCTTAGAGTGAGTCACCATTAGGTTGAACACTGGTGGGCCCACCAATCTTGAACGAGCTGGAAGACTACTGACCCCCAACTCCTCCTCCCCTGGATCCAGGAGTGACCGATTGAGAAAGTCCGCCTGGACACTGTCTTTACCTGCAGTGTAGACTGCTGAGAAAGGCTACAGATACGTCAATTCTCCCCTCCCCCCCGAGTTCCACCTCCAATGCCACAACCTGGCTCCTGGTGTCAGTCTGCTTGTTAATCTAAGCTATGGCCATGGCACTGTCCAACATCACTCAGACTGCCTACCACTGAATCATGGGGGGGGGGGGGGGGGGGGGGGGACGGGACACTTTCAGGGCAGGGGTACTGCTTGGGTCTCCAGGCAATCAATGGACCAAGAGGGCTTCTTGCAGAGACCACTTACCCCGGATCACTCTTCCTCTACAACGGGCTCCCCTTGAGCGTGGAGACTTGCTTCTGTGGGCACAATGATCCATTCCGAGGAACCCGGTGGAACCCCCTACATGAAATGAAGAAACCTGTCCCCCAAGACCAGACTGGCTCTCACCTTGGCCGAGAGTGGCAAGTCCTGACAGACTGGGCTCCAGCAAGACAGAAGGGCTGACTGAAGAGGCTGCATGTGTTCTTGTGCCCAAAGCACCACCTCCAATGTTGCCATAGAGCATCAGAGCTGTAAATAGTCTCAAACTCTAGGAACCAACATCTCACACAAACTGTGAAACTGGGCCTGCAGTTTGGCCACCTGGACCTCCAGGCAGAAAACTAGTCCCCATGCTGTATCAAAGCGAACCCCCAGGCACCCAGGACCTGAGAAGAAACAGGTGACTCTTGACATGATTCATCATTCAGCCCAGACCCTCTAACAGGATAGTGACCTATGAGGTGGCCAATTCAGCCTCTGCCTCTAGGTTGGCTAGAACCAACTAGTCATCCAAGGAAGGATGAACCTGCATGCTAAGGCACCTTAGATGCGCTGACTCCCCCCCCCCCCCCCCCCCCCACTACCTTGGAAAAGGTTTGGGATGTCGTGGCTAGCCCAAAGGGAAGGGCCCAAAATGAAAAAAAAGGGCACCACAAAACACAGACGTAGAGTCAACACTTGGATGTTACACAAAGGGAATATGCAGAGAGGCCTCCGTGAGGTCCAAGGATGTCAAGAGGTCACCCAGATGCACCAAGGTGAACACGAACTGGAGGGTCCTCATGCGAAAATGCCTTAGCCTAAGGCAGACATTGACCCCATAGAGGTCCAGAATAGGAGATATATTAAAGGAGACTAACCTTTATGTTAGAAAATTACATAAAAGTAAGAGGAAAAGAAGGCCTCTCCGGTACTCAAATGTAGTAGCTGAAAAGATATGGGAAAGGAGGCTAGCCTTTGCACGTTATAAGACAAATCAGAAAGATGAGGACAGGAGAGAATACCTAAATAAGCGAAGAGAAGCTGGAAAAGCTATCAGAAAAGCGAAGCGGCAAATGGAGGAAAAGATAGCTAGTACGGTAAAATTGGGGGACAAGACCTTTTTCAGATATGTGAGTGACAAGAGGAAGTGCCATAATAGCATTATGTGGCTCAAAGCTGAGGGAGAGAAATATGTGGAAGATGATAAGGAAAAAGCTGAACTGCTTAACAATTATTTTATCTCGGTGTCCACGAATAAAAGACTGGGGGTAGGGCTGCAGAAAACAAAGGCTAAAGGGGATGGATATATGGTAGACCAAGACCCGTTTACGGAGGACTGTGTTCGTGAGGAGCTTGCCAAACTAAAAGTAGACAGAGCGATGGGGCTTGATGGGATACACCCAAGGGTGCTTAAGGAACTCGAAGTAGTTCTGTCGGCTCCACTGATGGACCTCTTCAATGCTTCCTTAAAAACTGGAGTGGTCCTGGTGGACTGGAGAAGGGCAGATGTGGTTCCTTTGCACAAGAGTGGCAGTAAGGAGGAGGTTGGGAATTACAGACCTGTCAGTCTGACCTCGGTGGTGAGTAAGCTAATGGAAACGCTTCTAAAGAGGAGGATTGTGACATTTCTTGAACTATATGGAATGCGGGACCCGAGGCACAATGGCTTCACTAGTGGCAGGTCATGTCAGACGAATCTGACTGTCTTCTTCGACTGGGTGACCAAACAGTTGGATGTGGGAGGGGGCGCTTGATGTGGTATACTTGGATTTCAGCAAAACCTTTGACACGGTTCCGCACAGGCGACTGATAAATAAATTGAGTGACCTCGGTGCGGGACCTAGAGTAATGGATTGGGTAAAAAATTGGTTGAATGGTAGGAGACAGAGGGTGGTGGTAAATGGAGCTTGCTCTGAGGAAAAGGAGGTCGTCAGTGGAGTACTGCAGGGATCGGTCCTAGGGCCGGCTCTTTTTAACGTCTTTGTGAGCGATATTGCGGAAGGGCTGTCTGGTAAAGTTTGTCTCTTTGCAGATGATACTAAACTCTGCAACAGGGTGGACACCATGGAGGGTGTGAATGACATGAGGAAGGACCTAGAGAAGCTAGAGGAATGGACTGATATTTGGCAACTAAGGTTTAATCCCCAAAAATGCAGGGTCATGCACTTGGGTCGCAAAAATCCGAGGGAACGGTACAGTATAGGGGGTGTAGTGCTTCAGTGTGCGAAGGAAGAGCAGGACTTGGGGGTGATTGTGTCTGACGACCTTAAAGCTTTCAAACAGGTAAAAAAAGCGATGGCCAAAGCCAGAAGGATGCTTGGGTGCATAAAGAGAGGCATGACCAGCAGGAAAAAGGAGGTGATAGTGCTGTTGTATTAGTCTCTGGTGAGGCCTCATTTGGAGTACTGCTTGCAGTTCTGGAGACCGCACCTACGGAAAGATATAAACAGGATGGAGTTGATCCAGAGGGCAGATATGAAATTAGTAAGCGGTCTTGAATGCAAAAATTATAGAGACAGGCTTATGAACCTCAACATGTATACGCTGGAAGAGAGGAGGGAGAGCGGAGACATGATAGAAACGTTTAAATATCTCAAGGGCATTTATGTACAGGAAGAAAGCCTTTTTCAAATGAAGGAGAGCTCTGGAATGAGGGGGCATACGACAAAGTTAAGAGGGAATAGGCTTAGGAATAACCTAAGGAAGTATTATTTCACAGAAAGGGTGGTGGAGGCGTGGAATAGTCTCCCAGTGGAGGTGGTGGAGTCGAGGACTGTTCCAGAATTTTAAAAGGCATGGGATAAGCATGTGGGATCGCTTAGGAACAGGAATTAGGGGTTACAGAGGATGGGCAGACTGGATGGGTCATGTGGCCTTTATCTGCCATCATGTTTCTATAACATAAAGAGCTTCCCTTCTTTACCACAAACAAATGGAATAATGGCCAAGACCTCATTCTGCTTCTGAACGGGATATACTGCCCCCAGCACTAAGAGATGCTGTAAAGTAAGAATGATAGCCTGCCACTTTAGCAACAAGCAACAGAGAGACACCAGAAGGCATCGGGGATGGGATGGGCCAGCTTGAGGGAGAAAACCCTTCTTAACCACCTCCAGGACCCACTAATCCAAGGTGATGCAGGCCCATTCATGGCAGAAGAGAGACAATCTGCCACCCCTTGAACCACCAAGGGGCCCAGTGTGCCCTCATTGAAAAGGCCAGAAAGCTCTGGCCCCACCAGCAGAACTGGAAACTCGGGATCTCTTGGGACCATATTAATCATTTACCTTATTAGTGGAACATAATCACAGAGGTATAGTATGGTCGCATTTTCAATATGGTAATACTAGAGCCCAGCTAAGGAACAAGTTATTTTGAGTTAGTCTTAAATGGACTAAACTTGCTTTCCTTGTGCCTTTACCGTCCAGCTGGATAGGAAGTGTCTTAAAAGGTGGAGGATAAAGGATTTTTTTAAAAAAACATTTATATCATACATTATCCCAAACAAACTCGTATTCAATGTGGATTACATTTGAAAATACAGGGAGAAAGAAGAATAGAATTCATTTATATCATAGGAGGATGTGGTAATGGTGGTAATTGTATCTGGGTTTAAAAAAGGTTTGGACAAGTTCCTGAAGGAAAAGTCCATAACCTGTTAATGAGATGGACATGGGGGAAGCCACTGCTGGCCATGGGATTGGTAGCGTGGAATGGTGCTACTAATTGTGTTTCTGCCAGGTACTTGGGATCTAGACTGGCCACTGCGGAAGCAGGATACTGGGCTGAATGGACCATTGGTCTGACCCAGTATGGCTGTTATGTTCTAGATCAACTGAAGGGCCTGTCCGCAGAAAAGGCTGGAGCCACTGAGTGTCTGCCTGCCTGAAAGCGGCCTGCCCTCCTATGGCGATCTCTAGTCGCCGAGGGCCGCTGAGAATGGGTTTGCCTGAGTTCAGGAAGATGGAGAGGCTGAGGCTCACCCATATCCTCCACTAACTTTTCCAGGACCTCCTCAAAAACAACCGCCCTCAAAGGGAAGCTGACCAAAAAGCACCTAGAAGGCTGCGACAGCAGCCCAATGGCACTGCCACAACCAATATCGAGCCATCACTGACTGGGAAGCCAGACCCACCAAATTACAAAACTTCTGGAGACTCTGGCAACTGCTGCAACCAATGCAACATAACTAACCTTATAGCCCCCAGAGATGGCCGCCTGGATACAGGACGCTTCAGAAGAGAAACTCAGCTTAAACTGCTGACCCCTCTGGGCTGAACCCCCAGAAATGGAAGTCTTTTTTTTTTTTTTAACTTATGTGATCACCAAGACAAACACTCCATATTAGGATACTTCCAATACTTTCCACCTGCTCAGCGGCCTTAGCCTCTGTAACTTCCATTCTGCCAACTTCATAAGGGACTAACCTTGCTTTCCTTGTGCCATTACCATCCAGCTGGATAGGCAGTGTCTTAAAAGGTGGAGGATAAAGGCTTTTTTTTTTTTTTTTCAAACATTTATACATTATCCCAAGCAAACTCATATTTCCTTCCAACAGAGGATCCCCTTCTGAGGGGTCAACTGCAGGTACTCCAAATGAGAGTCCAAAGAGTTCTGTGGGTCCAAAAGGAACTCCAGATCATCCAGGGATAGCTCGGTCCCTAAATCGATGCCTGACCACTGCCTTGGGAACCCAGCTGTGGCCCCCACCACTGGTCAAAGGACCAGTCTCTCCTTGCGGGGCTTGCTCAACCATCTAGGCTAAGCCTTGTTGCCAAAAAGTCCAGGGCCCCCAGGGATCCCCCCTTGCTAATGGACCCAAGGTGGGTGGGAGAGAAACACCTCCATCACTCCAAGCCCCAATGAAAGTTGAGAATGAGATTATAAATTTTTTTTTAACAGCTCTATTCCCTGCACCAGGGAATAAAGCTAAACCAGGCAGAACTAATAAAACTGTCTGAAGGCTGCAGGGGACCACGAGGGAATAATGCCCAAACAGGGTGTACGGGCAAGGAGAGGGGGATGGGGACGTGCACCCCTCTGGCAAGGCCCCCTGTGGCTGAGCCTATGCCTCTCTCAATGGACATTAAGAAGCATGACTGGGGGCAGCAGAGTCAAACTCCATGCTCCAAAAGGTCCAATCTGGCACCGGAGAACCTGAGAGCAACCATTAGGCTCAACCTTGCTGTGTGGCCACAGTCAACAGAGTGGGGAAGCTGGAGCACCAGCCATCTGTACAGGTAGAGAAAAATACTTAGGTTTTCCTTTCAGTAAAGCTACAACTTCCAAAAAAGGACTAAGAGTGAAAATAGTTGACACCTTCTTTTATGTAGTTCAAGTTTCTTTCATTGGTCTTTAAAAACTCCCTAGTACTTTTGTAATGTGATGCAAATAACAAGTGCAACTTCTAGATCTGTAATATTACCACACTCTTTTTATAACACGTAAAAGTTGCTAAAAATAAGCTGTGAAGGAAACTTGAACCATGTAAAAGACAAAAAGAGAAATTTAAAGTTATTTTTGTTAAGCGGTTTCTGAGGTTTTTTTTTCTCCCTCAACGAAAAGGTGTTAATGTTCAAATTCAACTATTTTCACTCTTAGTCTTTTTTTGAAATTGTATTTTCGCTAAGAGTGTTGGACTGACGTTTTCTGTGTTGTACTGGGTTTTCCTCCAAGCATCAGACCTTATACCGTTTTTTTTCTCTATCTCCATGTGTTGGTAGTAGGGGTAAAACCCACTTGTTCAGAATGGTACAGCTGATGCTAAGGAAGGCAATTTTCATACAAAGTATGTGTGTACTCTCACTTTGAAAACTGGTGCAAAATTCACAGGTAGAGAAAGTACCTATTGCAATGTGTGTGGTTTGAAAACTGTCCTCTAAGTCTATACTTAGCATCCAAGATTGTAGCAAGGGTGGAAGTCTACAGGCTATCACAATAACGTATGCAGTAGTAGTAGTACAGAGGTGAAGGAAATGTATTGGATCTGTGGAAAAAATTACTTTTTTTGATCAACATAAGATTTATCTAAAGATGGTAATGATGATATATGTGAGCTCTTGAGAAGGCCGTTGCCCTAGTAGATCTTCAGCCTTATGCCCCCCCCCCCCATTAATTTTTCAGATCTCTAATCTGACCTCACCCAACACATCATGCTTTCAAGTATTAAAATTTGTTTTGTGCACGTTTGTATATCTCGCACACACACAAATAAGGGCGATTTCCAAAAGTCAATTATCCAGATACTGTAAATGGACTATGTGAAAATTGGCCACCCTGGTTGCAGAGAAAGTACGCAGTGCTGGTTGTTTACAGTTTGTATGGCTGTCAGATATAACATTTTGCTTTGACTGCAGCTGCTCTTGGCTGTCCTCCAGAAGCTACTGCCCTAGGCAACCCCACTTAATCTGCTTAATGGTTGGGAAGACCCTGCTCTCGAGACTATATAGGTCCCATTCAACTTCAGTTTGAATTCATGCTCTGTAAATCCTTCATTCTGGAAAAGAGCAAGCCTGCCCAGGAGGCTTCCAATCATGAGTCCCATTAGGATTATTATAGCTGATTTTTATCAATGGGATCAACTTAGCACAATACAGAACTACTAAACACAATAGTCTGGAATGTAAACTGAAGGTCACCACACCCCTAAACCATAATTGTAGGAAAGCTAGAGAGGCCTGGGGAGGGCCCACCGTGCACATGCCATATTTCTACTACACTTCCTACTGCTTGCTGTTGTCGGAGACTGGAAACTTTGCTAGAACTACCTTTGGTTTGATCCAGTTCTACATGTTTCGAGCATAGCAAAACAAGAGGTGTAGATGTCCCAATGTACCTTTTTCCGAGACTCAGAACAGCAGTGTCACTGGAATGGTTTGACCTTAGTCCCTCCCTTTTTCTGAAAATGAAAAATTTTTACTTGGCAAAAAAGTTTTTTGTTAAGATTTAGGTTTTACCTTCAACTGCACTTTTACAAATGCACAGACTCCCACGTAAAACTTTCCATTGTTGAGGTCCACAAAATCTTCAATTAGAAAAAAAAAGACATGCAATGAATACAAGAACCAGACAAGCACTTTACCAGCTCAGGCAGGTATTGACCCCTTCACCCTCTATTCCATGCCCACAAACACCTGGACTTGCACACCCTACATAGCTTCTCTTTATTAATCAACATTACAGTAACAAGTGTGTCCTTTATTTGACATCTATTCCCCCCAGACCTGATTTATTCCCAAGAAGCACATATTAGTGTAGATTATGACATCCATCACTATAATGGCTAGCCAAAATATTCTACCACCGAGTCCAATACATGTACAATTAGCAAAACCTACTAAATCAAATCAATAAAACAGTATTGATACAAAAACAATAAATAAATAAAGGCTCTCTGCCCCTCTTGTCCCACTGTCTGAAACATCAAATCAACTACGCAAAGTAGGAAACTGCATAAATCTCTCCTTTGCAATTCTAACATTCAGTAACACGCTCCTATGTTCTTTATTTTCTCTCAGTTACCTCACTCAGCCCTATACTTACCAACAGTCTGCTGAGTGACAGAGTGAGACCATCCATTGTATCCAAACATTTCATTGGCCAAGCTGACAACCCGGTGACCTTCAATGTAGCAAACCTAAAATCAGAAAATTTATTAAAACCAGATATCATCTATCTACTATAAGCAAGAATGTTTGCACAGAACATCTGCAAAATGAGGCATGTGTGTAGAGTGTTATTGCTTTCTAAAGGCAGGAGCTATAGGCAGGCATAGACAGAGCAAATCAATCCTGTAGTCAATCATCCTTTTCACCATTTGGCTCCTCTCCTTACCCTGTTCCATGAAAGATCTCAGCATATGCTACCCCAATGACAGATGGTCATATAGGGGTAAATTCTGTACAGGTCATCAAAAATTAGACAATAAGATGCTGTGCTCTAATTGGATATTCTATGGTAAAATTATGTATAATCATACCTGATAATTTTCTTTCCATTAATCATAGCTGATCAATCCATAGACTGGTGGGTTGTGTCCATCTACCAGCAGGTGGAGATAGAGAGCAAACTTTTGCCTCCCTATATGTGGTCATGTGCTGCCGGAAACTCCTCAGTATGTCGATATCAAAGCTCCATCCGCAGGACTCAGCACTTCGAGAATTACACCCACGAAGGGACACTCTGCCCAGCTCACCACCGCCGAAACGGGGGAGGGGAATTAACCCAGCTCATCCCCACACAAGTGGGGGAGGGGAATCCGTCCAGCTCATCCCCGCGGAGCGGGGGAGGGACACCACACCCGCCGATGCGGGGGGATCTGGCTTATCCTGCAACCGCAACCGCGGGAGGAGCTGACTGACCCTAACACCGCCGAAGCGGGAGGGGTACAAAACTGCCCTACAGCCGCACGAAGCGGGAGGGAGTGCCGGCAGAATTTTAAGTCTCAATCCAGCCCCGTAAAACGGAGGGGAGAGGAATGCAGCAGCTCACTGTAACACAAACTCGTCTTAACTCTTGAAGAATCCAAGTGAAAAAACTTGAACACGAAGTCTTTCTGAAGTAACTGAAGACTAAACTTGAACCTGAAATGCAACCAGAATAAAACAATACAGATATCTGGGAGGGGCTATGGATTGATCAGCTATGATTAATGGAAAGAAAATTATCAGGTATGATTATACATAATTTACCTTCCATATCATCAAGCTGATCAATCCATAGACTGGTGGGATGTACCGAAGCAGTACTCACCCAGGGCGGGACATAGAAATCCCTGACCGCAACACTGAAGCTCCAAACCGGGCCTCCGCCCGAGCAGCCACAGTCAAGCGGTAATGCTTGGAGAATGTATGGGCCGAAGCCCAAGTTGCCGCCTTGCATATCTCTTCCAAGGAGACGGAACCGGCCTCTGCCATCGAGGCCGCCTGAGCTCTTGTAGAGTGAGCCTTCAGCTGGATAGGCGGCACCTTCCCCGCGGCCACATAAGCCGCTGCAATGGCTTCCTTGATCCATCTTGCCACTGTAGGCTTAGCAGCCTGCAGACCCCTACGAGGACCTGAATACAGGACAAACAGATGATCCGATTTCCGGAAATCATTGGTCACTTCCAAGTATCTGATGATGACTCGTCTCACATCCAGATATTTAAGAGCAGAGTACTCCTCTGGGTAGTCCTCCCTACGAAAGGAAGGGAGACATAGCTGCTGATTCACATGGAAGCGAGAAACAATCTTGGGCAGGAAGGAAGGCACTGTGCGAATAGTCACTCCTGCCTCAGTGAACTGTAGAAAAGGCTCTCGACATGAGAGCGCCTGGAGCTCGGAAACTCTTCTGGCTGAAGTGATAGCCACCAAAAAGACTGCTTTCAACGTCAGGTCTTTCAGAGATGCCCTTGACAAGGGTTCAAACGGCGGCTTCTGCAATGCTCTCAGCACCAGGTTGAGATTCCACGCAGGCACCACTGAGTGCAGAGGAGGGCGCAGGTGAATAACCCCCTTGAGAAAACGCACCACATCTGGCTGCGAAGCCAGGGAAGCACCCTTCAGGCGGCCCCTGAAGCAAGCCAGAGCCGCTACCTGGACCTTAAGGGAACTGAGCGACAGGCCTTTCGCCAACACTGAAGAAATTGGAGCAGTGAAAGGAGAAAGAGAGCCTGCTTCACACCACGCTGCAAAGATACGCCAAACCCTGGCGTAAGCAGTAGAAGTAGAGCGTTTCCTCGCTCTCAGCATAGTGGCGATGACCTTGTCTGAGAAGCCCTTCTTCCTCAGACGCTGCCGCTCAATAGCCAGGCCGTAAGACCAAAGGGGGAGGGATCCTCCATCACCACGGGACCCTGATGTAACAGGCCCTGCTCCACTGGCAGCCGCAGAGGATCGTCGACTGAGAGCCTGATCAAGTCCGCATACCAGGGACGCCTGGGCCAATCCGGACCCACCAGGATTATCCTGCCGGGATGCTTTGCCACCCGGTCTAGTACCCTGCCCAACATGGGCCAGGGCGGGAACACATAGAGAAGCTCTTGTGTCGGCCATTGTTGGAGAAGAGCATCTACTCCCAGGGATCGAGGGTCCCGTCCTCTGCTGAAAAAAGCGCGGCACTTGGCAATTGGCCGATGACGCCATCAGATCTAGGCTCGGCTGGCCCCAGCGCTTCGTGATGTCCAAGAACGCCTGAGCAGATAGCTGCCACTCTCCGGGCTCCAAGGTATGGCGACTGAGAAAGTCCGCCTTGACATTCATGACTCCGGCAATGTGGGCCGCTGACAGCTGTTCCAGGTTCGCTTCCGCCCACTGGCATAGACTCATAGCTTCCTTGGCTAGAGGGGCGCTCTTGGTACCTCCCTGGCGGTTGACATAGGCCACAGCCGTGGCATTGTCCGACAGGACCCGTACAGGCTTCAACACCAGTACCGGGATGAACTCCAAAAGCGCCAACCGAATGGCTCTGAGTTCCAGGAGGTTGATAGACCACTTTGCCTCTGCAGGAGACCAGAGCCCCTGCGCTGTCCTTCCCAAGCAGTGGGCTCCCAGCCCGATAACGAGGCGTCCGTCGTGACGACAATCCACTCTGGGGACACCAGAGGCATTCCCGCAGACAACTTGTCTGTCTGCATCCACCAGCTCAGCGCCTTGCGCACTGCTGGATCCAAGGGAAGACGCACCGCATAATCCTCCGACATCGGAGTCCAGCGCTGCAGCAGAGAGTGTTGTAGTGGTCTCATATGAGCCCTGGCCCAGGGCACTACTTCCATCGTGGCCGTCATAGAGCCCAACAGCTGCACATAGTCCCAAGCCCGAAGAGGAGAGGCTACTAGGAACTGGTCCACCTGAGCCTGAAGCTTGACAATCCGATTGTCTGGCAGGAACACTCTGCCCACTTGGGTGTCGAATCGAACTCCCAGATACTCCAGGGACTGAGTCGGGCGCAGCTGGCTCTTCTCCCAGTTGATGATCCATCCCAGGGAGCTCAAAAGAGCAACTACCCGGTCCACAGCTCTGCCGCACTCTGCATAAGAGGGGGCTCGGATCAACCAGTCGTCCAGATAAGGATGGACTTGTACTCCTTCCTTTCGCAGGAAGGCCGCTATGACCACCATTACCTTGGAAAAGGTCCGCGGAGCAGTAGCCAACCCGAACGGGAGGGCTCTGAACTGGAAGTGTCGGCCCAGGACTGCAAAACGCAGAAAGCGTTGATGAGGAGGCCAGATGGGAATATGCAGGTACGCTTCCTTGATGTCCAAGGATGCCAGGTACTCCCCTGCCTTCACTGCCGCTATAACAGAGCGGAGAGTCTCCATGCGAAAGTGCCGCACTTTCAAGGCCCGATTGACCCCTTTGAGGTCGAGGATAGGCCGGACAGAACCTCCTTTCTTTGGTACCACAAAGTAAATGGAGTAACGCCCCTTGCCAAGCTGACTTTCTGGCACCGGAACGACCGCACCCAGGCGGATCAGATTGTCCAAAGTCTGCTGCACTGCCACAGCTTTGACCGGAGACTTGCAGGGAGAGAGTACAAACCCGTCTCTTAAGGGTCGGCAGAACTCTAGCTTGTAGCCGTCTCTGATGACTTCCAGCACCCAAGCGTCTGAAGTTATTGTGGTCCACTCGCCCAGAAACGAGGACAGCCGTCCTCCAATCTGCACTGGGGCGTGGACCAATACCCCGTCATTGGGTACGAGACCCTGGGGGAGGACCGGAGGGAGCACCTCCGGGACGGCGGTCTCTGCGAAAGGAATGCTGCTTGGGGGAGAACTTCCTCTTAAAGGAAGAAGGGGCAGAAGCACCCGACCTGCCCGGGCGGTACCGACGGGCTTCCTGAAACCGTCCTCTGGAGGTACCAGGACGAGCACTAGCCCGAGCCCTGACCTCCGGTAACTTCTTGCCCTTAGACGTGCCGAGATCAGTCACGATTTTGTCCAGCTCGACCCCAAAGAGCAGCTTGCCTTTAAAAGGCAATCTAGCCAGGCGGGATTTTGAGGCGTGGTCAGCAGACCAATGTTTCAGCCAAAGCCACCGCCGCGCAGAGACAGTCTGAGCCATGCCTTTAGCTGAGGCTCTCAAGACATCATACAGCAAGTCTGCCAAATAGGCCAGGCCCGATTCCAGGGCTGGCCAATCATCCCTCAAGGAATGATCCGAGGGGAAAGCCCGCTGCACCATAGTCAGGCACGCCCTGGCCACATAGGAGCCGCAAACTGAGGCCTGCAAACTTAAAGCAGCCGCCTCAAAGGACGACCTTAAGGCCGCCTCCAATCTCCTGTCTTGGGCGTCCTTTAGGGCCGTGCCACCTTCCACCGGCAATGCCGTTTTCTTAGTCACCGCAGTGATTAAAGAATCCACGGTAGGCCACAGATAGGCCTCACGTTCACTCACAGCCAAAGGATAGAGGCGGGACATAGCCCTAGCCACTTTAAGGCTCGCTTCTGGGACATCCCATTGAGCCGAAATTAAGGTGTGCATGGCATCATGCACGTGGAAGGTTCTAGGCGGGCGCTTCGTCCCCAGCATAATGGCAGAGCCAACAGGGGCTGAGGGAAAGACGTCCTCCGGAGAGGATATCTTCAAAGTGTCCATGGCCTGTAACAACAGGTTGGGCAAATCCTCCGGGTGAAAAAGCCGCGCTGCAGAGGGGTCATCCGCTCCATCCGAGCGGGGATCCGTCTCCTCCAAGGAATCCGCAAAGGACCGTTGGGAGACCCCAGACACGCTGCCCTCATCTACATCGGAGGAGACAAATTCCTCCAAGGCCTGGGAATCAACCCGAGGGCGTTTACCTCTGGGAACCTCAACCTCTTTACCAGAGGAGGGAGCGGGGGCAGCGTTGTGCATGAGGAAGGCCCGATGCAGCAGCAAAACAAACTCGGGGGAGAAACCCCCAGACTGTGCACTTCCGCAGCCTGGGCAACAGCCCTAGGCGCTCTCTCAACCGGCGCTCGCAACAGCGGGGGAGAGACATGCTGCGCATCCAAAATGGCGTCCGGCGCGAAACTCCGCGAAGGAGCCGCGCGGGAAGAACGGCTCTTAACTTTAGCCGCTTCTGTGCCGTCGCCCAAATTAAGGGCGTTCATGGCATTAATGTCTCCAACCTCAAGGGCGGCCCAAGAAGAAGCCGTCCGAGCCGCGTGGCCGGCCAAGATGGTGGAGGCGAGGAGTGGGGGATGGGCGTTTATGGCGGGAAAAACCGCCACGCCGGAGGAAGGACCGGGACATGCATCGGTCGCGAAACTGTCACCCACCAAGGGCGAATCCGGCTTGAAGACCCCCGCATCCCCTCTAGAAGCGCTCGAGCGACCCGGGGAGCGACCCTTTGCGCCCTCGCCCTCCGACGCCATGTGCCACGAGGAGAAGAATCGGGGAACCCCCGCCCGCTATAAAAAGGTAAAATTACCTGCTGTCCGCTCCGAGTCGTAACGACCTGGTGTCTCAGTGAGTAGCTGCAATAGACGCTTAAATAAACGTCGAAATAAACGCCTTTAAGGCCGTTCAAAATTTTTTTTTTTTTTTTTTTTTTAACGGAGCCAGCGGGAGGGGGGAGAAAAGGAGGGACCTGGCACCACCAGGTTTGCACTTGCTCAAAAGAGCCCTCAACCCCAGGCACTCAACAAAACCTAAAAATTAGGCTTGGAGGCCTAGCCAGAGCTGCTGCTGATGTGTGACCACCACCTGCTGAGATAGAGAACATACTGGGGAGTTTCCGGCAGCACATGACCACATATAGGGAGGCAAAAGTTTGCTCTCTATCTCCACCTGCTGGTAGATGGACACAACCCACCAGTCTATGGATTGATCAGCTTGATGATATGGAAATGAGCAATTACATACATAATTGCCAGTACAGAAAATTAGCACAAATCAGCATTTATGAACAGCTGGTGTAAACGTCCGCACCTAAATGTTTACACGTGTGCAACTGTTGGCATTCTATAACCTTGATGTACAAATGCTGGACACACTCCAACCCACCCATGTCCACACCCCTCTTGTAGTTGTGTGTTACAGAATACCGACTATGTGTATTTATGTGTGTAACAGCAAAGTAGCACCAATTACATCCAATTCTCACTAATTAATCATTTAGTGGCAATTAGCAGCTAATTTGTCAATTAACTTACATGTGTAACTGTAGGTATTCTACAACCTGTGTCTGTAATTTGATGTAAAATTGTACACACAAGATAATAGAATGAGGGGGATTGAAGGAAAGTGTGCCTATATTTAGACACCTAGAAAATGCCTATTTTTTAAAAGGAAAATAGGAGCCTACTTTCCTTTATAGAATACAAGCCGTTAAGCCCATTAAAACGGGCAAGATTTTTTATTTTTGATATATAATGTAAAATTTGATGAACGTAATGTGTAGTGCTTGAAAGGGTGCGGGGAACAGTTGGGGGTACAGAGAGAGTGAGAGTGTGTATATGTGTATGTGTGTGAGAGAGAGAGCTGCTAGGAGTCCCTGTGACAGTGGAGGGTCATTTGCTCCTTACAGCCAGTTGTTTGAGGCAGCAAAGCAGGGCTCGTTTTTGAGTAGCCAGCCCCCCCTCTCCCAAACATCTTCCTGTAACCTATATGGGGTATGGTGCGGTATTGTTGGACTTCAATGAGTTCACTGTATGTGCGGTGTGTGGCCTCCCACTTAGTCACCTCTCCAATTGGTTCAAAATTCTGCTGCCCGTCTCGTCTTCTGCCAGGGTCGCTTTACTCATACTACCCCTCTCCTCAAGTCACTTCACTGGCTCCCTAACCGTTTTCACATCCTGTTCAAACTTCTTCTACTAACCTATAAATGTACTCACTCTGCTGCTCCCCAGTATCTCTCCACACTCGTCCTTCCCTATACCCCCTTCCCGTGCACTCCGCTGAATGGATAAATCCTTATCTGTTCCCTTCTCCACTACTGCCAACTCCAGACTTCGCACCTTCTGTTTCGCTGCACCCTACACCTGGAATAAACTTCCTGAGCCCCTACGTCTTGCCCCATCCTTGGCCACCATTAAATCTAGACTGAAAGCCCACCTCTTTAACATTGCTTTTGACTCGTAACCACTTGTAACCACTCGCCTCCACCTACCCTCCTCTCCTCCTTCCTGTACACATTAATTGATTTGTTTATTTTTTGTCTATTAGATTGTAAGCTATTTGAGCAGGGACTGTCTTTCTTCTATGTTTGTGCAGCGCTGCGTACGCCTTGTAGCGCTTTAGAAATGCTAAATAGTAGTAGTAGTGTGAGCGACGTGCCTGGGATCCATTCTCGGCGTCGCTGTCCCGCTCTGTGTGTGTGTGTGAGAGAGAGAGAGAGAGAGAGAGAGTGTGTGTGTCTGTGTGAAAGAGAGAGAGTGTGTGAGAGTGAGTTCAGAGAGAGATAGAGACAAAGTGTGTGTTTGTCTGTGTGAAAGAGAGTGAGTGTGAGAATCACTTCAGAGAGAGACAGAGAGTGTGTGTGTGAGTGAGAGAGAGAGAGAGAGAGAGAGAGAGATCCCTATGCGCAGTCACAGACACAAAGCTGCCAAGTTAGTCATTCCAGGAGGGAGACTTTTTGGCCAGTCCTGGTTTTAAACTTACATCCCAAAGCAGTATAGTATTTGTAGTCCATTTTATCATCCATTGAAATCAGTGCTGCAGGTCCCATCATGCATCAGAATGAGAATGGCAAAAATACAGGACCGGCCAAAGAGGTCTTCCTCCTGGAATGGGTAACTTTGCAGCGATGCAGAGTCTATGTAGACTGTCTCTGATCTTGCCATCTGTCCTCTATTTATACACATCGTCTGTCCCCCTCCCTGTCAGTGCTTACAGTGTATCGCCTCACCTCCTCACTAGTAATTAATGGTGTCTCTCCCTCTCACTATTGCAGCTTCTCTATTTATACAGAGTGTCTCTTCTTCCCTATGTGGTTAATCTCATCTATCCTTCCCTCCTCTGTTTATACACATCCTCTGTCTCCCTCCCTGTCAATGCTTACAGCCTCACCTCCTCTGATAATAAATGATGTCTCTCCCTGTTGCTACTGCTGCTCCTCTATTTATACAGTGTCTCTTTTTTCCTGTGTGGTTACAGACTGTTTCTCATCTATCCTTCCCTCCTCTGTTTATACACATCGTCTGTCTCCCTCCCTGTCAATGCTTGCAGCCTCACCTCCTCTGTTAATAAATGATGTCTCTCCCCCTTCCTCCCAGTTCCAGGGTGACTCCCCCTCCCTCCCCCCGAGGTCGCCGCCGGCCCTCTCCATTGAACTCACAGCGCCTCATCTCCGAAAGCACAGCAGGCAGCGGCAGATTGCCCCCATTTGGGCTTCCTTCCCTCCCTGTGTGCCGCCCTCGTGTGACGTAACTTCGGCAAGGGCGGGACACAGGGAGGGAAGGAAGGCTGAAGGGAGGCGCTGCCGCTGCCTGCTGCGCTTTTGGAAGTGAGGCGCTGTAAGTTCAATGGAGAGGGCCCGGCCTGGGTGGAGGGGGCCGGCGGCGACCTCAGGTGGGGAGCGGTAGTGACCTTGGCGGAGGTGGGGCGGCGACTGGAGCACTGCGGCTGAAAGAAACGCGCTGCTTTGAACGAGCGCGCCCTGTATGTGTGAGCCCCGAATCAGCTCCTCCACTTGGGAACCGGACTGCACACCGTGCAGTAGCCCGAGGAGGAACACCGCCCACTGCAAGATGGGCAGTAGGTTGCAAACTAAGCGGGGGCTGCCATGGCCAGAGATCACTGCTGCGCGAGAAAACGTGGCGCACCGCACAAATAAGCAAAAAACATGTCTATTTTTTTTTTGTACATTCAGGTACATTAAGCAGTTTTTTCTGTCTTTGGAGAAATCACAGTCTGTTTGTATCTGCCAAAGACCTCAAGGAGCATTAGTGAGATCAGGCTCCCCTGGTTCTCACTCCACTGATCTATTCATTAAACTGCTCCTCCACTTCCTCCATGTTCTTTTTTTTTTTTTTGTACCACCGACACGCAGTGCTCCCATCGACGTCCCGAGGCCTAAAGCACAGCAGAAAGAACTCACCATCCTGGGTCCACGTTAACCGGGAACACAATCACCGCCACCCCCCCCCCCCCCATCAGAACAGGGCATGGCAGCAGCACCGGCCTGCCAGACTCACTGTGTTACCTGCGACTATTCATCTTCTGAGTAGACTGGTTGCTGAGCAGGCTCTCACACAGAGGAAAAAAAGGGAAAAGGCGCAGAACACCCCAGGGGGAAAGCACGACAGGGACCCAGCACCACCAGGTATGTCTGCTCAACTGGGAACCAGCTGACCAACTGGACCAGGAGCAAGGCCTCAGAACCAGAGGCAGTCTGTCTATCCACCTGCTGGAGACAGAAGATACTGAGGAGCTGAGCTGCAAGGAAGGGAGCTATGTAGTGGTGCTCAGTTCTGTATTTTCTATCTCCACCTGCTGGTCAATGGACGTAACTACCCACTCGTCCTGGAATAGTGGGAATGAACGTAATGGAAACTTATTTATTGCCCTAGTTCTATTGTTCTTTCCCCTTCAAGTCCCCCTGCCCCCCACCACACACACACACACACGGCAGCTCAAACCAATCTCCACATTCATAATCTGAAATGCTTCAACCACAAAAGACTAGGTAACCCTCTCTTGCCACTTCTTGGCTAGTCATCATAGTTCTCATTGAAACCTCTATATACCATTCTGACAATAGTACCAGCCCTTGCTAGTTCAAGCAGCATTGAGGGATAAGGCAGACTCTTGCTTAGCAGCACAGTGCAAGGCACAGACACTGAACAAAATGTTTAATTTTGACATTAAAGGCCAAGAAAAAGAGATACAAATTTGAGAAAAAGCTCCTGAACAACTTATTAAAATCTAAAGTTTACTCATAGTACAAGCTGAATATTCATATTTTACGTATATAGCAACTGTTTAAAAATCATTGCTGTCTTTTAGAAGTGGATTAAAAAACCAGAACTCCCACAAAGCCTGACTACACTGTATTTCCAGATAGCAGAGAAATTAGCCAGCTCTAGTATACTCTGGCTTATTCCTTTCTTTCACTCAAAGCCACCTTATTCACTTCATATTAAAAGTGCTCCTACCTTTTGCCCTCCTCCGGCCTGCCTGCTGCTAATGTACTCCGGGCCCAGCCTCTGCCGTAAAGCATTCTGGATAGCTTGGTACTCCTCTGCTGTGTACTGGTGCTTCAGAAGAGGAAAATGAAAATTATTTTTCCATCTGAGCAAAAGCAAAAGGTTATTTTCTTATCACACTCCCTTTTCTTTTATGGAACCTGCGTTTTGAGATACTCTCAACTGAACCACTCTTGTTGGAGAGCTACCTTCTACTGAGACCATGATCATGCAATTGCAGCAGAACCAGAAAGTTAAACAAAAATATAAAAATGATGTTCTCCTTTATGCAACACTTTAATTCAGGTAATATGGAAAAGAAATTGTTTACTACTGATGGCATCAGTGGAATACATCATGTCTCAGTATAGCATAATCTAAAGTTCTGGTAGTCCTATTGGTCTTGGAGAACTCTGAAATCTTTGTAGGTTGTGACACTTTTTAAAGTACTAATCTGTAAACTCTTGTGGTCAGGGCAGGATTAATCTTTTGGTGGGCTCTAGGCAAATAAATGTGTTGGGTCCCCAAATGTAACAAATACATTTAAAACTGTGAGAATGGGACTCTACATGCTTCCAGCTTCAAAGGAAAACAATCAGAGGCTGCAGATAAGAAGCACTGCTCACCTACTCTTTCTCCTAGCTGGAATACAACGTACAGGTGGAGAGAGAATAGACAAACCTGTGAGGGCAGCATGGCTCCGAGTCCTCCTACCCTTGTTTCTGCCTTGAAAGCTGTCTGTACTACCATGACCTTGAAAAATTATCCTTGGTCATGTGGAAAGGCTGAATTACATGGTCATAAATTGATAATGTTCTCCAAGGATTGCAAATCACAAATCTTCTGTGGGAAGGTGAAATTGGAATGTGAAAGCATACTTCCTTGAGATCCAAGGAGGTTAGAAACTCCCCTGCTGGCCTGAACCTAATACAGACTGCAATGTTCCCATTGTGAAATGTTGAACCTTTAATACTCTGACCTTTTTGAAGTCCAAACTCAAGTGGAAGGAAGCTCCCTTTTTTGAAACTACAAAGTAAATGGAATAACTTCCAGTTCCTTAATTGCAACTGGGGACAGTCTCGACTGTGCCTAAATGAAGAAGTGATTGCAAGGTGGCTTGAACTGCTTGATATTTGGGTTGGAGCTTGCATTGAGATTTCAAGAAAAAAAATCTGCACTGGAATGGGAGAACTCCAGTTTCCAACCCTGCTTTAGTATTTCCAAGACACATTGATCTGAGGTAATTTTGGTACACCCAAAACAATAGCAAACATTATTGAAAACAATAGCAAAAGATTATTAGGAATAATGGACTGCCTATGTGTGGTCCATGTGTAAAAAGTCTAAACCTGCTCCAGTTGGATAGGCAGTGCCTTAAAAGGTGGAGGACAAAAAATTTTCTTTTCTTTTCTTACTTAGACAGATTTTTAATTTATTTGAAAGCTTCCCATACGTAGATATAAATATCATAAAATAAAAATTGAGTAGCACTAAAACAGCTTAAAATATATTATAGCTGGTAGAAACAGCAGTTGTAACCTCTGTATTTTGTGCTCATTTTTCTACACTGTTCTATACAATACAGGTGGCCAAATTTCAGTGGGGATATACTGTTTCCTGATGGGTTCATTTTAACTGATGTTGTAATCTGCCTTGGGAAGCCTGGTATTATAAAAATACTAGTAAAAAAGGCCCGTTTCTGTCACAAAATGAAACGGGCGCTAGCAAGGTTTTCCTTGGAGTGTGTATGTTTGAGAGAGTGTATGTGAGAGTGACTGTGTGTGTGTATGCGCTCCTCGGAAGGAACAAAAAATGTCTGTGTGCTTGGTTTTGAGTGTATGGGAATGACGGCTGTGTTGGGGAGTGGAAACAGAGATTAACCAACGGCCTTCCTGGCTCATGTGTAGTAATCGTCGTGCACCATGGCCAGAGTTGGAGAGGAGAAGGAGGGCAGTGGAACGGTGAGCGACCGGCTGCGGGAGGGTGGGTGAGGGGGACTGTGGGCGGGGTCCAGCGCCGATGTTGGTTGGTTTTGAGTGCATGGGAATGACGGCTGCATTGGGGAGTGGAAATAGAGATTACCCATCGACAATCCGATTTGTTGAGTGTCATTGCTCCGCCCTCAACGTCATCATGTTGTGACGCGGGGGCGGGGCAGACACTCATGGGATCTTGCAACTACAAATTTAGAACGTTGGAGGTGCCTTTTATATGTAGAGATAATATATTAAAATTAAATGGAAGTAAAATTAAACTCTCCTTTCATTGGGGTATATGGAATCACATTATCACGTCATCTGATTATTGATTATTCTGTTTTAAGGCATGTTTCAGGGATAAGTGGTTTTATAAATCAAAATAAAAATAAATATTTTGTTTCATGCAGATCTCTTCTGTTTGAAGAAAACTAAATGGGCTATAAGCCCCAAATGCAGTCCATTGGCTTTCTTATATTTTGTTGTTGCGAAGACTTATACTGTGCCAAAACTGAAAACTCTTATCTCTACCTGGTCGATAATAAAAGGTGATCACTGAGAACACTACACACCCTAAAAGGTTGTTTTGTGGCTTACATGAGGAATTGTGATATTGCAGTGTATGTTTGTCTCTCTAGTCATGCATCCAAAGGTTATGTAGTTCTTTCAAGACAGCTGACTTATTAGTGGAGCATAACCACAGAGACATGGTATGGTCACATTTTCAATACAGTAATAGTAGGGCCCAGCTAAGGAACAGATTATTTTGCGTTAGTCTTCACTGGACCAAACTTGCTTTCCTTGTGTCATCACCATCCAGCTGGAAGTCTTAAAAGGTGGAGGATAAAGGATTTTTTTTTTTTTACATTTATATCACACATTGGGGCCCTTTTACAAAGGTGCGCTGAACAATGGCCTACAGTAGTGTAGACGTATATTTTGGGCGCAAGCAGAACCATTTTGCAGTGCACCTGTAAAAAATGGCTTTTTAAAATTTTTTGCTGAAAACGGACGTGCAGCAAAATGAAAACTGCTACACTTCCATTTTGGGTCTGAGACTTTACCGCCAGCTACTGACCTAGCAGTAAAGTCTCACGCAGTAACCGGGCAGTAATGACCTACGCGCGTCAAATGCCACTTGATGTGCATCTTGAAATAAAACGGACACATGACAAAAATGAAATTACCGCAAGAGCCACGCAGTAACTCCATTTTGGTGTGCTTAGATGGTTACAAGGCTTAGTAAAAGGGCCCCATTATCCCAAGCAAAGTCGGGTTCAATGTGGCTTAAATGTGAAAATACAGTGAGACAGAGTAATAGAATTCAGTTATATCATGGGAGCAAGTACATGGATATGTCTGAAACATTTAACAAAGTTGAGATTAGCATATATACCCAACTGAGCATTTAAGTCTGTCCTTTAATGATGCCGCATGTTCATAAATCATAGCCACAAGAATAGACAGTTATTCAAACATCACATACATACACCAGAACAGGTAGCAAAAGAAAACAACTTCTACAGAGCACATCCAAAACTTAATTTTTTTCTCATTTCCATCTTCCAAAACTCCAGACAGCATAGATCAGCAGGACCCAAAGCAGTCGAAAACAAGTTAAAAAAAACCACCACCAAAAAACAAAAACAAATACCACAGTTTATACCTAATTGTTCAACCACCCTTAGGATTCACCTTTGGGTTTAGAAAGCAAAACCATGTGCATGTAAGGACTGTATAAATGAATTAAAACAAACTTTACAGCAAATGTCCTTAATATGTAACACTTGGTATCAATAATGAAACAGTGATGGAATATTCACATAACAAGAAGCCTGCGCCAACAGATTTATTTCCATTGAACATAATTAACTTTCTATGAACTTGGTTGCTAACAGTGTGCTGAACTGGAAAGTGCTGCCACATTGAGACTGACTCCGGACAGAACTTCTGCATGAAGGAAGCCCATCCCTCATTAGTCAATACCTTTCTGTGAAATGGTAGTAATACAAAAGGCAGGTGCATTTTTATAATATACCACTGCAATCCACAAAACAAAAGGAGCAAGTTCCCACATGCCATCTTTTTCTTTTGATGTAGGCACAGCAAAAAAAAAAAAAAAAAAAAATTAGGTTTCCAAGCTAATTAATGTTTAAAAAAAAAAAAAAATGTACTTATAAATAGTAAGTCTGATTGTTAAGCACCTGATTCTCATAATATGATGTCTGTTTTGGTGGCCCTTTACTAGGTGAAAACATCTCTGCACAAATACAGGGGGTCCCTATAGCCAGCCCCTCCAAATGACACAATGATTTAAAATGTAAAACAAATTAGTATTCTAACCGATGAAACCAATGCTTCTTCTGTGTACATCCGTATGCTGCACAAGACAACATGTTTGAAAACATAAGTGAGAGCAAATAAAAATGTTATCAACAATAAAGATGACAATGTGGATAGAGCAGCTCAAAGATTTTCTTGCTTTGTTTTAAGTGAACATGGATAATGGCTGCGTGGAGAGGGAAAGGGAAACCAACCCATTTGGCTTCAACTTTTTGACAACATCCCAGTGTCTCCTGCTTTTATCCAACCTCCTTTTACTGTCTGCTGGCTCCGGGATCAGTCTTCTCTACAGAATCCTGCTCTCTGTGACATCATTTCCTGTTTCCTCAGGGGTGAAACCCTGTACAGAGAAGACTGATGCGGGAACTGGCAGCCTATGGGAATCTGCCAATTAGGCAACAAGAAGGAATAAGGGTTGGAGAGCTACCTACCAGACCAGGAGACAACCCGCAGTGTGTGTGTGTGGGGGGGGGGGGGGGGGGGTTGGGGTTATGGAAGGAGAACTGTTGTGGTGGTGGGGGGGGTGTGTGGCAGGATTATGGTAACACGGGAGAGGGGGTTTTGATGATGGATAACCTTTACCATCATTGTGGGAGAACCGGAGGTTGGCAGAGATCTGTCGGGGGGGGGGGGGGGGGAGGCGGCAAATTATGAGTGAGACTTCTCTCACAGGGAGGGCAGCGGGAGCAGCGGATACTCACTTGAGGGCAGGCAGCAGCAGGATCGGGCAGCTGTAGAAGAGTTGGCGGGACAGTCAGAGCCCAAAGCTAGCCTGGGCAGCTTGCTATGGGTGGCAGCACAATGCAGACAGTGGCAGCTTTAGAAAGGCAGTGACCAGTGAGCGGCAGCACAAGGCAGCAGCAGGCAAGCTAGAGCGAGCAGGAGATGCCAGCAACTGCATGCATAGCATGTGTTGCATCTGGCTCCTGCTTGTCGCTTGCTGCTTTTTTATAGTCTCTCTATTTGTGCGCCTTTCTTTTCATTTTGACTGGTTGCCGACTGCCTGTGATGCCGCTCCCCGAGACCTGACGTCTGAGTCTGAGGCCATGGCCTCATTATAAGGCTGCCCATGCCTACCAGGCTTCTGCAACATATAGGTATTATGGAGCAGCAGAATGAACTTGTGGAAAAAAGGTCAGAAGACCACACCCTTGGAAAAAAGCCCTGAGCGGCTGACGTGTGTAAGGACCTCTGAAACAGTGCTGGGTAAAGGAGCTGCCGGCAGCGCTGCTCCTGAATTGCACTGCTGTATAAAATGCTGCCAAATCACTTTCGGCTCCATGAGGAGAACGAGCCCGCATTTCTCCCGCATGGCAAACTAACCAGGCCTCCACAAACACGGCCCCCTCTGCCAGAGGAGAGCCTGCACAACCAATTGGACACTGTCCCAATGCTGTTCTCCGCTTACCACAGTGGGAGCAGTTTTTAAGAACTTCGGTAGCAACTGCAAAGAAAACAAAAATAAAACTGCAACTGACCCAAAGGTAAAGAAAATGTAAAGATACACTCACCCTGGGATAGCCAGCCATAGGAAATCTCCTGCCTGTCGAACTCAGTGCTGATGGAAACACACACACATCTTCTCCATCACTAAGCCCTTTATACTGCTCCAAACCAATATTTCTCCTACAGCCAAGGCTGTGGGCTTTGAAGAATTATGACCCAATTGTTTTTTTTTTTCAATTCAGGAAGGAGAATGGAGGAAGGGCTGGAGAGGGGAGAAGGGCTGGGGAGGGGACCTGGTATCATCAGGTGTACCCCCTAAAGCCGGCACTGCTCAGCCACGCACCCCAAAGCTCTACTAAACTGAGAGACCCAGAACAGGAGCCACCAGATGAGACCAGAAGAGCTTGTGAGAGATCATCCATCCGCCTGCTGCAGATAGAGAATACTGACTGACTAAGGAGCATCCCATCCTACAAGACAACGCAGATCAGGCTCTCTATCTCCACCTGCTGGTAGATGATCACAACCCACAATTCTCTGGATTCATCTGCTGCTGGTGCAAAGGAAATATATTTTTCTTTATATAACACTTTACCACATTGAGGGGTCCTTTTACCAAGCTGTGGTAACAAGGGTCCTGTGGTACCAGTGGGGTAAATTTTTGCCAAGCGCCAGGGCCTTTTTTTTTTAACCACAGTGGGTAAAAAGCCCCTAAAAAGACATGGCCATGCAGTAATATTAATCTTACCGCATGGCCATGCGGGGGGGACTTACTGACACCCATTGAGATGGCGGTAAGGGCTTCCGCGGGCAGCATATAAAACTGCCTGATTTCCGTCAGGTTAGGCACTAAAAATTACAGAATTATTTTCTGTAGCGCCGTAACTGGCATGCTCGAGGTGGAACTACTGCTGGCGGTAGTGTTGGGTCGACGGTAGCTCTGGGTTACCGCACAGCAACTCTTTAGTAAAAGGGTCCCTAAGTGTTCCCTTTTTTATTGCAATTAATGAACTCATCTGTGGTTAATCTTGTATTTATGAATTAACTCCACATATTTATTAACTCCACATACTTATTTATCCTTGTTAGTGCTCTAATGGTACATTATGACATTTGATATATTGCATTTTAATCTGTCATTGCTTGCATTGTTTAGCGTATTAAATAGATAGAGCAAAGCAAAAAAAAAATCTGATCTATTTTTCATTGGCTGAGTATTATTAGATGAAGTATTCCATTAACTTCTATATTTCTCATAATACAAGGCGCATAACTTTTTTTTTTAATCAAAAACATGAAAAATAACTAAAATTATAGTATAACAAAAACAGAGGGAACATAAGAATAAGACCAAAACTGAAGCATTTATTGTTAAAACAGAGTATGCAATACTCCACCGTCAACACTCTCAATGGAAATATTACTTTTTTGTCTACAGAAATGTTTTTCTGAATATTTCTATGGCTATTAGTATAAAAGAAAGTACATAAAAATTCTGGGCTATGGAGTTGATACATCAAACCTTCGCCTCCTCTATTTTTCAATTGACCCCAACTCCGACTCTTACTATGTATAGTAAATCTAAGAGACATTTGATTAATTACAGAAACATAGCATATTTAACAGACCACAAAATATATTTGAATTTTGAACAAAGAACCTGAACAAAAAAATGCTGTCAAATGAAAATATGTAATACACTGTTATGTGCTTAGGGGCCCTTTTACTAAAGCTTAGTGCACGCTGATGTAATCTGCTGGTCCTTTGGAGGCCTATAAAAGCTGAGCTCTACCGCGGATCCCTGGGAACACCTTGACTTCAGGAGGTGTGTGTGGCAGGTTTGCAGGCACTACAGTGGGCAGAGGCTCCTGTACCAATGTCATCTGCTGGTTCTTCAAAGGCCTACAAATCTGAGCCCTATTGTGGAACGCTACTGTGGGTGTGTGCCCAAAAGGGCGTGACCATAGTGCAGATCCTGCCCCTTTGGAGCCCACAGAAACAAGGAGCAAGGAATTCTGTTTGTTTTATAGATGGGGAAGAGAAAATGTGGTCGAGGGGGGTCTAAGACTTCCATGGTAATAGGTACAATGGATGCATATTTGAAATTGGGTGCACCCCTATCTAGTACAACAGTGACATATTCCCCCTCCTACTGTCTCCTTATTATCAGATGGTTGAACCCCACCTCCCCAACCTGCCTTATTAAAGGAGATGGAGGAACCTTCACAGACTGAAGGTAATCAGGTCCTAAGTGGTGGTGTTCTCCCCTCGGGCTTCTCTATTAAATCCTCTGTTTTGGTTGATAAGGATACATTACCTAGTCCTGCCCTAGTCAAGTTCTCCTTGGACTTCCTACCTCCTACTTAAAAAAAAATCATTTTGGCTCTTCTAATACTAAGCAGTTTTCATTGAAAGATAGTGGATCTGCAATTTATAGGACGGTAAAAATGTTATAAGAGAATCTTTCATTGCTGTCTATGCCTCTCAAAAACTGACTGAGCATGATCGACATTTAGGCTCTTTAAAGAAAGCAATGTCTAAATCTGATTCTCAACTCAAACCTGTACGTGTCAGTTACAATCGTTACAAAAGATAAATTTGATTCATTTACAAATGGAATCTATGAAAACTCAGCCCATGCACGTCATTTGAAATTACTGAATTTTCCTGTGACTCATCTTTCTCCTTTGGAGTTATTTAGAAGGTACTTATGAGATGGGAGCAGTTTCCGAATGCTGAAATAGTGGGTATAGCTAATTAATTTTATTAGCTAGAAGTACTAAAGAAGTAAGAGGCCCTGTGCTATTGACGGCAGGTGTTTTTGCTGCATGCTGAACCCTTTTTACCGCAGCAGGTAAAAAGGCCGAAAAAAGAAATGCTATAAGCTGAAGACGTATCTTATCTGTTCTTATAAATTGGATATTGGTTGTTGTCCAATTGCTGAATATGCTGGATATTTTGGGGGTGTTCTGGAGGCAGAGTCAGCACTTGGCTGTTAAATGCTGATATTTAGCACTTAATTGACCAGGGTAACCGTATAAAGCACAGTCCTATCTCTACGTGGCAAACCAAGGCTTTTTAAGTTCTGAATATTGCCATGTGTTAGCCAGCTGTGCATAAATCGGATATTCAGTGCTGAAGGTCAGACATGGCCTGGCACTGGATATACTACATAATAATTCTCACCTCCAACAGGATGTGCCTGCCGGAAGTGGTCTGCTAGGCAGGCACGCACTGACCTCAGTGACAGACAATTTGGCAAAGCAAAACAATCTGAGTTCTGGCCATTAGGACACAGGGTTGATAGGAGAGTTTTAAAAGACTGAAGGAACCGAAAGTGTTAAATGGGGGGAGGGGAGTTCTGAATGACTGAAAGACATGAACATTTGGGAAAGGAAAACAATCTGAATGCTGGCCATTAGGACACAGGTTAGGTAGGAGAGTTTTAAAAGACTGAAGGAAACGAAAGTGTTAAACTGGAGAAGGGGAAGTTGTG
The DNA here is from genome assembly GCF_901765095.1 of Microcaecilia unicolor. Classification (NCBI taxonomy): domain Eukaryota; kingdom Metazoa; phylum Chordata; class Amphibia; order Gymnophiona; family Siphonopidae; genus Microcaecilia; species Microcaecilia unicolor. Next base: position 44,416,088 of record NC_044039.1, on the reverse strand, counting down.
AATGACTGAAAGACATGCACATTTGGGACAGGAAAACAATCTCAATGCTGGCCATTAGCACACAGGGTACATAGGAGAGTTTTAAAAGACTGAAGGAACCAAAAGTGTTCGGGGGGGGGGGGGGGGGGGCAAGTTCTGAATGAATGAAAGAAATGAAAATTTACGAGAGGAACACAATCTGAATGCCGGGCATTTGGACACAGGGTAGATAGGACACTTTAAAAAAAAATGAAGGACGTGAAAGTATTACATTTTGGGGGAGGGGTGAGGAGGAAAACGGTGGGGTATCCAGATACTGGGCGTTAGGGCCACGGGGGTATATAGACTTTTGAAAGCCTTAAGGAACCCAAAGTGTGGGAAAGAGGAGGAAAAGGAGGGGAGGGAACGGGGTGAGGGGCATTAGGAACAGGGGAGGGGGCCCTGTCACACACTCTCATCCTCACACACACACACTGTCACACAGTCTCACTCTGTCACACACCCGCACATTCACTCTGGCTCTCTCTCTCTCAAACATACACACTCCCAGGAAAACCTTGCTAGCGCCCGTTTCATTCGTTCCAGAAACGGGCCTTTTTTACTAGTTAGAGAATAATGCTGGCAGCAGTGAGCAAAATACTCAGCGCTGCCAGCTGAATATTTACCCTTTTGTGTTTACAGGAAAATGGTTAATAAATAGTACCCTAGTTTTGAGAAGTATGAGCATCCCATAGACTTTGAATTTGGCACCCCTACCAGTGCAGTTACTTACAGAAACAAGTAACAAATTTTACATATTTTAAAGTAACTTACAGAAACTCTGCAAATCCATTCTTACTAGTAAAGTTGATGACTGTAAGATTTTCTGTTATACCAGAGAACATTTCCACAATGATCGGAGTAAACAGGTCGAACCACAACTCATATATCCTGGTCATTTAATTCAATAATTATAACAAAGAAAAGTTATTTAATTCAGTCTCTCTCAAATACAAATAAAAGATTTCTTAGACAGACCTGTCCAAAATAAACAGCTGGACTAGTATTGCTGGTCGTGTTACCATTGCTGCTGGTATGGTTTCCATCACCTGCTTGATTCCCAGACATATTAGCTCTGTGTTCCCTCTAAACACAGGTGGGGGAAAAAGGCTGATCTTGTGGCATGCTGAACAGAATATGAGATAAACGGCAAAAAAAATAGTATTATTTCTGATAATCCGCCTGAGCCCTTGCTCAAATCCACACCAACCATCGGCAAGTCAGTCGTGACAGCTAAGCACTCTGTCCCAAATTAACCTTGAGGCGGCGATAAACAAGAACCTATTTAACCCACACGAACTTAGGTCCATACACTAGTGCTGTCCAATTCGTCGATTCGTTTTGAAAAAAAAAAAAACGGCAGTCCAGATTCGGGGAGTCCCCACCCGCTGTCGCTTCCCTCCCTTCCCTTCCGTCGTCACCCAACCCGCTGCTGATAAGCAGCAGCAGCGACAAGAAGATAAATTTACCAAAACAGGGCTCAGGGTCTCTCTATTGACACAAGCATGCACCCGAATTTGCCCCGGAACAGGAACTGACATCAGGGGGCGGGTCCGGCAGAGGCACCAAGGAGTTTTAATAAACAGGAGTGGAAGTGATTGAACCTAGTATAGTCCACTATAAGCAAGGAAGCCAATTTGGTTCATCTCTGTTTTCATTCTGACCCCCGCGCAGCCGTCATTGCCATTCACTCAAGAAAGCAAGCAAAACCTATGAGCTGCTGCTGCTGCATCCACTTCGTCGTTCTTTATTGTTGGTCCATCTGTAACGACAGCTGTTTCATTTAGATAGGCAGTGCTTTAAAAAGTGGACGAGAAAAGAAATTACAACTGAATATCACTAAAACAGCTTCAAAAATTATTGTAGCTGGTACAAACAGCAATTATAAACTCTAGTTTCAATGCTGCGTTCGGCACCTAACTCTTACCGTTCAGCAAATCCAGACTGCCCCTATCGGACTGACCGTTCACTTGTCTTCTAGATTGTAAGCTCTTTGAGCAGGGACTGTCCCTCTATGTTAAATTGTACAGCGCTGCGTAACCCTAGTAGCGCTTTAGAAATGTTAAGTAGTAGTAGTTTGTGCTCATTTTTCTTCACTGTTCTTCTATACAATACAGATGGTCGTGAGGATATCTTGATTCCTAATGGGTTTATCTTAACATAACATAGTAACATAGTAGATGACGGCAGAAAAAGACCTGCACGGTCCATCCAGTCTGCCCAACAAGACAACTCATATGTGCTACTTTTGTGTATACCCTACTTTGATTTGTACCCGTGCTCTTCAGGGCACAGACCATATAAGTCTTCCCAGCACTATCCCCGCCTCCCAACCACCGGCTCTGGCACAGACCGTATGTCTGCCCAGCACTATCCCCGCCTCCCACCACCAGCTCTGGCACAGACCGTATAAGTCTGCCCAGCACTATCCCTGCCTCCCACCACCGGCTCTGGCACAGACTGTATATGTCTGCCCAGCACTATCCCTGCCTCCCAACCACCAGTCCCACCTCCCACCACCAGCTCTGGCACAGACCGTATCTTAACTGTTGTTGTAATCTGCCATGGGAAGCCTGGTGTTTCAAAGATGATAGAATATATTGAAATTAAATGGAAGTAGAATTAAACTCTCCTTTCATTGGGGCACATGGAATCACATCTTCATCTGTTTTCTATAAGTTTACCTTTTAGATATAGAAATGGATTATTCTATTTTGAACATGTTCCAAGGGCAAGTGGTTTTATAAGTAAAAATAAAAATAAATATTTTGTTTCATGCAGATCTCTTTTGTTTAAACATCACTGGTCTATAAACCCCTAATGCAGTCCATTGGTTTTCTTATATTTTGTTCTTGTGATGACTTATACTGTGCCAAAACTGAAAACTCTTATCTCCATCTGGTCGATAACAAAAGAAATACTATCCACCCTAAAAAGTTATTTTGTGGCTGTACATGAGGAATTGTGATATTGAATAAATAAGTTTCCATATCATCATGCTGATCAATCCATAGACTGGTGGGTTGTGTCCATCTACCAGCAGGTGGAGATAGAGAGCAATCCTTTTGCCTCCCTATATGTGGTCATGTGCTGCCGGAAACTCCTCAGTATGTTCTCTATCTCAGCAGGTGGTGGTCACACACAGCAGCAGCTCTGGCTAGGTCTCCAAGCCTAATCTTTAGGTTTTGTTGAGTACCTGGGGTTGAGAGCTCTTCTTGAGCAAGTGCAAACCTGGTGGTGCCAGGTCCCTCCTTTTCTCCCCCCTCCCGCTGGCTCCGTTTAAAAAAAAAAAAATTTTTGGACGTCTTTAAGGGCGTTTATTTCAACGTTTATTGCAGCTGCTCACTGGGACACCAGTTCGTTACAGCTCGGAGCGAGAAGCAGGTAATTTTACCTTTTTATAGCGGGCAGGGGGTTCCCCGTTCGGTCTCCACGTGGCTTATGGCGTCGGAGGGCAAGGGCGCGAGGATTCGCTCCCCGGACCGCATGGGTGCGTCTAGCGGGGATGCGGGGATTTCAAAACCTGAATCGCCTTTGTTAAGCATCAGTTTGGAGGCCGGTCAGTGTCCCGGTTCTTCCTCCTGTGCGGCAGTTTTTCCCATCCCCCGCTGCTCGCCCACTCCATGTTGGCCGGCCACTCTGCTCGGACGGCTTCTTCTTGGGCTGCCCTCGAGCTGGGAGACGTTAATACTATGGTCGCCCTTGATTCGGGCGACGGCAAGAAAGTGGCCAAAGTTAAGTGCCGTTCTTCCCGCGCAGCTCCTTCTCGGAGTTTCGCGCTGGACGCCATTTTGGATGCGCAGCACGTTTCTCCCCCGCTCTTGAGAGCGCCGGTTGAGGGTGCGGCTAGGACCGTGGCCCAAGCTGCAGAAGTGCACTGTTCGGGGGGGTTTCTCCCCTGAGTTCATTTTGCTGCTGCATCAGGCTTTTCTTATGCAAAACGCTGCCCCTGCCCCCCTGTCTGATAAAGGGATTGAGGCCTCCGGAAGCAAACGCCCTCGGGTGGATTTCCAGGCCCTAGAGGACTCTGTCTCCTCTGATGTAGATGAGGGCAGCGTATCTGAGTTCTCCCAACGGTCCTTTGGGGATTCCTTGGAGGAGACGGATTCCCGCTCGGATGGAGCGGATGACCCCTCTGCAGCGCAGATCTTTCGCTCAGAGGATTTGCCCAACCTGTTAGTGCAGGCCATGAGCATTTTGAAGATTTCCTCTCCGGAGGACGTCTCTCCCTCAGCCTCTGTTGGCTCCACCATTATGCTGGGGACGAAGCGCCCGCCTAGAACCTTCCACGTGCATGAGGCCATGCGCACCTTGATTTCGGCTCAATGGGATGTCCCAGAAGCGAGCCTTAAAGTGGCTAGGGCTATGTCCCGCCTCTATCCTCTGCCTGAAGGTGAACGGGAGGCCTTTCTTTGGCCTACCGTGGATTCTTTAATCACTGCGTTGACTAAGAAAACGGCGTTGCCGGTGGAAGGTGGCACGGCCCTAAAGAACGCCCAAGACAGAAGATTGGAGGCGGCTTTAAGTTTGCAGGCCTCAGTTTGCGGCTCCTATGTGGCCAGGGCGTGCCTGACGATTGTGCAGCGGGCTTCCCCCTCGGATCCTTCCTTGAGGGCTGATTGGCCGGCCCTGGAATCGGGCTTGGCTTATTTGGCAGACTTGCTGTATGATGTCTTGAGAGCCTCAGCTAAAGGTATGGCTCAGACAGTCTCTGCGCGGCGGTGGCTTTGGCTGAAGCATTGGTCTGCGGACCACGCCTCTAAGTCTCGCCTGGCTAAGTTGCCTTTTAAAGGCAAGCTGCTTTTTGGGGTCGAGCTGGACAAAATTGTGACCGATCTCGGCACGTCTAAGGGCAAGAGGTTACCAGAGGTCAGGGCTCGGGCCAGTGCTCGCCCCGGTAACTCCAAAGGACGGTTTCAGGAAGCCCGTCGGTATCGCCCGGGCAAGTCGGGCTCCTCTGCCCCCTCTTCCTTCAAGAGGAACTTCTCCCCCAAGCAGCATTCCTTTCGCAGAGACCGCCGTCCCGGAGGTGCTTCCTCCGGTCCTCCCCCAGGGTCGCGTACCCAATGACGGGGCCCTGGTCCATGGCCCAGTGCAGATTGGAGGACGCCTGTCCTCGTTTCTGGGCGAGTGGACCAGGGTAACTTCAGACGCTTGGGTGCTGGAAGTCATCAGAGATGGCTACAAGCTAGAGTTCTGCCGACCCTTAAGAGACGGGTTTGTACACTCTCCCTGCAAGTCTCCGGTCAAAGCTGTGGCAGTGCAGCAGACTTTGGACAATCTGATCCGCCTGGGTGCGGTCGTTCCGGTGCCAGAAGATCAGCTTCGCAAGGGACGTTACTCCATTTACTTTGTGATACCAAAGAAAGGAGGTTCTGTACGGCCTATCCTCGACCTCAAGGGGGTCAATCGGGCCTTGAGAGTTCGGCACTTCCGAATGGAGACTCTCCGCTCTGTTATAGCAGCAGTGAAGGCAGGGGAGTTCCTGGCATCCTTGGACATCAAGGAAGCTTACCTGCATATTCCCATCTGTCCTCCTCATCAACGCTTTCTGCGTTTTGCAGTCCTGGGCCGACACTTCCAGTTCAGAGCCCTCCCGTTCGGGTTGGCTACTGCTCCGCGGACCTTCTCCAAAGTAATGGTGGTCATCGCGGCCTTCCTACGAAAGGAAGGAGTACAAGTCCATCCTTATCTGGACGACTGGTTGATCCGAGCCCCCTCTTATGCAGAGTGCGGCAGAGCTGTAGACCGGGTAATTGCTCTTCTGAGCTCCCTGGGGTGGATCATCAACTGGGAGAAAAGCCAGCTGCGCCCGACTCAGTCCCTGGAATATCTGGGAGTTCGTTTCGACACCCAAGTGGGCAGAGTGTTCCTGCCGGACAATCGAATTGTCAAGCTTCAGGCTCAGGTGGACCAGTTCCTAGTAGCCTCTCCTCTTCGGGCTTGGGACTATGTGCAGCTGTTGGGCTCTATGACGGCCACGATGGAAGTAGTGCCCTGGGCCAGGGCTCATATGAGACCACTTCAACTCTCTCTGCTGCAGCGCTGGACTCCAGTGTCGGAGGATTATGCTGTGCGCCTTCCCTTGGACCTAGCGGTGCGCAAGGCGCTGAGCTGGTGGCTGAGGACAGACAAGTTGTCCGCAGGGATGCCTCTTTTGACCCCGGAGTGGGTTGTCGTCACGACGGACGCCTCTTTGATGGGCTGGGGAGCCCATTGCTTGGGAAGAACAGCGCAGGGGCTCTGGTCTCCTGCAGAGGCAAAGTGGTCTATCAACCTCTTGGAACTCAGAGCCATTCGGTTGGCGCTTTTGGAGTTTCTCCCGGTACTGGCGTTGAAGCCAGTACGGGTCCTGTAGGACAATGCCACGGCTGTGGCCTATGTCAATCGCCAGGGAGGTACCAAGAGCGCCCCTCTAGCCAAGGAGGCCATGAATATATGCCAGTGGGCGGAAGCGAACCTGGAACAGCTGTCGGCGGCCCACATTGCTGGAGTCATGAATGTCAAGGCGGACTTTCTCAGTCGCCATACCTTGGATCCCGGAGAGTGGCAGCTATCGACTCAGGCGTTCTTGGACATCACGAAGCGCTGGGGCCAGCCGAGCCTAGACCTGATGGCGTCATCGGCCAATTGCCAAGTGCCGCGCTTTTTCAGCAGAGGACGGGACCCTCGATCTCTAGGAGTAGATGCTCTTCTCCAACAGTGGCCGACACAGGAGCTTCTCTATGTGTTCCCGCCCTGGCCCATGATGGGCAGGGTACTAGACCGGGTGGCAAAGCATCCGGGCCGGGTAATCCTGGTGGGTCCGGACTGGCCCAGACGTCCCTGGTATGCGGACTTGATCAGGCTCTCAGTGGACGGACCTCTGCGACTGCCAGCGGAGCAGGGCCTGTTGCATCAGGGTCCCGTGGTGATGGAGGATCCCTCCCCCTTTGGTCTTACGGCCTGGCTATTGAGCGGCAACGTCTGAGGAAGAAAGGCTTCTCAGACAAGGTCATCGCCACTATGCTGAGAGCGAGGAAGCGCTCTACTTCTACTGCTTACGCCAGGGTTTGGCGTACCTTTGCATCGTGGTGTGAGGCAGGCTCCCTTTCTCCCTTCACTGCTCCAATTTCTTCAGTGTTGGCGTTCCTGCAAGAAGGTCTGGAGAAAGGCCTGTCGCTCAGTTCCCTTAAAGTCCAGGTAGCGGCTCTGGCTTGCTTCAGGGGCCGCCTGAAGGGTGCTTCCCTGGCTTCGCAGCCAGATGTGGTGCGCTTTCTCAAGGGAGTTAATCACTTGCGCCCTCCTCTGCACTCAGTGGTCCCTGCGTGGAATCTCAATCTAGTGCTAAGAGCCTTGCAGAAGCCGCCTTTTGAACCCTTGTCGAGGGCATCTCTGAAAGACCTGACGTTGAAAGCAGTCTTTTTGGTGGCTATCACTTCAGCCAGAAGAGTTTCCGAGCTCCAGGCGCTATCATGTCGAGAGCCCTTTCTGCAGTTCACTGAGGCAGGAGTGTCTATTTGCACAGTGCCTTCCTTCCTGCCCAAGATTGTTTCTCACTTCCATGTGAATCAGCAGCTCTGCCTCCCATCCTTTCGTAGGGAGGACTACCCAGAGGAGTACTCTGCTCTCAAATATCTAGATGTGAGACGAGTCATCATCAGATACTTGGAAGTGACCAATGATTTCCGGAAGTCGGATCATCTGTTTGTCCTGTTTGCAGGTCCTCGTAAGGGTCTGCAGGCTGCTAAGCCTACAGTGGCAAGATGGGTCAAGGAAGCCATTGCAGCGGCTTATGTGGTCGCGGAGAAGGTGCCGCCTATTCGGCTGAAGTCTCACTTCACTAGAGCTCAGGCGACCTCGATGGCGGAGGCCGGGTCCGTCTCCTTGGAAGAGATTTGCGGCAATTTGGGCATCGGCTCATACCTTCTCCAGGCATTACCGCTTGACTGTGGCTGCTCGGGCGGAGGCCCGGTTTGGAGCTTCAGTGTTGCGGTCAGGGATTTCAATGTCCTGCCCTGGGTGAGTACTGCTTCGGTACATCCCACCAGTCTATGGATTGATCAGCATGATGATATGGAAGGTAAAATTATGTATCATACCTGATAATTTTCTTTCCATTAATCACAGCTGATCAATCCATAGCCCCTCCCAGATATCTGTACTGTTTTTATTCTGGTTGCATTTCAGGTTCAAGTTTAGTCTTCAGTTCCTGTTCAGGAGGACTGCGTGTTCAAGTTTTTTCAATTGGATTCTTCAGGAGTTGAAACGATTTTGTGTTACAGTGAGCTGCTGCATTCCTCTCCCCTCCGTTTTACGGGGCTGGATTGAGACCTAAATTCTGCCGGCGCTCCCTCCCACTTCGTGCGGCTGTAGGGCAGCTTTGTACCCCTCCCGCTTCGGCGGTGTTAGGGTCAGTCAGCTTCTCCCGCGGTTGCAGGATAAGCCAGATCCCCCCGCATCGGCGGGGTGGTGTCCCTCCCCCGCTCCGCGGGGATGAGCTGGACGGATTCCCCTCCCCCACTTGTGTGGGGATGAGCTGGGTTAATTCCCCTCCCCCGTTTCGGCGGTGATGAGCTGGGCAGAGTGTCCCTTTGTGGGTGTAATTCTCTAAGTGCTGAGTCCTGCAGATGGAGCTTTGATATCGACATACTGAGGAGTTTCCGGCAGCACATGACCACATATAGGGAGGCAAAAGGATTGCTCTCTATCTCCACCTGCTGGTAGATGGACACAACCCACCAGTCTATGGATTGATCAGCTATGATTAATGGAAAGAAAATTATCAGGTATAATACATAATTTTACCATGTTTGTGTCCCTAGTCATGCATCCTATGTTTATATAATCCTTTCAAGAAATCCAGTTAATCGTTTAACTTATTAGTGGAACATAACCACAGCAGCATGGTATAGTTGCATTTTTAATATGGTAATATTAGGGCCCAGCTAAGGAACAGGTTATTTTGAGTTAGTCTTCACTGGACCAAACTTGCTTTCCTTGTGCCATCATGGAAATACTTTTAAAACAAATGGGAGGAAATATTTTTTCACTCAACGGTTAAGCTCTGGAACTCTTTGCCGAACGGTGTGGTAACAGTGGTTAGCGTATCTGAGTTTAAAAAAGGTTTGGACAAATTCCCAGAGAAAAGTCCATAGTCTGCTATTGAGACAGACAGGGAACAAAACTGCTTGCCCTGGGATTTATAGTATGGAGTGTTGCTACGTGTCACGGTCTGTCTCGGTCAATTACTAGAATATTGGACAAAGACCCAGGAAGTGAGCCCTTATGCTGATCCCAGGGCAGAGAACCAGGCCCAAAGGAGAGGAATCGGTCCCAAAACAGGCAGGCGGATAGGCCCAAAGCTTTACCTGCGGTGACCGCTGTTCCCCAGAGGTTGAGCCCCTAGGTTCAGGCGGCCAGTAGGACTTCGAGGGAAAAAGGGTCAGGAGAGACTACCCAGGAAGGACCGGGTTCAGGCTGAGGTCTAGGCAGGCAGCAATCCAAAAGTCAAAATCAGGTTCAGGCATAGGTCAAGGCAGGCGGCAGTTTAAAAGGCAGCATGAGGTTCAGGCACAGGCCAAGGCAGGTGGCACTCCAACAGGAAGAGTCAGGTTCAGGCACAGGTCAAGGCAGGCGGCAGTCCAACAGGCAGAGTCAGGTTCAACCACAGGTTAAGGCAGGCGGCAATCCAACAGGCAGAGTCAGGTTCAAGCACAGGTTAAGGCAGGCGGTGATCCAACAGGCAGAGTCAGGTGAAGTCAGCAAGAAGAAACGCACCAGCTCAATCCAACAAGATAATAGCCGAGGCAAAGAGGCAGTGAAAGGTTCCTGGTTTTAAACTGAAGGCGTCTGATGTTATTGTAGGCGCGTCCGCAGGTACGCGCCCTGACTGTAGGCGCCCTGGAGCGTCCAGCTCAACAACGTCGTGGGCACGTACATCTGGCTCCGCACGTAACACTCCAGTTTTGTAACACCATGATTTGCGTTTCTGTCAGATACTTGTGACCTGGCTTGGCCACTGTTTGGAAAACAGGATATTGGGCTACATGGACCATTGGTCTGACCCAGTATGGCTACTCTTATGTTCTAATCCAGCTGGTAGGCAGTGTCTTAAAAGATGGATAAAGGATTTTTTTTTGATCAAATTTTTTACATTTATAATCACACATTATCCCAAGCAAAGTCGAATTCAATGTGGCTTACATTTGAAAATACTTTGAGACAGAATAATAGAATTCAGTTATATCATAGGTCACCCCCAGCTAAAGCTAAAGACAAGATGCATCAGTAGAAAAGAAAGCAATGAAACCAACAATCTTAGCAAATCACTTCTTACCAACACAGCAGGAAGTGAGACTAAACAAGAAACTAAACAGAAGATACAAATTTCATGGAAATGTAGATGGAAAGCAATGACCACAAATGCTCGCAGTCTAAACAATAAAGTTCATGACCTTCAAGCCCTGATGTTGGAGGCAGACTTAGACGTTGTTGCAATCACGGAATGGCTCAATGGTTCCCATGAATGGGATGCAAACATACCCAGCTATAATCTGTTTAGGAAGGATAGAGACAATCGTAAAGGTGGAGGAGTAGCTCTGTATGTAAGAAATGATATCGCAGCGACTGAAATGACAGGGGCCTGGGGAAAGGAAGAAGCGATATGGATCACCTTAAAAAGTGATGATAGAACCTCTGTGCACGTGGGTGTTGTCTACAGACCTCTGACACAATTGGAGGAACCAGATAAAGATCTGATCGCAGATATTCAAAAGTTGGGAGATTTCAATCTGCTGGATGTAGATTGGAAGCTTCCATCTGTGGAATCGGAAAGAAGTAGAGAGATCGTGGATGCTTTTCAAAGTGCTCTGCTCAGTCAAATGGTGACGGAACCCACGAGGGAGGAAGCGACGCTGGATCCGGTGTTCACAAATGGGGATAGTGTGTCAAATGTCAGAGTGGGTGCCCACCTGGGCAGCAGTGACCATCAAACAGTTTGGTTTGATATGACAGCTGAAGTGGAGTGCAATCACTCAAAACTCAAAGTCCTGGATTTCATGCATGCTGACTTTAGTAAAATGGGGGAATACCTGAGGAAGGAGCTGATGGGCTGGGAGGACAAACAAGAAGTGGAAGGACAGTGGTCCAGACTGATGGAAGCTATAAATATAGCCACAAACCTGTATGTAAGGAGAGTAAATAAAAGCAAGAAAAAAAAGGAAACCGATATGGTTCTCCAAGCAAGTGGCTGAGGAAATAAAGGCTAAAGAGTCGGCGTTCCTGAAATACAGAAAAACTCAAGAAGAGGAATACGGAGAGGAATACCGGATGAAACTGAAAGAAGTCAAGAGAGAGATACGTCTGACGAAAGCGCAAGCAGAAGAACAAATGGCTAGAAAGCTAAGGAGGGGTGACACAAATTTCTTCAGGTATATTAGTGAAAGGAGGAAGACTAAAAAGGGAATTGTGAGACTGAAAGATGCTGCGAACAGCTATGTAGATAATGATGAAGAAAAAGCAAACTTGCTAAATAGATACTTTTGTTCTGTTTTCACAGAAGAAAATCCTGGAGAAGGACCACGATTGACTGGCAAAAGTACATATGAGAATGGAGTGGATATAGCACCGTTCACGGAAGAGAGTGTGTATGAACAACTTGAAAATCTAAAGGTGGACAATGCCATGGGACCAGATGGGATCCACCCCAGGATATTGAGGGAGCTCAGAGAGGTTCTGGCGGGTCCTCTTAAACATTTGTTTAATAAATCCTTGGAGACGGGAGAGGTTCTGTGGGATTGGAGAACGGTGGATGTGATCCCTCTTCACAAAAGTAGTGATAGGGAAGAAGCTAGAAACTACAGGCCGGTAAGCCTCACTTCGGTTATTGGAAAAGTAATGGAAGCGATGCTGAAGGAAAGGATAATGAATTTCCTGGAAGCCAATACATTGCAAGATCCGAGACAACATGGTTTTACCAAAGGTAAATCGTGCCAAACGAATCTCATTGAATTCTTTGACTGGGTGACCGGAGAACTGAATCATGGACATGCTATAGATGTAATCTACTTACATTTCAGCAAAGCTTTTGACACGGTTCCCCACAGTAGGCTCTTGAATAAACTTGACAGGCTGAAGATAGGACCCGACGTGGTGAACTAGATTAGGAACTGGCTGACGTACAGACGCCAGAGGATGGTGGTAAATGGAATTCGCTCGGATGAGGGAAAGGTGAGCAGTGGAGTGCCTCAGGGATCGGTGCTAGGGCCGATTCTGTTCAATATATTTGTGAGTGACATTGCCGAAGGGTTAAAAGGTAAAGTTTGCCTTTTTGCAGATGATACTAAGATTTGTAACAGAGTGGACATCCAGGAGGGAGTGGAAAACATGAAAAAGGATCTGCAGAAGCTAGAAGAATGGTCTAAGGTTTGGCAATTAAAATTCAATGCGAAGAAATGCACAGTGATGCACATAGGGAGTAGAAATCCACGGGAGATGTATGTATTAGGAGGTGAGAGTCTGATATGTACAGATGGGGAGAGGGATCTTGGGGTGATAGTATCTGAGGATCTGAAGGCGACAAAACAATGTGACAAGGCGGTGGCCGTAGCTAAAAGGTTGCTAGGCTGTATAGAAAGAGGTGTGACCAGCAGAAGGAGGTGTTGATGCCCCTGTATAAGTTGTTGGTGAGGCCCCGCCTGGAGTATTGTGTTCAGTTTTGGAGGCTGTATCTTGCTAAGGATGTAAAAAGAATTCGGTGCAAAGAAAAGCTACAAAAATGGCATGGGATTTGCGTTACAAGACGTATGAGGAGAGACTTGCTGACCTGAACATGTATACCCTGGAGGACAGGAGAAACAGGGGTGATATGATACAGACGTTCAAATATTTGAAAGGTATTAATCCGCAAATGAACCTTTTCTATAGATGGGAAGGCGGTAGAACTAGAGGACATGAAATGAGATTGAAGGGGGGCAGACTCAAGAAAAATGTCAGAAAGTATTTTTTCACGGAGAGAGTGGTGGATACTTGGAATGCCCTCCCACGGGAGGTGATGGAGATGAAAACGGTAACGGAATTCAAGAATGCGTGGGATAAACATAAAGGAATCCTCTTCAGAAGGAATGGATCTTCAGAAGCTTAGCGGAGATTGGGTGGCAGAGACGGTGGTGGGAGGCGGGGCTAGTGCTGGGCAGACTTCTACGGTCTGTGCCCTGAAAATGGCAGATACAAATCAAAGTCAGGTATACACATAAAGTAGCACATATGAGTTTATCTTGTTGGGCAGACTGGATGGACCGTACAGGTCTTTCCCTACCGTCATCTACTATGTTACTATCCAGCTCATTTTCGAAGGAGATCACTGGCCATCTTCCGACACAAATCGAGAGATGGCCGGCGATCTCCTGAACCTGGCCAAATCGGTATAATTGAAAGCCAATTTTGGCCGGCTCCAACTGCTTTCCGTCGCAGAGCCGGCCAAAGTTAAAGGGGGTGTTTCCGCAGGGTATGGAAGGCGGGACGGGAGTGTGGTTATGAGATGGCCGGCTTCGGCTGATAATGAAAAAAAAAAAAAGGCCGGCTCTGATGAGCACTTCGCCGGCTTTACTTGCTCCATTTATTTTTAGGACCAAGCTTCAAAAAAGTGCCCCAACTGAGCAGATGACCACCGGAGGGAATTGGGGATCACCCCCCCCCCCCCTCAAAACATTAAAAATCATTTTTTTTCCAGCCTCTATGCCAGCCTCAAATGTCACACCCAGCTCCAGTTTTAAGTGGGTGCAGTGCACTTCAGGCAGGTGGACCCAGGCCCATCCCCCCTACCTGTTACACTTGTGGTGGTAAATGGGAGCCCTCAAAACCCACCAGAAACCCACTGTACCCACATCTAGGTGCCCCCCTACAGCCATAAGTGCTATGGTAGTGGTGTACAGTTGTGGGGAGTGGGTTTTGGGGGGGATTTGGGGGCTCAACACACAAGGTAAGGGAGGTATGCACCTAGGAGCAATTTTTGAAGTCCATTGCAGTGCCCCCCTAGGGTGCCCGGTTGGTGTCCTGGCATGTGAGGGGGACCACTGCACTACAAATGGTGGCCCCTCCCACGACCAAATGCTTTGGATTTGGCTGGGTTTGAGATGGTCGGCATTGGTTTCCATTATCGCTGAAAACCGATGCCGGGCATCTCAAACCTGGCCATCTCTGACATTTGGCCGGCCCCAACCGTATTATCGAAACAAAAGATGGCTGGACATCTTTTTTGATAATACGGTTCAGGACCGCTGTTTGCGGCGCCGGCCATATAGATGGCCGCCGCCATTCAATTATGCCTCTCCACGTTAGGTACAAATAGATGGATACATCTGAAATATTTAACAAAGTTGAGATTAGCAAGCATATACACCTAACTGGACATTTAAAAGTTTAATGATACGTGTTCAGACATCATAGCCATAAGTATACACAGTTATTCAAAGATTATCACATGACACACCAGAACAGACATCCATTGCATTGCAAAAGTAAACAACAACTTCTACAGAGTACATCCAAAATTTAATTTTTATTTCCATTTTCCAAAATTCCAGACAGTAGATGTACAGATTGACAGAACTCGAAGCACTCCAAAACAAGTCAGAAACAACACAATTTATATCTAACTAGCCGTTAAGCCCGTTAAAACGGGCAAGTATTGGTATGCTTTATTTTGATGTGTAACTCCCTCCCTCCCTCCCAGCTCCAAGGCCCCATTCCCTCCCCCTCCCCTCCCAGCTCCAAGGCCCTCTGTCCCTCCCTCCCAGCTCCAAGGCCCCCCTCCTTCTGACCTCCCATGTCCAGCATCCTCCCCGCTTCCCTCCCAGCTCCAAGGCCCCCTCCCCTCCCCGAGGTTGCCACTACTGCTACCCCTCCCCAGAGTTGCCGCCACCCGGTCCATCCGGGCCGGGCCCTCTCTTCTCCATTGAACTTACAGCGCAGAAACCGCAGCAGGCAGATCGCCTCCCATCGGCCTTCCTTCCCTGCCTGTGTCCCGCCCTCGTGTGACGTAACGTCGGCAAGGGCGGGACACAGGCAGGGAAGGAAGGCCGACGGGAGCTGATCTGCCTGCTTCGGTTTCAGCGCTGTAAGTTCATTGGAGAAGAGAGGGCCCGGCCCGGGTGGAGGGGGTCCGGCGGTGACCTCGGGGGGGGGGGGGGGGCGGTGGCGACCTTGGCGGTTCCCTCCTTAGCGCAGTTTCCCTCTCTGTTCCGTCATCACGTCTTGACGCAGGGGCGGGATAGAGAGGGAAGTCTCAACTGCGCATTTGCAAGTGAGTCGGTCACTTGCCATTTATATGTTTGATTGTTCAACCACCCTTAGGATTCACCTTCTTGACTCTCCCACTGTAAGCAGATTATGGCTACGGATCATGCGGTGTCCTACTTTTATGGGTTGGTACAATCATTAATTTGAGGTAAATTGAACAGCCTGAAAAAGATTTGGCAGGATACTGATTTTATATTTCATGATAACGACTGGAACTCCTTTTGGAGTATTAATTTCAATGCATTGCGATCTGCAAATGTTAATCCATGTTCTTTTTAATGCATAGTGCTGTTTGGACCCCATAAGATCCCACCTGATTAACCCTTCCCTATCTAAAAAAAAATGCTGGTCTTGTGACAAAGAATTTGGTTCTCTGAAACATCTTTTATTTAAATGTCTTCACCTTCAGACATATTGGTCCTCAATCTGGGATACCATTCTTAAAATCCTTTCTATAAAGTGTGATTTACAGTTTAAATAAGTGATATTGAAATCTCTATGTTTTCAAGATTTGTTAACACAATCTGAATGCTGTTTAGTGGATTCTTTATCTCTTCCTCTAAAAATTATTTTAAATTTATGGCACAATCTATGTAATATTAGTCAATGGTGGTGCTTAGTATGCACCACCTATAAATCTGAAACATACCTAATAAAGAATTCCAATAAGATACATAAATTCAGTGATAAATGGTCTCCTGTATCTTCTTTTGTTCAAGATGCTGCCTGACTATCCCCCCCCCCCGTTTACTAAAGCTTAGCTCGAGTTATCTGCAGCAGGGCCAATTTTATTCCTATGGGCCCTTTTCCAGATAACTCCAGCTAAGCTTTAGTAAACAACCCCCTTATATTTTATATGTAATGTGCATCACAATGTCAAGGCTCTCAGTTTGTTGTTCTGTTGTGCTGTTTCTTGATTTTCCTTTGTATTTTGCACAATCTTTGAATAAAGAAACTTAGACAAAAAAAAGTAAATAGAAACTCTGACGGGACGGTGTAAAAACCGGATACAGCGGGATCCTCAGGATCTTCCCGGATTCGATCGCCGGATACAGCGGGATCCTCAGGATCTTCCCGGATTCGATCGCCAACATTTGGATCCCGCAGATCTGGCTTTTACACCGTCCCAACTCTGACTGTTGAGCACCTGATTCCCATAACATGATATCAGTTTTACCAGGAGAGAAAAAAAAAAATCTCTGCAGAAATATAACAGCTCAAGGGCGTCCTATAACCAGCTCCTCCAAATGACACACTGATTACAATATATAAAACAATTTACTAATTTACCTATAGAAACGTATTCCGTTATTATGCTTCGTCTGTGTACATCCGTATGCTGCACAAGCTGACATGTTTGAAAATAAGTGAAATTACACAAAAATACTACCAATAATAAAGACCTAGCAGCTAAACCTCCTTGGTGATCAAACCGCCTCGGATGCCTTAGTCCCGTTTTTTTCATCCAACCCCTTCAATCAGTCTATTGGTGGCTTACTTGGCGGCGCAGGTGCCGGTCCCGCCCTCTGAGTTCAGTTCCTGTTCCGGGGCAAAGCCTGCAGCCTGGCTTCGCTAATAGTGAGACCCTCCTTGTCTGTGCCAATAGAGATAGCTCCTTGGGCCCTGCTGTGGTAAGTTTATCTTCTTCTTGCTGCTGCTTTCCTCAGCAGCTGCAGCGGTTTGGGTGACAGCGGGAAGGAAGCAGCAGCTGCGGCAGCGGCTTGGGTGACAGCGGGAGGGAGGGAAGCGGCAGCGGCTTGGGTGACAGCGGGTGGGAAGGAGGTGGAGACTCTGAATCGGGACTCCCGATTTCTTTGCAAAACGAATCGACTAATTGGATAGCATTTGTGGGGATCCCTGCTGATGGGAGGCAGGCGTCCTTTTCTTGCCTCTGTTGCTCTTATTTTTTTAAGAGGTAGATGAGTACCTTTTGGAATCACTGAAGCAGCCTTTTTGACAGGGAAAGTCTGTACAGACAGAGCTAACGGAGGGAAGCCCTGGCAGCTGTGGGAGGTTAAGCGAAGTTTTCTGTTGGCGTCAGGCAGCTGGCTTGCCCATTTGGCAGAGGCAGTTGCAGCCTCGGCAGCACAGATTTATTTAGTTGTATCTCTGGAGCAGTCAGCGGCTAAGGTGGATGCCAGAATGCTGGAGAGGGTCAGAACTGCAGTGGATGCGACTCTTGCAGTTTTCCAGCTGATGAGAACTGTTGCTGTTTTATTAGCTGTTAAGTGTGTCTTCCATGTGATGAGCCTTAGTGGGGAGTTTCGCCTTGGAGGAAGGGGCTCCCGTGAAGATGAGTGTGGAGGCAGCATGGAACAAGGGATTCCCTCCTCTCTTGGGTCAATAGCTGGTTCAGGAGTTTGCAGGATGAATGCAAAAGGCTCTGACCTCTCTCCAGAATCTGGGACAGTTTTAAGATACAATTCAGAGCTGCAAGTGGTGGGGGAGTGCCTTGGAGTCTCCTGCAGTGCCAAGAGGTATCAAGCCGCTCAGGGTTTTGAGGCATCATGTGGGAGGGGGCTTCAGGCCCTATTCCCCTTTGCCCTGCAGGAAGACTGGCTTGGAGTGGGGGGAGGTCTCCTCTCTGTGGAGACTTTTCCTCAAGGAGAGGGAGATGAATTCTCCCACTTCTCCTTTTAGTTGGCTTCCTAATTTTACCTGGTGGCAGCCTCCTTGCATATGGTAGAGAGGTGTGGTAGCCGTGTTAGTCCACTTTTAAAGGTAATCAATAGAAATAAAACAAAATAAAACATGGAAAAGAAAATGGTACCTTTTTTATTGGACATAACTTAATATATTTCTTGATTAGCTTTCGAAGGTTGCCCTTCTTCGTCAGATCGGAAATAAGCAAATGTTGGTAGATGACAGTATATATAAGTGAAACATCAAAGCATTCCAGTGACAGTCTAACAGGATGGGGGTGAATAGGTGAGAGACAGGAAGAGTCGGGTGGTTGAGGGACAGAGAGATATGAATGGAGACAGGATGGTGACAAAGCAGTACAATTTTATGGTTTACAATGGGCTAGAAAACCCAGATCTTTAGTCCTGTCTGGTGGGTGTCAAAATATTTAAGCATTCTGACTTCAAAGGTCTTACATTCCTGTATTGTTTTAAAGTTCCCATTTAGGATTCTTACCATGAAAGCACTGGTACAGTGTTCTGGTTTTGTAAAGTGCTTGCCCCACAGGCGTGCCATCTTTATTGGTACTAGCATTTTTCATATGGTGTCTATGTAAATTAAATCTCTTCTTTAGCATCTGACTTGTTTCTCCAATGTAGCATCCTTCGTTGCATTTTTTACACAATGATATATACCACATTGGAAGATGAGCACATGAAAGATTCCTTAATGTTGAATATTTTTCCTTTGTGAATGACCGTGGTGGCCTGAAATGTTTTGGCATAGTTTGCAGCTGGATATATTGCAAGGATGTGTGCCATTCTTTTCTTTTTGAGTCTGTGTTGGGAACTTCTAATTAGCTTGTGTTTGGAGTAGAGGCTGCAGATCTTCTATGATTTTAATTAATTTTTCCAGCTCTGGGTTGTATGTCACTATAAGGGGGATTCTCTCTGTGGCTTTTTTCCCCCTTGTACTGTAGCAGATTTTCTCTGGGTGTTTTGAGGGAGGAGGCAGTATTCTTGGAGATTATTTTGGGGTTGTAGCCTTTCTGTTTAAAGGATGCAGTCAGGATTTCAAGAGACAGATACCTTGAAATCCTGACTGTATCCTTTTAACAGAAAGGATGAATTACTGAAAGAGATATTCCCATCCCCACCAGTGCTGGCCTTCCGACAGCCACACAGACTCAAAAAAAAAAAAAAAAAGAATGGCACACATCCTTGCAATATATCCAGCTGCAAACGATGCCAAAACATTTCACAGGACCCCATGGTCATTCACAACAGAAAAATATTCAACATTAAAGAATCTTTCATGTGCTCATCTTCCAATGTGGTATATATCATTCAGTGTAAAAAATGCAACGGATGCTATATTGGAGAAACAAGTCAGATGCTAAAGAAGAGATTTAATTTACATAGACACCATATGAAAAATGCTAGTACCAATAAAGATGTCACGCCTGTGGGGCAGCACTTTACAAAACCAGAACACTGTACCAGTGATTTCATGGTAAGAATCCTAAAAGGGAACTTTAAAACAATACAGGAACGTAAGACCTTTGAAGTCAGAATGCTTAAATATTTTGACACCCACCAGACAGGACTTAACAAAGATCTGGGTTTTCTAGCCCATTATAAACCATAAAATTGTACTGCTTTGTCACCATCCTGTCTCCATTCATATCTCTCTGACCCTCATCAACCTGACTCTTCCTGTCTCTCACCTATCCACTCCCCCATCCTGTTAGACTGTCACTGGAATGCTTTGATGTTTCACTTATATATACTGTCATCTACCAACATTTGCTTATTTCCGATCTGACGAAGAAGGGCAACCTTCGAAAGCTAATCAAGAAATGTATTAAGTTATGTCCAATAAAAAAGGTATCATTTTCTTTTCCATGTTTTATTTTGTTTTATTTCTATTGATTACCTTGCATATGGTGGAAGTGTATGAATGGCTCTGGTTTTGAAACTGGTCAGAAGATTCTGCCTGTAGTTCACAGCTTAGTAAGCTCCTCTTCTGACTAGCTTCACATGGTTCTCGCCAAGGACAGTGATGTGAGACCTCAGAGGTGGCTGGGGATTGTGCCTTTTTTTCATTGAAGTTCTGTAAAGAAGTTGCAATTTAAGGAATGGCATTGCTTCTTGTCAGGGAGGTAGTTGGCATCTCCCTCAGCATATTCATCAGGGTAGTTTAAGAAGAGCCAGCCCTTTTTGGATTTATCCACAAGTCCAGAGATTGTGATGGACCTTTGGCCACTGATAGCAAAGATCCTCAGAGTGCCAGCAGGCTCAGTTCAAGGTGCAGCAGGTGGGAGATCACATCTGCCTGTTTTTTTTTTTTTTTTAGTGATCTTGGGTTACCTTGGATCAGCAGTGTGTACTCAAAGTAGTCTGGCAGGGTTATACTTTAATTGCAAAACCCCTCCAAACCCTTTATGGTTTTCCCTGTGAGTCTGAGCTTAAAAGGAGGGCACTTGTTCCTGCTCAAAACCATTGTACTGATTCCAGCAGAAGAGTGGGGACAGGACTGCTACTTAACCTACTTTGTAGCTCCCAAGAAGGGATGGACATTTCACCCAATCTCAGATCTCAAAGGGATTGATGCTGTTCTTTGGGGGCTCGGGTTCCACATGGAGACCTTGTGGTCTGTGATTGTAGCACTTGAGGAAGGTAAATTTTCATCCATTCCTCAACCTTTTTGAAACATAGCTGCATATCCCAGTTACCAAAGGTTTCTCCAGTTTGGTGTCCTCAGTGAACACTTTCAATTCAGGCCTTTTGGTTTGATTATAGAGCCCAAGACCTTTTCAAAGATGTTGGTAGAATTTGCTGCATTTTTGCATAGAGAGAAGATCAGAGTATATCGATGACCAATTGGCTGATCTAAGCTGATACAGAGGAGGAAGCCAGGTCAGCTTCTCACAGGGTGATGTAGCTGTTAGACCAGGGGTCCACAACCCAGCCTTGTTATCAAGATTTCCACAGTGATTATGTATGAGATCTATTTACATTCACCCTGATAGTCACAAATTCGTCATGCCTTGAATGTCTGTACCGTCTTGCTTTGCTACTTGGAGGTAACTAACTCATTTGATAAATCAGATCATCTTTTTGTCTTTCACCGTGGTCTATGGAAAGAGGAAGCACCTCCAAGTCATTATTTTGTTGAATTATAGAAGCAGTTATGTTAGCTTATCTTTGACACCATAAGGAGGCCCAATTCAGGCTTAGAGTGTATTCCAGAATGGCTCTGGCATATCCTGGGCAGAGGCTAAGGCAATTTATTTAGTAGATGTTTGTGGGGTGACGTATTGGTCATCCCTGTATTCTTTAGTTAAGCAGTAACATAGTAACATAGTAGATGACGGCAGAAAAAGACCTGCACGGTCCATCTAGTCTGCCCACGATAAACTCATATGTGTATACCTTACCCTGATTTGTACCTGTCTTTTCCAGGGCACAGCCGTATAAATCTGTGCAGCAGTATTTCCCATCTCCCAACCACCAGTCCCTCCTCCCATCACCGGCTCCGGCACAGACCCCGTATAAAAAGTCTGCCCTCCCCCATCCTAGCCTCTCAACCACCAACCCCTCTTCCCCCTGCCACCCAATTTCAGTTAAGCTTCTGTGGATCCATTCCTTCTGCACAGGATTCCTTTATGCCTATCCCACGCATGCTTGAATTCCGTTACCGTTTTCATCTCCACCACCTCCCGCGGGAGGGCATTCCAAGCGTTCACCACCCTCTCCGTGAAGAAATACTTCCTGACATCTTTCCTGAGTCTGCCCCCCTTCAATCTCATTTCATGTCCTCTCGTTCTACCGCCTTCCCATCTCCGGAAAAGATTCGTTTGCGGATTAATACCTTTCAAATATTTGAACGTCTGTATCATATCATCCCTGTTCCTCCTTTCCTCCAGAGTATACATGTTCAGGTCAGCAAGCCTCTCTTCATACGTCTTGGAACGCAACTCCCATACCATCCTCGTAGCTTTTCTTTGCACCGCTTCCATTTTTTTAACATCCTTCGCAAGGTACGGCCTCCAAAACTGAACACAATACTCCAGGTGGGGCCTCACCAACGTCTTATACAGGGGCATTAAAACCTCCTTTTTTCTGCTGGTCACACCTCTCTCTATACAGCCTAGCAACCTTCTCGCTACGGCCACCGCCTTGTCGCACTGTTTCATCGCCTTCAGGTCCTCAGATACTATCACCCCAAGATCCCTCTCCCCGTCCGTGTCTATCAGGCTCTCCCCACCTAACACATACGCCTCCCTTGGATTTCTACTCCCTAAGTGCATCACTTTGCATTTCTTCGCATTGAATTTTAATTGCCAAACGTTAGACCATTTTTCCAGCTTCTTCAGATCTTTTTTCATGTTTTCCACTCCCTCCGGGGTGTCCACTCTGTTGCAAATCTTGGTGTCATCCGCAAAAAGGCAAACTTTACCTTGTAACTCTTCGGCAATGTCACTCACAAATATATTGAACAGAATGGGCCCCAGCACCGATCCCTGAGGCACTCCACTACTCACCTTTCCCTCCTCCGAGCGAACTCCATTTACCACCACCCTCTGGCGTCTGCCCGTCAACCAGTTCCTAATCCAGTTTACCACTTCGGGTCCTATCTTCAGCCCTTCTAGTTTATTCAAGAGCCTCCTGTGGGGAACCGTGTCAAAAGCCTTGCTGAAATCTAAGTAGATGACGTCCATAGCCCGTCCTTGATTTAATTCTCCCGTCACCCAGTCAAAGAATTCAATGAGATTCGTTTGGCACGACTTCCCTTTGGTGAAACGAAACAAACGAGATGTTCGGGTGAAGGAAGATTGTTCCTTTGGGAGGGTGATTCTCATTGGTGCTTTCATCTTCCATCTGGGGCAGTAGAGCTCGGGTACGTCCTACTTGTCTGGACCGATATTCTAGCATGAGGATAAGCAATGTGATATCTGTTCTTACCTGCTAATTTCCTTTTCTTGAGTCCTTCTAGATAAGTCCAAGAAATTCCGTCATCGTCTTAGATTGGGGAAATAATATCTATTTTTAGAATTTTGGCAGAGCTTGAGGATGTGCCCTGAACCAGTGGAGTGACTGGTTTGTTGTTTCTCTGTTTTGTGTGTTTAAAATGGCTGTAGTTTCACCAGAAGCTTTGATAAAAATACGTTGTCAATTTCCAGGACTTCTCCAGTCCTTACAGTGGTGATGACATCACTACAAAGTAAACGTTCTCTTCCTCCATCTGCTAGTTGGAAGTATGAAGCAAGGAGAACAGGAAACCACTTCTGTGGGAGAACAAAGTCAATAAAACAAAGTAGAGGAGACACCAAGAGTAGCAGCTCCTCTACTTTGTTTTATTGCGGTTGGGAGTATTACCCATTTGTCTAGCAGGACTCAAGGAAAAGAAATTAGGTAGGAACAAATTTTGCCTTTTAATTATTGCTCTGAGCAGAAGTGCTCAAAGTTCAGTTTTTCTCATGGGTGTAGAGATGAAAGTGCATCTGTCCTGTGGCCAGTGTTTTATATATTACATATCATAGAAAATTATTCAATAATTAAATACAAGCAGACTGAATAATTTGGAGGGTTAATCCTGTGAACGTGGAGAACTGGGAATCTAAATGGCTAGTAAAATTTAATGTTGACAAGTGCAAAGTGATGCACATAACGAAAAAAAGAATCAACTGTGTATACAGGCTGGGTTTATTTTATTAAAAAGAAAAAAACTGCACTGCTTTTCTGGCATGTGGAAACAAACAAAGAAGATCAGTGGTAAATCCAAACAAATTCTTTATTGAAGAAATTCAGTCTAATAGAGTGCCTGACACAGGCCGTGTTTCACCCAAAGGGGCTGCGTCAGGGGCTATACTGTGATTTTCATCACCAAAATAGCTAAATGATGTATTCAATAGTTTTCACCATACACAATCAGGAGCCAATTGAGTATGTCACCGGGGCAGATAAAACCAGCACAATCTCTACTTCAAAGTAAAAGGCGCTCACCAGAAAATGGCAGAATGACACTGGGGAAATCAAAACAATCTGTTCATTATTATCCAAGTAATAATATGGCCGATCTGTACACATCTCTTTGCACATGTGCAGACAGGTGTATATGATGTAAGGAAGAAAAAAGAAGTTCAGAAGTTTCTTAAGTCAGGTGGTGGTCTAAGACTCGTGGAGCTATGGCCAAGAAAGAGGCAGTATGTCATTCAGGACCCAATTGCAGCAGGGCTCCTTCTGTGTTAGCATGGGACAAGCAAAATGAGTGGAAGGAAACTGTGGGGAGGGTGAGACATTTAAAATATTTGTGTGTTGGGGAGGGGAACGTAGAAAGGGTGGAGGATTGCTAGAAGAATGGAAGGTCATTGGCAGAGAAGTTCATTTGTTTTCAGCTTATCACCCTCGGTCCAATGGGTAGTTGGAGAAAATGAATCATATGCTGGAGCAACACCTCTATTATTCTTGCTACTATAAGTGTCTTGAAGAGATTGAACATAAGAACAGCATATTAGGTCAGAGAAATGGTCCATCTAGCTCAGTATCCTGCTTCCAGCAGTGGTCAATCCAGGTCACAAGTACCTGGCAGAATCCTAAATAGTAATAGACATCAGGGAGGCAAAATGACATATTCTAAAATAAATGATGCTCCACAAGAATCATCACAAGTAGAAAGGAACCAGACATTGCTGTGACATTACACAATAAAGAGGAGAGACCCTGGAGGCACCAGACACCCAATAGTGGCGAGACTATTAGATCTCCTATAGCACAAAACTATTTCAAATCCTTGAGCCTATAGCAAGTTATCAATCACTTGCTGCCAGGAACTGAAAACCTCTCTAGTACAGGGAAAAGTTTTATTATAAGTACATAAACTCAAAAAATAGACTTCCGGTGGAGGCATGGAGCAGTGAAGACGCAGAACGGAGCTGCTCCGGGGTGCCTTCAAAAATCAGCGCTCGTAAAACCTTAAACCTGTCACGGAGTGCAAAGACAGAGAGAGAAAGTGTTCGGCATCATCTTAAGCGGGGGGAGAAGGAGACGCGGCGGATGGCATCCAAGCAAGCTCGTAAGGAGTCCAAAGACAAGACCCGCGCCGCGGATCACAAAATGGCGGATAGGGCCGCGCCACCGTCGCCATCACCAAGCTCGCCATGGGCAGCAGAACTCTCAGAAGAGGTGAGGGCGGCAGTTGAGCAAGCGGTGGGGGTCAAGCTGCAATTGATTCTAGAAAAACTGGACGGAATGACTGAGCAGCATACCAAGTTGTTTAATGAGCTACAGGCGGTACAGCAGCGAGTAGGGCAGGCAGAGGATGACATTCGCAAAGTGGAGGAAGAGCAGCCACGATTACAGGCGCGCCTTACGGCGGTGGAGGGGAAGATGGAAGATTTGGAAAATCGGTCCAGGAGGAACAACCTCCGCCTCGTGGGGCTGCCAGAACTGCTGCCTGAGCGGTCCCTCTGCAATTTTCTTGAAAAATGGCTGCCAGAAGCGCTGGGAAATGAGGAGCTGGAGACCACACTGCGCATAGAACGGGCACATAGGCTTGGCCAGAGGAGAGATGATATGGGAAGACCGAGAGTAGTAATCTGCCGAATCCTTAATTATGCACACAAGTCACTCATCTTGCAAGAGCTGCGTGCAGGTAAACATTTGGAATATAAAGGGAACAAAAGTTTATGTTTCCAGGATTACTCCACCACAGTGTCAGCGGCGAGGAAAAGCTTCGCGCCACTATGTTCTAAACTCTTTGGGTTAAAGTACCGATTTAGTCTTTTGTACCCAGCGAAACTTAAACTGCTCGACAATGGGAAAGCGGTGTTTTTTGAAAAGGTAGAGGAGGCGACTACATATGTGGACACGATGCTGGCCAAGGGACATGGCGAATGAGAGCACGAAGTGGGCCTATGGTGAGTGGCAGGCTCCCATGGTGATCAGATGGCTGGTATGGGCAAAGTTCGCTAAGTTTGTTGTTATAAAAGTTATAAAAGTTAAAGTTGCAGTGGAAAAGAAAGCAAGATTTGGGTGCTTCGCTGGTGCAGGGGCAGCTGAACAATCAAAGAGCGGAGAGGTTGCCTGAAGTGCGAGGGAGTCTTGCTTTGGGTACTTTATGGCTGCTGGGGAAGGAGTATAAATACATTTGAAGTCTTCCCAGTTACAAGTGGAAGCAAAGACATGTAGAGTAAAGAAAGCGGCTATGGAGATTCTTCAACTTGAGAGAAGCAGCATACTAATCACGCATTAGTGGTGGGTGTTTAACCACTTACTGGTGACAGCTTTTGTCAGAAGAGGAGAATTTCAACTTTGGAACATAGACAGTGAAGGTTCTAAGAGGCGAGAGACATGGATATAATCCAGCTGGCCCCTGATGAACTTGGTCTCCTACAGTGGACTTCACACACAAAGTAGAGTCTTGGTGATCATACTGTTGCAGAGGACAGAGTGACAGGTAGTGGTCATCAATGATAAGATAGGCACCCTAGCCTTGGTAAAACAGGAAGTCGTGCCTAGAGGCATAAGGGGAATGAGAAAGGGGATAAGAGGGGGGAGGGGGAGGGGGAGGGGTGGGGAGGGTTGGGAGGGGGGAGGGTGGTATGGGAGGCGGGGGGGGAGGGAGGTTCTGTTTGCATGTTGTGTTACAGTAAGAACTTTGAGTATGAAGATGTGGGGAGTCCGAGGGAAAGTGCGGAATGGGGAGCGACAGGCTGAGAGGGTGGGGGCTGGGACACTCTCTTGGTATACAAAGCAGACTAGAAGTCAGTTGGTGGAAAGCCTAAGTACTGCGAGAGGAGTGACATGACTTCAATACAGATAATGACATGGAATGTAGGGGGTATACACTCCCCAGTTAAGAGACAAAAAAATCTTAAAGGCGTTGAATGACAATAAGGTGTCTATAGCATTTTTGCAAGAAACACATCTCACGAGGGAAGAGCATATGAAGCTGAAAACTTGGTGGGTGGGTGAACTATATGATGCGCCTGCAGAGGGGAAAAAGGGAGGAGTGGTGATCTTAATTAGGAAAAATCTTAATGTGAAGGTGAAAGGGGTGGTAGCGGATCCTGGTGGGAGGTATGTCCTAGCCTCAGTGATAGTGGAAAGACAACCACTTCTACTCTGTAATATTTATGCTCCCAACAATTATGATAAACAATTTTTTGCACAACTTACTAGGAAAATTCTAGAGATGGGAGATATACCAATGGTGGTGGGAGGGGATATGAACGATGTCATGGATCCAGTGTGGGATAGATCTAAACCAACAGGGAAGGAATTGGCCAGGAAGGAGAGGGGCCTTGTTAGGTTGAGTGACACTTTGGAGTTGGTGGATGTATGGAGAACTTTGCATCCGATAGAAAAGGACTATACACACCTCTCCAGAGCTCATAATACACTGTCCAGAATAGATTATATACTGACTACGCGAGAGTTACTGACCAAAGTGGAGGAAATTCAGATAGGTCCAATAATGGTCTCAGATCATGCTTGGGTAAGACTGCGAGTTCGGATAGAAGAGGAGAAGGGGGCAATGGGGACATGGCGTTTCCCAGCTCATTTATATAGGGATAACCAATATATACTTTATTTGGTAGAGAAATGGAGAGACTATAGTATTAATAACGACCAGCATAGGGAGGATCCAGTTCTTTTTTGGGAGACGGCAAAAACGGTTCTGCGGGGGGAAACCATCTCTTATCTCGCCTTCCGGAGGAGGGCTCGGAACAGAGAGGTGCTTCAATTGGAAAGGCGGGTGATAGCTTTAAGGAAGAGGTATAGCCAGGATCATAATCCGAGAATTAGAAAACAGTTGCTGGAGGCGCAGCAAGCCTTAAATGAACTATTGCAGGAGAGGATGCAGAAAGCGAATATATATTACAAATATCAGCTGTATAGATTCGCTAATAAAAGTGGGAGATTCCTGGCGAGGATGGCCAATAGAAAGCTGGGGGTTAAAAAAATACTTACAATGAGGGCTGATACAGGAGAACGGGTGCATAGTGATACAGGCATAGTGGGAATATTGGGAGATTTTTTCAGCAACTTATATACGCAGCAGGAGGACCTAGTACGGCCTAGCGAGGCTTATCTCAGCAGCATGGATCTGCCACAAGTATCTGAAGAGGAGGTAGAAGTGTTGAATGCACCAATAGCTGTCGAGGAGGTAGAGCTAGTGATTAAATGGAGTAAGTTAGGGAAAGCGCCGGGGCCGGATGGCATGAGGAATGAATTCTATAAAATGCTTAATATTGAAATCAGCCCGGTCCTTACAGAGGTGTTTAATGTGGCCATACGACAGGGGCAGCTGCCGGCGCACTTAAATAGAGCACAGATTAGTGTGCTGCCAAAGCCAGGTAAGCCAGCAGATCGACCTGACTCATACAGGCCAATTTCTCTGTTGAATGCAGAGTTAAAATATCTAGCAAAGATATTGGCGAACCGCTTAGCGAGATATTTACCATCACTGATCATGGACTCTCAGGTAGGTTTTACCTGTGGGAGGGTGATAGCCAAGAATATGAGGAGAATTTGGGTGGCACTAGAAAGGGTACGAATGGAACAGGTCCCAGCATTGTTGGTGAGTTTTGACGCGGAGAAAGCGTTCGACCGCGTGGATTGGACCTATTTGTTTGAAGTGTTGACGGCATATGGCATAAGGGGCCCTTTTGCGCAGGTGGTCAAAGTGCTATACACGGACCCGAAAGCGCAGATATTTGTGAATGGCATGAGATCTGAATGGTTTCCAATTAGGAGGGGCACGAGGCAGGGTTGTCCACTCTCACCACTTCTTTTTATCTTGGCGTTAGACCCTTTAATGAGAGAGATCCAAAACAATGGAGACATTCGAGGAGTGAGGGTGCGGGACTATAACTTTAAGACAGCTGCATTTGCTGATGATCTCTTGGTGTTACTTACAGAGCCTAGGCACTCTTTGCCATTTCTCATGGAAAGTTTAGAGGAATATGGGAATTTCTCAGGGTTTCGGCTCAATCTTCAAAAGTCAGAAGCGTTAACTAGCAATGCTGAGCTTAAGCGAGAATGGGCAGACAGTTTCCCCTTGAGATGGGCGCAGGGATCTTTTAGATACCTGGGAATACAGCTTCCAATGGACACGAGGCGGATCTACGAACTAAATATAACTAAGTTGTTGAAAGAGACTAAAGATCAACTAGCTCGATGGTCGATGCTTCCTTTGTCTTTGATGGGACGGATACAACTATTCCGCATGATAGTGTTTCCACGTTGGCTATTTGTTATGCAGGCTCTGCCATTAAGATTGTTGAACCGTGATGTGGTGGCGCTTCGGAGGTTAGTGGTAAAATTCTGTTGGGCAGGTAGGAAATCGAAGATGAAATGGCAATATTTAGTGGGGCACCGGAGTAAGGGGGGGTTAGGACTCCCAGATATGAGGGTGTATAATCAGGCATGTCTTTTGAGGCATCTGCGAGACTGGATTATGGGCACATCTGCTTTTACGGACGTGGGGATGGAACGAGCGCACTTCCATCCATGGCATTTGAATTACTTATTACATGTCCCAAAGAAAGGGAAACTGCCTGGAAGACTCAGAGATAGTTTATTGTTGGGGCCTCTTTGGCATGTGTGGAGGGATTTGTTGCAACGATGGGGCCAGGATCCCACCACTAGTATATTACTGCCGTTGGCAGGGAATGATGAGTTCCCGCCTGGGAGAGATAATGCAGTGTTCCGTAGATTGCAGGAACAAGGAGTGGAATTGTTAGAGAGTGTCATGCAGGAGGATGGCACCTTGATCTCTTGGATGGACTTTCAGCAACGATGTTCAGGGGGAATGGCGGCGATGTTGGCTTATCGACAATTGTCACATTACGTGCGTAGTCTGCCCAAAGAAGGTCTGTTCCCTCGATTTGGGAGGCAGCTTAAGGACTTTCTAGAGGGAGATGCACTGGGACAGACCTCAGTATCCTGGTTCTGTAAAGAGATAGAGAAAGGGCGTCCGGAGAGGCGGGTACTAGAGGTGGCGGACAAATGGAGCGTTGAAGCACAGTGCCAAATTCCTGAGAAGCTTATAAGGCAATCGTTGTTGGGAATAACGAGGGTGGTCCACAGTGCAGAAATGCAAGAATGTCAGTATAGAATCCTTTATAGAGCCTACTTTTCCCCTAGAAGAGCTTTTCTTGCAAAAGTAACCACTACTGATGCCTGCCTCAAGTGTAAGCAGGGTGGAGCTACACTAACACACTGCCTATGGCAATGTAGATACATTAAGGGCTTCTGGTGGGGATTGGGTAGATATCTTAGTGGAGTTCTAGATCATCCAATAGTCATCACATTTGACAGAATGTTGTTAGGTATTCCTGGACGGTGGGGGGTGGACACACGAGGGGACCAATTGTTTTTGAGTAAAGCATGCATGGTGGGGAAAAAGTGTATCCTTGGTCATTGGGTGCTGGACATGCCTCCTTCTCACTGGTACTGGAGGAATAGGGTACATCAACTGATGCTCTGGGAAGCGAGAGGGGCGCGACTGACACCAAAAAGGCAAAAGAATTTCTTAACAATATGGGGGAAATATATAAGTACGATATCGCCAAGAGCACGAAGTCAAATATTAAATAGATTACCATGGGATATTGGAAGGGACCAGAGGGAGTCAGAGGTGGGACATGCAAACAGAATGGGAAGGGGGGAGGGAGAGGGAGTAAGGGTGGACTCATAAGGATGGAGGGTATATATTTAGCTAGAATATAGGTAATCTGGTTGGAAGTCTGGGTAGTAAGGGGAGGGAGGGGGGAGGGGCATAGTTGAAGGGAAGATAAGGGAATGGAGGATACAGTAGTTGAAGGGGAACTATGATATAATATAATACCTCTGAGAAGATGTACATAGAGGGTGGGGAGGGGATGGAGGGGAAGGCATGATCAACAAGTTTGATGGCTGTACGTTACTGTTTAGATCGCCTGTTTATTGGTTTGTTGGTTTAAAGCTGATTTCTTGTGCATTTGAAATGTAGAGGGTGTTGTTAACTTGGATGTTCCTCAATATAGTATTGATGAAGGAATTTCTATAGTGGAGAGGGGGGAGGAGGGGGGGAGAATAAATAAATAACTTGATGACTGTATAATGGATTTGGTAGAATGGCGTAATATTGGAGAAATGTACACGGCTATGGAAAGTGTCTATAAATGAAGAATCTATGTTTTATGTTTGTCATCAATAAAAAACATTTTAAATAATAAACTCAAAAAATATATCGAAAATGCTTCAAAGTCTCATAATATAGAACATGTTGCACCATGCTAGACAAATACCTTCAAAACAAAAATGAGAAAATAGTGGCTACTTATCCAGCAACAACAGGCTCTACGCTGACTGGAAAAACTTTAGCTCCCGACACTTACATCTAATGTAGCATTTCAGTCAAAATGACCTGCCTGGGGATTCCAAGACTGTTGTTCATTACAATCTTCAACTGTGGCTTCATGCCATCCATGCCGTTTATTGTTAACTTGGAAGTATTTTTTTCTGAATAAAAATCTATTGCTGCTGTTACAGCACAAAAAAAAATGGGGCACCAAGGAAAAAGATATGCCTGGGGGGGGGGAGGGTAGCAGAGAGGGCATGCTCGATCTGTGTGGTGGGGTATGAGTGAGGCAGGGAAAAGGTTATTCTGGCTGGGTGAGGGGTGTGAGTGAGGAAGGGAGAAGTGTGTGTGGCCTCAACTTCTACATGGGTCACACCATTTTTGGCCATTTTGTCCCAAAAATGCCCTTGACTTATACTTGAGATCAACTTATAGTCAAGTATATATTTCAGTTATCGGTGAAAGTGAATTAAGGTCTTTTTTTAAAATCCAAAACAAAACCACTTACCTTGTGCTGCAAGTAAGCTGATGCTCCAGCTTGTCAAGCAAATCTTCAAAATGCTAGGCCCTGAGATAGTCCTGACAAGGGCCCTGTTTCACTAGAATGCTGCCTCAGGTGAACTTCAGCCACCTTCACTGCTTAAGCATGGCTTTCAAATTGGCTGTGGGAAATAAATACACTGTGAGTTTAAATGAACCAATCGATGCTCAAACGCACACACATTTCCACCAATTGCATTTTTTCATCAAAATTCATGATCAGTAGCTCACAGAATACTTCTTATCACGTTGGCAATCACTTCTAATTATTTGACTGCAGAAGGGTAGAGAAAGATTTTCAAAAAGAGGGAAACGCATATTTCGCAAACTGCTTTAATTGCCGTTATAATTTAATGTCTGATTTATGAACCTAAGAGTGGATTCAAAAGGCTGTACAGTGACCAATTATAATCTATTTTGGCTTATTAGGGCAACTTGGGTAAAAGTACAGCCAAAGCTCTGAGACCCAAATTCAGTTCCTTAGCCCAGTTTTCTGCTTCCTAAGCCAGGGCTCTCCAAATATGTCCTAGGGACCCATCAGCTGTTCTGTTTCAGGATGTCCACAATGAATATGGATGAAATGGATTTGCATATACTGTAGATATCTTGAACGTTCAACTGTCTCTGAAATCTGTCAGAATTGGGAAACGCTCCCCCATCTCCCTTTGCTAACTTTAGAAGCCAGTTATCTACCCCACTAGCCTCTATTAGCCCTCCCCCACTCACATTAAGTCAATTAAATTTCTTCCCTTGAGCTAGTGACTCCATAGGGCAAAAGCCAGAAAGGATGAAAGAACAATGTCTCATGAAACAAACAATCCAACACAGCAGAGAGGGTAAACACCTTCTTCTTAAGAAGTATCTTGATCTGTACTCTGCTTTGCACCTTAATGTTTAAAGGCAGATTATAAGTCTCCATATAGAACAGAATAACAGCAACAAAAAAAAGATAGAGAACCGAGGAAATAAAAATACAAACTTTTATGCATTTATTTTTGTAATTTGCAGAAGCAGTTTTTCCTTGTCATCAAGCAGATGAAGCCATTACGTATGGGTTGTGTCCATCAACCAGCAGGGGGAGATAGAGAGCACTCAACTTTTCACAGTGCCTCATGGCCAGCCAGCTCCACTGCCTCTTCAGTATTCTCTATCTCCCCAAGCAGGGTGGCTGCAGCTTCTTCGAGCTCCATCAAAAATCTGCCTGGGGGTGGCTCCTGGCTTGCCAGTTGTTAGCCGGAGTGTTAGAGGCTATAGCAGCTTCACTTTGAAGGCACATAGGTTAGCCCTTTCCCTGCCTTACCCATGCCCCCGTGGATATGGACATATTAGCTTGCTTTTCCCTGTCCTTTCCCACTCAATGGATGCAGGCACATTGGTTCGCCTTTCCCTGCCTTTCCCACTCACCTGAGCCTCCGGAGTTCTTATTACCTCTGCTTTCCTCACAGCGTTTAAAAAAAAAAAATGGAACAGAGGTTTTCCTTTTGATTCTTCTATGGGACCGGAGCTGTGATACTCGGTCCGGTGAAGTAAGAGTGTTTTCTAACTCCTCCGGGGTGGGCCCGCGATCGGGGCGTTTTTGGAGCGAAACCACCATTTTGAATTTTCCCGCCGTTTTCGGCGATGGCTGCAGAGAATGTAAAGCGCTGTTCCCGGTGTGGCAAGTGCAAATCAGCAGCGGGGCTCTAAATCGTGCTGTACAGGTGTAAGAGCCGACCCGAGCATGGCGAGCGATGATTCTTCCCGGATGCCATTTTGAATTCTCCGCATGGCGCGGCCTCCGTAGAGACGGAGAGCCCTGGGGGCGGGGGGGGGGGGACCTCGAATTGAGGCTATTCAGGGAGCGGCTAACCCCGGACGGGATCTGGGTGCCCAGGGCGAGTTTTTCTCCCCTGATTGTGTTTTTTTGTTGCATAAAGCATACATGCTGAAAAGAGCTCTCCCTGAAGGGTCGTCTGAGGCCCCTTCTATTGTCCGCCCCCCGGTGGATTCTGGCCTGGGACTGCCCGCTGAGGCTATTTTCCCTGATAATTGGCATAAAGAAAAGCGTAGAAGGGCTAATTCCCCTTCAGATTGTGGTGCACCTTCTTCCCCCCCCGTGGTCGGGCTGTGAGTATTCGGAAAGTTCTGGCAGGCCTTCGTGGTCTGAGGAGCCAGAGTCAGGTGCAGAATTACCACAGGATCTGGATGATCCCTCTGCGGTGAGGATTTTCTACTGTGATGAGCTGCCAGCGCTTATTTCAGATGCCCTACAGGTCCTTTCTATTGAAGAGCCTGACAGTGGCACGGCCTCCTCTGTGAATCCTAGGATGGCTAGTACCAAAAAGCCTGCTCGAGCCTTTCCTTTGCATGACTCCATCCAAGAGCTTATTTCCGCTCAGTGGGCTGACCCCGAGGGACCTTTGAAAGTTTCCAGGGCTTTGGGGCAATTATACCCTCTGCGTGAGGAGCATTTGGCTCGCTTTGCAATGCCTAAAGTAGATGCCCTAGTCACTGCGGTGACAAAGAGAACTACCCTCCCTGTGGAAGGAGGAGTTGCCCTGAAGGATATACAGGACAGTAGGCTGGAAGCAGCACTTAAACGGTCCTTTGAAATTGTAGGTCTTACTGTTCGGGCGTCTGCATGCAGTTGTTATGCTGCTAGAGCCTGCCTGGCGTGGTTGCAACAGGCAGTGGAACAGCCCGGAGATGGAGCGGAGCCCTTCTTGGATGTGGCTTCACGGCTGGAGTCGGCCTTGTCCTTTTTGGCTGATGCCCTTTATGATATTGTCAGAGCTTCGGCTAAACAAATGGCAGTGGCGGCTCACTGTCTTATTTGGCTACGACATTGGGCAGCGGACATGGCCTCTAAGCAAAGGTTGGTGAAGTTGCCCTTTCAAGGCCTTCTCCTATTTGGTGAGGAGTTGGAAAAAAAATTGTTAAAGGCCTGGGAGATCCTAAACCCCAGCGCTTGCCCGAAGATAGGCCGAGGCCTTCCTCCAAGGGCCAGGCGGTCCACTCCTCTTATAGACCTCGCTTCCGTGAACGCCCGGGGCGTTCTGCTGGGTTCACTTCTCGTGCCCGTTTTTCAGCAGAGGAACTCCTTTCGCTCGGACAAGCGTTCCGCAGCCACCGGCTCTAGGCCTGGAGTTCAGGGGTGACCCTCTTAATGACGGTGCGCCGGCCCCCTCCTCGCTTCCTGTCATCGGAGGACGTCTTTCCCTCTTTGCCGAGGAGTGGGCCAATATTTCCTCAGATCAGTGGGTTCTGGACCTGATCAGAGATGGCTACAGAATAGAATTCAACGCCCCAGTAAGAGACGTGTTTGTGGAGTCCCGATGCGGTTCTGCCGCCAAACGGGTGGCGGTAGAGGAGACTTTGCAAGGTCTGATTCAGTTAGGGGCCCTGTCCCCGGTACCTCCCGCCGAACACGGCTACGGCCAATACTCCATCTACTTTTGTGGTGCCGCGAAAAGGTGGGTCTTTTCGCCCTATTCTGGTCTTAAAAGAATTAAACAAGTCCCTGAGAGTGTGGCATTTCCACATGGAAACCCTGCGCTCCGTCATTGCTCCGGTACAGCCAGGAGAGTTTCTCACGTCTCTAGACCTGAAAGAAGCTTACTTGCACATACCAATTTGGCCCCCGCACCAGACGTTTCTGAGGTTTGCGGTGTTGGGAAAACATTTCCAGTTCTGGGCCTTGCCTTTTGGCCTTGCCACAGCTCCCTGAACCTTTTCGAACGGTGGTAGTAGCTGCTTTGCTCAGGCGAGAAGGTATCAGGGTTCACACCCGTACTTTGACGACTGGCTCATCAGAGCAGACTCTGTAACAGAGAGCTATCAAGCTACAGCCAGAGTGGTCTCAGTACTTCAATCTCTAGGCTGGGTCGTCAATATGGCCAAAAGTTACCTGACCCCCTCGCAATCTCTAGAATATTTGGGGGCCAGGTTCGACACAGACTCGGGCTAAGTGTTTCTTCCCAAGCAAAGGCGGTGCAAGCTTCAGAATCAGGTCCATCTGCTCCTGAGGATGCCCCGCCCGCGAGCTTCGGACATTGTCCAGCTGCTGGGATCGATGACAGCCACATTGGAAGTGGTGCCCTGGGCGAGAGCGCACCTGAGACCTCTACAATATTCCCTACTTCAAAGATGGTCTCCAGTTTCTCAGGATTATCAATGCAGACTTTCTTGGGTCCCTGCGGCCCGACTCAGCTTGGAGTGGTGGCTCTCAGACAGCATGCTGCGGCGAGGAATGCCGCTGGCGCTCCCCGATTGGTGTCTAGTGGTGACATGCCAGCCTGAAGGGCTGGGGCGCACGTTGCAAGGGGAAGCATGCCCAGGGACTATGGACACCCGAGGAGTCGGAGTGGTCCATAAACCGCCTGGAGTTGAAAGCGGTGTTTCAGGCGCTTCTGGCCTTTCAACTGACCCTGGAAGGATTGGCTGTCAGAGTGATGTCGGACAACACGACAGCAGTGGCCTACATAAATTGACAAGGCGGCACTTAGTGCAGAGCACTGGCCGCGCAGGCCGAACAGATTTGCCACTGGGCCGAGCTGCATCTTCAGTTTCTGTCGGCAGCTCACATTGCAGGTCAGAGCAACGTGCAAGCCGATTATCTAAGCAGGTATCAGATCGATCCAGCAGAATGGGAACTAGCAGACGAAGTATTCCTTCAGATATGTGCCAAATGGGGCAAGCCCGTGATGGATCTTATGGCGACAAGTTCAAATGCCAAAGTCCTCGCTCGGCAGGGTTGGATGCCTTGACTCAGCCCTGGCCTCCGGGCCTACTATATGTGTTCCCTCCGTGGCCCTTGATAGGGTGCGTGCTCCTGCGGATTCGGCTGCACCCAGGAGAAGTGGTCCTCATCGCCCCGGATTGGCCCAGGAGGCCTTGGTATGCGAACCTCCGAGAGATGCTAGTGGCGGCTCCCCTTCCTTTACCTCTGGTACCGAACCTGTTGTCACAGGGCCCGGTAGCCATGGAGGACGCCTGCCGCTTTGGTCTTATGGCATGGCGATTGAGAGGGCGCAATTGAGGGACAAAGGCTATTCAAACACAGTCATTTCCACTCTCCTTCCGTGGCTTATGCCAGGATTTGGCACCAGTTTGAGTCTTGGTGCGCTTTAAAAGCGATCACAGCCATGCGGGCTCCTGTCTCGCTGATTCTGGACTTTTTGCAGGATGGTGTACAAATAGGCTTGGCCTATAATTCCCTGTAGCTGCAAGTGGCAGTGTTGGCCTCCCTTTGTGGTAAGGTTGAAGGCGTGTCTTTAGCTGCTCATCTAGATGTGGCACGGTTTCTTAGTGGGGTGCTTCGGCTCCGGCCTTCCGTGCGAGCACCCTGTCCAGCTTGGACCCTGGGGCTAGTTTTGAAGGCCCTGCAGGCTTCTCCTTTTGAGCCGCTTCGGTGAGCATCGGAGAAAGATTTGACACTAAAGGTTGTTTTTCTTGTGGCCATTACTTCGGCGAGACGGGTGTCAGAGCTCCAGGCGCTGTCCTGTAGAGACCCATTTCTGCAATTCTCAGAGTCTGGGGTCACGGTTCAGACCGTGCCTTCCTTCATACCTAAGGTGGTTTCAGCGTTTCACCTAAACCAGCCTATTTTCTTGCCCTCCTTTGATAAGGAGGAGTTTCCAGAATCTTTTGGGCAGTTGCACCTATTGGATGTGCGCAGGACTCTGCTGCAGTATCTGCGAGTTACTATCTCTTTCAGGATCTATGATCATCTGTTTGTTTTGCTATCAGGTCCTCGCAGAGGGTCTCCAGCGTCTAAAGCCACTATTGTCCGCTGGCTCAAAGAAACTATCTTTTCAGCTTATCTGCTTGCCGGCCGGTCTCCGCCTGTAGCCTTTAAGGCGCATTCTACCAGAGCGATTTCTTCCTCTTGGGCTGAAACTGGAGCACTCTCTCATCAAGAGATATGCAGTGCAGCAGCATGGGCTTCTAAGCTCTCTTTTGCCCGACATTGCAGGCTGGATGTGGCTGCTAGGAGGGATGCGCGTTTTGGAGCACAAGTGCTAGCGCGTGGTGTGACCTGTTCCCACCCTATATAGGGATTGTTTTGTTACATCCCATACGTAATGGCTTCATCTGCTTGATGACAAGGAAGGGAAAATTAGGTTCTTACCTTGGTAATTTTCTTTCCTTTAGTCATAGCAGATGAAGCCATGAGCCCTCCCTGTATGATTGTCTGTATGCTGTGAATCTGTTTCAGGTTCTGTTCTTGTTTCCTGAAGTTCCTTCCTTGGAAGAAAGTTGGAAAACAGTCTTCAGGATTCATGTTCACTTATAGGAGGATGAGTCCATTCCCTTCAGTTTATGTTTTGGAGGATGTTTATTCCCTCCAGGAGGTTGCGTGTATCCCCTCCAGTTATACAATAAGGAGGACGAGTTTATTCCCTCCAGGAGGATGTGTTCATTTCCTCCTTTTGAGTTCATGCCCTTGTTAAGGGGCCATCGTTCGCTGTGAGGAAAGTTCATGTTATTCCCATTGCGGTTTGCCATACTGCTTTGGAAGCTTCAAATACTGAAGAGGCAGTGGAGCAGGCTGGCCATGAGGCACTGTGAAAAGTTGAGTGCTCTCTATCTCCCCCTGCTGGTTGATGGACACAGCCCATACGTAATGGCTTCATCTGCTATGACTAAAGGGAAGAAAATTACCAAGGTAAGAACCTAATTTTCCCATTTAAAAACAAGCAACAAGGAAGATAATATAGTTGAAACATACCAAAACCTGGATAGCCCAAGAAAAGTGAACAGTGTCAGGCTTCCGTATTTTAACAAGAGGTTTACAGTTGGAAAAGTCCCATCACCCAACCCACCACCCTCCCCCAATTAGCAAATTAAATCAACTCCCCATCCCACCTCCCCTCTTCCCAAATAACAAAACCCAATGGGTAAATACAACCCCCCCTCTCTAATCAGAAGGCAGTCAAAAAAGGAGCCCAAATGACCTCCCACTTAGAAAAGGTCATTTGCTTCAATGCAGTGAAATGCTCCATATCACAGATGTACCACAACCTTGTAATCTATTGTACCAAAGAAGAAACAGTACACTGCTTCCAATGTCTTGCCAAATTAAGTTGAGCCACACAAAGAGTATGACGAATCAACAGAGATTGCAATCAAGTAAGGCCCACAGATTTCTTACCCAATAAAAAGGCAGCTGGATGCCATTGCACCGGACGACCAAGCCACACCTGGAGGCAAGACTGCACCATTCTCCAGTAAGCTAGAGCCTTGGGACAGGACCACCAAATGTGGCCCATAGTTCCCAACACTGCACAACCCCTCCAACAATGGGGAGAAGGACCTGGAAAAATGTGGTGCAGCCTCGCTGGGGTAAGATACCAGCAGTTAAAAAAAAAAAAAACCTTAATTACATTTTCTTTGATGGAAACCACCAAGGAAGATTTCAACAGGGCCTTCTCCAAAACAAGCCAATCGTCATCAGAAATCGTGATGACCAGCTCCTGCTCTCATTTCACCCGATGAAGAGCATACAACTTAATTTGTTTAGCTAAAAAAGCATAAAGATGAGTAATAAGCCCATGAGTGCTCTTAGTCCTCAAACAAGTCCTCCAAATAATCTCCTTTCACAAAATACAAGATCTAATCGACGGAGTATTAAAAAAAAATGTTTCACTTGAACATAAGCATAACTGTCAGAAGGTGAGAGCTGATAATCTGCTTAAAGCGTGTCAAAAGGAACAACTGACCCCAAGTAGCTAACCCCCCCCCCCCCCCCCCACTGAGCCCAATGAGCAAAAGGACTCATTCTTATCCCTGGAGAAAACCAGATGGTAGGCAATTGGAGTATGACGATACAAGGGAGAACGAGAAGCTGTAAATAGAGTCCTAATAATAAAAGGTGGCAGAAATAGAGGGGCACAAACCAACAGATAAACTCCTGTACTTTCCCAGGAGCCAAATAAGATGCTTCAAGAAATGACTGCTCACCATATTCTGTTCAAGATGGATCCACAACTTATGCTCAGAAGCATGAAACCATTCAATCGCAGGACGAGCCTGAGCAGCACAGTAGTACTAAAACAGATTGGGAACACCCAAACCCCCATTCCACTTACATTTATATAAAAAGGCCCGAGGTAAACGATGACTCTTATGATTTCACACAAAGTGAATGAGGCAATCCTCGAGACCTGAAAGGAAAGACCTAGGGAGAAGAAACAGGATAACCTGAAACAAATGCAACAAACAAGGAATAATGTCCATTTTTATAGTTGCAGTGCTCCCAAACCAGGAAAACATGAGTGCCCAGCACTCCAAATCTCAGATCAGCGCCTGCTGCAGGATAATTAGCCCCAAAGAGATTCTGAATATTATGAGTAAGCTGGACCCCCTAGTGGCAGATCTCTTAGAAGCCCATTTAAAAGGGAAAGAAGACTGAAGGTCTCCAACAAATGAGGAGCGAGCCCAACTGCCAAACCCGCAGACTTAATAGCATTCAACCTATACCCAGAGACAGCCGAATAGGCTTCGATCTCTTTCATTAAATTTGGCAGAGAAGTCAAAGGGCATGTAACAGACAAGAGAACGTCATCCGTAAACAATGCCATTATAAATTCTTGATTTCCCTCCTCCCCCCACAAGAACCCCTCCTATATCTGGGTTAGTTCCGATAGCTACAGCAAGGTGCTCCATAACCATTGCAAATAAAATGGGGGAAGGCGGACACCCCTAACGAGTGCTCCATAAAAGGGGAAATAAACTAGAATTCCCACCATTAACGCAAACACAAGCCTTTGGTGAAGCCTGAATCCAAGAGTGATAAAAGGGCCTAACAAATTTAACCAAAACCTTATCAAGAAAGTCCCAATGACCCCAATCAAAGGCACATGAGGATGCCAGAAACCGGAGACACATGAATCAAGTCCACCGTCCTACTCAATTGTCCATAGCTTGTCACTGAGCCACAAATCCCACCCAATCTGGATAAATCAGGGCAGGGAGCAGCCCAGCCAATCAGTTGGCCAATACTTTAGCCAGAATTTTTACTTCCATATTTAAAATAGAGAACTGCCTTATCTTTTTTTTTTTTTTTAATCCTTATCAAGCCAAGTCTCCATGATTGAGGGAAGCAGCGGTTCCCCCTCATGAACTGAATTAATAACTAAGGTCAATAGGGGTGCCAACTCTACTGCAAAGGCCTAAAAAAAACCTCATAAGTGAAATCATCTAAGCCAGGAGATGTACCATTAGGCAACTCTTTGATAACCTTTAAAACTTCCTGCACCATGACCTGCACCTTTGTTTAGGGGACAACAGTGGCAGATCCTGTTCATTCAAATAGCTATCCGTGGCTTTTGACTGGATAGTATCATCAGCCAAGTATAAAGTCTAATAAATATGATGAAAATGCTTCAGAATATGGGATGATATAGTCAAAAACGCCCCCCCCCCCCAAGAATCCCTGACACGTAAAATATGTCTGTCAGCTCTTGTCCGCCATAACTTAGTCACCGAGAAGCGACCTGGCTTATTACTACATTCATAGTGGGTTTGCTTAAAATGAGCAGTAATAAACTGCAACTGGTCATCATAAAGAGCTGCTAATTCCATTTGCTAGCCTGAAGCTTTCAAAGTTCTGACAAAGACCAAAAGTCCTTGTGCTGAGCCTCCAAAAGTCCATGCTGCTCCAAACATTGACAGTGGAGGAGTGGCCTAGTGGTTAGGGTGGTGGACTTTGGTCCTGGGGAACTGAGGAACTGAGTTCGATTCCCGGCACAGGCAGCTCCTTGCGACTCTGGGCAAGTCACTTAACCCTCCATTGCCTGCCGCATTGAGCCTGCCATGAGTGGGAAAAAGTGCGGGGTACAAATGTAACAAAAAAAAAAATTGAGCCAAATGGGCTAGCTGAGCCTTAGAATGCTGACTAGCCTTTTGGAGAAAATAGCCCCGAGAAACAGCCTTAAAGGCATCCCACACAGTAACCAATGAAGGAAAAGAGTCCATATTAAAATCAAAATAATCTCTCAAAATAGTGATAAAATCCTTACAGAGCTCAGCATTTTGTAACACATTATTAAGTTCACCTTCTATCGCTGACCTCCTGACATAAAGATGGTATAGTGGCCCACACCACCAGAGCATAATTAGAAATTAGTAATATGACTTATAGGAAAAGAGCAACCCACATCTGGTAACATTTTATCCAGAAGAATATAGTCTAAACATGAATAAGTAGCATGTGAATGGGAATCAAATATATGGTTACAAAATGTTATTCTACATAAAAATATTTTTATGTTTAAATCATCTTTATTGACATTGAAATAAAGTGGCCTAGTGGTTAGGGTGGTGGACTTTGGTCCTGGGGAACTGAGTTCGATTCCCTGCACAGGCAGCTCCTTGTGACTCTGGGCAAATCACTTAACCCTCCATTGCCCACCGCATTGAGCCTGCTATGAGTGGGAAAGCACGGGGTACAAATGTAACAAAAAAAAATGTTTCCAAGAAGAGTATTGTATCAACATCGAATCTTTTATCTTTATTCCTTAATCTTCCCATCCCTTCTCCTCTACCCCACCCACCCTTGAGCATAAGTTCTTTTTCTGCAGAGTTAACAGTATTATTATTCTTTAACATGCTTTATTTATATAGTCAAGTGTCTTTACCTGCTATGGAACAGGGAGAGCTTTGGCTCTTAGGACTCTCCCCGATCATGCGGTTTTACTGCTAATGTTGTCAATCTTCTCCTCCCCCCCCCCCCCCCCCCCAGCTTTCTTAATCACGTTTCCTTCTCGTTGTTTTGCTTATCAATTCACCTCCCCTTAGTCCTTGTTGTTTTCTTTATTCTTAAATGTTAAAAATATTTTTAAATAATCCAATGCATAAAGGCTAGTAAATATTCCTTTAATCTTTCCAAAGATATAAGGACTAAGGGGCACACAATGAAGCTACTAAGTACTAAATTTTAAAACAAATCAGATAAAATATTTCTTCATTCAACGTGAATAAAATTCTGGAATTCATTGCCAGAGAATGCGGTAAAAGCAGTTAGTTTAGTAGAGTTTAAAAAAGGTTTGGATAATTACCTAAAAAAAGTCCATAAGTCACTATTAAGATGGATTTGGGAAAATCTACTGCTTATTTCTAGGATAAGCAGCATAAAATCTGTTTTACTGTTTTGGGATCTTGCCAGGTACTTGTGACTTGGATTGGCTGCTGTTGGAAACAGGATATCTGTCCCAGCATGGCAACGCTTATGTTCTTATGTTCCTAAGTAAAGAAAGGCAATTGTAGAGATGCTTGCGTCAGGAGTCATATATTTCAGACAAATGACATTTACCTTACAACTTGGCCAACAGGTGGAGCTGGTATTTCCCTGTTGGATTATTAAAAAATAGTTGTATTTTAAGTAACACTTTATTTTTATTTCCTTGGCTCTTTTTGTTATCCTCACTAGTGACTTTACAGCCATTGCCCAGCCAGGCAGCCACCCCTGACCCCATTAGGCCTGCTTTATTTATCCTCCTGTTGTTGCTGCTGCTTCTGCACGGAATTGTTTGGCACCCTGATAGCATGTTATAGGAATTGCCATGCTGGTCTTACAACACTTGAGGCCCTGAGACCAGCATGGATGTTTCCGTTGAGTGACAACTCTTGAGACTACAGCAGCATTTAAAAGTACATATGTATATAGAGCAAGAAAATCCAGGTTTCTTTGAGTAATTTTAGTCACTGTGGTGACTTGATGCCTGGGATTTGTCAAGCCCTGTTTTAAGCCAAACAGTATTACCAAATATCAAAATGTCTGTCTGATACAGAAAGCTGTTTTAATTTCCTTCCTCTGGTGTGGATCAAGTTGTAAGTAACCTTGAGGTTGAGCTTCTTGAAAATTTGAGCTGACTGAAGGTGTTCCACCAGCTTGTTGAGAGGAAGAGGGCATCAGTTATGAAAGCTGCTACATGGAGAGAGCCTGGTAAGCTGTGCTAGATCAGAGGGAGATATTCTTCTTTGGTACAAAGCAAATTGGGGCTCCTGATGGGCAGGTCGAGGGCCTGATAAATCCTTTAAATTCTCTTGCAGGTACTCTTAATGCTTTGAGTTCCAGTTCAGACAGGGAGTAGATTATCATTTTCTCTCTCTCTCAAATGGGGAGGGGAGGGCATAACCTGTCAGCAGCCCTTTTTAAAAAATACTTCCTTGTAGTCAAAAGTTTTTCTTGTATCTCTGCGAAATGGTGCTGGACTCTGGAGTGCTTTTCTCGATCACTTTCCTTTTGACAACACTTAGAAGGGAAAACTGTCTGATGTGTCTTTGTTTGGCCACTTTACAGCTCATGCCATTATAGATGTAATATATCTAAAATAAATGGCCAAATATGGAATGTAGGTAAAAAGAAAAAGTTTACCTTGTGGTGATCATAAACCGTTCAGGCCCTGATGAAAAGGACAAGCCATCAGTATCTTGACAGCTATGCTGGAATGTGATGCTGTTAAGATAGAGTCCGGTGCTTCAGAATGTTTTATGGATCTCACATTTTCCTAACATAAACTGTAGTTTCTTGTGATTCCACAGATGATTACTTGAAGT
This sequence comes from Microcaecilia unicolor, assembly GCF_901765095.1. Taxonomy (NCBI): domain Eukaryota; kingdom Metazoa; phylum Chordata; class Amphibia; order Gymnophiona; family Siphonopidae; genus Microcaecilia; species Microcaecilia unicolor. The sequence goes on along the minus strand of NC_044039.1, from coordinate 44,371,736 downwards.
TATCACATGGGCAGCCTAGAAGGTTTGTGCTTGTTCTGAATATTTCCCTGTGGGGTTGAGAGTATCCATTTCCTACATGAGGGGTGGTCACAATTCTGAAGCCCCTTCAGGCTACTGCTTCACTGGTGCCTTGGAAGACAGCAGTAAAGGTAGAGATCTTCCAGGTGAGGTCTGTCTTTCTCCTCTTCTGGCAGATGAAGACGTATCATGAGACCTTTATGGGCTTGTTTAGAAGTTTCAGTCGGAGGCACCTTTCTGGATCTCGATTCATACATCTGCCCCTCTTACAAGAGGTGTTTTTTTTTTTAAAAGGATACCCGGGATGAGCAATGTCTCTAGATTGGCCAGGAGCTTCAGTCATTCCAGCTTATCTTAAAGGCCCTGTCAAAAATGGGCTCAGGATGCCAACTTGTTCCAGATGAGTTCAGTGTTCTAGTGGGGTTTTCTTGTGGTATAAGCTGTCGCTGTCTGTAACCCCCAGCAGAGACGTGTAATGCTGATAGCTGGACCTAGTTTACTTCCTCAAATGCCTGAGAGAGGGTAATTGAAATAAGAGCTTGCACTGGTATAGAAACCCACACAGTTCTCCTACTCCATCAGATTTCTCTAGGAGTGGCATTTGTGGCATCGGGGGACTTAAAGGCTGGGAATGAGCAGTGTATTGACTTAATTGATGGTAGATGTTTGGAGGGCGTCCATCTTATGCTGGAGAGTATAGAGCTGGGTCTGTATCGCTTGAACTGCATCCATTGGTCTTTCAAGATAGAAGTCTCAGCTGTGTATTTTGTTCTGGCCTGGTGATTCCTGGGCTAGCTCACGCTACTGGGGATAGGCCTGATGAGGTACTTGCACCCCACAGTGGCAGCATAGCCACAGAACTCAGTTTCCAAGACCCATGGGATTGATCCTCATTGACACTGATGGTTTGTCATTGAGCTTTTAAAGAGCATTTGAAAAACACAAGGTCAGTTGATAATGTTACAGCTTGCAATTTGTATCTGCATAAGAAGAGTGGCAGTTTTAGGCCATTGGTGGTAGAATCAGATAATTGCTGTCTTGGTAACGTAACACGAAAGGTAAAAAGTAAGAGAGCTACTACTCAGCCAAATAATTAAGCCTCATGACATGCTGGGCCTTAAATGTTAAGGTTGAAGCTTGATATTTAATATTCTGAAACAGAGGATCCCAGAGGAAACCAGGTCAACATGAAAGAAGTACAAAACACAACCATGTTGGGTTATGTGTTGAATTAGATCAATAAAGTTGTTTGGATTTCTGTTTCATGTTGACCTGGTTTCCTCTGAGATCTTCTGTTTTGGTTTACAACATGATGTGGATTTTCACCTTTTCTTGTTCTTGTATTTAATATTCTGGACAACAAGTAACTTGTGAAAAGCATTTAGAATCTGTGAAATGTTACTTGAATTGTTGTGCCTTCTTCACAAGTAGTTTTAGATGAATCATTTTGAAATAGCTGTAAATATCCTGTACCTTTTCCTGGTAACCCAGTACAAGGCAATACAGTAACTAGTGTCCAAGTGTGCTGCACTGCATTTGTGCAAAGGCTCCTTGAATTTAAAGAATGTCTGAATAACTGACAGTCATAAATAATAAAAACAAGTTTTCATAATGGATGACATTTATGGATACAAGGTTAGAGAAGTCAGTTTAGATGCTCAGATTACATAATTGATCTTGCTTGAACTATGATCCTGTCCCAGCCAGGATGGGCCCAGGGCAGAGAAGTACATGGGCTGTTATATAGGGGGGCCAGAGCCAGCAGAGCATCATGGCGGCACACAGAGTGTTCTGGATTCACGTGACATAAGGGCCTGGCATTGCATGCCAGGCAAGAAAAGGCCCCAGCGAGGCTGTGGTTTCAGGACTGGCCTGCACTGCGCGTTTTCATATTTTAAAAAATTATAGTCAGGCATGCGCCCCCCCCCCCCCCCATCATCAGGCCTGGTTCCAGCTAACATGGGCATGGTGCTACACATTTTTGCTTCATAACCTGTAGAACCTCTGATAAGAGTTTATTTTCAATTTATTCACATCCATCCAGCATTTTATATTCTTCAGACACTGTTCTAATCTCTTACGTGCCCTGTCACGGTTTGTGGCAAAAGTGCAACTGGATATGTTAGCATTTAAAAAACTAATCTGAAGTTTGTCCAAATTTCAAGGAGGGGAATGTTTTTGGGTGGGACTTGGATGTTCCCAAAAGTTAGGTATTTTTCTGTCATAATAGAACAAAACCAAATTGTCCGGGGCAAAAAATGTCAGTTTTGTCTAGACCTGTTTCAAACATGACTGAGTTACAAAAAGATGCTCTAAATAACAAGATGACCACTGGAAAGAAGGAGGCATGACCCCCTCCCAGCCCCCAAAGGTGTGACAGTACATACCAAACTCTGACAGCTTCAGATATGTTGGTCATTCTATTAGAGCAGCAAGCTGGTCACAGGAGTATTCTAGTGGTCAGTACAGTGGACTGTAGAGAAGGGGATCCAGGGCCATTGAAGTACCTGCTGTACCTTCAGGCTTGTCTATTGTGGTGCACAGTGAAGTATAGTTGTTGGAGTTTTTTTGTTTGTTCCTGGAGGGCTCACAATACTATATAAGGGGGTTACGGTGAAAGTTGTACCGGAGACCTTTTATGTGACATTCCTTCAGAGCCCCCAGGCTACCTCACTGCTCTGCTGGCATGTCTGGCCGGTCTACTAAAAACGGTGGCTGCAGACATTCCAGTGGCTTGTTTTTGTGCAAATCTCCCTAGGACATTTTTGTTTTTTAAATGGTATCTAAAGAAAGATGCACTGAGCACAAAAACATCTTGAAAATGGCTATTCTAGAAACAAAAAAAAACAAAAAATCAATATTTTTCTGGTTTGAAAATTGCTGTCATTCAATTTTTGGACACTTTTTCATAAAGTGGCCCAATTAGAGCTTAAATGTCGTATCGAAAATACCCCTCATTGTGATCAGTCAATTGGATTTTCTTGAACTTGGTCTGTGTACTTGGCCGCTGAGTTATCAAGCTTTCTTACTGATCATGTGGAGAACAAAGCAAGTATAAGGGGCTTGTGATCAAAATGAAGGACTTAGAAATAGGATACCATACTACCATATTCATTAGGTACAGTTGGAAGTGTTGAGCCTAAATTGTGTCCATTAGTGTGCGCCATGGTAAAGCTCTGAGTTTTGAAAGCTATCAACTTCTCATATAATCTTGTTTACAGTTTGGATTATAGGTCAGGAATTTGTTGGGCCTCAGTATTTGTCTCATAATTATCTTGAAGAACAAATAACAAAATAAAAGATCTCAAAACATTTTTTTATTTCTAAAACTACATTTTACAAAAATAACTGTTAAAATGATGTCTTAGTCAGCAGTGAACTGACCAGGCTTGGCAGGATTGTTCAAAATGAGGACTGGGGGAGCAGCATTGGTATACAGCATTTATTTGAGTTTTGCAAGAACTCAGCCCTTGAGCAACTAATCCAATTTATGTATATATTTTTCTTTTTTCCATCCATACAGATGAGATCAGAAGAGAGAATTCAGTTTTAAATATGAAGGATACCATGTCTGATATAACCAACAAATAACCTGAATCTGCTCCGTGGCCCTAGAGAAACATCTTAGGAACAGTTCAAATTTTTTCTCATCTGTCCCAACTCTTCAACTGCCATTTCAGTCATGTATGGAAGTGCTCGTTCCGTTGGAAAGGTAGAACCAAGTGGCCAGAGTCCTGGACGCTCACCAAGGTTGCCACGGTCGCCACGCTTGGGCCACCGTCGAACCAACAGCACAGGTGGGAGCTCTGGAAGCAGTACAGGTGCTGGCAGTGGTAAAACACTTTCTATGGAAAATATTCAGTCATTGAATGCTGCATATGCTACTTCTGGTCCAATGTATTTAAGTGACCATGAAAATGTTGGCGCAGACACACCCAAAAGCACGATGACCCTTGGGCGCTCTGGAGGCCGTTTGCCTTATGGGGTTAGGATGACTGCCATGGGGAGCAGCCCCAATATTGCCAGCAGTGGGGTTGCTAGTGACACTATCGCATTTGGAGAGCATCATCTTCCTGCTGTGAGCATGGCATCCACTGTACCACACTCTCTTCGCCAGGCAAGAGATAACACTATAATGGACTTGCAAGCACAGTTGAAGGAAGTGCTTCGAGAGAATGACTTCCTGCGCAAGGATGTAGAGGTGAAAGAAAGTAAACTGAGCTCCTCTATGAATAGCATTAAAACCTTCTGGAGCCCTGAACTGAAAAAAGAGCGAGCCCTGCGGAAAGATGAGGCCTCCAAAATTAGTATTTGGAAGGAACAATATCGAGTTGTTCAAGAGGAGAGCCAGGTAAGCTTTCTATGATCACAGCTTCTAGAACTAAATTGGTGTATTAGGGAAAAATAGAGGGTTTGTTTAAGGGGCTCTAATCATTTTATAATTAGTGCTACGTTGTAGAGTAGTGAGGTTGTAAAATCTTTAAATTTAACTGTTTTCATGAAGAACAGGCAGTTTACTCAGTAATTGTGTTTATCATAGCCTACATGATTATAGGGAATCGTTTTGGCATAATAGGACATTCTTGCATAAAGATAATTTTTTGTATACCTATTCTCCTTGTCTATCTGTAGGAATATTACTGAATGCATATTCCATTTCCAGTGACATTCAATATTTCCACCCTGCCAGTCTTGAAATGGTAAATGCTGTGGTATGATTGGTGCTTTTTTGGTTCCATTTTTGACTTGAAGTTGATTTTTGGCATTGGCTATTTGTGAGTAGTTTGGAGAATTTCCATGAGATTGCCTCACAAAAGCTGGGTGGTTGGTGGGGATTAGGGTTGGGGTTACAGAATCAGAGATTATTCAGGGAAGGATTTATTATCTTGGTAGATATATAAAATAATCATGAAAACTCGTGGAGCTCCATGGACTAGTAGGAGACAGAAGCGATGCTGAAAGTTACTGCAGGTAGATACATGTGCTTACCATGAGGTATATGTGCATGTTACTTTACACACAATGTAGAAAAGCGTTCAACACAGAAGTTACCTTGCATAGTACACACAGGTACACAGTATATTAAAATGAATAGCCATACTGGGTCGGACCAATGATCCATCTAGCTCAGTATCCTTCAAACAGTGGCCAGTCCAGGTTACAAATACCATGCTACCAATCCCGGGACAGGCAGTGGCTTCTCCCATGTTCATCTCAATAACATGAAAAGGAGTAAATGGGGAGATTTTAGCAATGCAACAAATTCATTGTCAGGTCCAAGGTAGTGTAGAAGGGTTAGTTGAGAGAATTTAATGCCAGTTTTTGGGCTTTACTGGTGGTGGGTTTTTTTTTTTTTTTTCTGTGACGATAGCAAGTATCCACATCTTTAAAAGATTGAACAGGAAGATAACAGCTCTGGGCATATGTCCAAGAAAATGATAGTACTAGAGCATGCATATCCATGTTTTGTGCATAAATATTAACCTTACAAAAATGTTATTTTCAAAAATTATTTTGTGAGGCTAGTACTTGGATGTGCAAAATAACATGTGCAGTTTTGTGCTGGCCTTTCCCTTTGAACCTTTGTGTGCATGTGCCTGGCAGGCTTGCCATGATTTAATGTGCAAGTGTTAACCCAGTAAATCTTCCTCGAACATTTGTTTTCCAGTGTTAGAGGGAAAACATATTAATAGGTGACTATCTAGTTTGCTTGAAATTTGAACATTCAAAAGCGGGTCAGTGCAAAATGGTGCATGAGTGTGCTATTTTGCTGACAAACAGGAAATTGGGATTTTCTGTTCCCTTCATCACAGAGGACACCTTTTGTCCCAGCTTAATTCTCTCGGGGCAATTTCTCCAAATGGCGTAGCTTTGTGCATATCCAAGGAAACAGGAAAAGCTTTCACGGAGAAACAAGAAAACCAGCAGAAGTAGAGGCTGACAAATGGACAGACCAACTTGGGAGATAATGTTGAATAGGTTTAATGAACCAACTTGTATAAAAGACCCGACATAGTGGGGAGGGGAGGGGGGGAGAGCAGTCCCAAATCTCGAGTGGTATTACTGGGGAGCCCAAATGAGGATGATTATAGAATGGGAAAGGGGAGTAGAGAAACCGGCGGTGCAGGTGGAACAGTCATATTAGCCACAAAGAAGCTTGAGATCATTGCTGTGGACGACAGAGAGCATAGGGAAAGGGCAACAGGGGGAACATAGCCCATATCTAAGGCATTTATTGGAATTATGGGGGAATATAAGGAAACGTTGGGGATGGAAAGGAGGCGTATCCTCCATGGCTTATATCAGGTGGGAACCCAAATTCGGGGCGGGCAGGGAAAATGCTACTTTTGTAAGTTGGGAGCAGAAGGGAGTGGTGAAATTTCGGGATGTGATGCATGGGAGTGGCATGTGGAGCTTCGAGGAGGTGTGTGCCCGACATGGGATCCCAGAGGGAGAGGGATTTGCGTATATGCAATTAAAACATTTTAAGCCACATTATGCCTGCATTTGTGGGAAAATGTGGGGTAGAAATGAGCCATAAATAAATAAAAGGAAAGTCTAGAGAATCTGTGGATATTATTGGGGAGTTCCAAAACCCATATCGGTAATATACCGCTTCCTCCAAGGGGACGAGGATAAAAAATACCCATTCCAGGAAGCTTGGGAAAGGGATTTACAATGTCAATTTACAGAGCGGGAATGGGAAGTTATATGTGGGGAAGTACCGGTTTGTGTGTTAATACAGGAAAATGCATATAAAGTATTGGCACGATGGTACTACACACCTGAGAGGTTGAAAAAGATGTATACAGGACATCAGATGTATGCTGGAGATGTAAAAAAACAGGCACTTTTCTTCATGTATGGTGGACATGTGTGGGGGTGGTAGTATTCTGGCAGGCTGTGATGAAAGCGCTTGCCAGAACCATGGGGGTTTCACTGGTGTGTGACCCACGGCAGTGACTACTGGGATTGTATAATGAGAGACAGGTCTGGGAAGAGAGTAAATTGATGCGATGGGGATTGGCAGCGGCTAAGTGCCTTATCGCGCGCTGCTGGAAATCAGTGGATTCACCAAGTATAGAGGACTGGAAGGTTAAAGTGAGACTCTTGTGGCAAATGGAGTGCCTAACAGTATATAGAAAGGAGGGGGAGCTTAGGTGTAAAAGGGGATGGATTAGACTCCAACAAATGATTGAGGGCCTTTGAGGGGTAGAGGACACATTCCAGGGAGGGTGGGTAGGCAGAGAGGGGAGGGGGAGGGAATCATTTAGGGATTGAGGGTTGAAGGAGGGGGGGGGCTAGAGGGAGGGGAAGGGAAAAGATAAGGGGCATAGTTGATACCACCACCGGTGTTTAGATAGGCGGAAAGTAAAGCTGGGGATAACATAGAGAGGAACATGGATGGAGGGTATGGTATTTAGAGAACTGAGTGAAATTAATAAGATGTGTTAATGTTGGTATTACAAGTTCGTTGGACAGTCAATATGGTGAGACTATGTAAAGAAATGGAAATATATAGTGGTGTATATGGAATGGCCTGACTGTTACAAATGTTCAAAATATTTCAAAACAATCAAAAATTCAAAGTTGTTAAAATTAAAAAAAAAAAAAAAGACCTGACACGGTCCGTGTTTTGGTGCCAGAAGCGTCTGCCTCAGGGTTCACAGATAAAATTCAAACCACTGATTAGCATGGGGAATTCCTCTATGCTTGTGCGTTATGATAGAAAAAACAAACAAACTTTTCCTCTGACTGTAAATTTAGAGGAGATCAAAGTACAGCGTACCGTTAAGAAAACATCAACTCATGATATTGGGACGCTGTGGGCAGAGGGAGGATCTCTGCTGATTGAGGGCAATTCTTTTAGTTTGATTTGTCCTGTGCCTTCAACTTAGTAGACCATGACATATTGTTGAATGTTCTTTGTACATTTGAAGTAGAAGGTAGTGTACTGGATTAGTTTGGAGGTTTCCTGAGGAATCATTCCTATTGTGTTTGATTATAATAATACTAAGTCCAATTTTTGGAAAGCAAATTGTGGGGTCCCACAAGGGTCCCCATGTTCCCCTTCATTATTTAATGTCCTAATCTGGGACATTATATAAGTCATTCAGGGTTTAAGTCTTTATGCTGATAATACCTCTGTATTGATACCAGCTTTAAAATCAGTAGAGGTATTATCTAAAGAGGTAGCTGATTGTATTGAGATATTGGAGATATGGATAAGATCTCATCGATTTAAAACGGAACAAAGAAAAACTAAATTCTTAATGATAGGACAATCGTCAGAAATTTGGAATGACAACATCTTGAAATTTGTAATCCCGGTAGCAAACCTTCAGGGGGTGGTAGGTTCCCTTCAGCAGTCAAAAAACAAAGTCCTTCCAGACAACACAGCTTTTAGTTCCAAACAGTTTATTTCCCCTCCTCCACAAATCTCAGTTCCAGGGGGTTAAAGTCCCATTCAGTTTCCAAAACAAAGCAACAAGAAAAAAACTTCCCTTTAAATCCAAGTTCTCCCCAGTTCAACAGCCTGGGTTTCAGTTTTAAAAGTCTTTCCGCTTGGGTGGTTGCAGAATGGCAGTACACCGCCCACAACACAGCTAATTGACTCCTGTGACCACCCACCGCCCTCAGTCCCTGCAACTCTGCCCCAAAGTACAATTACAACCCATGTCAACCGGCTCCTCCAAACCTGGTGTGCTGGTCCCTCCAGACTCTCTTTCCTCCAAGCACTCCATTAACTCTGCTTCTCTGCTAGGCTGTTGGTTGGAGACCTCCTTCCCTGCCCAGGTGGAAGGAATCTTGTACTGATTTCTAACCCAAGGGAATTGAGCTTTGTCATCCCTGCTCCCCCTTCTGGCCCTCGTCTGCCGTAGCAGCTGCTCTTCCCAGTCCTTTTCCCCCTCCCTTCCACGTGGGGGCCATACCGGGTTTTGGGACCTACCCCCCCCCCCCGATCCCTTCTCTCAGGGCCTTGTGGGGAATGTAGTCTGGCCCCATACCTCTGCCTGACCTGCTTAGACCCTCCAACCTCCTTACACATTGAATAATGCTAGTTTTAAGTTTGAAACTAGTTTGAAAGTTTGGGCTGTTATGATTCCTAGTTCTTTATCTCCAGAGGTACATTAAAATGCATTGGTAAGGAAAGTCACCTTTTTGATTAAGAAATTGCAGAAAATCAGATATATGTTGACCCCTTGGGCATTCAAATTGGTGGTCTAAAGTTTAATATTAGGGCAACTTGATTATTGTAAGATCATTTAACTGGGTTACCCAAAATTTCTTATTAAAAAATTTCAGACAATACAAAACACAGCTTCCAGATTAATATTCTCCACACGTTACAGAGCGGGCTACTCCTCTGCTGATATGCTTGCACTGGTTACGGCTAGAGGCCCGGGTTCAGTTTAAATTATGTGTAACGATTTATAAAATTCTTCATGGTATTACTCCATTTTACTTGTTAGATTTAATAGGCTTTCCTAATTTTGATAGGTTCAGAATTTCTAGGAATCCTTTAGTACACTATCCAAATTTAAAGAATGTTTGTTTGAAGTCAGTGTTTTCTACCATATTGTCTTTTCTGGCTGCTCGTGTTTGGTATGAGTTGCCTATTCAGCTAAGAATTGTAACCATCTATTAGAAAGCTTTTAAAAACATTTTTGTTTCAGAAATTTCTGTCTTGTTAACTGTTATGTATTATTACTTGTAATTCCTCAGGACTGGTCTGAGTTGCTCTTTTTTTGTAATCCGCATAGAACTTAGGTTCCTTGTCATCAAGCAGATGAATCCATTACGAGTGGGTTGTGTCCATCAACCAGCAGGGGGAGATAGAGAGCACTGAAAAACCATAGTGCCTCATGGCCGGCTAGCTCCATCTGCCTCCCCAGTATTCTCTATCTCCCCAGCAGGGTGGACGCAGCTTATTCAGCTCCTTCAGAAAATCTGCCTGGGGTGGCTCCTGTGCTGTTGCCAGTTGTAGCAGGGGTGTTGTGACTGGTGGTGCCCACTTTAAAGGCACATAGGTATGCCCTTTCCCTGCCTTACCCAGCCCCCGATGTGGATGTAGACACATAGGCTAGCCCTGTCCCTGTCTTTGCCCACGCGGTGGATGCAAGCACATAGGTTTGCCCTTTCACTGCCTTTCCCACGCAACTGATCCTCTGGAGTGGAAAAATTTGCCTCTTGCACTGTTGCCTCTAACTTTCCTCACAGCGTTAAAAAAAAAAAAAAAAAAAGTCGCGTCACCCCAGAAAAGAGGTTTTCTTCTGATTGTGCAGCGGATCGGAGCTCTGTGGACTCGGTCCGGGGAGGTAAGAGCATTTTGTAGCTCCTCCGGGGAGGGCCCGCGTTTGGGATGATTTTGGCGCGAATCTGCCATTTTGAATTTCCCGCCGTTTTTGGCAATGGCTGCGGAGGTTGTTAAGCGCTGTTCCCGTTGTGGCAAGCGCAGATTAGCAGCAGGGCTCTGTAAATCGTGCTCTTCTGATGTCAGAGCCGGCCCAAGCATGGCGAGCGAGGTTTCTTCCCGCTCCGTGGAGCTGGCAGTGGGCGGCATTCTGGAACAGCATGGCGCGACCCCCGCAGAGGCGGAGGGGTTTGAGCCTGGAGGGGAGCCTCGTATGGAGGCTAATATGAGAGCCATTACCTCCGGACTGGAACCGGGAGACCAGGGTGAGCCATTCTCCCCTGAGTTTGTTTTGCTGCTGCATAAAGCATTTATGTTAAAAAGAGCTCTCCCGCAGGGGTCTCAATCAGCCCGGCTGCCTGTGTCCCCTCCAGTGGAGCCCGGCCTTGAATTCCTGTCAGGTGTGTTTTCCCCTGACAGACGGCTGCAGGACAAGCGCAGAAGGGTGGATTCCCCTTCAGAGAGTGGCGCACCCCCTTTTTTCCCTCCCGTGGTCGGGATGTGAGGAGTCTGAGGGGTCTGGCAGGCCTTCGTGGTCTGGAGAGCCAGAGGAAGGTGCAGGATTGCCACTGGATCCAAATGATCCTTCCGCGGTGAGGATTTTCCACCGCGATGAGCTGCCAGCGCTTATTTCTAATGCATTGCAGGCCCTCTCTATTGAAGATCCTGCGAGTGCTGAAGTCTCCTCTGCTAATCCGAGGATGACCAGTACTAAGAAGCCTGCTCGAGCCTTTTCTTTGCATGACTCCATCCAAGAGTTCATTTCGGCTCAATGGGCTGACCCCGAGGGGCCTTTGAAAGTTGCCAGGGCTATGGGGCAATTATACCCGCTAAGTGAGGAGCATTAGGTGTGACTAGCTGTGCCTAAAGTGGATGCCCTAGTCACGGCTGTGACAAAGAGAACTACCCTCCCAGTTGAAGGAGGAGTTGCCCTGAAGGACATAGAGGACCGACGCCTTGAATCAGCTATAAAGCAGTCCTTTGCGATTTCAGGCCTATCCTTACGGGCGTCTGCATGCAGCTGTTACACTGCCCGAGCCTGCCTCGCTTGGTTACAGTAGGCAGTGGAACAGCCCGGAGATGGAGCGGAGCCCCTTGCGGAGGTGGCACCGTGGATGGAGTCGGCCTTTCTTGGCTGACGCCCTTTATGATCTGGTCAGAGCTTCGGCTAAGCAGATGGCTGTGGTGGTGGCGGCTCGCCACCTGTTGTGGCTACGGCATTGGGCGGCTGACATGGCCTCTAAGCAAAGGTTGGTGAAGTTGCCCTTTCAAGGCTTTCTCCTATTTGGTGAGGAGCTGGAGAACATTGTTAAAGGCCTGGGGGATGCCAGACCCCAGCGCTTACCCGAGAATAGGCCGCGGCCTTCCTCCAAGGGTCAGGCGGTTCTCTCCTCTTACAGACTTCGCTTCCGTGAAGCTCGAAGGTACCGCCCGGGGCATTCTGCTGGGTTTTCTCCACATGCCCGTTTTCAGCAGAGGAATTCCTTTCACTCGGACAAACGTTCCGCAGCAGCTGGCTCAAGGCCTGGAGTTCAAGGGCGACCCTCTCAATGATGGTGCTCCGGCCCTCTCCTTGCTCCCTGTTATGGGAGGACGACTTTTCCTCTTTCACGAGGAGTGGGCCAAGATTTCCTCAGATTAATAGGTTTTGGACCTGATCAGAGATGGCTACAGAATAGAATTCAATGCCCCGGTGAGAGACGTGTTTGTGGAGTCCCGATGCAGTGCTGCCGCCAAAAGGGCGGTGGTAGAGGAGACCTTGCAAGGCTTGATTCACATAGGGGCAGTGTCCCCGGTGCCTCCCTCTGAACATGGCTCCAGCCGTTACTCCATTTACTTTGTGGTGCCGCGAAAAGGAGGGTCTTTTCGGCCCATCCTAGACTTAAAAGAAGTCAACATGTCCCTGAGAGTGCGGCATTTTCACATGGAAACCCTGCGCTCCGTCATTGCGGCGGTACAGCCAGGAGAGTTTCTCACGTCTCTGGACCTGAAAGAAGCTTACTTGCACATTTCTATTTGGCCCCCGCACCAGAGGCTGTGGTGGAAGGAGGAGGGAATGCTACTCCCTCTTCAGTCTTCAAGGTATGGGAGGGTTTGGGGGGGGGTGCTAGACCACCAGGAGGAGGGTTGGAGGTCCACTGGACCTGTAGCCCTCTCTGTCTGGGGCAGGGGTTGAGGGGGAGGGACACTAGATCACAGGGGGGGCCTCCTGGAGGCCGCAGTTTTCCAGCAATAGTTTCTGTGACGATAGCAAGTATCCATATTTTTAAAAGATGTGAGTTAAATGAACAATCTCTTCCCCTTCCCATGTTAAACAGCTAATGCAACTTGGTAAGTAGCCCTCTAATTGATTTAAAGAGCTGAAGTGCAGTGATTCCATTTTGCTATTAGAAACTTGAATTGCATTTGTATTTACTACTACTACTACTACTATTTAGCATTTCTATAGTGCTACAAAGCGTACGCAGCGCTGCATAAACATAGAAGAAAGACAGTCCCTGCTCAAAGAGCTTACAATCTAGTAGACAAAAAATAAAGCAAACAAATCAATTAATGTGTAGAGGAAAGAGGAGAGGGTAGGTGGAGGCGAGTGGTTACGAGTCAAAAGCAATGTAAAGAGGTGGGCTTTCAATCTAGATTTAAAGGTGGTTAAGGATGGGGCAAGATGTAGGGGCTCAGGAAGTCTATTCCAGGCATAGGATGCAACAAGACAGAAGGAGCGAAGTCTGGAGTTGGCAGTAGCGGAGAAGGGAACAGATAAGAAGGATTTATCCAGGGAACGGAGTGCACGGGAAGGGGTGTAGGGAAGGACGAGTGTGGAGAGATGCTGGGGAGCAGTAGAGTGAGTACATTTATAGGTTAGTTGAAGAAGTTTGAACAGGATGCAAAAATGGATAGGGAGCCAGTGAAGTGACTTGAGGAAAGGGGTAGTATGAGTAAAGCGACCCTGGCGGAAGACGAGACGGGCAGCAGAGTTTTGAACCGACTGGAGAGGTGAGAGGTGACTAAGTGGGAGGCCAGCAAGAAGCAGATTGCAGTAGTCCAAACGAGAGGTGACAAGGGTGTGGATGAGGGTTTTGGTAGAGTGCTCAGAAAGAAAGGGGCGGATTTTACGGATGTTGTAAAGAAAGAAACGACAGGTCTTGGCGGTCTGCTGGATATGAGCAGAGAAGGAGAGAGAAGAGTCAAAGATAACCCCAAGGTTTTGAGCTGAGGAGACGGAGAATGAGAGAGCCATCAATTGAAATAGAAAATGGGGGGGGAGGGGGGGAGTGGGCAGATGGGTTTGGGGAAGGAAATGAGAAGCTCGGTTTTGGTCATAATTAATTTCAGGTGGCATTGAGACATCCAGACAGCAATGTCAGACAAGCACGCTGAAACTTTGGTTTGGATGCAAGGTGAGATATCAGGGGTAGAAAGGTAGATTTGGGAGTCATCAGCATAGAGATGGTAGGAAAAGCCATGGGATGAGGTTAATGAACCAAGGGAAGAAGTGTAGATAGAAAAGAGGAGGGGATCAAGAACAGAACCCTGAGGTACGCCGACAGACAGAGGGATAGAAGTAGAAGAGGATCCACCAGAGTGAACACTACAGGTGTGGAGGGAGAGGTAGGAAGAGAACCAGGAAAGGACAGAGCCCTGGAATCCAAGTAAGGACAGGGTATCGAGAAGTATGCTGTGATCGACAGTGTCAAAAGCAGCGGAAAGATCAAGAAGAATGAGGATGGAATATTGACCTCTGGATTTAGCCAGTAATATTTCATTGGAGACTTTAGTAAGTGCAGTTTCGGTTGAGTGGAGAGGGCGAAAACCAGATTGTAGTGGGTCAAGAATAGCATGTGAGGAGAGAAAATCAAGGCAGCGGCGGTGAACAGCACGCTCAAGTAATTTGGAGAGAAAAGGAAGGAGGGAGATGGGTCGGTAATTAGAGGGACAAGTAGGGTCGAGTGAAGGCTTCTTAAGGAGAGGTGTGACCACAGCATGTTTAAAGGCAGCAGGGACAGTCGCAGTGGAAAGTGAGAGGTTGAGAATGTGACAGATAAAAGGAATAAGAGCAGGAGAGATGGCATTAAGAAGGTGGGTGGGAATGGAATCAGAGGAACAGGTGGTACATTTTGAGGAAGAAAGGAGAAGTGTAGTTTCCTCAATAGTAACCTCAGGAAAGGAGGAAAGGGAATGAGGGGAAGGAGAGAGAGAGGAACGGACTAGTGGAGGGAGAGGTGGCAAGGTAGAGAATGCAAGGTTTATCTTTTGAACCTTGTCATGAAAGAATTCAGCAAGGGTCTGAGGAGATAATGAAGGGGGAGTTGGGGGAGGGGGCACCTTAAGGAGAGAGTTCAATGTGGTGAAGAGAAGTCGAGGGTTAGAGCCAAGAGAGTTAGTCAGTTGGATATAATAATCCTGTTTGGCGTGTAAAAGAGCAGATTGGAAGGAGGTCAGCATGAACTTAAAGTGTAAGAAATCAGCAAGGGCCCGAGATTTCCGCCAGAGGCGTTCGGCGGAGCGGGTACAGGAACGTAGGTAGCAGATATTAGAAGTCAGCCAAGGTTGGGGTTTTGTACGCCTTATATTTAAAAGCTTTAATAAAATTTTATATATATATATAGCAGTTTAATGTGGAGGAAATGGTGGAAGAACCAGATTGTAAATAAGGAACGAAAGATAACTGTTCATTTTTTTTTCAGCTGAGGCAGTAAAGTGGTATTGAGTTAAAAAAAAAAAAAAAAAAAAAAAAACTTGAATTGCTGCATTTTTAGGCCTGTATCTGTGAGTTCTTGTATCCATGTTGTGTATTTTGATGTCTGTCTGAATATGGAGTTAATCATTTGTGCTATAGGAGATATAATCTAAATAAAGATAAAGCAATAACTGATTTTTCTGTGATGCTGTCAAGTCAGATGTTTTGAAGTCAGTTTCTAATTAGCTATGGATACCAGGCTGTAGCAAATTATAAAGAAACGTCTGTGATAGGATGCACCAGTTTACCTCAACATGAGCTCTTCATTCTGGACCTCACAGTCTTGAGGCAGAGCCTTTCTGTAGGGCCACCTAGAATATGAATTCTGTGAAAACATTGGATTTTTGTTTTTAAGGGAAAGGGCAGAAGCCAGTGCTTGACTGTTGTGCTTGCTTAAATACACTGACTTATGTTTTATTTAGTTTGTTTTTGTGCTGTCTTATTCTCTATTTTGGGAGAGCATGTAGCAGTAGTGCAGTACCCACAACTTTTGAGTCTGGCCTCGTTTTTTGTGGTGCAATAAAAATTTACTTTACAACAAGGCTAACTGAAATGAAGGCAAAACGTTTTTCTTTTTTATTCTGTGGATTATGGGAACTTGAAAGCTTTTTTTTTTTTTTTTTTTCTCCTGCTGCGGAGGTAAAAACTCATCTTTTGTGCTGTGTGGAATAGGAGGGCTCACAATTGGGGAAGCCCATTGCTGCTCCTTTGAACTTGGGCAAGTCACTTAGCCCACCATTGCCTCAGATACAAGCTCAGATTGTAAGCACTCTGGGAGCAGGGAAATACCTAGTATACCTGAAAATAAATTGCCTTGAGCTACTTCTGAAAAAGGTGTGGCCTAATACAAATAAATACTTAAATAAGAATGAATAACTCATAACATCTCTTGAGTCTTTCTACCTTCATAGATTTTTTTTTTTTAATTGAGTGAAAAATTGATCTGCATAGAGGTGGGAGAGTGCTTGAATTTTAAAATCAGAGTATTGAAGGATTAATGGATCTGACCAGTTCAGTAAACACTGTAAAAAGTCTTTCTGGATTTGCAGGTTTTGGGATGGACTTTGAAAGAAGTTGCCGTATTCAACTCATTCTATATTTTCTCTGGGGACTTATTTATTATTTATTTATTTTAAAGATTTATATCATGCTTTAAAATCAAAGCGGGTTATAGTATAAAACATTCACAGTATCAAAAAGTACTCATCAAACACTAACAATTATATAAAACTAGTAAAAAAGGCCTGTTTCTGACAAATGAAACGGGCGCTAGCAAGGTTTTCCTCGGAGTGTGTATGTTTGAGAGAGTGTGTGTGAGATTGACTGAGTGAGAGAGAGGGAATGAGAATCAGAGTGTGTGCCAGGGGCCCATCACTCCCTCCTCCCTGCCAGTTGCAGGATCCCCCTCCCTCCCAGTTCCAGGGCCGTCCCCCCTCCCAGTCCCAGGGTCTGTCCGAGTTTGAGTCCCCACCGTCCCAGTTCCAGGGCCACCTTCCCTCCCAGTTGAAAGAGCTGTAGACTTGTTTCTGATGGAACAACAATTTAAAAACGACAATGTGGAGCAGAAGGTGCTAGGTTTGTTTGGTTTAGAGTGTATGCCAAAGACAGCAGTGTGGGTGAGTAAAGGCAAGCTCCTAAGACTCTGGGAGGAGTTAATTGTTTTAGTTGCAAGGAGCTGTGCACCCCAGCTGACCTTGTTAATCACCCAGGGCAGAGTTCAGGGCAGAGTTAATTGCTTGACTTGCAAGGAGCGCTCTGCTTATTTTACGACTGTCTTTTCCTTTGCGTACTTGCTAAACCGGATATCTATGCCACCTCAAGTTTCCGGCTGGAGGCTTTAATTAAAACGTTGGAGGTGCCTTTTATATATAGAGATCATAATTCCAAATCTTCATTAACATGATATTAATATAATAGGAAAAACTGCCAAAGAAACAGACCCATTTTATCCATCAGTAAATGCTTTTACAAAATAAGTTTTCAACAATTTCTTAAATTGTTGATAATCAGTACAGTCTTTGATAACCTGGAAGATGGTTCCACAAATTTCCCCTAGCTATTGGAAAAGTATGATTCCGTGATTCTTCTAAACGACATACAGACACCTTTTAACTTTTATCGATATAGAACTTGAATTCTGGGGGGTCACGTGATGGTATCGGCCTGAGTGTACACTTGGTGGCTCTGTTCCTCTCCCCTTATCTCTTAAAACCTGCTTAATTGATAGAACTTGCAAAGATAAGTGAACTAAACATTAGATTAGAGCCTTTGGAACAGAAGCACGGGCTTTTGATTTAGCAGCTGAACTTATTTGGGGCTCCTGAGGGATGCCAGTCAAAACACCACGACCTGGGCGAGAGAGAACTAATGCTGCGCCAAAAAAAAAAAATGACGGCGTCGCTGCCTTCATCTCAACCTTTGTCTCATCCTTCGGCTTTGCAAGATGACAATATACAGGTGTCCATGCGGCACCTGTCACAATTATTGGATGATAAACTCACCAAATTGCATGCAGGAATGGACAAAAATAAAGAAAGTATAGCGGGGCATGTGATGCGGATCCAGCAGGCGGAGGAACGCATTTCCGCCCAGGAGGATCTCATGGCTGCGGCAGAGAATCAAATCAGCGAGCTGGAGGCCCAGGTGCGAACTCTCACAGATAAGGTAGAAGATCAAGAAAACCGAGGTCACCGGAACAATCTCTGTATCATTGGCATACCTGAAGCAATCCCTGATACTGTGCTGAAGGAACTAATGGAGCAATGGCTGCCGGGTTCCCTGGGGCTCCCCTTGGAGGTAGGCTCGGTCCACGTGAAACGTACTCATAGAGTTGGAACGCGCAGGGAGGATTTGGGAAAACCACATCCAGTAATTGCTACGTTCTTGAACTATGCAGTTAAGGCAAAGCTGTTGGAATTGTATAAGAAACAATGCATTGCCACTTTTCAAAGATTTCTCGCTTAGAATCACGGACCAGAGAAAACTTCTGGCTCCTTACTGTTCACAACTGTACGCGACATGTATTCGGTTCGCCTTTCAATACCCGGCCAGAGTGAGGATTACGTATGACAACCGCACTATCAGCTTAACCAAAGTGGAGGAACTAAAAGCCTTCTTGGAGAAGATACCCGATGCTTAGAGATATGCTGCTCAAGGGGTGGAAGATTAATATGTGGGGTCGTGACGAATTCTGCATTGTCCTGCAGAGGGTATATTCCTACTCATGACTCAATGATTTGCTTTGCTACATGCGGCTGATGACTTGCTGGCATAAATCGAAGGGGAGCAGTTTCAGTGCCACTACTGCAGGGACCGGAGCTTTAGCTCAGTGTTTTGCTGGACATTGTTGGGGGAACAGCCTCATGACTATTCATACCTGCATTTCCACTTTAGTGTGCACTTCTGACTGCCATGATGGCTGTACTTATGCTCATTAGTGCTGTGAGAGGAATAGTGGAATGGTGCGAACTTTTAGGCATGTGGTCGAATCTGCCTCTGGGTGTTTCTGGAGTGATTTGCCCCCCCCTTCTTATTAGGTTGCTTGTTTTTCAATGATGTTTTATGCCTATCTCTGTTGTGCAAGTTCTGATAGATATGGTCGTTTAGGCCACCGGATGTTTTCTCTTTAATGTGGGTTGGGGGGAGGGGGCGGGTGTCTTTGGGTTTATTTCAGGGGGGGTCAGGGGTTAAACAGAAAGGTGCTTGCTGAGCAGGGAGGTATGATTGGAGGCTATGGGTGGTGCAGAGTACGGATGAAGGAGTGTGTGAGGATGATTTGGGTGGTGGGGAGAGTGTGGGTGGTGAGGGCAGTTGGAGGTGAAAGGGTGAGGGTAGGGAGTCCAACTTTGCAAGGAGATTGGGGGTTATTTTGTGGAGGGGTGAAGAGGCTTGGATATCTAGTGACTGTATTCATTCAGCCGAATATTATTATGCAGCAACGATTCAGTTCTCATGTTGCTGCGGACGGATCAGCTGGGACGCCATTCCTGGGAGTCCTGTAATCTTTTGGATACTGTTGAGCAAGCGTTAATTGGGCATGGGATGGGTAGTTTACGAATAGCCACTCTGAACGTGGATGGCATCCACTTTCCGATCAAACGTAAAAAGATTCTTTCTTACAGTAGGCACTTGCATGTAGACATCCTTATGGTGCAAGAAACACATCTCACTTCTGCAGAGCATATCAAGTTAAAGCAGGGCTGGGTGGGGGAGGTTGTATTTGCCTCCTTCAATAACAGACAAAGAGGGGTGGCCATTCTCATTAATAAATTGCTAGATAGCACTAGGCATAAGATTGTTCAAGACCCGGAGGGTAGATTTATAATTTGGGTGGGAGTGATACAGGGTCAGAGGGTGGCATTACGCTCTGTGTGTGCCCCGAATCTCAGAGATTTTTCTCTTTGTTGTTGGCTGCACTGGTACCACTTAGAGACTACCAGCTAGTGGTGGGAGGAGACTTTAACATTACGGCAGATCCACTTGTGGATTGTAATCCCTCTAAACAACGACCCAAGGTAATGGAGGCTAAGGGGATAAGCTTTCTGCAGAAAGAACTAGGGCTGGTGGACACATGGTGGGTGCTCCACCCAGACAGTCGAGAATACACTTTCTATTCTCATGTTCATAAAGTCCAGGCTAGGTTGGACAATCTATTGCTGACCTCATCGCTCTTCTCGGTAGTTTCTTCTGCTGAAATTGAAGTGGGGGCCATATCGGATCATAGCATGGAGTGGGTAGATGTGAAACTCTTGAAAGGCAGGAGTGTCACAGGGTGACTTATAAACCCTACATTGTATTTAGACCCTGAGTTTCGGGATTATCTAGTGGAAGAATTGGGAAACTACTTAAGTGACAATGATCCAAGTGACAGAAACTCGGTGACCTATTAGGAGACGGGGGAGGCGTTGATGAGAGGAAAGATCATAGAATACACGGCTCGCATACAAAAACAGAGAGATGGGGAACTTTTCGCCCAACTCGGTCATCTCCAATGTGCTAGGGGGTGAGGTAGGTGTGCCAGAACTCTTTATGGAAATCAAAGGCCGGATTAACAATATTCTGAGGCAGCGGACCCTGAGAGACATACAATTATATAAGCACAAACTTCATAGATGGGGAAATAAAGTGGGTAGACTTTTAGCCACTTTGGTCCACAATAGGCCCGCGAGACAAGTGATTACGCGTATTAGAGCCTCGTCAGGGCAGTTGTTATTAAGGGAAGATGAGAGCCAGGCAGCATTTGTGGAATTCTATAAGTCTCTGTACGATGTTGGATCATGTGATCAGCAACAGTGGGAAGCGTTCTTTCAGGGGCTGCAGATCCCTTCACTGTCGCAAGCGCAATTAGAAAGTTTGAACGCATCATAACGGGCAAGGAAATTCAAGATACCATTAAAAAAACTGAAATTGGCAAAAGCTCAAGGACCAGACAGGCTGCGGCCTGAGTATTATAAGCTCTTAGGGGTGAACCTTGTGGGGCTCTTCTGGGAACTGTGCCAAGCGTTGTGTACTCCTGGTCAGGAGGTGGGAAGGATGAAGCCTCCATAATAGTTCTACCTGAACCTGGCCGGGACCGGGAGAAATTGGGATCTTACCGCCCAATCTCATTACTGAACCAAGACATTAAGTTATTCACTAGTATCACAGCCTCTAGACTGGGACAGGTGCTCCCTTTACTGGTTCACACAGATCAACCGGGCTTTGTGCCGGGCAAATATACCTCTACAAACATCTTGTGCGCTCTCAGCGCCATATGTGCTAAGGGGGGGGGGACTCCTGGGGAATGCCATCCTGGCCAGCTTGGATGTGGAAAAAGCGTTTGATAAAATATTGCGGGACCATCTTTTCTGGGTGTTGCCGCAATTTGGTATATTTGGGGAGTTCTTAAATGGCATTCGGGCCCTATATAGTAAGCCAACAGTACAAATTTTGATAAATGGCAATTTGACCCAAACATTTGCATTGGAGAGGGGTATGAGACAGGGTTGCCCCCTATCCCCTATGCTGTTCGTGTTATCCATTGAGCCCCTGGCTAGCAAGGTTAGACAGTCTGCAGAGGTACAAGGTATTAAGGTTGGTAAAGCTGAGTATAAAATCAACCTCTTTGCTGATGATATGTTAATTTTCTTGGAGCAAGCATCAATGAGAATTCCTGTCTTGATTGATCTCATCCAGAAATTTGGGACTTTTTCAGGTCTCAAAATTAACTTTGAAAAGTCTGAAGCCATGGCGCTATTGTCCCCACTGCACATGCACACATTGGCCTGATTTTCCTTTGGCATGGACGCCAGGTTCCCTGAAGTATTTGGGGGTGTATCTTCACTTACATTTTACTACCATTTATAGGAAAAATATTAGTACGAATTTGGAAGCGATCCGGGCTCTTTGTCACTGCTGGAAGGATTATCCCATTTCATTTTTGGGTCGAGTGGCCTTAATCAAAATGGTCGTTCTGCCTTTGAGTGGAGGAGTGGCCTAGTGGTTAGAGTGGTGGACTTTGGTCCTGGGGAACTGGGTTCGATTCCCACTGCAGGCACAGGCAGCTCCTTGTGACTCTGGGCAAGTCACTTAACCCTCCATTGCCCCAGGTACAAATAAGTACCTGTATATAATATATAAGCCGCATTGAACCTGCTATGAGTGGGAAAGCGCGGGGTACAAATGTAAGAAAAAAAAAGATTCTATACCCTCTGCAAATGATGCCCATATGGATATCTAGTAGAGATGAGGGAAGGTATAAGGGGACGATCTCTTCATTTATCTGGGGTGTGCGTAGAGCACGGATTGGGTATAATAAGCTTATTCGCGAGGTGGTGGCTTCCAGACCTTAGACTTTATAATGTGGCAGCACTTCTTCACTGGCTCCATGAGATACATACGGGGGTCTTTTCTTTTGCCCCCCCCCCCCCCAGATGTCTGAGAGAATGCCGCTTCCCCCTTGTGTTTATGCAGATGCCTGCTGGGCAGAACAGGCTCTCTCAGTGGTACCAAGTGGGAGGGTCTTGGAGACCCTCACCCTTTTTCATTAAGCTGGCAGACCAATGGAGTTGCATACCTAAGCAGATGTAGGGGCAAGGTAATGGTTTTATGGGATTCTGAGGAGTGCAGCAAGTGGTTGCAGGGCAGAGGAACCATAGTGCATCATTTTCTCGAGTGTCCTACATTGCAGGTTTTTTGGAGGGGAGTGCTGGTGTTGTTCGAAGCGGTTCTGGGTACTTCAGTGGAGTGGTCCTATGGACGTTTGCTTCTGGGGTCAGACTGAGAGCTCATAGCACAAGGGATGTCTACCTATCAGTGCTAGTTTACTCTTCTGGCTTTAGTTATACTGCAGCACTGGGTGGACAAGTTCCCCCCTCCCCTGGTTAAATGGTATGCTAGCCTGACGCAAATGGCAGAGTGGGAAGGGGGAGGAACTTTCACTCCCAACAGAGGGCTCACCCATCCATGTAGCAAATTGTGGCAGAGGTGCCAAGAGCAGGTGGCGCAGATTTATAACAAGCGCTGCTAGATGAGAATGTTGACCTAGAATGTAATCTAGCCTTAGGGGGGAGGGCTGGGGAAGGTTTCTTTTTTTTTTTTCTATTTTTCTTTTTCTTTTTAAGTTCTTACTAATGAAAAAGAGCAAGAGAAAGTATTGGGCATGAGTGCACCTATTTGATTTATTCCATGCAAAGCTATCTGTGCTAGCCCTTATTCTCATGTGCTGTACATGCTTTGTGGTAGAACTCTATGTTGGCTCTTATGGTATTGTATCACGTTGGCAATTATTTATGCTTGTGATGTATGTATTCTATTCTGGTTGTATCTTTCTCTTGTTAATAAAAATAATAATAAACAAAAGAGTGTAAATCCTGTTGTGGTTTACACATATTCATAGAATCCATGAAATACTGAGGAATTTTAACATATATATGTTGATGGATCAAAGTCAAAACTTTATACTGTATACAAAATTTTACAGGCAACCAATTTAAACATTTCAACATGGGAGAAACGTGCTCAAATCTCTTCATATCCATGAGCAAACGCTGCCGCATTCTGAACAATCTGCAGAGCCTTGAATTTACCAAGAGTTCTGCTGGGGGTCATTTGCCACCATTTTGGATCCTGGTGTAGTCCAGGTGGGAGTGGATGGGGGATCACTGGATCACCATGGAGACCCCTGGGTATATTTGGGAGGGGGAGGGACTGGGATTTTGAGAGGTGGGGCTCAGACTGGGGGAGGTTTCGGTGAGGGGAATCAGAGATGCAGATGTATGTTTAGGGGTAGGATTACCATATGGCTCTAGAAAAAGGAGGACGGATTGAGCCAGCCGGGTTTTACTTCCATTGCTTTCAATGGAAGTAATTGACCCAGCCGGGTTTTACTTCCATTGCTTTCAATGGAAAGCAATGGAAGTAAAACCCGGCTGGCTCAATCCGTCCTCCTTTTTCTGGAGCCATATGGTAACCCTAGTTAGGGGGGAATTGGAGGTGCAGGGGATGTGCACCACCACAGTACTACCAGGCTGCTGATAATGCAGATGCATCTAGCACTGCCTCTTGATGTGGCAGTAGGTGCCATCACCATTGGCAATTGTCATCTAGTGTGCAGGTCTGATCCGTGCGTTAACATTTACAGACAGCCACTCTACTTTGCTCCTGTCATGTCTGTTCTCTGCCCCTACCCATGTTAAGCATCTAGCACAGGATTTTTACCATGCTGGCTACACTAATGTGTATTAGACATCAGCACAAGTCTGTGTTAAGCACTATTTTTATGTTAGATGTTATCTGCTTAACACAGCTTAGTAAAAGGGCCCCTATAAGTGATTTAATCATAGAAAGTCATGCTCTCAGTCTGGATGTGCACAATGAATGAACAGTAGCAAATCTCCTGGATCAGATGGTATTCATCCCAGAGTACTGATAGAACTGAAAAATGAGCTTTGCGGAGCTATTGTTAGAAATATGTAATTTATCCTTAAAATCGAGCTTGGTACCGGAAGATTGGAGGGTGGCCAATGTAACGCCGATTTTTAAAAAAGGGTCCAGAGGAGATCTGAGAAATTATAGACCTGCAAGTCTGATGTTGGTGCCGGGCAAAATGGTAGAGACTATTATTAAGAACAAAATTACAGAGCATATTCAAAGCATAGATTAATGAGACAAAGTCAACATGGATTTACTGAAGTGAAATCTTGCCTCACCAATCTACTACATTTCTTTGAAGGGGTGAACAAACATGTTGATATTGTGTATCTGGATTTTCAGAAGGCGTTTGACAAAGTACCTCATGAAAGACTCCAGAGGAAATTGGAGAGTCATGGGATAGGAGGTAGTGTTCTATTGTGGATTAAAAACTGGTTAAAAGATAGAACACAGAGAGTAGGGTTAAATGGTCAGTATTCTCAATGGAGACGGGTAATTAGTGGGGTTCCCCAGGGGTCTGTGCTGGGACCGCTGCTTTTTAACATATTTATAAATGACCTAGAGATGGGAGTAACCAGTGAGGCAATTAAATTTGCTGATGACACAAAGTTATTCAAATCCATTAAATCGCGGGAGGATTGTGAAAAATTACAAGAGGACCTTACGAGACTGGGCGTCTAAATGGCAGATGACGCTTAGTGTCAGCAAGTGCAAAGTGATGCATGTGGGAAAGAGGAACCCGAATTATAGCTACGTCAAGCAAGATTTCATGTTAGGAGTCACGGACCAAGAAAGGGATCTAGGTGTCGTCGTCGTCGATGATACGTTGAAACCTTCTGCTCAGTGTGCTGCTGTGGCTAAGAAAGCAAATAGAATGTTAGGTATTATTAGGAAAGGAATGGAAAACAAAAATGAGGATGTTATAATGCCTTTGTATTGCTCCATTGTGCGACTGCACCTCGAATATTGTGTTCAATTCTGGTCGCCGCATCTGAAAAAAGATATGGTGGAATTAGAAAAGGTGCAGAGAAGGGCGACGAAAATGATAAAGGGGATGGGACGACTTCCCTATGAGGAAAGGCTAAAGCGGCTAGGGCTCTTCAGCTTGGAGAAAAGGCGGCTAAGGGGAGGTATGATAGAGGTCTATAATATAATGAGTGGAGTGGAACAGGTAGATGTGAAGCGTCTGTTCATGCTTTCCAAAAATACTAGGACTAGGGGACATGCGATGAAGCTACAATGTAGTAAATTTAAAACTAATCAGAGAAAATGTTTCTTCACTCAACGTGTAATTAAACTCTGGAATTCGTTGCCAGAGAATGTGGTAAAGGCGGTTAACTTAGCGGAGTTTAAAAAACGTTTGGACGGCTTCCTAAAGGTAAAGTCCATAGACCGTTATTAAATGGGGAAAATCCAAGCAGTATAAAATGTTTTGTACATTTTTTTTTTTGTTACATTTGTACCCCGCGCTTTCCCACTCATGGCAGGCTCAATGCGTCTTACATAGGGCAATGGAGGGTTGAGTGACTTGCCCAGAGTCACAACATCTTGCCAGGTATTTGTGACCTGGATTGGCCACTGTTGGAAACAGGATGCTGGGATTGATGGACTTTTGGTCTTTCCCAGTATGGCAATACTTATGTACTTATAAGAACAAGGTTTTATATATATTTCTCATGCGTTCCTCGTTATTTTCCATTTAGCACTTTAGCCTACCTTTTAATCAATTTTTATCTTTCAACTTCTCCTAGAGAGCACATGCTCCCCAGTGTCTCCCTTATTGTGTCAGCACTGTTTGCTGTTATGAGCACGTGTTTCTTTTTTCGCGCCCTTTTCATCCTTTAAAGGCATTTTATCTGTCTCTTGCTTTTCCTGTGCTGTAGCAGCAACACTCGTACACTACCGGTAAGTGCACATTTGTTTCAAGTGACCTAACCACTATATAACGACGTTCACATCTTTTAGATTTCTCTTACCTTTTTAAAGTTAATATTCTTTTGTTTCTTTTCACCCAGTAGATTTTTGTACACATGCCAAAGTACAACTTCATGCATTTGTTATGCGGGGATTTTTCGGCACCAAGATACCTTATTTCCTATATTCTTTTTCTTTGTCTCACAAGTTCCTTTTTTTCAGACAGGATTTTTTTTTTATATAGAATGCCTTTAGTCTTCAATAATTACAGTGCAAACCATGTAAAAGGTGTTCCTTCATTCACCGCTTTAGGTTCCCCGTAGATATTTTGGTTGCACAGCATTTGCTCATCATTTTCTCTTAAGCGTTTTTTAATGCACGTTAATTCACACTGTTCACATTTTCATTCTTTTCAATACAGCACTTTTGCCACCAGCCGTTTCACTTCCTTATCTGAACACATTTTATTTTCCCCAGGCTTCACTTCCCGAATACTCATATCTCCTGTCACACGGTGGGTCCATAGCTGGGAGAGATTCAGACAGTATATCCAACATTTCAACCATATATTATTCCACCAACGCACGCAAATTCAAGGAATGCCTTCATTTATGGGACCTTAAATGGCCAGACACTCAAGCAACCCATACCAAGAGGCACACACTCAACCTCATCTCACACAAACTGTCCACAGACCAGAACCTAATAATATCAGACATCAAATGGACAAACATACCATGGTCAGACCACTACAAACTAAACCTATCCCTACTCTGGCGGAAAAAGGGTTCATTTCCTTGTCATCAAGCAGATGAAGCCATTACGTGTGGGTTGTGTCCATCAACCAGCAGGGGAAGATAGAGAGCATTCAACTTTTCACAGTGCCTCATGGCCAGCCAGCTCCACTGCCTCTTCAGTATTCTCTATCTCTCCAAGCAGGGTGGCTGCAGCTTCTTCGAGATCCATCAAAAATCTGCCTGGGGTGGCTCCTGGCTTGCCAGTTGTTAGCCGGGGTGTTAAACGCTTTAGCAGCTTCACTTTGAAGGCACATAGGTTAGCCCTTTCCCAGCCTTACCCATGCCCCCGTGGATGGGGACATATTAGCTTGCTTTTCCCTGTCCTTTCCCACTCAGTGGAAGCAGGCACATTGGTTCGCCTTTCCCTGCCTTTCCCACTCATCTGAGCCTCCGGAGTTCTTATTACCTCTGCTTTCCTCACAGCGTTAAAAAAAAAAAAATGGAACAGAGGTTTTCCTTTGATTCTTCTATGGGACCGGAGCTGTGATACTCGGTCCGGTGAGGTAAGAGTGTTTTCTAACTCCTCCGGGGTGGGCCCGCAATCGGGGCATTTTTGGTGCGAAACCGCCATTTTGAATTTTCCCGCCGTTTTCGGCGATGGCTGCAGAGAATGTAAAGCGCTGTTCCGGTGTGGCAAGCGCAAATCAGCAGCGGGGCTCTGTAAATCGTGCTGTACAGGTGTAAGAGCTGGCCCGAGCATGGCGAGCGATGATTCTTCCCGCTCAGAGCTGGCAGCGGACGCCATTTTGAATTCTCCGCATGGCGTGGCCTCCGTAGAGACGGAGAGCCCTGAGCCCAGGAGGGACCTCGAATTGAGGCTATTCAGGGAGCGGCTAGCCCCGGACGGGAACTGGGTGCCCAGGGCAAGTTTTTCTCCCCTGATTTTGTGTTATTTTTGCATAAAGCATACATGCTGAAAAGAGCTCTCCCTCAAGGGTCGTCTGAGGCCCCTTCTGTTGTCCCCCCTGGTGGATTCTGGCCTGGGACTGCCCGCTGATAATTGGCATAAAGAAAAGCGTAGAAGGGCTAATTCCCCTTCAGATTGTGGTGCACCTCCTTTCTCCCCCCCCCCCCCCCCCCCCCCCCCCGTGGTCGGGCTGTAAGGATTCGAAGAGTTCTGGCAGGCCTTCGTGGTCTGAGGAGCCAGAGTCAGGTGCAGAATTACCACAGGATCTGGATTATTCCTCCGCGGTGAGGATTTTCCATCGTGATGAGCTGCCAGCGCTTATTTCAGATGCCCTACAGGTCCTTTCTATTGAAGAGCCTGACAGTGGCACGGCCTCCTCTGTGAATCCTAGGATGGCTAGTACCAAAAAGCCTGCTCAATACTTTCCTTTGCATGACTCCATCCAAGAGCTTATTTCCACTCAGTGGGCTGACCCTAAGGGACCTTTGAAAGTTTCCAGGGCTATGGGGCAATTATACCCTCTGTGTGAGGAGCATTTGGCTCGCTTTGCAATGCCTAAAGTAGATGCCCTAGTCGCTGCGGTGACAAAGAGAACTACCCTCCCTGTGGAAGGAGGAGTTGCCCTGAAGGATATACAAGACCGTAGGCTGGAAGCAGCACTTAAACGGTCCTTTGAAATTGCAGGTCTTACTGTTCAGGCGTCTGCATGCAGTTGTTATGCTGCTAGAGCCTGCCTGGCGTGGTTGCAACAGGCAGTGGAACAGCCCGGAGATGGAGCGGAGCCCTTCTCGGATGTGGCTCCGCGGCTGGAGTCGGCCTTGTCCTTTTTGGCTGATGCCCTTTATGATATTGTCAGAGCTTCGGCTAAACAAATGGCAGTAGCAGTGGCGGCTCGCCGTCTTATTTGGCTACAACATTGGGAAGCGGACATGGCCTCTAAGCAAAGGTTGGTGAAGTTGCCCTTTCAAGGCCTTCTCCTATTTGGTGAGGAGTTGGAAAAAAAATTGTTAAAGGCTTGGGCGATCCTAAACCCCAGCGCTTGCCCGAAGATAGGCCGAGGCCTTCCTCCAAGGGCCAGGCGGTCCACTCCTCTTATAGACCTCGCTTCCGTGAAGCTAGAAGGTACCGCCCGGGGCGTTCTGCTGGGTTCACTTCTCGTGCCCGTTTTTCAGCAGAGGAACTCCTTTCGCTCGGACAAGCGTTCCGCAGCCACCGGCTCTAGGCCTGGAGTTCAGGGGCGACCCTCTCAATGATGGTGTGCCGGCCCCCTCTTCGCTTCCTGTCATCGGAGGACGCCTTTCCCTCTTTGCCGAGGAGTGGGCCAATATTTCCTCAGATCAGTGGGTTCTGGACCTGATCAGAGATGGCTACAGAATAGAATTCAACGCCCCAGTAAGAGACGTGTTTGTGGAGTCCCGATGTGGTTCTGCCGCCAAACGGGTGGCGGTAGAGGAGACTTTGCAAGGTCTGATTCAGTTAGGGGCCGTGTCCCCTGTACCTCCCGCCGAACACGGCTACGGCCGATACTCCATCTACTTTGTGGTGACGCGAAAAGGTGTGTCTTTTCGCCCTATTCTGGACTTAAAAGAATTAAACAAGTCCCTGAGAGTGCGGCATTTCCACATGGAAACCCAGCGCTCTGTCATTGCTCCGGTACAGCCAGGAGAGTTTCTCACGTCTCTAGACCTGAAAGAAGCTTACTTGCACATACCAATTTGGCCCCCGCACCAGAAGTTTCTGAGGTTGCGGTGTTGGGAAAACATTTCCAGTTCCGGGCCTTGCCTTTTGGCCTCGCCACAGCTCCCCAAACCTTTTCGAAGGTAATGGTGGTAGTAGCTGCTTTGCTCAGGCGAGAAGGTATCAGGGTTCACACCCGTACCTAGACGACTGGCTCATCAGAGCAGACTCTGTAACAGAGAACTATCAAGCTACAGCCAGAGTGGTCTCAGTACTTCAATCTCTAGGCTGGGTCGTCAATATGGCCAAAAGTCACCTGACCCCCTCGCAATCTCTAGAATATTTGGGGGCCAGGTTCGACACAGACTCGGGCTATGTGTTTCTTCCTGAGCAAAGGCGGTGCAAGCTTCAGAATCAGGTCCGTCTGCTCCTGAGGATGCCCCGCCCGCGAGCTTGGGACATTGTCCAGCTGCTGGGATCGATGACAGCCACATTGGAAGTGGTGCCCTGGGCGAGAGCGCACCTGAGACCTCTACAGTATTCCCTACTTCAAAGATGGTCTCCAGTTTCTCAGGATTATCAATGCAGACTTTCTTGGCTCCTTGCGGCCCGACTCAGCATGGAGTGGTGGCTCTCAGACAGCATGCTGCGGTGAGGAATGCCGCTGGAGCTCCCCGATTGGTGTCTAGTGGTGACAGATGCCAGCCTGAAGGGCTGGGGCACACATTGCAAGGGGAAGCATGCCCAGGGTCTATGGACACCCGAGGAGTCGGAGTGGTCCATCAACCTCCTGGAGTTGAAAGCGGTGTTTCAGGTGCTTCTGGCCTTTCAAGTGACCCTGGAAGGATTGGCTGTCCAAGTGATGTCGGACAACATGACAGCAGTGGCCTACATAAATCGACAAGGCGGCACTCAGTGCAGAGCACTAGCCGCGCAGGCCGAACAGATTTGCCACTGGGCCGAGCTGCATCTTCAGTTTCTGTCGGCAGCTCACATTGCAGGTCAGAGCAACGTGCAAGCCGATTATCTAAGCAGGCATCAGATCGATCCAGCAGAATGGGAACTAGCAGACGAAGTATTCCTGCAGATATGTGGCAAATGGGGCAAGCCCGTGATGGATCTTATGGCGACAAGTTCAAATGCCAAAGTCCCGTGCTTCTTCAGCAGACGGAGAGATCCTCACTCGGCAGGGTTGGATGCCTTGACTCAGACCTGGCCTCCGGGCCTACTGTATGTGTTCCCTCCGTGGCCCTTGATAGGGCGCGTGCTCCTGCGGATTCGGCTGCACCCAGGAGAAGTGGTCCTCATAGCCCCGGATTGGCCCAGGAGGCCTTGGTATGCGGACCTCCGACAGATGCTAGTGGAGGCTCCCCTTCCTTTACCTCTGGTGCCGAACCTTTTGTCACAGGGCCTGGTAGCCATGGAGGACGCCTGCCGCTTTGGTCTTATGGCCTGGCGATTGAGAGGGCGCAATTGAGGGACAAAGGCTATTCAAACACAGTCATTTCCACTCTCCTGCAGGCCCGCAAGCGTTCCACTTCCGTGGCTTATGCCAGGATTTGGCGCCAATTTGAGTCTTGGTGTGCTTCAAAAGCGATCACACCCATGCGGGCTCATGTGTCGCTGATTCTGGACTTTTTGCAGGATGGTGTACAAAAAGGCTTGGCCTATAATTCCCTGCGGGTGCAAGTGGCAGCGTTGGCCTCCCTTCGTGGTAAGGTTGAAGGCGTGTCTTTAGCTGCTCATCCAGATGTGGCACGGTTTCTTAGTGGTGTGCTCCGGCCTTCCGTGCGAGCACCCTGTCCAGCTTGGAACCTGGGGCTAGTTTTGAAGGCCCTGCAGGCTTCTCCTTTTGAGCCGCTTCGGCGAGCATCGGAGAAAGATTTGACACTAAAGGCCGTTTTTCTTGTGGCCATTACTTCGGCGAGATGGGTGTCAGAGCTCCAGGCGCTGTCCTGTAGAGACCCATTTCTGCAATTCTCAGAGTCTGGGGTCACAGTTCGGACCGTGCCTTCCTTCATGCCTAAGGTGGTTTCAGCATTTCACCTAAACCAGCCTATTTTCTTGCCCTCCTTTGATAAGGAGGAGTTTCCAGAATCTTTTGGGCAGTTGCACCTGTTGGATGTGCGCAGGACTCTGCTGCAGTATCTGCGAGTTACTATCTCTTTCAGGATCTATGATCATCTGTTTGTTTTGCTATCAGGTCCCCGCAGAGGGTCTCCAGCGTCTAAAGCCACTATTGTCCGCTGGCTCAAAGAAACTATCTTTTCAGCTTAACTGCTTGCCGGCCGGTCTCCACCTGTAGCCTTTAAGGCGCATTCTACTAGAGCGATTTCTTCCTCTTGGGCTGAAACTGGAGCACTCTCTCGTCAAGAGATATGCAGTGCAGCAACATGGGCTTCTAAGCTCTCTCTTGCCCGACGTTACAGGCTGGATGTGGCTGCTAGGAGGGATGCGCGTTTTGGAGCACAAGTGCTAGTGCGTGGTGTGACCTATTCCCACCCTATATAGGGATTGCTTTGTTACATCCCATACGTAATGGCTTCATCTGCTTGATGACAAGGAAGGGAAAATTAGGTTCTTACCTTGGTAATTTTCTTTCCTTTAGTCATAGCAGATGAAGCCATGAGCCCTCCCTGTATGATTGTCTGTATGCTGTGAATCTGTTTCAGGTTCTGTTCTTGTTTCCTGAAGTTCCTTCCTTGGGAGAAAGTTGGAAAACAGTCTTCAGGATTCATGTTCACTTATAGGAGGATGAGTCCATTCCCTCCAGTTTATGTTTTGGAGGATGAGTTTATTCCCTCCAGGAGGTTGCGTGTATCCCCTCCAGTTATACAATAAGGAGGACGAGTTTATTCCCTCCAGGAGGATGTGTTCATTCCCTCCTTTTGAGTTCATGCCCTTGTTAAGGGGCTATCGTTTGCTGTGAGGAAAGTTCATGTTATTCCCATTGTGGTTTGCCATACTACTTTGGAAGCTTCAAATACTGAAGAGGCAGTGGAGCTGGCTGGCCATGAGGCACTGTGAAAAGTTGAGTGCTCTCTATCTCCCCCCTGCTGGTTGATGGACACAACCCATACATAATGGCTTCATCTGGTATGACTAAAGGAAAGAAAATTACCAAGGTAAGAACCTAATTTTCCCATCATATACAGTGGTGGAAATAAGTATTTGATCCCTTGCTGATTTTGTAAGTTTGCCCACTGACAAAGACATGAGCAGCCCATAATTGAAGGGTAGGTTATTGGTAACAGTGAGAGATAGCACATCACAAATTAAATCCGGAAAATCACATTGTGGAAAGTATATGAATTTATTTGCATTCTGCAGAGGGAAATAAGTATTTGATCCCCCACCAACCAGTAAGAGATCTGGCCCCTACAGACCAGGTAGATGCTCCAAATCAACTCGTTACCTGCATGACAGACAGCTGTCGGCAATGGTCACCTGTATGAAAGACACCTGTCCACAGACTCAGTGAATCAGTCAGACTCTAACCTCTACAAAATGGCCAAGAGCAAGGAGCTGTCTAAGGATGTCAGGGACAAGATCATACACCTGCACAAGGCTGGAATGGGCTACAAAACCATCAGTAAGACGCTGGGCGAGAAGGAGACAACTGTTGGTGCCATAGTAAGAAAATGGAAGAAGTACAAAATGACTGTCAATCGACAAAGATCTGGGGCTCCACGCAAAATCTCACCTCGTGGGGTATCCTTGATCATGAGGAAGGTTAGAAATCAGCCTACAACTACAAGGGGGGAACTTGTCAATGATCTCAAGGCAGCTGGGACCACTGTCACCACGAAAACCATTGGTAACACATTACGACATAACGGATTGCAATCCTGCAGTGCCCGCAAGGTCCCCCTGCTCCGGAAGGCACATGTGACGGCCCGTCTGAAGTTTGCCAGTGAACACCTGGATGATGCCGAGAGTGATTGGGAGAAGGTGCTGTGGTCAGATGAGACAAAAATTGAGCTCTTTGGCATGAACTCAACTCGCCGTGTTTGGAGGAAGAGAAATGCTGCCTATGACCCAAAGAACACCGTCCCCACTGTCAAGCATGGAGGTGGAAATGTTATGTTTTGGGGGTGTTTCTCTGCTAAGGGCACAGGACTACTTCACCGCATCAATGGGAGAATGGATGGGGCCATGTACCGTACAATTCTGAGTGACAACCTCCTTCCCTCCGCCAGGGCCTTAAAAATGGGTCGTGGCTGGGTCTTCCAGCACGACAATGACCCAAAACATACAGCCAAGGCAACAAAGGAGTGGCTCAGGAAGAAGCACATTAGGGTCATGGAGTGGCCTAGCCAGTCACCAGACCTTAATCCCATTGAAAACTTATGGAGGGAGCTGAAGCTGCGAGTTGCCAAGCGACAGCCCAGAACTCTTAATGATTTAGAGATGATCTGCAAAGAGGAGTGGACCAAAATTCCTCCTGACATGTGTGCAAACCTCATCATCAACTACAGAAGACGTCTGACCGCTGTGCTTGCCAACAAGGGTTTTGCCACCAAGTATTAGGTCTTGTTTGCCAGAGGGATTAAATACTTATTTCCCTCTGCAGAATGCAAATAAATTCATATACTTTCCACAATGTGATTTTCCGGATTTAATTTGTGATGTGCTATCTCTCACTGTTACCAATAACCTACCCTTCAATTATGGGCTGCTCATGTCTTTGTCAGTGGGCAAACTTACAAAATCAGCAAGGGATCAAATACTTATTTCCACCACTGTACAAGAAAACACAACTTACAGCACAAGAGGCCAAATAGATCCGAATATTTTGGCAACTGATGTACAATAATGAATGGACAGCACAAACGGACTCCACACACTACCTCTCAAACTGGGATAAAAGGTGCAAAAACATATTAGACGAAACTGCACCCTTACAAACAAGAACCTCACATAGGCATAACTCGATACCACGGTTCAACGATGAAATAAAAAAACTAAAAACACAATTCAGAAAACACGAACGAGCATGGAAAAAAAATAAGATGCGTACACACTCAACCTATGGAAACAAACTCAAAGAAAATACAAATATGCAATTAGACAAGCCAAAAGGTTATACTATAAAACCAAAATAGGGCCTGACTACAAAGACACGGAAAAACTGTACCAATTCGTGAACAAACTACTGGATACCACCGTGGTCACCACAACCAATACAGATATCCCATCTGCAGACAAACTTGCCAAATACTTCAATTAAATATTGTAAACCTACGTAACACGTTACCTCAGAACATCGACAACATCGGAAACTTCATCGATTGTATGGACCCAATCCTCGGTGAATACCCAGTGGACAGGTACTGGAGAAGCTTCTCTTCACTCACCGCTGAAACAGTCAACCAAGTGACCAATAGGTTCTCCAGGACTCACTGTAAATTGGATATCTGCCCCAGCTACCTATTAAAATCCGCTCCCAACCGCTTCATAACAGACCTCACATCCCACCTAAACTACATGCTTCAACATGGTCTCTTCCCTAAGGAAACTGGCAACATCCTACTCACCCCAATACCAAAAGATACTAAGAAAAAAACAAACATCCTACTCACCCCAATACCAAAAGATACCAAGAAAAAAGCAAGCGATATCACCAACTACCGCCCAGTAGAATCATTTCCACTGGTAGTCAAGTTGATGGAAAGCATGGTTACCAAACAACTAACTGACTACATAAACAAATTCACAATACTGCACGAATCACGATCAGGATTTTGTTCCAACCACAGCACCGAAACAGTACTAATTACTCTCCTAGCCAAATTCAAACAAGAAATTGCAACAGGCAAAAGCGTACTTCTCCTACAATTCGACATGTCTAGTGCGTTCGACATGGTAAACCACAACATACTACTAAGCATCCTAGAATACTTTGGGATTGGTGGAAGTGTACTTAGCTGGATGAAGGGTTTTCACTACTAGAAAATATCAAGTGAAATCCAATTCGAACGTATCATCACCATGGAAAGCAGACTGTGGAGTACCTCAAGGATCTCCACTATCAACCGCTCCTTTTCAACCTAATGATGACCCCACTAGCCAAGTCCTTATCCAATCAAGGCCTTAACCCTTTTATATATGCAGACGATGTCACAATCTACATCCTTTACAAACATGATCTATCAGAAATCACCAAAGAAATCAAACTCGGACTGAACACCATGACCTCATGGGTGAATGCATTTCAACTAAAACTTAACACAGAAAAAACAGTCTCATCCTCTCATCCCAATACAACACGAACAACCCCACCAACATAACCACTCCAGATTACACCCTCCCTATCTCAGACAGCCTGAAAATTCTCGGAGTTACAATCGACCGAAACCTCACACTAGAGAGCCAAGTGAAAGCTACAACAAGTAAAATGTTCCACTCATTGTGGAAGCTCAAACGAGTGAAACCTTTTTTCCCGAGGGAAATATTTCGTAACTTGGTACAATCCATGATACTAAGCCATTTGGACTACTTCAATGGAATCTATGTGGGATGCAAAGAACAAATCATAAAGAAACTCCAAACAGCTCAAAACACAGCAGCCAGGCTTATATTTGGAAAAACGAGATTCGAAAGCGCCAAACCACTACGAGAAAAAGTGTACTGGCTCCCAATCAAAGAAATTGCATTCAAAAATCTGTACCCTGGTTCATAAAATCATCTGTGGAGAAGCCCCGGGATACATGACAGACCTCATAGACCTACCAACCAGAAACACATTTAGATCAACAAGAACATACCTAAATCTCCATCACCCAAGCTGCAAAGGACTTAAATACAAATTAATCTATGCGTCCAGCTTCTCCTATATAAGCACACAACTATGGAACGCATTACCAAGCGCCTTGAAAACAACATACGACCACCTAAACTTACGAAACTACTAAAAACTAACTTGTTCAAAAAGGCATACCCTAACGATCCAACTTAAATGCCTTAACCCTGCGACATAACAAAACCAAAGCTAGAACTGGACTTAACTCTTCCTCCTTACGATTCCCAATGTGGCTGTCACACATGAACTTTACTCTATCACAACCTCACTCTGTATTTGTTCAAACTGGTACTGGCGATCGCCTCTACGGTACTATGTAAGCCACATTAAGCCTGCAAATAGGTAGAAAAATGTGGGATACATATGTAACAAATAAAAATAAAATAGTATACGTTCTGCTGACAGTCCGTTTGTTGTGGAAAATTAGTAAAACAGATATTTCATCCTGGACCAATTCTCCAATTCCAATATTCTCTGAATAGATATATTAATCAGTAGTTAAATTTAAAAAAAAATCTTTTTTGATCCATCTCCGTTAACTACCTATTTCAGTAATATGATCTTTTCTCCTTTGGATGGGAATAATTCATTAGTGGTACAGCCTGTTAGCTCTTCATAGTTGTCTACAGTCTGAAGCTCTTGGTCTACCTTTTATATGTATCTTTTTTTCCCCTGTTTTTGAATCTCCCCTTATTTTTTCTCTGCCCCTCTTATAGTGGACTTTAATTTTGGGGCTTTGTTAATTTAAAACTCCTTATATTTCTTGTTGTGGATATCCTTCTTTATATTTCAATCGAAGCCCTAATATTTCCTTTCGAGTATGATGTGAATACTTGTGCAATTTATGTTAATTGATATAAAAATAAAATAAAAATACAATGTACTAGTTTACTGCTCTTTTTATTCAAGTTATAAATACCGTGTACACCATTAAGAACTTCTTGTTCTTGCTCACAAAAACTCCTGGTAGTACTTTGATAAGCAGGTTATCGAGCAATAAAGAACTTGATTGACCACCCACACTGAGTAGGGTTGACCCGATGAAAAAAGACAGCTTGATGACCTTGCCCTCTAGATCAGCTGCTTCAGCTCCCCAGAAACATCAAGTGGTTCACAAGGTGAAAAACACAGGACAAGTTAAGCAAAAATGGTGGTGGTGGTGGTGGGGGGTTGGAGAGAGTATAAGAACATATTAACCGTTGTCCTGTCTCATAACACCAGATGCTGATACAAGCAGAAATTGTAGCATGAAATTTAGCTTGACAAGGGTCTAAGCCTTTTAACTCTTCCATAAATCCTGTGATCTCAGTCACTGTCTTTAATCATTTTTGCCAAATATGATGAACACGATGATAGCTTTTTGCTTTTGAGTTAAAAGAAAA
Source organism: Microcaecilia unicolor (assembly GCF_901765095.1). Taxonomy (NCBI): domain Eukaryota; kingdom Metazoa; phylum Chordata; class Amphibia; order Gymnophiona; family Siphonopidae; genus Microcaecilia; species Microcaecilia unicolor. Next base: position 44,334,177 of record NC_044039.1, on the reverse strand, counting down.
CAAAAGAAGACCCTCAAGGAGGCATTGACGTTATCTTCCAGCCTTTCCAGTATCACAGAATCCCACTGAAAGGAATACCACCACCATTTTGCTTTTCTTTACTTGCACTGTCATTCTCTACGATAAGTACTTTTATGGATTGTGTCTTCATGATCATGGGTAACAGTCATGAGGTAGTCAATCCAGGGTTGGAATAGCTGCTTCAGTAGTCTCATAAAAATACTAAACATTGGGGGGAATAATTTTTATAGAGCTTGGGTACACTTATTTATTTTGTTGATGTATTTGTCGTAAAAAAAATAGAAGATTGTGATGACTAAACTGAATTGGTGATCAGCTTTCATTTTGTTTTTGTGTGGCCAAATGACCATCAAGGTTCAGTAGAATTTCTCCTGTTTTGAGAAATTGATTCTGCAGATTTCAATCTGTAAGCTTTCAATAAGAATTGATACCCAAGGTAAGACCCTTTTGCTGAAGTTCTGGACATTACCATCTGTCAGCCTGAGTTCACTTTTGTTGGACTATCAAAATGATCTTTAGTTAGGGCAATGATGCAAGTCAGCAGATGCTTCTGTGGGTACATTTAATAGTATGTCTTAAAATTAAAATAAATTAAAAAATTATTTACAAGGATCTTGTCAGCAAAAATGATTTAAAGGTATTACCTGAATGATACCACCCTACTAGCACCTAGGCCAGAGGCTCAATAAAATTAAAATCAGCATGGGGTGTTTAAGAACAGAGCTGTACTCAAGGCTTGCTAGCTGCCACATTCTATTCCCTCCGATGAAGACTTCCTGTTGGGGGCAGGACACAGCAGGGCTTGAACATAGGCCTGTTCTGAAAGGCTTGAACCTTCTCATAGCAGCTATGAGGTGTTTCTCTCCAACCACACTAGTGATATGCACCACTCCCAAATTTTGCCACCCTAGGCAGATTTCCAGTCTAACTGGTTGTAGACCTGACCTTGTTTGTAGGCTGTTTTGATTTTAGGTCAGTGATTTCTTGGTCCTATCTTATTTAATTTTTGTCAGTGTTCGTAAAATTCAATAACGTTAATGTAAGATTGTTGTATTAGTCTATTAACACTACATATGATTAATTTGTTCTGCTCTTAGGTTAAATTTATGTATGTATGTATTAGTAATTATATCCCATATAATCCGAATTACAGTTATTCAGTTCTATGTGGTTTATAATAACAAAGAATTAAGATTCAAACATATACAATGTGTAGTAAAAAAAAGATCGACAATAGTGATGTAAAATTATTAAAATTAATGGATTTGATTAAAGTTCATTGCAATTCTCAAAAATTCAGTATATTGTACAGTTAATTCAGAAATGTTTTAAAGAGGAAGGCTTTCAGAAATTTGTGAAAATTAAGTAATTAGAAATGCATTTGATTTCACCTGGTATAGAATTCCACCATCTGGTACCTGTATGTGAAAAATCTCTGCACAATATAGACTTGAATTTGATGTTTTTCTAGCTAGGGTAATGAAGCGTGAGATACTCTCTTAATCATACGGATGCATTGTGGTCTGCAAGATCAGTCAAATCCAATGTGTATTCAGTTGCCAACCCCCAAATTATTTTGTAGATGAATAAGCAGGTTTTAAAGAGGATTCTAGCATTGATCGGAAGCCAATGTAGTTTGGCTTCTGAGGTTTTTGCAACTACATCCAAATTGGTTTACATATATTCAGGTACTTATTTTTGTACCAGGGGCAATGGACGGTTAAGTGACTTGCCCAGAGTCACAAGGAGCTGCAGTGGGAATCCAACTCAGTTCCCCAGGATCAAAGTCCCCTGCACTAACCACTAATTTTCCTGATTTTCAGGCATATTTTGTTTGCTTTACCTTTTGTATTCTGTGTGCGCACACATACTAGAACTCATTTAGGTGCACAAATGGATTGTATGCAGATTAATTCATAGGTATGTGTATGTACAGGCAATTTGCATTTTAAATGTTTAGTTGCCCATAAGAACTGAATGCTACTCAGAAATGTACACCTGTTCTCTAAGAAGTAGTAAAGTTTTATTGACCTTGCCTTGTAGGGGTGGGCAGGATGAATCTCTTTGTAGCTAAGTTGAGCAATCCCTATTTCCTTCAGAGCCTGCTGATTTTCAAAGTTTAATGGACTTTTCCTAGCTAATCATGTGTACTCTTATGCTTTTTTTTTTGGGTGTAGAGGAAGGGTGATCTTAAACTACAGTTCATATTGTGAAAAGTAATGAACTATAAAGAATGCTGGTTAATTTGTAGCCACCCTTTGAAGATGACTTTTCTTTTCCCTTTGTTTTTTAATAGCACATTGCGTTTCAATCAGAACATGGCATGGTAATAGGGTGCTATTTTGGCTGCAAAAGCTATTTTTGAAATTGAATCTAAACACAACTGTGAAATTCTATTTCTATTTTTATTTTAAAAATGGAGTACAGGGAACAAATGATCTCATAGCAGAGGACGTGGGATGGCAAATTTCTTATGTTCAAACTGAGATCATCAGTTAACTGACTTAGTCATTATTTGGGGCTGCTATTAGTGATATATTTTTTGCTGTGTTTGATAGAATAGGACTTTATAACTATAGAAGAAACATCCATGTTTAAAGAAACAGTTAAAATAGTTAAGCTTTAGATAATGATGCTGTAGTCACAGTAAGCTAAATTAAGGGCAGTATGTGGCAGGTAAAAAATAGAATTATGACTCTCCTGTATTTTGGTGGTAATTTAATTTGTAATTAGAAAGGCAAAGCGGGGTTCACGCTCTCCACAGCAATCGAACACAACAAGGAAATGGGGTGGAGAGAGCCCAATATCAAGAGATCAGTCACCACATATAAGGGTAAGATGCTCCAGAAAAACCTTTATTAGGACCCAACACGGCCCGTGTTTCGGCTATATCAGCCTTCTTCAGGGGTCTACAAAATTAAGAAGGCTGATATAGCCGAAACACGGGCCGTGTTGGATCCTAATAAAGGTTTTTCTGGAGCATCTTACCCTTATATGTGGTGACCGATCTCTTGATATTGGGCTCTCTCCACCCCATTTCCTTGTTGATTTTAATTTGTAAATCACATTGAACAATGTTTTGGTTGGGAAGGTAAGATGTTAATTAAATTGGGGGAGTAAGTGACGTCACACTCCAAGGTGGCGGTTTAACTGAGGAGTTCCATCGGGGCTGAAGTGAAATTTGTGCAATAAACCTATCCCCCACGGCGTGGGGTGAATTAAAAGTGAACGAGAAGGTTCAGTTGGGCTATGCCACCCAAGAAAACATTGGAGCGATTCCGATTTACGCCAGACCGGAACGAGAAAACGAGCAAAGCAAAAGTGGGACCGGAGTTGCGTGGCCTTAAGATGGCGACCGCTCGTGCTTCTCAAGAACAAACGATAAGGAGCGAGGAGCCCACAGCAGCAGTCAGTATGCTGCACTCCGATGTAGTAGGATTGCTGCAGGACTTGAAATCCGACTTCGCTGGCATCAGGTCAGATGTACAAGCGGCGCTCAAGGACATTCGATCGGAAGTCCATGAACTGGGATCCAGGATGAGTGAAATGGAGGAAGGGATGGTGTCCCTGCAGTCGGAAATGGATGCGGTGAGACGGAGAGCGACTGAGGAGCAGGGGGAACTGAACCACCTTCGAGACCAAGTTGAGGACCTAGAAAATAGGTCCCGAAGAAATAATTTACGTTTCAGAGGCATCCCGGAGCTGGACCTTTTTTCAAATTACGAAGTTGTTATAAAGGAGCTTTGCCAGTATATTTTGGCCAGTGGTTCGGATACCCCCACACCGGAGATCTGTTTACAAAGAGCACACCGTGCAATGGGACCACGCAGAGAGCAACAACCTCAGGATGTGGTGGTGTGCTTCCGGGACTTTCAAATAAAAGAACAGATCCTGAGGCAAGCCAGGTTGCGTAAGGAATTAATTTGGAAAAATTATAAAATTGAGGTTTTTCAAGACTTGGCTCGTACCACGCTGCTGAAGCGAGGATCTTTCAGAGAGGTCACTGGTTTTATGCGCTCCAAGGGAATTAAGTATAGGTGGCTGTTCCCATTTGCCATCTGGCTTACAGTGGATGGAAAATCCCACAAGGCGGTTACGCCTGAGGAAACATGGTCAGCTTTACGGACGATGGGATGTCAAGGAGTGCCGGAGCAGCGCCAGGAGCCGCGGACCCACATGTCTCCCAGAAGGGACTCAACTTGGCAAGTGGTGATTGGAAAAGGTTCTAAAAAAGATAAACAGGCTTCTTGAGAACGAAGCTAAATGCAAATATCACAGAAGTCTGGGTGATATGACTTATCTGCATAAGTTCCTGCAGAGCACTTGGTTATATATTGTTTGAAGGATTTTATTGCGAGCTGCTTTGTGAGCGCAAGTGACTTAACAGTTTAAAGATGAGACGCCTCACAAGGGAGGTTCTGCAATCCTGATTGAAGTTACTCACTGGTGGTGAAGATAACTATTGGAGGAGTAAGTTGGTAAGGATTGCGTGGAGATTGGTAAGGAAGTGAGTTGCTGTGTAAGTGAAATGTAACTACTCAGCTTCAAGTTCACGTACTTCCCAAGGGATGGCATGCAGAAATGTTCAAAAATATTTGCTGGTGGTGGATATAACTATCGGCGGAATAAGTTTACTGAGACCGAGTGTGGAATAGAAAGGAAGAGAACGGTCGTTCTGCTGGATAACAACTGCTAGCATGTCCAAACGTGGAGGAGGCAGTTGTAAGGAGCAAGAGACTTGAGTTGCTAGAAATGAGCAGGACATAATGTAATATGTGGTTGAACTAGTCTAAGGGAGTTCTGGTGGGAGGTGGGGAGGGTGGTTTAATGGGTTTAGGAGGGTAACAGAGAGTGTGGGTGGAGGGGGTTGTCAATAAGGGCATATTTGACCACAGCCTTGGGTAATATACGTCTACTTTCCTACTATGACTGACTTGTTGGTTCAGGGACCAGCAAGGGGTGAAGGGGAAGGGAGGGAGGGTGGGGAGAGGGGCGGGGGGGGACAGATAAACGGGGTGGGGAGAAGGCGAGAATAGGGGAGGGGGGAAGGGGAAGATTAGGGGAAAGATTGGAGATCGGGTCTTGGAATGTGAATGGTCTTAATCACCAGGGGAAACGAAGCTGAGTTTTCAAGGAACTGAATAGATTGAATTGGGATGTGACAATGCTGCAGGAGACCCATCTGAGACCAAGGGACGTACACTTGCTGAAGCGCAAACCTTTTAAAGATATATGGGTACATCAGAGCAGGGGGAGTGGCCATATTAGTGCGGCATACCTGTGGGTTGGAAGTAAAGGAAGAATTCCGTGATTCGAGTGGCCGCTGTTTGGGAATCGGGGGGCTCATACAAGGAAAGGCAGTCACTATTATCAACATCTATGCACCTAATGAGGGTCAGAAGCAATTTTTCGATACACTGAAGGAGGAGATCTCTGGTTTCTTGAAGGGTCAAGTGATAATAGGCGGAGATTTTAATATCGCCCCAGATGCGGTTTTAGACCACTCAGCAGGTAGGGGGAGAGCTGGAGGATCCGGTCGCAAGGCATTACTGAAATTTCTGAAAGAATGTGAAGTGGTGGATTGTTGGAGATTACTACATGGGGTACAAAGAAATTATACACATTATTCAAATGCCGCACAGTCTTATGCTAGATTAGATAGCATCTGGGCACATCGTAATAGTTGGCCTCAGATAGAAGCAGCTGAGATAGAGACATGTCAGATTTCTGACCATGCACCTATTTGGATTAGGATCAAGGGCCTGGGGAGTAGACAGAAGGGGGGCAGGTGGAAGCTAAATGAAACATTACTGGGGGATGAAATGGTGCGAGAGGATATTAGGAGGGAAATACAAGAATTCTACCAGCATAATGACAATGGAGAAGTGAATGATGGGTTTTTATGGGATGCTATGAAAGCAGTGGTGCGAGGGACTCGTATTAAATGGGGGGCCCGGAAAAAAAGGGAAAGGACAAAAATCTCTAGAGTTGCGTACCCGTTTGGTGCAACTGGAGAAACAACATAAGAGACAACCCACAAAACAGATTGGGGAGGAACTTAAAGCTGTAAGGGGGGCGTTGGCACAACTGCAAATGATAGAGATTGAGTTTTTACAAACTAAACTGAAGCAGCAGGTATTTGAATTTGCTAATAAATCGAGTGCTTTTTTGGCACGTAGGTTGAGAGCGAGACGAATTAAAGCCCTTATTCAAAAACTAAAAGATGAGAAAGGAGGGTGGTATTATAGGGACACAGAGATATCTAGCAGCTTTAGGAACTTTTATAAAGAGTTGTATAAGAAGGGGGAGGGTAGGCAACGGGAGGAGATTGGGCAATTTTTAGACCAATTACAGCTACAATGCCTCACTGAGGGAGAGCAGGGACGGCTGGGAGAATCAATTAGCTGGGGGGAAATATATGGGGTGATTAAGAATCTCCAGAATGGGAAGGCCCCGGGCTTAGATGGCTTCACAGCGCGATTTTATAAATGTTATGCAGAGGAACTTGGTCCTCAACTGATAAGGTTAGGAAATGGAGTGCTAGAGGGAAAGGGGTTTGCGAATTCCATGATGGAGGCAGGAATTTCACTATTGCTTAAGCCAGGGAAGGATCCTACTATATGTGGCTCTTACAGACCCATTTCCCTTTTAAATGTGGATGTCAAGATCCTGGCCAAAGTGTTGGCCAATAGGTTGGGGAGGGTGTTACCAAAATTGATAGGGGAGGAACAGTCGGGGTTCATCCCGGGTAAACAAGTGGGTGACAATATATGCCACACTCTACATCTACAGTGGGAAGCAGGGCAGGGTCTCCTGGGGGCCTTATTGTTAGCGGTGGATGCTGAAAAAGCGTTTGACAGGGTGGATTGAAAGAGGTTATGCAGCGTATGGGGGTAGGGGAGAATTTTTGTAGGTGGATAGCAGCATTATATGAAGCTCCGAAGGCTTGTATACAAGTCAATGGCCATTATACGTCCTTTTTTACAATAGAACGTGGGACCCTTGTCACCATTACTATTACTATTTGCCATCTATGTTGAACCACTCGCAGAGATGATATGAAGGCATCCTGAATTCAGAGGAATCATAGTTGGAGGGAGGGAACACCGACTGGCGCTATATGCGGATGATTTGTTGCTTTACGTGACAGACCCAGGGAAAACATTGGAGGTAGTGGTGGAGGGGCTGGGGAAATTCGAACAATATGCGGGGTTACGGATCAATATGGATAAAAGTGAAATATTGGGAATCTCAGTCTCTTGGGGGGAAGAAAATGGGTTGAAACGGAAGTTTGCTTTTAAATGGGCCAAGAATTATATCAGATATCTGGGGGTTCTTCTACCGAGAGATTTGACAAGCATATATGGCCTTAATTATGGGAAAATTGTAGACTGCATTAAAAGTGAACTAGTACGGTGGAAAGGGCTGTGGTTGTCATGGTGGGGTAGGATGGCAGTAATAAGGATGAGTATATTACCCAGATTGCTGTTTTTGTTTCAGAGCCTGCCGGTGGCGTTACACAGGCGAGAGATGCAACAGTTACAGCGCTTAATACTGCAATTTGTTTGGGATGGTAGGCACCCCCGGTTAGCTGGGAGGGTGTTATGGGGGGAGGCAGAAAGAGGGGGGAGAGCAGTTCCACGGCTAGAATGGTATTATTTGGCAGCTCAGGTAAAGATGATTCTGGAGTGGGAGAATAAAAAATTAAAGCTCATAAGTCAGGTGGAACAGTCATACTTCCCACAGAGAAGCTTAAAGTCGATGTTATGGACCACAGAGGGCAGGGGGGACTTGGTGGCAGGAGTGGAAAATCCGTTCCTTAGACACCTTCTGGGTGTATGGGAAGAGTTTCGGAGCAAATGGGGACAGGGAGTCGGGATATCCACTAGGGCAGGAATTCGGTGGGAACCGAAGTTTGGAGCGGGGAAGAATAATCGCACGTTTGTGAGATGGGATCAAGTAGGAATCTCATGTTTTAGGGATCTGTTGCAGGGAGGTCGGTTGAAAAGTTTTGAGGAATTGAAAACACAGTATGGGATCCCTGAGGGGGATCAAGTTTCGTATGTACAAGTTAGGTTATTTATGGGAGCAATGGGCTGGAAGGAGGGTAACATACAAGAACAGGAGAGTTTGGAGAATTTATTGGGCTTACTGCAGAAGATGCCTAAGTCTATATCGGTGATTTACAAATTTATGGGAGGATATGATCCCACCCCCTTTAGTTTCAAAGTGGCGTGGGGAAAGGATTTAAATCACCAATTTATGGATCAGGAATGGGAAAAGATATGCAGGGAGGTGCAAAAGGCGTCCATATGTGCTTTAGTACAGGAGAACGCTTATAAGGTACTCAAACGGTGGTATTATACCCCGGAGAGAATTAGACACATGTACCCCAATGCTTCTGACAGGTGCTGGAGATGTGGTAAGGACAAGGGTTCATTTCTACATATATGGTGGTCATGTACAAGATTGAGGCCATTCTGGATAGGGGTAATGAAAGAGATGGTTAAAATGTTTGGGGCTTCCTTGGTATGTAACCCACAGGTATGCTTGCTGGGGCTCCATAATGATAGTGACACATGGGAACGGAACAAAATGCAAAGATGGGGCCTAGCAGCAGCAAAATGCCTCATAGCGCGAAAATGGAAAGATACTAAGCCCCCTTCCATGGGTGAGTGGAAGGGAAAATTAGAACAACTTATAGCAATGGAATGCTTAACTGCATATCGGAGAGATGGGGAGCTGCGGCATAAGAGGGGGTGGACTTGGCTAAGTGATTGGGTAAGGACAATTCAGATAGGATAGGGTAGGGATGAGGGAGGGGGGATGGGATGGGTAGGGGAGGGTAGGAAGGGGAAGTGGTGTGTATATATATAAATTCAAGAGGGTTTATAGGGGCAAGCTGGTGAGGGGGAGTAGTCTCTTACGGCTCTATATTAGAAATGTGAACTTTCAGCTTAAAGAAACCAGCTCTAAACCAATGGGGAGACTACGATGTCGTCCCAGTCTTCATGGTTATAATAGTTGTACATTTAACTTTTCGAACTGTTGTTAACATTCATACTGCTTAACTTGAATGTTATTCCAGTCATTAAGGTTATAATAGTTATTCATTTTCTTTGCGAACTGATGTTGAAATTTGTACTGCTCTGTTGAATTGCTTTGCTTCTTGAATAAAAACATTTAAAGTGGAAAAAAAAATAAATTGTTGTTAATATTCAACTCTATGACAAATCCACAGGTTGGACTCAAAAGTGTTGAATGCTGCTGGATTCCATATAGCAGTATTCCCTGGTGGACTAATGTGCAGGCTACAGCTTCTCGACATAGCTGTTAACCATGCATTTAAATGTCTCCCAAGGAATAAATGGGATAAATAGATGCGTGAGGGCACACTCTCATTTACTCCTTCAGGGAAACAGAAACATGCTACCTATGCAGAAGTCTGCTGTTGGATTGACACCACATTCGATTATCAATGGATTTCAAAAAGCAGGTTTGCTTGGAGAACAGACTTTGTATGATTCTGCTGATGAGGAGGAATACAAATTCAGAGGCATTTGCAGAACATTTTCAAAAGCACTGATCATTTTCCTTCTAGCAATGAACAAGATAATGTTTGAGACACTATGAAGTATTGATGCCATATACTTCTGTCTTTTAATAAGAATTGTTTTATGCTGACAGTTTGGAAGGTTTTGGGTTTTTTTTTTGCTCTAGATCGGTTCAGTGCCTCCTTACAAGGTACATTACCAAAAGTACCTATGGGGACTTTACTGCTTCTTGAAATAAAAGTATTTTTTTGTAAAAGAAAAAAAGATGTTAATTAAATTATCCATAAACGTTTTTTGGTTGAGATAAAATGTAAGGTCTGAGCCATGAGCTGAAGATGATCACTACCCCCCCCCCCCTCGTTTGGTAGACATTGTGAACCTGAATGTTCTGAATTTGGACTGTCCTTATCCTACTAGACTAGACCAGATGAAGGCGGAGACTTGGGGATTCGGTTGACATCAGAATAAGAGGTAGTGCAGCCAGGAATATTTTCAGTATTCTCTCATCCTCTAGCAGAGTAGGGCAGGTTGACTGTTGTAGCAGGATTTTGTCTGAACACACTTTCTCCCTGGGGTGCAGTCCACAGCCTGCAGCCCTTTAGCTTGAGCTTTGGCTTAGGCATTGTTGAGACTGGTCCTTGGACTTTCCTCTGGTTGAGCATGGAGGTGTCTCTACCTCCAGGGCCCCAAGCTCTAGCTCAGAGGCTTTGCTTCTGAGGCCACTCAGTGGTGACCCTAAGCAGCTTTGTCTGGGAAGGGGACTGGGGGGGGGGGGAGGGAATGAATAAGGACATAAGAATAGCCGTACTGGGTCAGACCAATGGTCCATCTAGTCTAGTATCCTGCTTCCAACAGTGGTCAATCCAGGTCATAAGTACCTGGCAGAATCCCAAATAATAAATGAAGCAAGATCTCATGCTACTGATCCCCCATATCAATCTCAATAGCAGGCTTTTCTTCCAGGAACTTATCCAAACTTTTTTTTTTTTTTTTTTATACCCAGGTATACTAACCATAATAACCACATCTTCTGGCAGTGAGTTATAGAGCTTAATTATTCGCAGAATGAAAAATATATATTTCCTCCTATTTGTTTTAAAAGGTATTACCATATAACTTCAAGTGTTCTATTTTTTGAAAGAGTAAAAAATCGATTTACTTTTAACCTTTCTACACCACTCAGGATTTTGAAGATTTCTATCATATTTCCTCTCCGCTGTCTCGTTTCCAAGCAGAAGAATATTATTCTCCTTCCTCTTCCCTGCCCTGAGGACCCCCCTCATAAATTTAAAAAAAAGAAAGAGATGAGGAGAAGGATGTACATGTTTTTGTCTGCTTTGCCTGCCTGTTTCAAGTAAAAAAAAAAAAAAAAAAAATCAGAGTGCTGGTAATTGGATGTCACTTGTTATGAAATTGAACAGGCAAACAGGCTGCTAGTCTCCCAGGCTGCTTTTAATGTTCTCATCAGTGGGGAGGGGGACATTTCTGTTAGGCAGCTAAGGCAATATTCATGCTGGGAGGCAGAAGCTGCAGAACATGGCTGGTATGTTAGTAATGCAGCTGGCTCCTAGTGCTTTGTTTGTGATGGGAGAGAGCAAATTTCTTAATTGGGAACCCCTGCAGTTATCCCAGATGCTGCAAAACCACTTGTGGAGGTTGAGCAACAAGCTCCTGTGGCTGTTCATAGAGTTACCATATGGCTCCAGAAAAAGGAGGACAGATTGAGCCAATCTGGGTTTTACTTCCATTGCTTTCAATGAAAGCAAAACCCGGACTGGATCAATGTGTCCTCCTTTTTCTGGAGCCATATGGGGAGCAGTTGTGGTGGGAATGGTGTCCATTTTGTCACCAGAATCAGGTCAGATGTGGTTTACTCCATAGTCCTTGGGGGCTCTCCCTCCCCCCCGATGGAGGGGGGCCTGGGGCTACATATCTTAAAAGCCTATCCAATTGTCTTAAAAAGCTTCTAGAGGAGTTCAAGGGTTTTGCTTCAGGGTCTTCATGACTTTGGAGGGCCTTAAGCTGTGTTTGCGAGTAGAGAGTTGCATATATATGGGGACTGCGGGAATCCCTTGGAACCTGCAGGATTCCTGTAGGTATGGAAGAATTCCTGAAGTGACACAGATAACTAAAGAGGGGGCTGAGGCTGGTGCCAGCTGAGACGGTATCAGTCTCCAGGTCCTCAGGTGAGGAAGCTTTTTCAAAGTGCAGGACCTATTAGGCCAATGGTTCGAGGCCAGTGAGGGCTCAGATAGATGTTTATTATCCTGGGTTTGAGTCACTGTTCCTGGGTGTCTGAGGAGGATCCAGAAAATCTCTTGGAGGGGGGATCCCTGGAACTTACTTCAGATCCTTTTCCCATCACATGAGAGGAGGAAGTCTCCTCCTAAGGAGCCTCTCCTTTGCTAGTTTTGAAGTTGGAGATTGAGGATGAAATGTTGGACTTTCTTGATTTTGAGGCCCCTTCTAAGGAGGCTATGAAAGTGCTCATTCATAGCATCTTCAAGACTGTTCAGATGAGACTGTGGGAGAACCCCCTCTCTGTGCAGCCCATACACAAGAAGGCCAACTGTATATAGAGTCCAGAAGGTTCCTGGAGTCGAGAAGCAGCTGCTGCTGTGCCCTCTGTGGTCATCAAATCACTCTCAAAAGAGCCAAGAGTGGCAAATTTCACTCCTTGGTGCCCCAGGGAGGGATGTTCTGATCTTGGATTCATTAAAGAGGAAAGTTTATTAAAATGCTATTCTGTATTCCCAAACACATTCTTACCAGCTCTTCATGCGCATGTAGTTGAAGTCCTTGGTGAACAGTGTTGTGGAATTTGCAGATTTCTGCCAGTTAGTAGCCAAGCAGTGGACGTGTTGTATGGACATGGCCTGAGCAGCCTATGATGCTTCTGATATGCCATCCAGGGCTTCTGCTATGGGTGTCAGAATGCGCAGATTCACCTGGCTGCGTGCCTCTAGATGTCCCTTGCTGGGGAGATAACATTTTTGTTGACAAGGTGAAGGAGGTTGCAGACCTCATCAAGAAACATGTTGATACCATCAAGTCGCTTTCCCAGCCCACTCCTGCTGCCTCCTGTTCCAGGAGGAGGTTTATGGATGCATGCCACAGGAGATCCTACTCAGGCATAGAGGCTCCGCTGCCTCTTGTCCTTTCCAATCTTCCCAGATCTCTCGCTGTCGCCTGAGACAGCAGAAAGCTCAAAGACCCGGTCAGCTCCCCAGTCAAAGCCATGCTAGAACTGTGCTACTTAAGTCATCCACTCCTGAGATGGCTATGTGTATATTAGTATTTTAAAGCAAAATTCAAATCAAACATATAAATGGCAAGAGGCGTACTCACTCGCAAATGCGCAGTAGAGACCCTCTCTGTCCCGCCCCCGCGTCAATACGTGATGACGGGGGCGTGACAGAGAGGGAACCTGCGCACCTGCGACTGAGGAAACCGCCGTTGCCACCACTCCCCCCCCCCCCCAGGGTTGCCGCTACCGCTCCCCCCACCCATCCGGAGTCTCCGCTGCCACCCACCCTCCACCCGGCCCGGGTACCTGGCTTCACTATTCAAACCGCCGGAACGCAGCACACAGCTCATCTGAGCTGCTGTTGGCCTTCCTTACCTGCCTGTGTCCCGCCCTCGCGGACGTTACGTCACACGAGGGCGGAACACACACGGAGAAGGAAGGCCGACGGCAGCTCAGATGAGCTGTGTGCTGCGTTCCGGCGGTTTGAATAGTGAAGCCAGGTACCCGGCCCGGGTGGAGGGGTGGCGGAGGGGACTCCGGGGGGGGGGGGGGGGGGGCGGCGACTCCGGGGGGGGCCTTTCAACCCCCCCCCCCTTCCTTTACTAGCCCGTTTTTACGGGCTCAACGGCTAGTTTATTGTATAAATGACACGTCAGACAATTACTATCATCAGTATTGGAAGGGGTGGGCAGAACAGGCACCTGCCTAGGGCACTAATCTGAGGGAGCAGGGTTGCTAGTGCACTAGGCCATCACCATTACAACTATAGCAGTGTTAATGAGCTCCTGTGAAGCCATATTATGGGAGGGGGACCTTGACTGTCCAGGGACATAGTTACCTGCAAAACATTCAGGACAGTTCAGTTGTAGGCATCTCCTGTTCAACCAAAATATACTCTAACTCATTGGCTTCTAGCTCTCTGTCCCCTGCTGTTTGGCATCACTCTCGCACCCTTTCTCTCTCCCTACTTCCACGAGTCTTGCATTTATCTCTAGCCTTCCCCCCTCACTCGCTGTCCTCTAAACTCATAGTGGGTTGCTGGCAGTTGCAGTGATGAAAATAGGCTGCCTCCTGACTGGTCCCACCAGGCCCTTTCCTCTGCTTCATTCTGCCTCCTGTGATGTAACTTACTATGGGCAGGGCAGGAAGCAGTAGAGGAAAGGGCCTGGTGGGGCCAGCTGGGAGGCAGCCTGTTCTCATTGCTTCCACTGCTGGTGACCTGCTGCAAGTTTGGAGGACTGTGTGTGTTTGTGTGTGGGGGGGGGGGGGGGGGGGGGGGGGGGCTAGAGAGATGCCAGATTTATGGGGGGAGAGGAAGGAAAAGATGAGGGATAGAGATGCTTGGGGAGAGAGGGGGAGAGATGTCAGACCACAAGGGAGAGGTGATCTGGTTGAGAGTGGGAGATACGCTAGCCCCAGGGTGGCTGTGGGGTTGGGTTTTGGGTTGGGGTTGCAGGAGAAAGGGAAGAGAGGGGAGAACTTGGACATGGAGAGGGACAGGGACATAGAAGAGATTCTGAGCATGGAGGGATCATAGGGACAGGGATATGATATTCTAGACAGAGTGAGATAGGGACACAGAGTGGGAAGATAGGGACATTGAAAGGGCAGATGCTGAGCATGGTGGAGGGTAGGAACACAGACAGGAGATGCTGGACAGATAAGCGACATAGATTGAAGATGGATGGTGGTCACAGAGAGAAGTGTCAAAAGAACAGGAGACACTAGAAAGAGTTAAGAAAACAGAGAAAAGCAGAAAAGAGATACTGGGACCAAAGCAATGCACAGACAACAAAAATAGAAAATATTTTTTTCTGAATTTATTAATTGTAAAAAATTTCAGCTTTGAGAAATGTGCATTTCTGATATCTTGTATTTCTGTTACTGTGGCATACTATATAGGTCTGGAATATATTTGCCTTTTACAAGGTTTGTTTATTAGAAGGGGTTCACCTCCCCTCCTATCTATCTTAGGAGAGTTAGTGTTATTGAGGGCCATCTTACTTTTTCTGCCCAAGGCCCATTTAGTCCTAGCTACACCATTGCTGCCTGTGGCAACATTGGAGCCCATTGATGATTCCATTATGCTTGTAAGTATACTGTGTACTAATATACCTAGACTATATTCTTGCTGTTCTTATCTGTGGAGGGCACTAGTCACCTACATAAAATATACATACTAAGTGGGACAGATGTTTTCTCTTAGAAGGACTTTTCTAAGGAGCGAATAATCCTGGAGCCTGGACAGAATGTTTAGTGCTTGACAGTGCTGAGTGTACACTTTCTGATTTTTCTTTTAAGCCTCATGACACAACTTATAAGCTGTTTGTGTATATTGTCACTACTGGGATGCCTTCCAATGGAGTAGAGCTCTTTTGGTTGGATCCTTTGTGTTGCCTGGTTGGGGCTGTTTCACAGGGCTATGGTATTTTGACCCTGCTTCTTAGGATCTCCAACACTTATTAGCAGACAAGAGAATCTCAAACTTTTGCTGTTTCTTCCTGGAACTTTAGGACCAATTTCAGAGGCTGGCTGGAAGTATTTAAAGGGAAGTCCCTTTTTCAACTAAGGTCCCTCCCCCCCCCCCCCCCCCCCCCCCCCCCAATACTGGTAATGGTTGGTCCAGATTCAGAGACCATGATCAATGCAGTTCAGACAGCTCCTTCCCTAGGAAAGTAGCCCTGGACAGATGGTTTACAAAAGAACATAAGAATAGCCATTCTGGGTCAGATCAATGGTCTATCTAACCCAGTATCCTGTTTCCAACAATGGCCAATCCAGGTCACAAGTACCTGGCAAAAACCCCAAGTAGTACCAACATTCCATGCTACCATTCCCAGGGCAAGCAGTGGCTTCCCCATGTGTGTCTCAATAGCAGACTATGGACTTTTCCTCTAGGAACTTATCCAAATCCTTTTTTTTTTTAAACCCAGATATGCTAACTGCTTACCACATCCTCTGACAAAGTGTTCCAGAGCTTAACTATTCGTTGAGTGAAAAAATATTTATTCCTATTTGTGTTAAAATTATTTCCTTGTAACTTCATTGAGTGTCCCCTAGTCTTTGTACTTTTTGAAAGAGTAAAAAATTGATTCACTTCTACTCGTTCTACACCACTCAGGACTTTGTAGACCTGAGTCGTAGCTCGCCTCATCCGTCTCTTTTCCAAGCTGAAGAACCCTAATCTCTTTAGCCTTTCCTCATATGAAAGGAGTTCCATCCTCTTTATCACTGTGGTAGCTCTTCTTTGAACCTTTTCTAATTCCGCTATATCTTTTTTGAGATACGGCGACCAGAACTGAATGCAGTACTCAAGGTGAGGTCGCGCCATGGAATGATAGAGGTATTATAGTATTCTTGATCTAATTTACCATCCCTTGCCTAATAATTTCTAGCATCCTGGCCGCTGCTGCACACTGAACATAAGATTTCAGTGTATTGTCTACAGTGACACCTAGATCTTCTTCTTGGGTGCTGACCCCCAAGGTGGACCCTAGCATCAGGTAACTATGATTCGGATTATTCTTCCTACTGTGCATCACTTTTCATTTGTCCACATTAAATTTCATCTGCCATTTGAATGCCCAGTCTTCCAAGTTCCTGAGGTCTTCCTGTAATTTTTCACAGTCCGCATGTGTTTTAACAAGCTTGAATAGTTTTGTGTCATCTGCAAATTTGATCACCTCACTCATTGTTTTGATATCCAGATCATTTATAAATATGTTAAGTAGCACCGATCCCAGTACAGATCTCTATGGCACTCCACTATTTATCCTCCTCCATTTGAGAGAAATGGCCATTTAAACCTACCCTTTGCTTTCTGTCCAATAACCAATTCCTAATCCACAATTGAACATTGCCTCTTATCCCACTGCTTTTGAATTTTCTTAGGAGCCTCTCATGAGGAGCTTTGTCAAAAGCTTTCTGAAAATCTAGATACTCTACATCAACCGTCTCACCTT
Source organism: Microcaecilia unicolor (assembly GCF_901765095.1). Lineage (NCBI taxonomy): Eukaryota > Metazoa > Chordata > Amphibia > Gymnophiona > Siphonopidae > Microcaecilia > Microcaecilia unicolor. The sequence continues at coordinate 44,317,393 of NC_044039.1, read as the reverse complement.
TATCCACATGTTTATTCACGCCTTCAAAGTAATGAAGCAAATTGGTAAGGCAAGAATTCCCTTGGCTGAAATCATGCTGTCCCATTAAACCATGTTTGTTTGTGTTCCTAATTTTTATTCTTTATAATAGTTTGCACTATTTTACCTGGTACAAATGTCGGGCTTACCAGTCTGTAATTTCCTGGATCATCCCTGGAATCCTTTTAAAAATCAATGTCACATTGGCCACCCTTCTTGTTTCAAATAACTTTGTTCTGACTATGCTCCTTCACAGAAACACTGGAAGTCTTCTCACTGGGTGTTTGGATACTCAAGGGATCTTCCCATTGCCTTTACTGTACTGTCCTATAATGGCAGAAGGAAGTAAATCTTATGCTCCACAATAAAGTGCCTATCTATAATCTAGGAAGTATGTCCCATTATAAGGTATATTTATTTTATTTGGTACATTTGTATCCCACATTTTCCCACCTATTTGCAGGCTCAATGTGGCTTACATAGTACCGTAAATGGCGTTAGCCAATTCTGGTATGAACAATTACAAGGTGATCTTGTGGTAGAATAAAGTATATGTATGATAAATACAATTGGGGGGAACTAGAGAGGGAGAGGAAGACTTAGGATATGTCCATTACAGTCTTTGGTTTCGTTATGTTGCAGGTATCCAGGTTTTTTATGTTGGGTCGGTGGGGTATCCTTTTCTGAACAGATCTGTTTTCAGTGCTTTCTGGAAATTTAGGTGGTCGAGCCTAGTTTTTACTACTTTTGGTAGTGCGTTCCATAGTTGTGCGCTTAAGTAGGAAAAGCTGGATGCATAAGTGGATTTGTATTTGAGTCCTTTGCTGCTTGGGTAGTGGAGGTTTAGGTATAATCGTGCTGATTTTATAATGTTTCTGGTTGCCAGGTCGATGAGGTCTGTCATGTATCCCAGTGCTTCGCTGTAAATAATTTTATGAACTGTCATGCAAAAGCGATACGGTCTTTAATTGGAAGCCAGTGCAGTTTTTCTCGGAGTGGTTTGGCACTGTCAAAATGCGTTTTTCCAAATATAAGCCTAGCTGCTGTGTTCTGGGCGGTCTGAAGTTTCTTTATGATTTGTTCTTTGCATCCCGCATAAATTCCATTGCAGTAGTCTGCGTGGCTTAGTACCATTGACTGTATCAGATTGCAAAATATTTCTCTTGGGAAGAATGGTTTCATGCATTTCAGTTTCCACATTTAGAAAAACATTTTCTTTATGGTGGATTCCGGTTGGGTCTCTAGTGAGAGGTTTCGGTAGATTGTTACTCCGAGAATTTTCAGGCTGTCTGAGATAGGGAGGGTGTATCCTGGGGTGTTAATGTTTGTGGTTTTGTATGTATCATATTGGGATGAGATGATGAGACAGTGTGTTTTTTTTCTGTGTTGAGTTTTAGTTGGAATGCATTTGCCCATGAGTTCATGATGTTTAAGCTGAGCTTAATTTCATTGGTGGTTTCTGCCAGATCATGCTTCTAGGGGATGTATAATGTCACGTCATCGGCGTAGATAAATGGGTTAAGGCCTTGGGTGGATAAGGCCTTGGCTAGTGGAGCCATCATGAGGTTGAAAAGGATCGGTGATAGTGGTGATCCTTGCGGTACACCGCAATCTGGTTTCCAGGGTGACTATATGTTTGTGCTTGATTTCACTTCATATGTTCTGGTGGTTAGAAAACCCTTGATCTAATTGAGAGTGTTACCACCGATTCCGAAGTAATCTTAGGAGTCTTAGCAGTATGTTTTGGTTAACCATGTCGAACGCACTGGACATGTCAAATTGGAGGAGGAGAATGCTTTTGCCTATTGCTGTCTCTTGCTTGAATTTAGTTAGGAGAGTAAGTAGTACTGTTTTGGTGCTGTGTTGGGGTAGAAATCCTGATTGTGACTCATGTAGTATGGTGAATTTGTTTATGTAATTATTACATTGTTTGGTCACCAGTCCTTCCATTAGTTTGACTACTAGTGGGATAGATGCTACAGGGTGGTAGTTGGTGATGTTGGTTTTTTTTTTTTTTTTTTTCTTGGTGTCTTTTGGTATTGGGGTGAGCAGGATGTCGACTTTTTCTTTAGGAACTTCTGCATAGCCCCTAATATTTCAGAGACAAAAGACAGTAAGATCATTGCTTCAAACAAATTACAAAACCTGTTTGTTCCATTTCCCCACAAATCAGCCAGAATGGATATACTTCCTTTTGCTATGGTAGGACAGTGTAGCAAAGTTATGCTGGGGATAAGCCACAGGGTTTTAGACTCAGAAGAAGGCTCTCAGTCTATCTGTTTTTGCGACCACTGTGCAGAATGCAGACTTCTTCTCATGTAGCTCACTGCTACAGGTATGGAGGTTCAACACCTTAGATGCAGGAGTTCTGGGAGCTATTGTGGCTTCCTCCCACCCAGTCTGGGTAGAGCATGGCTCTATCTGCTGGCAGGGGGACATAACCCACTTGTCTGGATTGGTCTGGCAGGAAATTAACAGGGAAATCCAATTTCACCATATTGAATAAAAGTTTGGGAAATACTGCTCTTAATTATTCATCCTCATTCTTCCCTAGAGACCATCATATGATCTGGCTTGCAAGATTGTTCAGTATGTTCAGATTTCACCTATAATTTAACAGTATCCCATCTCACAAGAACTTCCTGAGTAAAACAGTTTGTAGTAACGCAATTTATTTCTCCCATTCACATTGTATATAAACCTTTATGTATGGCAACTAAGTTGTTCATGCAAATCACGCACATTGCTGATTTGTGCTCCCAAATCAATTGATGAGTCAATCTGCATGAATAATTGGCTGCTAACCAATATTGGCGTTGGCCTTAATTGGGATTTTTATATGGATTGTGTTCTATAACGATTCACATATAAACCCTAAGATGTGTATTTTTTTTTTGGGGGGGGGGGGGGGGAGGGTGTTTCTATGAATTATGCATACTCGTAGAATATGCCTGATCCATTCCTAATTTAGGTGCAGATTAGGCACTTAGGCGCTATTCTTTAAAGTACGGATGCCCTTTATAGAATATCGCTCGATGCATAACTTTTTCCATGCTGATTTTTTTGGTATGATTTGCTGAATCTAATCCAAAGCAAGCACACTGTGAGAAACATTGAGGTTTTGTACTTGATTTCTAGAAGATGGGAGACATTTTACTAACACTGCAAACTTCAGCAAAGAAATTCTGTGGATGTACTGGAAATGTTCCCTATTGCCATGGAAAAGTGTTTGCTTAAGACTTTCTGAGGAAAAAACCTGCTTCATTGGCATAACAGTGACAGAATAGCCAGCCAAGAGAACCTAAAGATCAGTCTCAGGCCTTCTGTTCTCTTGCGTAATTGTGGCACAGTACAGACTGCTAAGAAGCTGCAGATTGTGGCACAGTACAGACTGCTAGGAAGCTGCATATATGTCTGAGAACCTGTGGGTAGTCCGTGGGTAGCTGAGAACAGTCTGTAGTTGGCTCCATCTGAAGCAACTGAATTGCCTGAGAGTGACTGTAGAATGGCTATGGGATTTTGCACCTTAGATAACTGGAAGAAACAAAGGTACTGAAAGAGAGCTGAGGCATGGCCACAAGCAACTTTGAACAGAAGAGCACTCTGACTTTATTTCCAGCATAAAGCTGGCTCTAATTTTAGATTCTGTAGAGTGCCAGAATTTGAGGATGGGTTTTATGGCAAAAACACTGCACTGGTGCAGCCAGTGGAAGAATTACATGAGAAACCCCTGAGTAGAATGGCTGGTGGGGGTCTCCAAGGTCTACCACTGGCTAGAAGTCTCTGCTGTCATTACTCACTGTCTTGCCTATTCAGTGCCTACTCTGTGAGCATGTTGACAGGCACTTCGGCTGCTGATGCTTCAGCACAGGAAATCCAGGACTGCAATTGAACTTTCTTGTGGTTCTAACACAGACCACCACGGGAAATGGCTGTAGAATTGCCTCCACACAGTTGACTTAAGATAGGAAGGAGAGGTGTTGGTGGCAGATGTTATGGGAAGATGAGACGAGATACTTGGGAGGGAGAGGCAGGGAGGATCAACGATCGGGAAACTGGTGGAGGAATGGGAATGAATACTGGGAAAGGGTATGAGTGCAGAGAATGGGAGGAAGAAGTAGGAGGATGATTGCTGGATAAATGAAGGAAACTACTGCAAAGTTAATGCATGCTGGGCTGGAGTCACTGCCTCCAAAAGAGGGAGTGTTGTACTAGAGCTGCCATCAGTAGGGGAGATTGCGGTTCTGGTACTGCTGCTAGCAGGTAAGTCTGGAGAAGGGTGTGTGAGGCTGAGGATTCACCTAGGGCATACCCAGCTAGTTGTGTTGTCAGGATATCGACAATGACTATGCACAAGAGAGATCTGCATGTACTGTCATCTTGATATGCAAATGATTTAATCCATATTAATTGTGGATATCCTAAAAACCTGACTGGCTTGGTGTGCCTCAAGGACTCGGTTCAAAATCACTGACCTAGGGCATATAATACATTTTGCAGCAGATGTTTCTAAAGGAAAAGGAGTGTGTGACTGGGGGAGGAGAGTTTGTTATAAAGAAATCAGTATTTAACTAAAGAACACAAGTAGACAAAATTAGGGTGACTTTTTTTCATGAGCTTAATGTAAGAAATCAAGAAATAAAATTGCATTTTGTTTTGGAAGGGTAGGATCTCATGGTATTCCGTCATGCAGGTTTGAATCGGGCACACAAGTACATACATCTGGGAGAGATGTTTTGTTCCAATGCCATTGGAACTTGTGGAAAGTTCTGAGAATTGGTGTCCCTGCTCACTTGTAACGGTTTCCAGAGTTTTATTTCTTCTGCTCTGCCAAACAGATGTGAAAACAAAGCTCTCCTGATCTTTTTGAAGAGTTTATCCTTTTTGCAACGTTTTTCATCATTTTCATTTACTATTTACCCAGAACACGGCAGCCAGACTTATTTTTGGTAAGTCGTGGTTTGAGAACGCAACACCTCTCCATTTAAAACTTCATTGGCTTCCTATTATGGAACGAATAAATTTCAAAGTCCACACGATGATTCACAAGATTATCTACGAATAATCCCCAACCTACATGTACAATCTAATTGACCTTCCTACCAGGAATTGCTCTAGATCTTCTCGAACTTATCTTAACTTTCACATTCCCAACTGTAAAGGAATCATATACAAAACATACTATGCATCCAATGTCTCTGTTATAGGCAGCAAGCTCTGGAACACCCTACCACGATCGATTCATATAGTCAATAATCATCTACCCTTCTGGAAACTACTTAAAACTCACCTTTTCAAGCAAGCCTACTCATATGACTTGACTTAAATTAGAAATCCATCTGCGATACCTGGATCTGACTACTTAGCAGAACTTAATACGTTTTTGTTTTTTTCCTTTTGAATTCATCCCTCTCCGAACCATTATTATACATTCTTTCTTTTTCACAACACTTCACCCAACTTACACCCCCTTCCGTTCCCTATCTCTACCACCTTCCTCCCTTATCCTTTCTTAGTCCAACTCTTTATATATTATATTCAAATGTTTTATCCATTTTGTGCTATCTTGTAAATTTGTTTTTTATGTAAGCCGCATTGAGCCTGCTACAGGTGGGAAAGCGCGGGTTATAAATGTTACAATACAATACAATCATCTGGAAAACAAAGCCAAGTTTCCAGTCGTGTCCAACCTGCAAGATGAAGATTGCAGACTTCAACACTCAAGCAAGGTGTCTCGTCTGTTTAAGTTCATTGGCAAGAAGAATGCAAGCCCTGTGGACAGATGTACGCAGTAGGACTACAAGGCAAAGAAAAGGCTCATGTCTAGAAAGCAGAGCATAAGAGGTCTTTGCCACAGAGATTGGCTATTTCTGCAGTCCAGCAGGTCATCGATGTTGCCTCCATTCCCTCATGTAGTGTCTTCAATATTCAGACATGAAGGGCCAGTGCCATAAAGCCTCTTCCTCAACAAAAAGCTTAAACTTCTTACCCTAAAACATAGTCGTCTTTGATGCAGTCATACTGGTTAAGCATAAGGCAACTCTCAATTGTCCTGGCTCTAAAGTTATTAAAAAAGCATATGAACTTATTACACAGGACCATATCCATAACTCTACCATCAGCAGCACCAAACAAGAAGGCGTATTGTGTTGTTGGCACCATCAGCACAGAAACACGTCTCATCAATACAGTGCCATCTGGCTCAAGCCAGCTAGAATTCTGTGCAATGCTTCAGACCCTTCTGTGCCAACAAAGACATCCTCTTGTTTATTAATTAAGTACAAAATTCTGCATTATCATACCTTACTTCTATGCTAGACTTTTAAGGATTCAAAGTGCAGGTTTGAACTATTCCCTTGAACCCCAGTTTTGGTCAGAGTGGCAGGTGAATCTTCCCCTAATGGAGTAACTTCATTCATTCCTGCAGAAGGTGTTCAATGACTGTCAAATCTATGAAGGATTTGCCAGGGTTGGCATCAGTGGTATAGCCATAGGAGGTTTTGGGGGCCTAGGCTCATGCCTCTTCCAGAAATGCAGCACCCCTTGACCTTTGCTGGTGCGGATGCCAAAGCCCCACCAGCCAAGTCTGTGCCTCTGCTCCCCTCCTTCCTGGTTGCTTCCTTCCTGCAGATGTTGGCTGTGTGCCTTCAGCTACTGACGCCCAGACCTCTCACTTTTAAATGGAAGAGATTCTTCATCTTGTATTTCACTAATGGGCAAGACCCTCTCCATGTTCTTAAAATACCATTCTCTCGTTTGTCTTCCATCTTTATCAACTGGAGCTGCAGACATGATTATCCACCCCTGTGTATGTGTGTATTTTATTTTAATTTTTTTCAGGTGCCTATATAAGCATTGAAATTGTTGCTTGTTACCTTCATTCCTTATCTGCTCTTGCCCCTGTTGTGACTGGTCTTCATTTTCTTGTGGTGTGTGTTCTTGTTTGGTTTTATCTTTAAACCTTCTTGATGTGTGGAACAAATGACTTTATATCAAAAGTGTACATAACACAAAATCTGTGTACTTTTCAGCCTATTAGGTCCTTATAGAGCTTCAGCTTCCCAGTATCTCACTGGTTGAAGATTCATGAAAACTTTCTTCATGTCAGACAACCAATGTAGAAGCTTCTTGTCTATGAGACTTGAATGTTCTTACATTTCTAATAAAATGGCCATTTGAGCCAATGGAATTCTCATCATAAAAATCAAACCTTGGAAAGTTGGTTTTATTATAGTGACTACTTCAGCCATTTTTCTAGTGAGAGTAAACTTCAAGCATTAGTCACATATGCATTTTTATACTTATTTTCAGCCAATGCAATTGATTATTGATATAGCTTGGTCAGCCATTCCTTGGTCTGATCATTTTAAAACTGATTTTAATTTTTTATATTTCTATGACCTCTTTTAAATATCAATCTCAATGATTGATTAAAACTAGAGAAAGAATAGATGCTAATGTATTTTGGCCTCAGGTTTGTAGTAAACTTGATACCCTAGAATCTGATCCGATTGTTCAGAAACAGAATTAGGACCAAGCTATAGAAACAAAGTTGAACTCAATTGCTCCTTTAAGAATTTGAGCTGTAAGATCATCTAGAACTGTTCCTTGATTTACTGAGACTTCGAGAGAGATGAGACAGGAATGTAGGCGATTTAGAAAGGAGCTGGTGGAAACATTTAGATATTTCTATAAAACATAATTGAAGAGCTGTTTTAAGTCATACAAATTTCATGTTGCAGAAGCAAAGAAGGTTTTCTGTGCTAAAATTATTGATGCTGGTCCTGGAAATTCTAAAGAGCTATTTCAGATTGTTGATAATATATTAGCACCTCCTATTGATTCTGTATCTATTACTAAGTCACTACCTATTTCTCAAGAGCTTGCTGATTTCTTTTTGCAAAAGATAGAATTAATTTGTGATGATCTTTGAAAAAAATCGGTCCTGTATATCTGCATCATACATTTTAGAAAGATCCAATACTTTCTATTCAGGCACACCTGTTAATCAAGTTTGGAAACCTTTTATTCCTGTTACTGCTGAGGATGTTAGCTCTTTACTGTCCAAACTTACCAGTTGTTGCTGTATACTAGACAGCTGCCCTTCTTCTTTACTAACTCATCCTCCAATTAATATAATTTCTTGGCTTGTTTATTTCTTTAACAATTTATTAACTATTGATACATTTCCTTTGGAGATAGGACATATTGCACTCACTCCCATACCAAAATCAAGATTCAGATCTGTCCCTTACTTCTAGTTTCAGGCCTATCACAGGGATTCCTTTACTTACTAAGCTAGTGGAATATTTTGTCATTGAGCAACTAATTCAGTATATTGAGTTATTCTTATGTTTGCATCCTTCACAATTTGGTTTTCAAACCCAGAAAGCACAAAAACCCTTTTAATAACACTGATATCAGTTGTTCGTAGCTACTTATGTAGGGGTAAACAGTTATTGGTCTTGCTGACTCTGTTGAATTGGTTTATTGAGTTTTTAGGCAATCATTCATATTTTGTTTGGAAAAATGGTGTTTTATCTAATAGTTGGCGCTCAAATTGTGGAATGCCACAGTAGTCTCCGTTGTCACCTATATTGTATAACCTTTTTATGAATACCCTTAGTTCTATTCCTCTTACCAGTGGAAAGTGACTGTTTTTCTGTGCTGATGACATCTTGATGCTGGTGCCAGCTTGTACTTCTATGGAGGACACATTTGATCAGGTTTCTGTTTGTATGAATTCTGCGTTGGGCTCTTGGAAATATGCTTAAACTAAAGCCAACTAAAACCAAAGTGTTCTGGTTCTCTAATTCTTTGACTATTCCTAAAAATATTCCACTGTCAAATGATAAGAATTTAAAAGTGGAAAAAGTCTAGGGTTTTAGGAGTAATATTGGATTCTTCATGTGTGAATCTCAAGTTAAGAATTTATGGTACCCTTTTACTAAGCTGCGGTAAAAGGTGGTCTGCGGCAGTGTGAGTGTATCTCTTGAGCATGCGCTGGGCCATTTTTTGCCACATCCTGGAAAAAGGGCCTTATTTTAAAGGGACCGTAAAATGGACGTGCGGCAAAATGTGAAGCAGCGCATGTCCATTTTTGGCTTGAGACATTAATGAGGTGGCATTAAGGCCTCACAGTACCCGGGCAGTAAGAATGCTGCATGTTTTTGACATGTGCCAAATTGGCAATTACTGCCATGGCACATGGTAGCCAAGCAGTAATGTCAATTTAGCACACACTGGAAGCACATAGCTTATACACCTTTGTAAATGGGCCCCTATGGAAACGAACATTTTTTGAATGAGACAATTGTGATTAAACAGGTCTTATTTTTCTAGTTCACATTTTGTAGTTTTAGTCCAAATGTTGGTTTTGTCCCATTTGGACTACTGCAATTCTGTCTATGTGGGATTGAGTACTAAACTTGTATATAAGTTACAGAGGATCCAAAACACAGCTGTACATCTGGCTTTTCGACTGAAAAAAATATGACAGTTTCTCAATATGCTAGAAAATTGTATTGGCTTTCTTTAAGGACACATACCATTTTTTAATCAGTTTGCATGATTTTCCATGTTCTAAACAGTAGTAACTCGGAGTTGTTAATCTTAGTTTTTTGATCTTTTTCTCTTCTCGTTTGTGAGAAAATTTAATATTAAAACTTCCCACATTTAACAGTGTTAGACTGAAACGTCATTTTGCGGCGATGTTTTCCTTCTGAGCTGTTACAATTTGGAATGCACTTCCTTTATCAATTTGATCTGAGGCTGGCTATAAGCTAACTACATAAAAAATGTAAAAACATTTTTATTTGATAAATTCTGATTATTTTCTTTTTATTGTTTTTTGTAGCTCCTCTTGATGTAGAGTTCTCTTTTATGTTAACTGCCTTAAACCTTTTGCTGGGACCAGTGCGGTCTACGAGTTTTGGATTAGATTAGATAATAAAGGAGTCCTACATATTCATTCTAAATTAAATACCTGTTGAAGGTGACCACTTTTTTTTTTCAAACAAATGAAGAAATAAACTCATTCAGTGGGAGGTGGAGAGGGTAGTGATAAATGGAGTTCATTTCAAGGATAGGGACGTTATCAATGGTGTCCTGAAGGAATTGGTCCTTTGTTCTGATTATAATATTTTTGTAAATGATATTGTGGATGAACTGTCGGGTATTGCAGATCTTGGTATGATTTGCAAAAAGATGAGCAATAAGGTGGAAAAGATGCGGGCAAAAGCCAGAAGGAAGCTTGAGTGCATAGCGTAGAGAGAGGAACGGCCATATCTCTGAATAAGTCTCTGGTAAGGCCTCATTTGGGTGATGTATACAGTTCTATACATTGCACCTTCAAAAAGATATAAACAGGATAGAAACATAGAAACATGACGGCAGATAAAGGCCAAATGACCCATTCAGTCTGCCCATCCTCTGTAACCCTCAATTCTACCTGTTCCTAAGCGATCCCACATGCTTATCCCATGCCTTTTTAAATTCTGGAACAGTCCTCAATTCCACCACCTCCACCGGGAGGCCATTCCATGCCTCCACCACCCTTTCTGTGAAATAATACTTCCTTAGGTTACTCCTAAGCCTATGCCCCCTCATTCCAGAGCTCTCCTTCATTTGACGCATTGAGCCTGCCATGAGTGGGAAAGCGCGGGGTACAAATGTAACAAAAAAAAAAAAAATGAAAAAGGCTCTCATCCTGTACATAAATGCCCTTGAGATATTTAAACATTTCTATCATGTCTCCTCTCTCCCTCCTGTCTTCCAGTGTATACATGTTGAGGTTCATAAGCCTGTCCGTATAATTTTTGCATTCAAGACCATTTACTAATTTCGTATCCGCCCTCTGGACCAACTCCATCCTGTTTATATCTTTCCATAGGTGCGGTCTCCAGAACTGCACGCAGTACTCCAAATGGGGCCTCACCAGAGATTTATACAAGGGCACTATCACCTCCTTTTTCCTGCTGGTCATGCCTCTCTTTAGTCACCCAAGCATCCTTCTGGCTTTGGCCGTCACTTTTTCTACCTGTTTGAAATTTTTTAGGTCATCAGACATAATCACCCCCAAGTCCCGCTCTTCCTTCGCACACTAAAGCACTTCACCCCCTATACTGTACCGTTCTCTCGGATGTTTGCGACCCAAGTGCATGACCCTGCATTTTTTGGGGGATTAAACCTTAGTTACCAAATCAGTCCATTGCTCTAGCTTTGCTAGGCCCTTCCTCATGTCATTCACACCCTCCAGGGTGTCCACCCTGTTACAGAGTTTAGTATCATCCGCAAAGAGATGGTGTTAGTCCAGAGATAGCTATTAAAATAGTGGTCTTTGTCATAAGTGTATGGGGAGAAATGTGAAGATTTCAATATCTACAAATTGGAAGAGAGGCAGGAAGGGGGCAATCGTGAATACCTCAATGACAGAATTGCACAGAAGGAGAGAAACCTCTTTCAGTTGAAAGGAAGTTCTGGGGTCAAGAATAAAAACCAACAACTTAGGAGAAAGTGATGTGATGGCATGATGATGGATGCTAAAATCATAAGAATATATTAATGAACCAGGTTAAAGAGCTCTGCATAGTTTGACCACCTTGAAAAGATGTGTTTGTGATCTCTGAGGTAAATGAAGAATTGCATATATAAGATTTATGTAGGAAATTAGATAAGGGACATAGTTCTTCAGAGAGTATGATTTTGTTAGAAACTTGCAAGTAATATTTATTTCTGAATATTAAAGTGGAAATAACAAAATAAGTTTGTCTTGCTGATAAGCTGATATTAATTGTAATATTGTATGGGCAGTATATTAAGTGGTATTCAACTTGAAACTGAATGGTTTCTAGCCTCATTCTGTTTGTTGTGGTTTGTGTAATTGTTCTCACAGATCTGATGGTTCCCAGAAGTGACATCCCAATGAGTTCATGACAGTTCTCGTGCTCTGCAGATCCATTAGTTTGTTGTTGCAAAACTGGAGTGACTCATTTTATATGACAATGAAAATGGAGCTCAGGATTATCCAAATATGTTATGTGCTACTCACTCTGCTGCTCCCCAGTATCTCTCCACACTTGTCCTTCCCTACACCCCTTCCCGTGCACTCTGTTCCATGGATCAATCCTTCTTATCTGTTCCCTTCTCCACTACTGCCAACTCCAGACTTCGCTCCTTCTGTCTTGCTGCACCCTACGCCTGGAATAGACTTCCTGAGCCCCTACGTCTTGCCCCATCCTTGACCATCTTTAAATCTAGATTGAAAGCCCACCTCTTTAACATTGCTTTTGACTCGTAACCACTTGTATCCACTCGCCTCCACCTACCCTCCTCTCTTCTTTCCTCTCGCCTCCACCAACCCTCCTCTCCTCTTTCCTCTACACATTAATTGATTTGTTTGCTTTATTTTTTGTCTACTAGATTGTAAGCTCTTTGAGCAGGGACTATCTTTCTTCTATGTTTGTGCAGCGCTGCGTACGCTTTGTAGCGCTATAGAAATGCTAAATAGTGGTAGTAGTAGTAGTAATGTGTGGTTGTATACAACAGTTCTTCATAATTTTTTCATATTACAATTTTAGAATCGAATAAAGGTCTGTTCATAAAATTTGTTACTTGTTAGGTCCGGTTAAATCACAAAAAAAGAATGTGGGAAAATGCAGTGACCTATCTAGGACTAAATAAGCCCCCTATAACACAATCTCTTCCAAGGTAGGTGGGGGGGGGGGGTGGAGAGGAGGGGAAGCACCTTCAGACCTCTGGTAGATCCTGCAAAAAGTCAACAAATGCCCGAAAAATTGTCATGCAAGATACCAGAAGTGCACATTTCTCAAAGCTGATGTCAGGTTCAGAGCCCGCGGGGCCGGGCTCTGGAGCAAACGTGAGCCCTTGGGCTGCTGACGAGGAGCGACAGCAGCAGGCAAAACCCACCAACCAACACTGGGTAAGCACACCGGCAGGGACTGCAGGCACTGCCCAGCGAACCGGAACACATGGACTGGAATCCCCTGGACTGGAGGACACAGGACTGGAACACACACCGGACCGGAACACACTGGACTGGAGCACACCAGACTGGAACACCCTGGACTGGTCCCCCGGACTGGAGGACACAGGACCGGAACACGGGACTGGAGCACACGGGACTGGTCCAACAGCTTCACCTGTACTTAGCTACTAAGCCCCCCAAGAGAGTTGAGCTCCTGGGTTCGAGTAGCCGACAGGACTTACTGGATACCGGATGACATAGGGACCAGGACTGGAAACAGAAGTGCTCCTAACCCTAAACTGATCTACGTGCTCCCAAGCCCTAAACCAGCAGGAGTGTTCCTAACAGTAAACTGACAAAAGGACTTCCTAAGCCCTAAACTAACAGAGCAGGGTACTAAATACAAAGCTAACACAGGTGCTACTAAGCACCAAGCTACAAGCAGAGCTTTACACTAATAAGCTAAACACAAAACTAAACCAGCTACCTAAGCACTGCTCTAGCAAGCTAGATACAACTAACAAGGTGCTTCCTAAGCACTACTCTGGCAAGCAACCAGAAGAGCTCCTAGCACTAAAAGGGAAGACAGGGGAGCCACAAGGAGGGAAGCTAACACATAAGCCAAAAGTGCTTCTAAAGCACCAAACACCAACAGCAAAGACTGCAATGCTCCCAATAGCACAATCCCAGAAGTACTTCTAACAGCAAACTCTGCAGTGTTCCTAACAACACCAAACCCTGAAGTACTTCTATCAACAACAGAGCTTCCAAAGCCCTACACACAGCAATGCTTCCAAAACCAAGAGGGAAAAGCAGGGGGACCAAACACACAAACACCAGTGCACACTGCACTAACACTAACCTGGACCTTAGCAAAAGCAAGCAGGGAAACTAGACACAACGTCAGAAGTGCACACTGCACCACCCTACCTACAGCAAACACCACTGATGCAAAGGCCCTGAAGGAAACAACACCACTTCCTTATCAAGGCCCTCCCTGATGATGTCACACTCCCTAGACCTAGGCAAAAGCACACTGACCCAGAGAGGCCCAACCCACACTAATGCAAAACCGTGAAACACTTGAAGCCAGTACACCCAAAGAGAGTTAGAGCAACTCAGGCAACACATACACAGGTGCAGTAGTAAAGTAAAACAATTAACCCCATGCTGCTGGAAGCTGCCAGCACAGAGAGACAGAGCCAGCTCAGAAAGGACAGAGAAAAGAAACAGAAGCCAGCTAAGAAGCTGACTCCCAGGAAAGAGGTAAGTTTGAGAGGGGTTCAGACCCCAATCATAACAGCACCTCCCCCTCAAGGCTCCCGTGTCCCCACGGGAGCCCCAGGTCTCAAAAGACAATTTAGGTCTCCATGGGTAGCTGTGATGAAATCTCCCAATGGGTTTCACAACATAAATCTGGGCGGCTGGGCAGGACGTGACAAGTACATCTGGAACTAGGAAACCAGAATGGCTTTGGCCGCCACGAGGCTCTTTAGAACAGCTGCTAGGCAGGATCAGAGTCTTGGATGCAACAAGTGGAGTTCTATTCAACAGGAACCATCTCCTGAAGGAGTCCACAACTTCCTTGACTTCCTGGCACTCCACTGTAGCAGCCAGAACTGGGCTAGAGCCCACACCCATCCTGGAATCTGAAGCCAGACAGGAACTTGAACTGGACTTCAGACTAGACCTTGCCCCTTGGCTGGAGCTGGAACTCAGAAGGAGTTCAACATCTTGGCTGAAATGGGAACTCGGAGTAGACTCAGCATCTTGCCTGAGACTGCAACCTGGTCCGGCCTCAGCATCTTGGCCGGAACTGCCACTCAACTCGGACTCAGCATCTTGGCTGGACTTGGTACTCAGCATAGACTCAGCATCTCGGCTGGCACTGGAACTCGCTCCGGACTCAGCATCTTGGCCGGAACTGCAACTTGACCCGGACTCAGCCTCTTGACCGGGACTGCAACTTGACCCGGACTCAGCCTCTTGACCGGGACTGCAACTTGACCCAGACTCAGCATCTTGCCTGGGACTGGAACTCCAACTTGACCCGGACTCAGCATCTTGCCTGGGACTGGAAATCCAACTTGACCCGGACTCAGCATCTTGGCTAGGACTGCAACTTGACCCGGACTCAGCATCTTGCCTGGAACTGGAACTCCAACTCTCACCGGACTCAACATCTTGACCGGAGTTGCAACTTGACCCGGACTCAGCATCTTGCCTGGAACTGGAACTCCAACTTGGCCCGGACTCGGCATCTTGGCCGGGACTGCAACTTGACCCAGACTCAGCATCTTGCCTGGGACTGGAACTCCAACTTGACCCGGCCTCAGCATCTTGGCCGGGACTACAACTTGACTCGGACTCAGCATCTTGCCTGGGACTGGAACGCCAACTCTCACCGGACTCAACATCTTGACCGGAGGTGCAACTTGACCCGGACTCAGCATCTTGCCTGGAACTGGAACTCCAACTTGGCCCGGACTCAGCATCTTGCCTGGGACTGGAACTCCAACTTGACCTGGACTCAGCATCTTGACCGGGACGGCAACTCTCACCGGACTCAGCATCTTGGCCAGGACTGTAACTTGACCCGGACTCAGCATCTTGCCCGGGACTGTAACTCAATTCTGATTCGGCATCTCGGCTGAACTCTGCACTCGGTGCAGACTCAGCACTCATCGTGGACTCGTCATCTTGGCTGGGCTCTGCACTCGGTGTAGACTCAGCACTCATTGTGGACTCAGTATCTCGGCTGGCCTCTACACTCAGTGCAGACTCAGCACTCATCATGGACTCATCACTCGGTGTAGACTCAGCATCCCGGCTGGGACTGCAACTTGATCCATACTCAGCATCTTGACTGGAACTACAACTCGATCCAGACTCAGCATCTTGACTGGAACTGCAACTCAATTCTGATTCGGCATCTCGGCTGAACTCTGCACTCGGTGCAGACTCAGCACTCATCGTGAACTCATTGTCTCGGCTGGACTCTGTACTCAGTGCAGACTCAGCACTCATCGTGGACTCAGTATCTCGGCTGGCCTCTACACTCAGTGCAGACTCAGCACTCATCATGGACTCATCACTCGGTGTAGACTCAGCATCCCGGCTGGGACTGCAACTTGATCCAGACTCAGCATCTTGACTGGAACTACAACTCGATCCAGACTCAGCATCTTGACTGGAACTGCAACTCGATCCAGACTCAGCATCTTGACGGGAACTACAACTCGATCCAGACTCAGCATCTTGACTGGAACTACAACTCGATCCAGACTCAGCATCTTGACTGGAACTGCAACTCGATCCAGACTCAGCATCTTGACTGGAACCGCAACTCAATCCAGACTCAGCATCTTGACTGCCAATGCTGCAACTCGATCCAGACTCAGCATCTTGACTGGAACTACAACTCGATCCAGACTCAGCATCTCGGCTGCCACTGCTGCCACTCGATCCAGACTCAGCACCTTGGCTGCCACTGCTGCAACTCGCTCCGGACTCAGCATCTCGGCTGCCACTGCTGCCACTTGATTCAGACTCAGCATCTTGGCAGGCAAAGCCCTTCAGGCTGGACTCAGAAGTTTGGCGGGAAAAATCAGGAAGCCACCTTCTTTCAGCTTGGGCTTCAGGAGTATCCCGCAGGGTTGGCTCCGAGAGGAGTTGGAAGCGGTAAAAGAACAGCTTGGTAGAGGGATCAATAGCAGAAACTGGGTTTTCTTCGAACCCAAGCCAGGAGACACGCCTTCTTTCCGCTGCAGCTTCAGGAGTATTCTTCAGGGCTGGATCAGACAAAAGTGCAACCCGGTAATCCTGGAGTGTCAGAAACGGATCCAGATCAAAAATGGGGTTGGAACTGGGATCCAAACTGGTACTAGGAGGCTTGGTTTGAAGCACCACTCGAAAGGGACTCAAAGACTTGCCTGGAAGCACAGCTTGGACTGGACTCGGAGACTCAATTACCAGCCCCACTCGGACTGGAATAGGAGGCGCAGTCAGCGTTTCTCGGACTGGACTCCGAGGCTTGCGTGGAGGCGCCACCTGGACTGGCACCGGAGGCTCGGTGAGAAGCCCCCCCCTTCGGACTGGAATCGGAGGCTCGGTCAGCAGCGTCCCACGGACTGGACTCTGAAGCTTTAGTGGAAGCGCCACTTGAACTGGCATTGGAGGCTCGGTCAGAAGCGCCCCTTGGACTGGACTCTGAATCTTGGCTGGACGCGCTGCTCGGACTGGATTCAGAGGCGTGGCTGGGCGCACTGCTTGACCTGGATTCAGAGGTTTGTCTGGGCGATCTGCTTGAACGGGACTGGACCCCTGCTGGGCCCAGAGCATGGAATTCCCAAGACGTCTCCTCTCAGCGACAGCTTCAGGAGTATCCCACAAAGCTGGATTCAAGACCAGGCTGCGGCGATATTCAGCGAGCGTGATAAAAGGGTCCATATCTGAAACTGGGTTTTCAGTGATTCCAAGCCACCGGACACGTTTTCTCTCAGCTGCCGCTTCAGGGGTCTTCTTCAAAACAGGATGAGACAAAAGTTTCCCACAATACTGACGAAGAGTCATAGAAGGATCAAGAACAACGATGGAGCTGGACCCCAGCTGGGTCAGCTGGGCGGGGGTTCTTGCCGGGCTCATGGCCTTTGCAATCTGTCAGGTTCTCAGGTTCAGAGCCCGCGGGGCCGGGCTCTGGAGCAAACGTGAGCTCTTGGGCTGCTGACGAGGAGCGACAGCAGCAGGCAAAACCCACCAACCAACACTGGGTAAGCACACCGGCAGGGACTGCAGGCACTGCCCAGCGAACCGGAACACATGGACTGGAATCCCCCGGACTGGAGGACACAGGACTGGAACACACACCGGACCGGAACACACTGGACTGGAGCACACCAGACTGGAACACCCTGGACTGGTCCCCCGGACTGGAGGACACAGGACCGGAACACGGGACTGGAGCACACGGGACTGGTCCAACAGCTTCACCTGTACTTAGCTACTAAGCCCCCCAAGAGAGTTGAGCTCCTGGGTTCGAGTAGCCGACAGGACTTACTGGATACCGGATGACATAGGGACCAGGACTGGAAACAGAAGTGCTCCTAACCCTAAACTGATCTACGTGCTCCCAAGCCCTAAACCAGCAGGAGTGTTCCTAACAGTAAACTGACAAAAGGACTTCCTAAGCCCTATACTAAACAGGAGCTCCTAAGCCCTGCTCAAGAAAGGGACTTCCTAAGCCCTAAACTAACAGAGCAGGGTACTAAATACAAAGCACCAAGCTACAAGCAGAGCTTTACACTAATAAGCTAAACACAAAACTAAACCAGCTACCTAAGCACTGCTCTAGCAAGCTAGATACAACTAACAAGGTGCTTCCTAAGCACTACTCTGGCAAGCAACCAGAAGAGCTCCTAGCACTAAAAGGGAAGACAGGGGAGCCACAAGGAGGGAAGCTAACACATAAGCCAAAAGTGCTTCTAAAGCACCAAACACCAACAGCAAAGACTGCAATGCTCCCAATAGCACAATCCCAGAAGTACTTCTAACAGCAAACTCTGCAGTGTTCCTAACAACACCAACCCTGAAGTACTTCTATCAACAACAGAGCTTCCAAAGCCCTACACACAGCAATGCTTCCAAAACCAAGAGGGAAAAGCAGGGGGACCAAACACACAAACACCAGTGCACACTGCACTAACACTAACCTGGACCTTAGCAAAAGCAAGCAGGGAACTAGACACAACGTCAGAAGTGCACACTGCACCACCCTACCTACAGCAAACACCACTGATGCAAAGGCCCTGAAGGAAACAACACCACTTCCTTATCAAGGCCCTCCCTGATGATGTCACACTCCCTAGACCTAGGCAAAAGCACACTGACCCAGAGAGGCCCAACCCACACTAATGCAAAACCGTGAAACACTTGAAGCCAGTACACCCAAGAGAGTTAGAGCAACTCAGGCAACACATACACAGGTGCAGTAGTAAAGTAAAACAATTAACCCCATGCTGCTGGAAGCTGCCAGCACAGAGAGACAGAGCCAGCTCAGAAAGGACAGAGAAAGAAACAGAAGCCAGCTAAGAAGCTGACTCCAGGAAAGAGGTAAGTTTGAGAGGGGTTCAGACCCCAATCATAACAGCTGACATATTACAATTGATAAATTCAGAGAAAAATACTTTTTTTTTCTACTTTTTGTTAGATCACTGCTTTGGTCCCAGTGTCTCTTCTGCTTTTCTCTGTTTTTACTTAACTCTTTCCAGGGTTCCCTATATTCTTGACATTTCTTCCTGTCTACCATCCATTTTCCCTCAGCATCCCATCTGTCCTGGCCATCCTCTTCCCTCTGTCTCTCTCTCCCTCCTCCTGTATCCAGCATTGCCCCCCTATGTCTCAATGCCCAGCATCTTTCCTTCCCCTTCTCTTCTTCCGGCACCTCTGGTCCGCCCTCCCCCCAGCCCTCCAAACTTTTCACAGATGGTGGACAGAGGCAACAAGTTTGGAGGACTGGGAGGGGGGAAGAGGAAGGTGGAGAGAGAGATGCTGGGCAGACCTGAGATTTTTGCAGGGCTTGCTCAATGCTACAGCCCTTGGAAAATGTAAAGGGAAAAAATCCAAAACTCTGATAATGAGAGCATTGTTGTATACAACAGTTCTTTCATAATTTGTTTTTGTTTAATTTTAGAAGTGAGGAAAAAGGTGTTTTTCATGTGTTTCCTTATATCGAAAGTTGTGATATGAAAAACTGTTGTACACAGCTACTTGTCAGGGATTTGGATTTGTTTTGAGTCAATTTCCCACATCTTTTTTTGGTGATAAAATTGGAGATAGCAGTATGTTTTAAGTATTAAAATCAGCAATAGACTGACCCCTGATTCTCTATAATGATTCTTAATCTTCTAATGATTCCTATTGGCCATTTTACTGAGCTATGTTGAGTAGCTATCATGGGTTTTATTGTGCAGGCCCACGTTAATAGTTCCTAAATTAAAATGGCAGCCAGGGTGGTAAAGATTCTGTTTGCTGACTGATATAGGAGTGGGCACGACATGGGTGGGAGGAGTTTCTGGCTGTTTTACTGCGATCCATTTCATTGCATATTATGGCTTTTAAGCTTTGGTCCCCAATAGCATCAGATATTATGGATTTCCCTAACAAATATTTGTCAGGTGCATTTGCATGCTGTTATCAGAGCTAGGTTAACTTTTATATTTAGTTATCTTGAAAAACTGGTATAATTAAAGATAACATACTGTTCAATGTTCAGCTGTGGCATTCGACGTTTTTAAAGGTGCTGAACGTCGCTTGATGCAGATATTCAATGATGGGCCTAATTCTGGCATCAAATATCTAGGTACCGACGATAGTCAGACTGGTACCCGTATAAGTGCCCGGTAGAGACCTGCACGAGAACGGGGTTTGTGGGAATCTCACTCAACTCGCAGGTTTCCTATGGGGTAGGGATGGAAGCAGTTCTGCAGGGTTCCTGTGGGGATGGAACAATTCCTGTGGGGTTCCCATGGAAGTGTACACTGCTCTTGCACCAGCCTCTCATCTAACAAGTACCAAGCTCTTTGAGTGCTGTCTCCTGCTCGTCCTCTGTGCTTTAACAGCACAGATGTGGAAAGTCTGTATTAAGGAGGCGGTAGAGACACAAATGGTGATGGAATTCAAAAAGGCGTGGGATGAACACAGAGGATATCTAATTAGAAAATGGATTTTATGAAAAACCTAAATTTAAATGGCTGCATGTGTGTGAATGTGTCGCATGAAACTTAGATGGTGACTGATTAGGGCCGATACAATGGGTCACTAAAACAGACATCATGTTATGAGAATCAGGTGCTCAACATTCAGACTTTCTATCTATTTATTTACTTATTTATCTCACATTAAACATGAATTAGGTTGAAACCTGGGAGCTTTTAAAATTTTGTTTTTTTCCTGTGCCTACATTAAAAGAAAAAAGATTAGCATGTGGGAATTTGCTCTTTTTGTTTGTGGATTGCAGTGGTGTATTGTAAAAATGCACTTGCCTTTTTATTACTACTATTTCACAGAGAGGTATTGAATAATGAGGGAAGGGTTTCCTTCAAGCAGAAGTTCTGTCCAATGTCAGTCAAAATGTGCCAACATTGTCCAGTTCAGCACAGTATTAGCCGCCAAGTTTATACAAAGTTAATTATGTTCAGTGGAAATTAAATTTGTTGCCTCAGGCTGCTTGCTATGTGAATATTCTATTACTGTTTCATTACTGCTACCAAGTATTACATATTAAGGGCATTTGCTTTAAACTTTGCTTTAAATTGTTTATCCAGTCCTTACATGCACATGGTTTTGCTTTTTAAATCCAAAGGTGATTGCTAAGAGCGGTTGAACAATTAAGTATAAACTGTGTTGTTTCTGACTTTACTTGTTTTGGACTGCTTTGGGTCCTGCTAATCTGTACATCTGCTGTCTTATCAGAGTACAGAAGAAAATGATTTATGTTATTTTTACTAGAATTTTTACTGCTTGTAGAATCTGGCTTACTTTGGGGGGGTGGGGGGGTGAAAGTGACTGCAGCACGGCAAAGGTGAGGCAGTCCGGGAGCTGAGATGGAGGAGATTACTTGCGGCAGGGACGGGCGGGGACAGGTTAGATTTCTGTCCCCATGCAACTCTCTTTTTCCTACCCCGTTTTCAGTGATAGTTGTTATAAGAAGGGTGTTCAGCCTATAGTGGACGTAGTGAAAGTTATAACTGGGTAGTGACATGGCATTCGCACAGTGCTGCTAAAAATCTAGCAGGAGAGACTCTTGTCCTGTTAAATTGTTCTGAATCTCTACCTCATAGTTATCCAGTGATTCCAGTTACATACTAGAATAAGTTGTTTGCATACCCAATTCCAGGCTGTGCTTTAAGCTTCAGGGAGATGGTTCTAATTTTGCTGTGTTCCATGTTTGTCTTCTAGTAGTTCTATCCTGGTTGTATTTTGTTTTGAAGGGGGTCATGGAGATTGGAGATTAGGAAAAGAGGTTTAATGTGTACCAATATTTAGGTATTCACTGTACTTCCACTTTGTTCAACAGTTAATGAGTATGAAATTGCTTACTTTCCTATTAAAATAAATACTCTAGCATAAATTAATTTGACAAATATTTGTACAGACTCATTGGTTTCTCTGAAAGGAGTCCACTACCTTGATGAACTCTGTATTTAGGAACTGTGCTTTTTTAGATGTTGATGGTAACCCCCCCCCCCCCAAAAAAAAAAAAAAAAAACCATACCACACGCACAGTTTTTCATCCATTTTCAGTTTATCTTTCTGCCCTGAACGACTTTTATATACATTTGTTAATAAGGTACAGAACAGAAGTGCTGGTTTCAATTTAAACTATAATTTCTATCGGAGTAACCAATATTGTCCACAAATTCTTTACAGTGTCAGGAAGTCATTCATGGTAAATGTGTTCTTCATGTTGAAATAGATTTGGTAGGAAGTAGGATTTAAACAGGTATTACAATAAATATTTTAATGACTATATAGCAGGATCCCTTTTTACCTACTGTAGAATTTAGATACAAGCAGGGTTTGTATTTGATGTTGTGCAGCCACTTATTTCTCCAAAGAAGCTGATAAAAGATTTTTTTCTCCCCTTTTCTTTGGTTACAGCATTTGCAGATGACAATCCAGGCCCTACAGGATGAACTGCGGATCCAGCGCGATCTGAACCAACTCTTCCAGCAGGACAGCAGTAGCCGTACCAGCGAGCCTTTAGTAGCTGAGCTTACAGAGGAGAATTTCCGACGACTCCACATGGAGCATGAACGTCAGGCTAAGGAACTCTTCCTGCTGCGTAAGACTTTGGAAGAGATGGAGCTTCGCATTGACACACAAAAGCAGACCCTGAATGCACGAGATGAATCCATAAAGAAGCTGCTGGAAATGCTACAGAGCAAAGGGCTGCCATCCAAAGCCACAGAAGAGGACCATGAAAGGACAAGGAGATTGGCTGAAGCTGAGATGCATGTCCATCACCTTGAGACCCCTGCTGGAACAGAAAGAGAGAGAAAACAATATGCTGAGAGAAGTAAGTGGCCTTCTCAGGAATTTGCATTATATATATATATATACAGTTCAGTCCACTGTTCCTATTTTTTTATATTACAATGAATTCTTATAGCCCATTATAGCCAACAAGTTCAGAGCAGATAACAGTCAAAAAATGGAGCATTCTCCAGATAACTATGCAGTAAAACAGATAGTCAACATCTAAAAAAAGTAAGAATAAATCCACTAATTTCTGAAAAAGAAGTCTTTAATAGTTTCCTAAATTGATCATAATCTCCTATTTTCCTAAGGGAAAGAGGTGAAGGGTTCCAACTGGAGGTTGCTTGTATGTTAAAAAAAAAGATTGTAGAGGCTTTTATTTTATGGACCATGGGGAAACCTAACATATAGAGATTTCTAATAGATCTTATATGGTTTCTATTAAGAAAAACAAGGTGTTCAATTAAATAACCAGGACAGTCTCCATAAAGACCTTTAAAGGTTAGCACTAATATTTTAAACTGTAAGCTGGCCTCTAGTGGCAGCCTGTGCAACTGCAGCATAAGGGGAGAGAGACTCATTTATTTGCCCCAAATATCTAACTGCAGCCTTGTACACTCTCTGTAACTTCGTCTTTAAAATTGTTGAGCAATCTTTGTAAATAGAATTATAATAATCCATTTGAGAAAATATTAATAACAACCACCAAGCAGAAGATTACTAAATCAAAAAACTTGCGAATAACCCGCAGTTTTTGAGCAGAAACAAAGACTTGCTGACTACTTTAACTTGAAAACTAAGAGATGACCTGCTATCTTCACCAATTATCCTATGTCACCTCCAGACTTTATTCCTGTTGAGCCCATAGAAATGCACAATAGACAATCTTGTTTTGCTTTACAACAAATGATAGGGATAAAGTATCTTGAGATATATTACTGTTTCCCAGACCTATCTTGGGGACATTGCAGGGTTTTCAAGATATCCTCAGAGGTGCAGTATATGCAAACATTTCTCATACATATTTATTTTGGATAGTCTGAACATCAGAATGCCTGTGGGGTCCCAAGGGCAAGTTTGTGAAGCCTTATTGTAATGTATCAAAACACAATTTGTTATGGCATATTTCAATTTGGCTTTTGCAGATTATTTACAGGGAAGTTAAAGTTCATTTTAGCCAAAAGTTAACTCAAGGAAAAATATATTTTTAATGTATTAGGGATAATGAGTTCAATGTTTTAGGCTGTCTGGGCAAATGTAACCAAAATGGCCTGAAGGTGAAATTTAAGTCTTGAAAGAAATAAACATTAAAACAGAAAGAAGTTAGCACTGCCATAACTATATTCTGGGGAATCACCTTACAAGCTTCTCTTTTCAGAAGAAGTGTGTGAACGTTTTGTTTTGAAGTATACAAGTTAGAAATCCGATCTTTATGAGAACAGAATGATGCTGTTTGTATTGAGGTGTTGTAGATCTGGGTAGAGGTGGTCTTGCCTTAATGCATTCTTTAACACAAGGAAGGAGCTGTGAACTCCATTCTGTGTTTTAAAGCTAAGAAGTCAACATGGATTTAGTGAAGGGAAATCTTGTCTCACTAATCTATTACATTTCTTTGAAGGGGTGAACAAACATGTGGATAAAGGTGAGCCGGTTGATATTGTGTATCTGGATTTTTATAAGGCATTTGACAAAGTACCTCATGAAAAACTCCAGAGAAATTGGAGAGTCATGGGTTAGGAGATAGTGTCCTATTGTGAATTAAAAACTAGTTAAAATACAGGAAATAAAGAGTAGGGTTAAATGGTCAGTATTCTCAATGGAGAAGGGTAGATAGTGAGGTATAAATGATCTAGAGATGGGAGTAACTAGTGAGGTAATTAAATTTGCTGACAACACAAAGTTATTCAAAGTTGTTAAAATCGCGGGAGGATTGTGAAAAATTACAAGAGGACCTTCCATATCATCATGCTGATCAATCCATAGACTGGTGGGTTGTGTCCATCTACCAGCAGGTGGAGATAGAGAGCAAACTTTTGCCTCCCTATATGTGGTCATGTGCTGCCGGAAACTCCTCAGTATGTTCTCTATCTCAGCAGGTGGTGGTCACACACAGCAGCAGCTCTGGCTAGGCCTCCAAGCCTAATTTTTAGGTTTTGTTGAGTGCCTGGGGTTGAGGGCTCTTTTGAGCAAGTGCAAACCTGGTGGTGCCAGGTCCCTCCTTTTCTCCCCCCTCCCGCTGGCTCCGTTAAAAAAAAAAAAAAAAATAAATTTTGAACGTCCTTAAAGGCGTTTATTTCGACGTTTATTTAAACGTTCATTGCAGCTACTCACTGGGACACCAGGTCGTTACAGCTCGGAGCGGAAAGCAGGTAATTTTACCTTTTTATAGCGGGCAGGGGGTTCCCCGATTTATCTCCACTTGGCATATGGCGTCGGAGGGCGAGGGCGTAAAGAGTCGCTCCCCGGATCGCTTGGGCGCTTCTAGAGGGGATGCGGGGGTCTTAAAGTCTGATTCGCCCTTGTTGGGTGACAGTTTTGTGACCGATGAGTGCCCCGGTCCTTCCTCCGGTGTGGCGGTTTTCCCCGCCATAAACGCCCATCCCCCGCTCCTCGCCTCCGCCATCTTGGCCGGCCACGCGGCTCGGACGGCTTCTTCTTGGGCCGCCCTTGAGGTAGGAGACATTAATGCCATGAACGCCCTTAATTTGGGCGACGGCACAAAGGTAGCTAAAATTAAGCGCCGTTTTTCCCGCGCGGCTCCTTCGCGGAGTGTCGCGCCGGACGCCATCTTGGATGCGCAGCATGTCTCTCCCCCGCTCTTGCGAGCGCCGGTTGAGGGTGCGTCTAGGGCTGTTGCCCAGGCTGCGGAAGTGCACAGTCTGGGGGGTTTCTCCCCCGAGTTTATTTTGCTGCTGCATCAGGCCTTCCTTATGCAGAACGCTGCCCCTGCACCCTCGTCAGGTAAAGAGGTTGAGGCCCCCGGAGGTAAACGCCCTCGGGTTGATTCCCAGGCCTTGGAGGACTTTGTCTCCTCCGATGTAGATGAGGGCAGCGTATCTGAGTTCTCCCAACGGTCCTTTGCGGATTCCTTGGAGGAGACGGATCCCCGCTCGGATTGGAGCGGATGACCCCTCTGCAGCGCGACTCTTTGGCTCAGAGGATTTGCCCAACCTGTTTGTGCAGGCCATGGGCATTTGAAGATTTCCTCTCCGGAGGACGTCTCTCACTCAGCCCCTGTTGGCTCTGCCATTATGCTGGGGACGAAACGCCCGCCTAGAACCTTCCACGTGCATGATGCCATGCACACCTTAATTTCGGCTCAATGGGATGTCCCGGAAGCGAGCCTTAAAGTGGCTAGGGCTATGTCCCGCCTCTATCCTTTGCCTGTAAGTGAACGTGAGGCCTTTCTGTGGCCTACCGTGGATTCTTTAATCACTGCGGTGACTAAGAAAACAGCGTTGCCGGTGGAAGGTGGCACGGCCCTACAGGACGCCCAAGACAGAAGATTGGAGGCGGCCTTAAGGTCGTCCTTTGAGGCGGCTGCTTTAAGTTTGCAGGCCTCAGTTTGCGGCTCCTATGTGGCCAGGGCGTGCCTGACTATGGTGCAGCGGGCTTCCCCTCGGATCATTCCTTGATGGCTGATTGGCCGGCCCTGGAATCGGGCTTAGCCTATTTGGCAGACTTGCTGTATGATGTCTTGAGAGCCTCAGCTAAAGGCATGGCTCAGACAATCTCTGTGCGGCGGTGGCTTTGGCTGAAGCATTGGTCTGCTGACCACGCCTCTAAATCCCGCCTGGCTAGATTGCCTTTAAAGGCAAGCTGCTCTTTGGGGTCGAGCTGGACAAAATCGTGACCGATCTCGGCACGTCTAAGGGCAAGAAGTTACCAGAGGTCAGGGCTCGGGCTAGTACTTGCCCTGGTACCTCCAGAGGGCGGTTTCAGGAAGCCCGTCGGTACCGCCCGGGCAGGTCGGGCTCCTCTGCCCCCTCTTCCTTCAAGAGGAACTTCTCCACCAAGCAGCATTCCTTTCGCAGAGGACCGCCGTCCCGGAGGTGCTCCCTCCGGTTCTCCCCCAGGGTCTCGTACCCAATGACGGGGCCTTGGTCCACGCCCCAGTGCAGATTGGAGGACGGCTGTCCTCGTTTATGGGCGAGTGGACCACAATAACT
Organism: Microcaecilia unicolor; assembly: GCF_901765095.1. Lineage (NCBI taxonomy): Eukaryota > Metazoa > Chordata > Amphibia > Gymnophiona > Siphonopidae > Microcaecilia > Microcaecilia unicolor. The sequence goes on along the minus strand of NC_044039.1, from coordinate 44,290,186 downwards.
TCAGACGCTTGGGTGCTGGAAGTCATCAGAGACGGCTACAAGCTAGAGTTCTGCCGACCCTTAAAAGACGGGTCTGTACTCTCTCCCTGCAAGTCTCCGGTCAAAGCTGTGGCAGTGCAGCAGACCTTGGACAATCTGATCCGCCTGGGTGCGGTTGTTCCGGTGCCAGAAAATCAGCTTGGCAAGGGACGTTACTCCTTTTTCTTTGTGATACCAAAGAAAGGAGGTTCTGTACGGCCTATCCTCGACCTCAAAGGGGTCAATTGGGCCTTGAAAGTTCGGCATTTTCGCATGGAGACCCTCCGCTCTGTTATAGCGGCAGTGAAGGCAGGAGAGTTCCTGGCATCCTTGGACATCAAGGAAGCGTACTTGCATATTCCCATCTGGCCTCCTCATCAACGCTTTCTGCGTTTTGCAGTACTGGGCCGACACTTCCAGTTCAGAGCCCTCCCGTTCGGGTTGGCTACTGCTCCGCGGACCTTCTCCAAAGTAATGGTGGTCATCGCGGCCTTCCTGAGGAAGGAAGGAGTTCAAGTCTCATCCTTATCTGGACGACTGGTTGATCCAAGCCCCTCTTATGCAGAGTGCGGCAAAGCTGTGGAACCGGTGGTTGCTCTTTTGAGCTCCCTGGGGTGGATCATCAACTGGGAGAAAGGCCAGCTGCGCCCGAGCTCAGTCCCTGGAGTATCTGGGAGTTTGATTCGACACCCAAGTGGGCAGAGTGTTCCTGCCAGACAATCGGATTGTCAAGCTTCAGGCTCAGGCGGACTAGTTCCTAGTAGCCTCTCCTATTCGGCTTGGGACTACGTGCAGCTGTTGGGGCTCTATGACGGCCACGATGGAAGTAGTGCCCTGGGCCAGGGCTCATATGAGACCACTACAACAATCTCTGCTGCTGCGCGGGACTCCGATGTCGGAGGATTATGCTGGGCGCCTTCCCTTGGACCCAGCAGTGCGCAAGGCGCTGAGCTGGTGGACGCAGACAGACAAGTTGTCTGCAGGAATGTCTCTGGTGACCCCGGAAGTGGATTGTTGTCACGACAGACGCCTCTTTGATGGGCTGGGGAGCCACACTGCTTGGGAAGGACAGCGCAGGGGCTCTGGTCTCCTGCAGAGGCAAGTGGTCTATCAACCTCCTGAACTCAGAGCCATTCGGTTTGATGTTGTTGGAGTTCATCCCGGTACTGGCGTTGAAGCCAGTACGGGTCCTGTAGGACAATGCCACGGCTGTGGCCTATGTCAATCGCCACGGAGGTACCAAGAGCGCCCCTCTAGCCAAGGAGGCCATGAATTTATGCCAGTGGGCGGAAGTGAACCTGGAACAGCTGTCAGCGGCTCTCTTTGCCGGAGTCATGAATGTCAAGGCGGACTTTCTCAGTCGCCATACCTTGGAGCCCGGAGAGTGGCAGCTATTTGCTCAGGCGTTCTTGAGCATCACGAAGCGCTGGGGCCAGCCGAGCCTAGACCTGATGGCGTCATCGGCCGATTGCCAAGTGCCGCGCTCTTTCAGCAGAGGACGGGAGCCTCGCTCCCTGGAGTAGATGCTCTTCTCCAACAGTGGGCCGGCACAAGAGCTTCTCTATGTGTTCCCGCCCTGGCCCATGTTTGGGCAGGGTGATAGACCAGGTGGCAAAGCATCCAGGCCGGCTAATCCTGGTGGGTCCAGTCTGGCCCAGACGTCCCTGGTATGCGGACTTGATCAGGCTCTCAGTGACCATCCTCTGCGGCTGCCAGTGGAGCAGGGCCTGTTGCATAAGGGTCCCGTGGTGATGGAGGATTCCTCCCCCTTTGGTCTTTCGGCCTGGCTTTGAGCGGCAGCGTCTGAGGAAGAAGGGCTTCTCAGAAAAGGCATCGCCACTATGCTGAGAGCGAGGAAGCGCTCTACTTTTACTGCTTACGCCAGGGTTTGGCGTACCTTTGCAGCGTGGTGAGAGCAGGCTCATTTTCTTCATTCACTGCTCCAATTTCTTCAGTGTTGGCATTCCTGCAAGAAGGTCTGGAGAAAGGCCTGTCGCTCAGTTCCCTTAAAGTCCAGGTAGCGGCCCTGGCTTGCTTCAGGGGCCGCCTGAAGGGTGCTTCCCTGGCTTCGCAGCCAGATGTGGTGCGTTTTCTCAAGGGAGTTAAGCACCTGCGCCCTCCTCTGCACTCAGTGGTGCCTGCGTGGAATCTCAACCTGGTGCTAAGAGGATTACAGAAGCCGCCTTTTGAACCCTTGTTGAGGGCATCTCTGAAAGACCTGACGTTGAAAGCAGTCTTTTTGGTGGCTATCACTTCAGCCAGAAGAGTTTCCGAGCTCCAGGCACTCTCATGTCGAGAGTTTTTTTCTGCAGTTCACTGAGGCAGGAGTGGCTTTTCGCACAGTGCCTTCTTTCCTGCCCAAGATTGTTTCTCGCTTCCATGTGAATCAGCAGCTCTGTCTCCCTTCCTTTCGTAGGGAGGACTCCCCAGAGGAATACTCTGCTCTTAAATATCTGGATGTGAAACGAGTCATCATCAGATACTTGGAAGTGACCAATGATTTCCGGAAATCGGATCATCTGTTTGTCCTGTTTGCAGGTCCTCGTAAGGGTCTGCAGGCTGCTAAGCCTACAGTGGCAAGATGGGTCAAGGAAGCCATTGCAGCGGCTTATGTGGCCGCGGGGCAACTTGGGCATCGGCCCATACATTCTCCAAGCATTCCCGCTTGACTGTGGCTGCACGGGCGGAGGCCCGGTTTGGAGCTTGTGGTGAGTTCAGGGATTTCTATGTCCCGCCCTGGGTGAGTACTGCTTCGGTACATCCCACCAGTCTATGGATTGATCAGCATGATGATATGGAAGGTAAAATTATGTATCATACCTGATAATTTTCTTTCCATTAATCATAGCTGATCAATCCATAGCCCCTCCCAGATATCTGTGCTGTTTTTTATTCTGGTTGCATTTCAGGTTCAAGTTTAGTCTTCAGTTACTTCAGAAAGACTTCGTGTTCAAGTTTTTTCACTTGGATTCTTCAAGAGTTGAGACGAGTTTGTGTTACAGTGAGCTGCTGCATTCCTCTCCCCTCCGTTTTACGGGGCTGGATTGAGACTTAAAATTCTGCCGGCACTCCTCCCGCTTCGTGCGGCTGTAGGGCAGCTTTGTACCCCTCCCGCTTCGGCGGTGTTAGGGTCAGTCAGCTCCTCTCGCGGTTGCGGTTGCAGGATAAGCCAGATCCCCCCGCATCGGCGGGTGTGGTGTCCATCCCCCGCTCCGCGGGATGAGCTGGACGGATTCCCCTCCCCACTTGTGTGGGGATGAGCTGGGTTAATTCCCCTCCCCCGTTTCGGCGGTGGTGAGCTGGGCAGAGTGTCCCTTCGTGGTGTAATTCTCTAAGTGCTGAGTCCTGCGGATGGAGCTTTGATATCGACATACTGAGGAGTTTCCGGCAGCACATGACCACATATAGGGAGGCAAAAGTTTGCTCTCTATCTCCACTGCTGGTAGATGGACACAACCCACCAGTCTATGGATTGATCAGCTATGATTAATGGAAAGAAAATTATCAGGTATGATACATAATTTTACCTTACGAGACTGGGAGACTGGGTATCTAAATGGCAGATGACATTTAATGTGAGCAAGTGTGAAGTGATGCATGTGGGAAAGGAGAATCTGAATTATAGCTACGTATGCAAGGTTCCACATTAGGAGTCACCGACCAGGAAAGGGATCTAGGCGTCGGTCATTGATGATGACGTTGAAACTCTCTGTTCATTGTGCAGCAGTGCCTAAGAAAGCAAATAGGATAGGAATGGAAAACAAAGATGAGGACGTTATAATGCCTTTATATCACTTCATGGTGCAACCACACACGAATATTGTGTTCAATTCTGGTCACCGCATCTCAAAAAGATATAGTGGAATTAGAAAAGGTAAAGAGAAGGGTGACAAAAATGATAAAGGGGATGGACGACTTCCCTATGGCTGAGGGGAGATATGATAGAGGCCTATAAAAATACTGAGTGGGAGTAGAACGGGTAGACGTGAATCTTGTTTACTCTTTCCAAAAATACTAAAACTGGGGTGCATGCAATGAAGCTACAAAGTAGTAAATTTAAAACAAATCGGAGAAATATTTCTTCACTACAACGTGTTATTAAACTCTGGAATTCGTTGCCAGAGAATGTAGTAAAAGCAGTTAGCTTAGCAATGCCTGCTACAGGCTATCTGTTAATGCTGTGGTACAAAGTTCAAGTTTTAAAACTAAAGGGAAAAGACTATGGAGATTAGTTGATAATTTTTTTTTTTTTTAATATTTTTATTCTGCCTATCACTAACCTACAATTAATTCCTCCTTTAAACCCCAATCTTTAAGTTCCCAAAGCAGAAAGCAAAATAGTGTTCACTTACCAGAGAAATGCCCTCTTCTCTCAGAACTTCTCAGAAAGAAAGTTCAGTGGGACCTTTCTTCCTTATATAGTTTTGAATCTAAGGGGACTTTTTCAAAACAGACTCTTCCTTGTCATCAAGCAGATGAAGCCATTACGTATGGGTTATGTCCATCAACCAGCAGGGGAGATAGAGAGCACTCAAACTTTCACAGTGCCCTCTTGGCCAGCTAGCTCCACTGCCTCTTCAGTATTCTCTATCTCCCTTAGCAGGGTGGCTGCAGCTTGTTCGAGCTCCAGAAAAATCTGCCGGGAGGTGGTTCCTGGCTTGCCAGTTGTTAACCGGGGTGTTGGAGGCTATAGCAGCTTCACTTTAAAGGCACATAGGTTAGCCCTTTCCCTGCCTTACCCATACCTCTGTGGATGTGGACATATTGCCTTGCTTTCCCTGTCCTTACCCACCAACAGTGGATGCAGGCATATAGGTTCGCCCTTTCCCTGCCTTTCCCACTCATCTGAGCCTCCGGAGTCTTCAATACCTCTGCTTTCCTCACAGCTTAAAAAAAAAAAAAAAATCGCGTCGTGTTTTTAAACGCAGAGACGCTGGAACAGAGGTTTTTGACCTGATTTTCAGCAGGATCGTAGTTGTACACTAGATCCTTTGAGGTAAGAGTGTTTTCCAACTCCTCCGGGGTGGGCCCGCGATCGGGGCGATTTTGGCCTGAAACCGCCATTTTGGATTTTACCGCCGTTTTTTCGGCGATGGCTGCGGACAATGTAAAGCGCTGTTCCACTTGTGGCAAGCGCAAATCAGCAGCAGGGCTCTGTAAATCGTGCTGTACTGGCGTAGGAGCCGGCCCGAGCATGGCGAGCGATGTTTCTTCCCGCTCTGAGCTGGTAGCGGGCGCCATTTTGCTTACACCGCATGGCGCGGCCTCCGTGTACACGGAGAGACCTGAGCCGGGTGGGGCACCTCGAGATGAGGTTATTTCAGGAGTGGCTAGCACCGGACAGGATTTGGGTGCCCAGGGTGAGATTTTCTCCCCGGATTTTGTGCTTTTGCTGCATAAAGCATACATGATGAAAAGAGCCCTTCCTCAAGGGTCGCCTGAGGCTCCTCTGATTGCCCCCCGATGGATTCTGGCCTGGGACTGCCCAGTGAGGCTTTTTTCCTGGATGCTTGGCCTAAAGATAAGCGCAGAAAGGTTAATTCCCCTTCAGATTGTGGTGCACCTTCCCCCCCCCCCCCCCCCCCCCCCCCCCGTGGTCGGGGTGTGAGGATTCGGAGAACTCTGACAGACGTTCTTGGTCTGAGGAACCAGAGTCAGGTGCGGATTTACCACAGGATCTGGATGATCCCTCCGCGGTGAGGATTTTCCACCATGATGAGCTGCCAGCGCTTATTTGATACCCTGCAGGCCCTCTCGATTGAAGATCCTGACAGTGGCATGGCCTTCTCGGGTAATCCCAGGATGGCTAGTACCAAGAAAGCTGCTCGGGCCTTCCCTTTGCATGACTCCATCCTAGAGCTTGTTTCGGCTCAGTGGGCTGACCCCGAGGGACCTTTGAGAGTTTCCAGGGCTATGGGGCAGTTATACCCTCTGCGTGAGGGACATATGGCTCGTTTTCAAATGCCTACAGTGGATGCCCTAGTCACTGCGGTGACAAAGAGAACTACCCTCCCTGTTGAAGGAGGTGTTGCCCTGAAGGATGTTCAAGACCGTAGGCTGGAAACAGCATTGAAATGGTCCTTTGAAATTGAAGGTCTCACTGTTCGGGCGTCTGCATGCAGCTGTTATGCTGTGAGAGCCTGCCTAGCTTGGCTGCAACAGGCAGTGGCTCAGCCCGGAGATGGAGCGGAGCACTTCTTGGATGTGGCTCCGCGGATGGAGGTGGCCTTGTCCTTTCTGGCTGATGCCCTTTATGACCTTGTCAGAGCTTCGGCTAAACAAATTTCAGTAGCAGTGGCGGCTCGCCGTCGTCTGTGGCTACGACACTCGGCAGCGGACATGGCCTCTAAGCAAAGGTTGGTGAAGTTGCCTTTTCAAGGACTTCTCCTATTTGGTGAGGAGTTGGAGAAAATTGTGAAAGGCCTGGGTGATCCAAAACCCCAGCGCTTGCCCGAAGATAGGCAGAGGCCTTCCTCTAAGGGCCAGGCGGTCCACTCCTCGTACAGACCTCGCTTCCGTGAAGCTAGAAGGTACCGCCCGGGGCGTTCTGCTGGGTTCACTTCACGTGCCCGTGGTCAGCAGAGGAACTCCTTTCGCTCGGACAAGCGTTCCGCAGCCGGTGGCTCAAGACCAGGAGTTCAGGGGCGACCCTCTCAATGATGGTGCGCCGGCCCTCTCCTCGATGCCTGTCATCGGAGGACGGCTTTCCCTCTTTGTCGAGGAGTGGGCCAAGATTTCCTCAGATCAGTGGGTTCTGGACCTGATCAGAGATGGATACAGAATAGAATTCAACGCCCCAGTAAGAGACGTGTTTGTGGAGTCCCGATGCGGTTTTGCCGTCAAACGGGCGGCGGTGGAGGAGACTTTACAAGGTCTGATTCAGTTAGGGGCTGTGACCCCGGTGCCTCCCGCTGAGCAAGGCTGCGGCCGATACTCCATCTACTTTGTGGTGCCGCGAAAAGGTGGGTCCTTTCGCCCTATTCTGGACTTAAAAGAAGTGAACAAGTCCCTGAGAGTGCGGCATTTCCACATGGATACCCTGCGCTCCGTCATTGCTGCGGTACAGCCAGGAGAGTTTCACACGTCTCTAGACCTGAAAGAAGCTTACTTGCACATACTGATTTGGCCCCCCCAGAAGTTTCTGAGGTTTGCGGTGTTGGGAAAACATTTCCAGTTCAGGGCCTTGCCTTTTGGCCTCGCCACAGCTCCCCGAACCTTTTCGAAGGTAATGGTGGTAGTAGCTGCTTTTCTCAGGCGAGAAGGTATCAGGGTTCACCCGTACCTAGACGACTGGCTCATCAGAGCAGACTCTGCAACAGAGAGCTTACAAGCTACAGCCAGAGTGGTCTCAATACTGCAATCTCTAGGCTGGGTCGTCAATATGGCCAAAAGTCACCTGTCCCCTTCACAATCTCTAGAGTTTTTGGGGGCCAGGTTCGACACAGTCTCGGGCTATGTGTTCCTACCCGAGCTAAGGCGGTGCAAGCTTCAGAATCAGGTCCGTCTGCTCCTGAGGATGCCCCGCCCGCGAGCTTGGGACATTGTCCAGCTGCTGGGATTGATGACAGCCACGATGGAAGTGGTACCCTGGGCGAGAGCGCACCTGAGACCTCTACAGTATTCCCTACTCCGGAGATGGTCTCCTATTTCTCAGGATTACCAATGCACACTTACTTGGCTCCCTGCAGCCCGTCTCAGCATGGAGTGGTGGCTCTCGGACAGCATGCAGCGGCGAGGAATGCCGCTGACGCTCCCCGTTTGGTGCCTAGTGGTAACAGATGCCAGCCTGAAGGGCTGGGGCGCACACTGCAAGGGGAAGCATGCCCAGGGTCTATGGACACCCGAGGAGTCGGAGTGGTCCATCAACCGCCTAGAGTTGAAAGCGGTGTTTCAGGCGCTTCTGGCCTTTCAAGTGACCCTGGAAGGATTGGCTGTCAGAGTGATGTCGGACAACACGACAACGGTGGCCTATATAATCGACAAGGCGGAACAAGGTGCAGAGCACTAGCCGCGCAGGCCGAACTGATTTGCCACTGGGCCGAGCTGCATCTTCAGTGTCTGTCGGCAGCTCATATTGCAGGTCAGAGCAATGTGCAGGCCGATTATCTGAGCAGGCATCAGATCGATCCAGCAGAATGGAATCTGGCAGACGAAGTATTCCTGCAGATCTGTGCCAAATGGGGCAAGCCCGTGATGGATCTAATGGTGACAAGTGCCAATACCAAAGTCCCGTGCTTCTTCAGCAGACTGAGAGATCCTCGCTCGGCGGGGTTGGATGCCTTGGCTCAACCCTGGCCTCCGGGTCTACTTTATGTGTTTCCCCCATGGCCCTTGATAGGGCGCCTGCTCTTGCGGATTCGGCTGCACCCAGGAGAAGTGGTCCTCATCGCCCCGGATTGGCCAAGGAGACCTTGGTATGCAGTCCTCCGACAGATGCTCCTGGAGGCTCCTCTGCCGTTACCTCTGGTACCGAACCTGTTGACTCAGGGACCGGTAGCCATGGAGGACGCCGGCCGCTTTGGTCTTACGGCATGGCTCTTGAGAGGGCGCAATTGAGGGATAAAGGTTATTCCAATAAAGTTATTTCCACTCTCCTGCAAGCGGTCCACTTCCGTGGCTTATGCCCGGATTTGGTGCCTGTTTGAGTCTTGGTGTGCTTCCAGAGCCATTGCTCCAGTGCGGGCTCCTGTCTTGCCGATTCTGGACTTTTTGCAGGAAGGTGTACAAAAAGGTGGCCTCCCTTCGTGGTAAGGTGGAAGGCGTGTCTTTGGCTGCTCACCCAGATGTGGCACGGTTTCTTAGAGGGGTGCTTCGGCTCCGACCTCCAGTGCAAGCACCCTGTCCAGCTTGGAACCTGAGGCTAGTTTTGAAAACCCTGCAGGCATCTCCTTTTGAGCCGCTTCGGCGAGCATCGGAGAAAGATTTGACACTGAAGGCCGTTTTTCTGGTGGCCATTACCTCGGCGAGACGGGTGTCAGAGCTCCAGGCGCTGTCCTGAAGAGACCCTTTTCTGCAATTTTCGGAGTCCGGAGTCACGGTTCGGACCGTGCCTTCCTTTATGCCTAAGGTGGTTTCAGCCTTTCACCTAAACCAGCCTATTTTCTTGCCCTCTTTTCAGAGGAAGAGTTTCCAGAATCTTTTGGGCAGCTGCACCTTTTGGATGTGCGCAGGACTCTGCTGCAGTATCTGCGAGTTACTAACTCTTTCAGGACTTCTGATCATCTGTTTGTTTTGCTATCCAGTTCTCGCAGAGGGTCTCCAGCGTCTAAAGCCACTATTGCCCGCTGGCTCAAAGAAACTATCTTTTCAGCTTATCTGCTGGCTGGCAGGGTTCCGCCTGTACCCTTTAAGGCACATTCTACTAGAGCGATTTCTTCCTCTTGGGCTGAAACTGGAGCACTCTCTCTTCAAGAGATATGCAGTGCAGCAACATGGGCTTCTAAGCTCTCCTTTGCCCAACATTACAGGCTGGATGTGGCTGCCAGGAGGGATGCGCGTTTTGGTGCACAAGTGCTAGCGCGTGGTGTGGCTTGTTCCCACCCTATCTAGGGATTGTTTTGTTACATCCCATACGTAATGGCTTCATCTGCTTGATGACAATGAAGGGAAAATTAGGTTCTTACCTTGGTAATTTTCTTTCCTTTAGTCATAGCAGATGAAGCCATGAGCCCTCCCTGTATGATTGTCTGTATGCTGTGAATCTGTTTTTCAGGTTCTGTTCTAATTTCCTGAAGTTCCTTCCTTGGGAGAAAGTTGGAAAACAATCTTCAGGATTCATGTTCAGTTTAAATTTAGGAGGATGTGTTCATTCCCTCCAGGAGGCGCGTGTGTTCCCCTCCAGTTCTATAAATAGGAGGATGAGTTCATTCCCTCCAGTGTGTTGGGAGGCTGTGTGATTCCCTCCAGGAGCGCGTGTGTTCCCCTCCACTTATACAATAAGGAGGATGAGTTCATTCCCTCCAGTGTGTTGGGAGGATGTGTGATTCCCTCCAGGAGGCGCGTGTGTTCCCCTCCACTTATACAATAAGGAGGATGAGTTTATTCCCTCCAGGAGGATGTGCATTCCCTCCTTTATGAGTTCATGCCCTTGTGATGGGCCATCGTTCGCTGTGAGGAAAGCTCTTGTGATTCCCATTGCGGTTTGCCATACTGCTTTGGAAGCTTCAAATACTGAAGAGGCAGTGGAGCTAGCTGGCCAAGAGGGCACTGTGAAAGTTTGAGTGCTCTCTATCTCCCTGCTGGTTGATGGACATAACCCATACGTAATGGCTTCATCTGCTATGACTAAAGGAAAGAAAATTACCAAGGTAAGAACCTAATTTTCCCTTTCAAGCTAACTTAGTAATCAGGTTGCCTTTAGCAACCTATGCAAATATTCTGCTTCCTCACACCTTAATTAACAACTAAATGAGGTCACTGGCCGTGCTACCTCTCCAGCAACCAAAGAGCAGACAATAACTGTTTTAGGACAAGATTTAAGCCTTCCGTCTATCCTTTAAAAATTTTTTGGCTGTTAAGTTTCTTCCTCTAGAAAAGGTAGTGTAGGTTGGTTTGCCCTGCACTGTTTTGATACATTGTAGCCTTTGGATCATTCAGCCTTTGATTCTGTAGCACTTAATGAGTGCAGGGCATATTAACGACCAGTGAAACACACCCTAAATCCCATGATCTTTAGCACATTAGGGAGACATTTTAACAGGCAGTGTCACAGAGAGCTACATTCAAATGTTATCTTTTTTTAATCTTAACTTTTGTTTTTAAATTTATAATGCAGTGGTGGTTTAAGGGATTTTTAAAATGTTCATGGTATGTATGTTGAAATATTGGTATTTCTTTTATTATTTTGTAATTTATATTGTTTTTGTAATTTCTAACTGAGCTTGATTGAAGGGGTGAAATACCAAGTAGACATAAATCCATAGACTAAATAAAGTCTTTTTCTCTGCTGTCAAATGATGCCTGTTTTGGCCTTAGGGAAATTATTTTCTTTCTGCAAACCTTTTTAAACCTTTATGAGAATTATCAGAAATATTGTAAATAAATTTCAAGCCCAGTATCAGAAATAATTGACCAGGTTGGTCCTTAGGAATAAGTAGGCTGTGAATAACTTCTCTCAGGTTTTGCCAGATATCCAGACCAGGAGTTGGAGTTCTCAACCTAATCCTCGAGATACATTCAATCAGTCACTAGTCAGGTTTTAAGGATATCTAGTGAATATGCATGAGGCAGGTCTGCATGCACTGCCTCCATTGTATGAAAATCTGTATTGGGCCTATTCTTTGCGGAGATCCTGAAAACTCAACTGGTTAGGCGTGTCCCAAGGTTTGGGTTGAGAACCCCTGGTCTAGACCAATAAGTTAGTTATCCTCTTGCTAGTAGGAGACAGGTGCAGCTGGGAAACTAATCCAGTATTTTCTTCCTTAAGGACACTATATTGGACTGTGACAGAGACTGGGGGGAGGGTTCTACTTCCAAGTAGAAATCAGAAGCCAGGGCCAGGGTTCAAGAAAAAGCATCTCCTTCCCCAATGGAACTAGCCTTATCAAGGCATGACCTTCTTTCTGTAGCACTGTGATCTCTCTGCTATGAAAACAAGACTGAGGAGCTCAGGCTGCAGATAGTGAAGCAGGAGTGTGTTAGAAGCAGCATGCTCCAGCCTCCAGCAATAAAGGGTATGACAGATGTGGCAGTTGGCCCTCTTAGTGGGGGAGAGGGAGAAAGGGGCTAGTGGTAAGAGCAATGAGCTGCAAGCAGGGGACAGTACAGTTTGCATCCATGTCTCCTGCTGACAAGTCATGTAACATGGGAATTCATTTTGATGGGGCTTCAGGCATACTAAAACAGCAGTTAGAGATGCCCTCAGACCTTGTACCTGAGGTGAAATGGAAGGAGGTGCCCAGGGAAGAAGAATACTTCATGTAGCTATTCAGGAGAGAAGCACAAACTTGTGTTACTGGCATAGTACAGACCACAGGAATAAGAGCTTCCCCCCCCCCCTCCCTTTAATCATTTAGCTACCTAGTTACACTGACCTGAAAAGGCTTGAATGTTAAGACCTTACAAATTAGGCTGTATCCAATCTAGACGGTGCCTGTATTAGAGACAAGGTATTGCTTGAAAGACTGGCAAATTTAAGTTCCCACCAAGGGAAAACTCTCAGATCATAATGAACTGAGCCTTACTAGCCAAAAACTGCAGAGAACAGCAATATTTTTCTGATTCTGAGAAGCAAGGGAAGGAAATTTGGATTCAGCTCATGTTTTTTCAGTAGTAGCTCAAGGCAAGTTACATTTAGGTACAGTATGTATTTCCCTATCAGTTTATGTGGGTTTGACCCCTGACTTCATAGATTTTGAGCCGCTGCATTGACCATTAGGCTAAACTAATAGGTCAACAGGAACACAACATAAAGTTCAGTTTGCTTGTTAAACTACTATGTTCTATCAATATCATGTTTGCTTGTTAAACTACTATTATGTTCTATCTTTTTCATGTACTCAAAATCCTTCTATAATGCTAAATGTATATCTTTTAAATGCTTCCACTATTCATGATGTATTGTAAGCCACATTGAGCCTGCAAAGAGGTGGGATAATGTGGGATACAAATACAATAAATAAAATAAGCAAAGCTGGTGATTTGGTGTGCTTCTGAGGGCTGGTATGTAGTTCATGGATTGTCAGCATGACAGGAGGATTTGCCTTTCTGAGGGTAGAGAATAAATTTTGCACCTCAAGTTTTGCTGACAACTTTGATGTGGTGACCCTCACATAGAATATATACCAAATCTCAGGAAAGAGAGACTATAGTAGAATTATGGTAGGAAGGGAAAAGAATAGTATGTACTAGCTGTGTGTAGCCAGGAAAATAAAGGTGCCCACCTGTAGCTTTAGCATCTAGGGCTAAAGATGGTGGTACTGATAGTGCAAAACCTTCAGTAGAAAACATCCCTAGTGCAGCAGTAGGCCATGCAGTAGGAGTGGCCTAGTGGTTAGAGCACCAGTCTTGCAATCCAGAGGTGGCCGGTTCAAATCCCACTGCGGCTCCTTGTGATTTTGGCAAGTCACTTAACCCTCCATTGCCTCAGGTACAAACTTAGATTGTGAGCCCTCCTGAGACAGAGAAATATCCAGAGTACCTGAATGTAACTCACATTTAGGTTTTGCACTTTTAACTTTTCCCTTGCCCTGCATCTGGTTCAAGGAGCCTAGAGTAGGAGGAGCTGTGTTGATTAAGGAGAAATGGTCTGAAAGTGTCCTAAAAGTCTATGACACAAGGGTTTTGGTGTTAATAAAAAAGAGCAACTACTTGCATCTGGGAGAAAGCAGAGGATTCTTGACAGTCATAGTGAATGATTGCCCTGCTGTTTCCATGGGGACGGCTCTCTTGCTGTGAATGGTGGTACATGATAGAGCCTTTGGCTGCCATAGATGCACCGCAGCAGAGATTATTTAAAGCTTATTTCTGTTCTAAATAAAATACGTTTAAATAGAAGACAGATAATGCTGCTAGGCAGCTACAAGTACCTTTTATGCATTACTACTTTAGATTAGTCCCTGTGTTTACCAACTGCAGTGTCAGGAATCAGGTGTTATCTTCTCTCCCACTTGGTACAAAAACACTCACTCTTCGACTAAAATGTTGTGTTTAAAAGCCAAAAACATTTGGGATTTGTCCTAGGTCAGTTAGGTAGACTGAGAAGAAAATCAAAATTCTCTGTCATGATGTTTGAAAATGAGTTAAGATTGGGCATTTTATTTATTTTAGGCTCATTTTCTAAGTTGCATCACTCATAAATGCTCAACACAGCAAGCATACAAGACGATTATCAAGTAGAATAATTTTTACCTTTATTTTTAAAATTTAATTTGCACACAGTTAAGCTAGGAATTTAGTGATTCTGTAAAGGGTGAATATAAATTTAATATTTAATATACAAGTATTTCTAGTCCACCTTTTCAATCAATGATAGTATAGAACAGATTATATAACATACAATAAAACAAATTAGAATAAAATCATGTATTTTGAAAAAAAAATTTGTATGCTTAGGATCCATAAAAAAAAGTAGTCAAGTGAAGAAAAATATCCCAGGCAACACCCGAAAAACTTAAACACCTATACTTATTTAGTTATTGTTTGCTAACAGACAGCATATGCTAAATATTGCGTCTTATCTAAGGGTCACGTGGTGCTTAGTGCATGCTAATGTCCGTTAGCATATGCTAAGCTTTGGGTCTATCTTACCCCTTGTTTGGTAGGTCTGCGGAGCTCGGGTCTGCTCTGTGCCTTTTACCAGCCAAGAAAGGGAGCAGGTCAACTTAAAATGATCTGACCAAGGAACCGCTGACCAATTAATGCAGGTCAGTTGCATATTGAGGGTATCAGCTGACGTGTTGATATTTAAATTAGCACATTAATCATTTACTTTTTTAGTCTCATTTTTATTTGACAGTGGTCCATTTTTTTCAATTGGTGAATATGTACTCCTCTTTAGTTTTCTGAAGTATCGCACATTTTTTTACAGCGACTTGCTAGCTTTGATTGATCATGCATGACTTTTCCCGTGCTACTAACGCTATTTTAAATAACGGCTGGCACTGCTTTTGCTCTTCCCTATGTAAAGGAGACCCACATGTATGCCATATCAGGCACTTTGCTTTTTATCGGGAAGCTGGGAGAAATCTCCAGTACGTATTTGGCAATTTAAAGCTTATTGGCACATTCTCTTTAGTATAGCTGTCTTCACAATTAACCGTTTTATATGTCCTATTTTACATACTTTTCCCATGCTACTAACACTATTTTAAATAATGGCTGGTACTGCTTTTGCTCTTCCTTATGTGAAGGCAACCAACACACATGCTGTATCAAACACTTCGTTTTTCATCAGTAAGTTCAGGAGAAAGCTCCAATATAGATTGTAGCCACCGTCCTTTGGGTGCTTTCAAAATATTAGTATCTCCTCACTCTACTGCTAAAGATTTCTTACTGTATTGCATAAGCATTTTCTCATTTGGACATTGTTACTGCTGTTCCTTGATCACTGTTTCAGTATGCTGTGTTATCAACTGCTACATAGAGCCACTTTCATACTGCATCAACTACATTTCACTGTACTTTACAATGTCAAGTAAGATGTGAGTATGCATGATTTTATTTACTAGTAGCCCTTTTGTTTTTAATTTTTCTATTGGTGTTAGTCTATACCATTTTCATGGTTTTTCGGCATCAATGTTTTTTTTTTTCCAGCATGGCGCGTAATTTTCATCAACCTCTGTTACCAACAATTTACTGTATCTATTTTATTTATTCTTTTTGCTCTTTCTTTCTGTCCACCTTGTGCAGAGACTATTAGTTCTGTCTTTCCCTTTTCCTATTATTATCTCATAGAAATAGAACCATGACAGCAGATAAGGGCCAAATGGCCCATCCAGTCTGCCCTTCTTCAATAACCACTAGCTCCTCCTTTTCCTAAGGGATTCCACGTGCCTGTTCCATGCTTTCTTAAATTCTGGTGCAGTCTTCATCTCCATGACCTCCACTGGGAGGCCATTCCATGCATCCACCACCCTTTCTGTGAAATAGTATTTTCTTAGATTCTTCCCAAGCCTATTTCCTCTTAACTTCCTATGCCCTCTCATTCCAGAGTTTTCCTTCATTTGAAAAAGGCTCAACTCCTGTGTAATAGTGCCACTGAGGTATTTAAACGTCTCTATCATATCCCCTCTCTCCCGCCTCTCTTCCAGCATTATACACGTTGAGGTCCATAAGCCTGTCCCTATATGTTTTATGACAGAGACTGTTTACCAGTTTGGTAGCTGCCTTCTGGACTGGCTCCATCCTTTCCGTAGGTTTAGTCTCCAGAGTTGCACGCAGTACTCCAAATGGGGCCTCACCAGAGACCTATGCAAGGGCACTATCACCTCTTTTTTTCCTGCTGGTCATCCCTCTCCTTATGCACCCAAGAATTCTTCTGGCTTTGACCATCACCTTTTCTACCTGCTTGGCCACCTTAAGGGCTTCGGACAGAATAACCCCCAAGTCCCGCTGTTCTGTACACAGAAGCACTTCACCCCTATACTGTACTGCTCACTTTGATTATTGTAACCCAAGTAATGACCATACATTTCTTAACATTAAATCTTAGTTAACAATTTTCAGACCAGTCTTCAAGGATCGCTAGATCCTTCCTCATACCATCCACGCCCTCTGGGGTGTCCACCCTAGTACAGAGTTTGGTATCATCTGCAAAGAGACAAACCTCACCAGACAGCCCTTCCGCAATATCACTCACAAAAATGTTAAAAAGGGCCGGCCAGGGGACCGATCCCTGTGGCACACCACTGATAACATCCTTTTCCTCAGAGCAAGCTCCATTTACCACTACCTTCTGTCTCCTCCCATTTAACCAGTTTTTAACCTAGTCACTTTAGGTCCCATACCAAGGGCACTTGGTTTATTTATTAGTCACCTGTGCGGAACCGTGTCAAATATGTTGCTAAAATCCAAGTACACATCTAGTGCCCCTCCCGTTTCCAACTGTTTGATCACCCAGTCAAAGAAATCATTCGGATTCATCTGACATGACTTGCCTCCAGTGAAGCCATGCTTCCTCGGGTCCTACAGTCCATTTGATTCGAGAAACCTCACAATCCTTTGCTTTAGTAGCATTTCCATTAGTTTACTCACCACAGAGGTCAGACTGACAGGTCTGTAATTCCCAACCTCCTCCTTCCGCTCTTGTGCAAAGGGACCACATCCACCCTTCTCCAGTCCTCTGGGACCATGCCAGACTCTAATGAGGCATTGAAGAGGTCAGACAGTGGAGCCGCCAGAACATCTCCGAGTTCCTTGAGTACCCTCGGGTGTATCCAATCAGGCTTCATCGCTTTGTCTACTTTTTAGTTTAGCTAACTCCTCATGAACACAGTCTTCCGAGAATCGGTCCCGGCTGCCACATATCCAACCTCCTTCGCATTTGTTTTCTGCGGTCCTATCCCCAGTTTTCATCCGTGAACACAGAAATAATTGTTAAGCAGTTCAGCTTTATTTTTATCGGCTGGAACATATTTCTCCCTCTCAGCTTTGAGCCTCACAATGGTATTTTGGTACTTCCTCCTGTCACTTTATATCTGAAAAAGTCTTTTCCCCTAATTTTGCTGTACTGGCTATCTTTCTTCCATTTGTCTCTTCACTTTCCTGACAGCTTTTCCAGCTTCTCTTAGCTTTTCTAGATATTTTGCTTGTCTTCCTCTTTCTGAATTCTCTTGTAACTCATGATGGCTAATATTCTTTCCCTTACCTTTTCAGCTACTGTGTTCAAGAACCAGAGTGACCGCCTTTTCCTCTTATGTAATTCTCTGACAAAAAAGGTTAGTCGCCTTTAAAACTGCTCCTTTCAGTTTTGCCCACTGGTGTTCTACTTCCTTCAGCTGTTCTCATCCAACCAACTCTTCCTTCAGAAATTCCCCATCTCTGCAGAGTTAGTTCTCTTGAAATCTGGGCCTTCAATCTTGAATAAGCCCTCTCCCCTTTTTGTCTTAATATTGAACCATATTGATCACTAGATACCAAATGATCTCCCACAGTAACATCAAAAACAATGTTTGCTTCATGGTTTGCTTGGGACCTTAGGAAGGTATTGCAGCTTCCAAAGCCACACTGGCTCACCATTTTTAGAATGGCAGATGCAGGCGTAGTGGGGGCAATGTCTGGGGTGACCCACTGAACTGAAGTGACTTCCTGCAAAGTCTCAGGCACTGCAAGAGACTGAAGCAGTCTTCTAGTTCTTGTCATTTTAAGATTAGCAGATCCGGCGGTGACAGGATCAGAAGCAGACATATTCAGAACCTGGCAAGCCTTAGGTAAACAGGAAGGCCACTTCTCCTTACGAGACACCCACACTGTGGTGGGATTATCACATTAGTGACCCACTGAGCAGAAATGCCTCCCAGCATAGCCTCTTGCTGTCCTCTTACTGGTTGTAAAAGAGGGGATCTGGTTTCGAGAGCCGCAGTGGTCGTTGGCTGAGAGGTATTTTCTTCGGTTGGCCTCTATATGGGGGCGGCTCTTTCTTACAGAGCACAGTTGACTTTCTTTTCCGAGTCCTATCTAGCTTCTGTGACTGCCTTTTGCAGTTCGGCCACTTGGTCCTGTCTCCTGCCTTGGATGGCTTTTGCAGATTGCTCACTTGGTCTGCTGACCTTCCCTTGCTAGGCATTGCAGGTTTGACGTGGCAGCGCTAGGCATTTGTTGTTACATTTGTACCCCGCGCTTTCCCACTCATGGCAGGCTCAATGCAGCTTACATGGGGCAATGGAGGGTTAAGTGACTTGCCCAGAGTCACAAGGAACTGCCTGTGCCTGAAGTGGGAATCGAACTCAGTTCCTCACTTCCCCAGGACCAAAGTCCACCACCCTAACCACTAGGCCACTCCTCACTTGATGTAGCAACGTCTGTGACTGTGACTTGTGGATCATCGTTCCAGTCTGCTGAGGTTGGTGTACCCCACCCCACTTGAGGACTGCTTTGGTATATCCCACAAGTCTCTGGATTGATCTGTGGAGCACTATGGAAGGTAAAATTAGTCCTTACCTGATAATTTTCTTTCCATTCCATTGGTTCCAACAGATCAATCTAGAGGCGTGCCCTGTGTTGTTCTGAGTTGGGTGTTTTCTTCTAGCTGCTTCAGTTTCATCAGATTCCTTCGTTTGATTTTGGCTACAACAAAAAAGAAAAAAACAATCAAAACAAACAGGAAATCTTTTGTTGTTCCCTCCCACAGGAGCGGTGAGGAGCCTACATGGGCTTTATGCAGGCAGGAGAGGACTTACTGTTGGATTTCCTCTTTCTTCTTCCACTGCTTTGGTATTGACAATACTGAGATTAAGGTGGCTGCACATGACCACTTTTGTAAACTTCTGAAGTTCCCTCTCTCCACCTTCTGGTAGAGGGGCATAACCCACAAGTCTCTGGATTGATCTGTTCGGACTAATGGAAAGAAAATTATCAGGTAAGGACTAATTTTACCTTGGTTGGTTTTACCCTGATAGGAAGACACATCCTGGATCTGTAAAGCCTTCCCAGAATGAGATCTGTCATTGTCCTTATCAAAATCCTTTGCTTTTACTATCAGGACTTGACAGTACCAATATGATTAACAACTCTGTCCTGATTATACAGAGATCAGCTCTTCAAGGATATAGGATATTCTTCTCTGGACAGAGTTTAGGGCTATGAGGTCTGTAGATGAGAAGCACTAAGAGTCTAGCCCTCCTATTTCTTGTGGGGTCTAGAGCAATGATCTTTACTATTTGTGAAGTGAGGGCCACGCTGGCAAAAAGACCAATATGAGAGGTAGATGAAACAGGTGATTCCCAGAGCCCTGGATGATGAAGGGGAGAGGAGGGTTAATTTCTATTGATTTATTTGTTACATTTGTATCCCACATTTTCCCACCTATTTGCAGGCTCAATGTGGCTTATATAGTACCGTAAAGGCGATCGCCAAGTCCGGTATGGAAACAAATACAATTTGATGTTATGCCGGGTAGGTTGGTATATTTAGGTACATAGGGATCGAGGGTAGGAAGGAATATATAGTGTCCAGTACAGTCTAAGGTTTTGCTGTGTTGCAGAGTTGATGCATCTAATTTATGTCGGTGGGGAATGCTTTTCTGAATAAGTAGGTCTTTAATGATCTCCTGAAGTTTAGATGGTCGCGGATTGTTTTCCCAGACTTTGGCAGTGCATTCCACATTTGTGTGCCTATGTAGGAGAAGTTGGATGCATGAGTTACCGTGTTTCCCCGAAAATAGGACATCCTCTGAAAGTAAGACCTAGTAGAGGTCTTGCTGCAATTTGAAAATATAAGGCCTCCCCCGAAAATAAGACCTAGCAGGGGAGGCCTTATTTTTCGGGGAAACATCGGGGTCACCCCCCCACCCGAGATCGCCGGCTCCCCCCCTCGATCAGCGGCTCCCCCGCCCTCAGTCGCTCCCGGAACTAACCTCTTAACCGCTTCCTTTCACCTTCGCACTCGCCGCAAGCAGCAGGGCTGGCCACTCCTTCCTTCCGTGTCCCGCCCTCTCCTGACGTTACGTTACGTCAGGCGAGGGCGGGACATGGAAGGAAGGAGTGGCCTGCCCTGCTGCTTGTGGCGAGTGCGAAGATGAATAGTGAAAGGAAGCATTTAAGAGGTTAGTTCCGGGAGCGACTGAGGGCAGGGGGAGCCGCCGATCGAGGGGGGGAGCCGGCGATCTCGGGTGGGGGGGTGACCCCGATGTTTCCCCGAAAAATAAGGCCTCCCTTGAAAATAAGACCTAGCAGGTCTTGGGGAGCAAAATTTAATATAAGACAGTGTCTTATTTTCGGGGAAACACGGTAGTTTGTGAGTCCTTTGCAGCTTGGGTAGTGGAGATTCAAGTAGGTACGTGATGCTTTGTTCTGTTTCTAGTTGGGAGATCGAGCAGGTAGACCATATATCCTGGGACTACACCATGGATAATCTTGTGGACCAAGGTGCAGATTTTGAAGGTGATACGTTCCTTGATTGGGAGCCAGTGCAGTTTTTCTCGGAGGGGTTTGGCACTTCGAAGCGTGTTTTACCGAATCAGTCTGGCTGCTGTGTTTGGGCTGTCTGGAGTTTCTTTATGAGTTGTTCTTTACATCCCGCATATATTCCATTGCAGTAATATGTGGCTCATTACCATTGATTGTATCAAGTTGCGGAATATTTTTCTCGGGAAGAAAGGTTTTATACGTTTACGTTTCCACATTGAGTGAAACATTTTCTTTATAGTGGATTTTACTTGGCTCTCAAGTGTGAGATTGCGATCAATTGTAACGCCTAGTATTTTGAGGCTATCTGAGATAGGAAGGGTGAGATCTGGGGTGTTTAAGGTTGTGTGTTTATATTTATTGTGTTGAGATGAGAGGATGAGGCAGTGAGTGTTCAGTTTCAGTTGAAATGAATTTGCCCATAGGTCCATGATATCCAAACCGCGCTTGATTTCAGTGGTGATTTCTGTTAGATCGTGTTTGAAAGGGATGTAAATTGTGACGTCATCTGCATAGATGAAGGGGTGAAGGTTTTGGTTGGATAAGGCTTTGGCCAGGGGGGTCATCGTTATATTGAAGAGTACTGGTGAGAGTGGTGATCCTTGTGGTACTCCGCAATCTGCTTTCCACGGTGGTGATAAAATAGTTTTTGGTTTGACTTGGTATGTTCTGGTTATTAGAAAACCCTTGATCCAGTTAAGTATATTTCCTCCAATCCCGAAATGGTCTGGGAGGCACTCAACATGTCTAACTGGAGGAGGAACATGCTTTTTACCTGTGGCAATTTCTGGTTTGAATTTGGCCAGAAGGGTGACTAGTACAGTTTCAGTGCTATGAGAGGGGCGGAATCCTGATTGTGATTCATGTAATAATGAGAACTTGACCATGTATTCCATAAGCTTTTGTCACCATACTCTCCATCAATTTGACTACTAATGGAATGGATGTGACTGGGCGGTAATTGGTAAGGTCGTTCAGTTTGTTTTCTGTGTTTTGGTAGTGGGGTGAGTAGTGAAGTTGCCATATTCTTTGGGGAAGAGACCTTGTTGGAGCATGAAGTTTAGGTAGGATGTAAGGTCTTCAATGAAGCGATTGGGTGCAGTTTTAAGTAAGTAACTGGGGCAGGTGTCTAATTTACAGTGGGTATTGGAAAATCTATGAATCGCTTGGGTAACTGATTCAACGGAGAGAGGAGGAAATTTTGACCAGATGCGGTCTGCGGGATATTCTTCATAGTTTGAGTCCAGTAAATTAAAGAAGTGGTCGAGTTCGGTATTGTGTTGCGCAAGTGTATTGCGTAGTTTTATTATTTTTTCCTTGAAATGGTTGGCAAGATCATCTGCAGATGGGATGTCAGTATTGGTTGTAGTGATAGGAGTGTTATCTAGGAGCTTGTTTACGATTTGATATAGTTTCTTCAGGTCTTTGTAGTCTGGTCCTATTTTAGTTTTATAGTAAGATCTTTTGGTTTGTCTTATTGCTTATTTGTACTTTCTTTGTGTTTGTTTCCATGCATTGAGTGTACCCAATCCAGCTGTTCAGGTACACTCAGAGCAATATGTGTAAATAAAATGAAGTTTTATTCTGTAGACATTCTCTCTCTCAGCCTATCTTGTCTCTGACCCAAATTTCTCTCCGAAACTGTTTTCCCTGTACATAATGTCCCCCAACCCTATCCTAGTCAGTCTCAATGCCCACCAACCTCACTACCTAGTCAGTTGCCATCATCCTGTCCCGGTCCCAATAAGCTGGGTGCTCTCTCGCCCATCTAGTTTGTTAATGGAGCCTGATCTTTCCTAGAGTCTCCTGTGGGACAGCTGTTTTGTGTTTTTCCAGCATCATATGGGTTGGGTGAGCTTGATCTGTATGGCGTCCTATCTTCGCTGCACTGTTTGCAGTCTTGCAAAAATAACATGGGAGTTTGTATGCAGTATAACTCAAATTCATTGAGAGCTGCACATTCCTGAAGGAAAGCAGAGCAGGTGCTCTGGAGACAAATGCTAGCATGGACCCTCTGAATGAGGTGGGAGGGACGAGTTAAGGAGCCAGACCAAGGGTCAATGCAGACCACTACTGGCCCTTGAAACTTGCAATGAAAACTCAGCCCCTTCACAGGCACTAGTGGTATACATCTGATCCCAAAATATGAGCTGGGTGACCCATAAACTTTTCTGATACAATTTTTTTCATGAGGAAGGAAGCAAAGGTGTTTGGGGTATCTTTTATTTATTATTTATTATTTATTTTTAATCAAACTTTAAACTACTGTTCATTTCTGCAGCTGATGCAGCACTCATGAGCACTTTCTCTTTCCTGTCTTTAGATAATCTTTTCCTTCAGAGGGACTGACTCCCAGGGTGTTATTTTCTGCAGTTTAAGTTCTTCATCTCATTTTTCTCCTGTTTTTTTGATTCAGTAGTTGCCATAAGACTTTAGGCTTGCAGTCACTTTGAAGTTATAGTGTACTGTTCTCTGTCAGGTAGTCTTGCTGCATATCCATGGCTATTTAGACAGGCTTCAGCTGCACTGTACATAAGCACTGCCACGCTGGGAAAAGACCAAAGGTCCATCAAACCCAGCACTCTGTCTCCGACTGCAGCCAATCCAGGCCCCAAGAACCTGGCAAAAACCCCAAATTTAATAATGATCAATGGACTTTTCCTTCAGGAATCTGTCCAGACCCCCTTTAAAGTCAGCAAGGCCAGCTGCCGTCACTACCTTCTCCGGCAATGAGTTCCAGAGTCTAACTACGCGCTGAGTAAAGAAAAACTTTCTCCGATTTGTTTTAAACCTACCACATTCTAATTTCATCTTGTGTCCCCTGGTTCTATTATTGTTAGAAAGTGTAAACAAACACTTCACATCTGTCCGCTCTACCCCACTCATTATTTTGTAGACCTCTATCATATCACCCCTCAGCCGCCTTTTCTCCAGGCTAAAGAGTCCTAGCCGTCTTAACCTCTCCTCATAGGGTAGTTGTCCCATCCCTTTTATCATTTTTGTCGCCCTTCTGTGCACCTTCTCCAATTCCTTTATATCTTTTTGAGATGAGGCGACCAGAACTGAACTACTACTTATCATTTCTATAGCGCTACTAGACGTACGCAGCGCTGTACACTTGAACATGAAGAGACAGTCCCTGCTCGACAGAGCTTACAATCTAATTAGGACAGACAGGACAAACAAGAGATAAGGGAATATTAAAGTGAGGATGATAAAATAAGGGTTCTGAACAAGTGAACAAGGGTTAGGAGTTAAAAGCAGCATCAAAAAGGTGGGCTTTTAGCTTAGATTTGAAGATGGTCAGAGATGGAGCTTGACGTACTGGCTCAGGAAGTCTATTCCAGGCATATGGTGCAGCAAGATAAAAGGAATAGAGTCTGGAGTTAGCAGTGGAGGAGAAGGGTGCAGATAAGAGAGACTTACCCAGTGAACGGAGTTCCCGGGGAGGAATGTAGGGAGAGATGAGTGGAGAGGTACTGAGGAGCTGCAAAGTGAATGCACTTATAGGTCAATAAGAGGAGTTTGAACTGTATGCGGAAACGGATAGGAAACCAGTGAAATGACTTGAGGAGAGGGCTAATGTGAGCATAACGACCCTGGCGGAATATTAGTCGTGCAGCAGAATTTTGAACAGATTGAAGAGGAGAGAGATGGCTCAGTGGGAGACCTGTGAGAAGCAAGTTGCAATAGTCTAAGCGAGAGGTGATAAGAGCGTGGATGAGGGTTCTGGTAGTGTGCTCAGAAAGGAAAGGGCGAATTTTGCTGATATTATAGAGAAAGAAACGACAGGTTTTAGCAATCTGTTGAATATGTGCAGAGAAGGAGAGGAGGAGTCGAAGATGACCCCAAGGTTACAAGCTGATGAGACAGGAAGGATGAGAGTGTTATCCACAGAAATAGAGAATGGGGGTGGAGGAGAGGTTGGTTTAGGGGAAAGATAAGAAGCTCAGTCTTGGTCATGTTTAGTTTCAGATGGCGCTGAGACATCCAGGCAGCAATGTCAGCCAGGCAGGCTGATACTTTGGCCTGGATTTCGGCTGAGATTTCTGGTGTGGAGAGGTAGATCTGGGAGTCTTCAGCATAAAGATGATACTGAAAACCATGGGATGAGATCAGGGTACCAAGGGAAGAAGTATAGGTGGAGAAGAGAAGAGGTCCCAGGACAGATCCCTGAGGTACACCAACTGACAGTGGGATAGAAGTAGAAGAGGATCCACTAGAGTATACACTAAAGGTACGCTGGGAGAGATAAGAACACAATGCTCCAGGTGTGGTCGCACCATGGAGTGATATAACGGCATTATAACATCCTCATGCTTGTTTTCCATCCCTTTTCTAATAATACTCAACATTCTGTTCGCCTTCTTAGCCGCCGCAGCACATTGAGCTGAAGATTTCAATGTCCTGTCCACGATGTCTCCCAGATCCCTTTCTTGGTCCGTAACTCCTAAAGCGGAACCTTGCATGACATAGCTGTAATTCGGGTTCCTCCTTCCCACATGCATCACTTAGCACTTGTCAACGTTGAAATTCATCTGCCATTTGGACACCCAATCCCCCAGTCTCATGAGGTCTTCTTGTAATCTTTGACACTCCTCCTGCGACGAGACGACCCTGGATAACTTTGTGTCATCTGCAAATTTAATTACCTCACTAGTTACTCCCATCTCAAGGTAATTTATAAATATGTTAAAAAGCAGTGGTCCCAGCACAGACCCCTGAGGGACCCCACTAACTACCCTTCTCCATCGAGAATAATGACCATTCAACCCTACTCTCTGCTTCCTATCTTTTAACCAGCTCTTAATCCATAATAATACACTGCCTCCGATCCCATGACTCTCCAGTTTCCTTTGGAGTCTTTCACGAGGCACTTTGTCAAACGCCTTCTGAAAATCTAGATACATAATATCCACCGGCTCCCCTTTGTCCACATGTTTGTTCACCCCCTCGAAAAAATGCAGTAGATTTGTGAGGCAAGACTTCCCTTTTTGAAAATCAGTGTGCTGTCAAATTCAGTTTCACTTTGTGTTTTCTTTCCAGTTTTTTTTTTTTTTTTTTTGTATTTATGCATGCAGTAAAACACGAAAGTGAATAAAATGAAAATATACATCCCTAGGAATCAGGAGCACATCTACATGCATCATGAGAATACTGTTGCTGCATGCCATTAGACCAGTGTTCTTCAATGCAAGGTGAGGGGCGGCCCTATTGCCATTTTAGTTTGCTACTTTCTGCCTCTCTACCCTAGCTTGTGACAGAAATGTGGAAGTGGATGGGGAGAGGGTGGAGGAGAGTGCTGCTTTCTTGAAGGACAATAGAAGAAGATAACGTATTTGAAAATGTCATGTCCTTGAGGATACCCTAATGAAATGTTTGAAGGAAAGATGGAAGTGATGTATGTCCTTGATGCATGCTGTAAACACTGTCCCAGGCCAGCATGGGAAGATATTTGTTCCAAAGTGGTCCTAACTTGAAAATTATCTAAGACCACTGCATCAGACATAACCTTGGGACTGAGCAGGAGCAGCAGCAGAAGGGATCCTGTGAGAAAGGAGGCATCATGGACACTGGAATTGATTTGCCAAGCCGGCAGGTAGTGCCAAACACTATATGCTACAGACTAACAAAATTGCAATGGGTTTAATATAAAGTAGATACAAAATATGGTTGAACAAAAACAATATGAATAAGACTCAGAAACGTGATAATTTGATAAGACATGTTGGTATTTTTAGGAACTTAGCTAACCTGCCACTTTGAAGTACACCTGATTTGTATGCCAACTGCAGTGAGTTTAGTGAAATTTTATTAGACAAATGAAACATCAAAGCACCTAGAGCAGCTAAAATCATTGGAAAGTGCCCAAGTGGGGACGAATGAAAAGCTGAGTGTGTGTTTTAAAATGTGAATCCGGTTATGTAGTATTTTACAGTTAGGAGGGATCTTGAGTGTCTTGCCCATATTTATGCATAGTTTATTTTTCAAAGTTGAAGCTGCTGTTGGAAAAGTAAGGTCAGATCTGGAGTAGACAAGTTATTCTGTTTATGGTGGATTCTCTTTCCCTGCAGTTTTTCATGGTTTGACCAAGTGATGAGAAGCAGTATGAGTCAGATGTATGCTTTAGTTAGGAAAATGTGCATTCAGCTACTTTTCCATGGAGTTACTCTGTTAGTATATAGTTTTATAGGTTGAAACAAGACTAGAGGCCCACTGAGTGTAAAGTGGTCTTTTTACCAACTAATAGCAGTGTTTGTGTGCTAGCTTGGCCATGGAGCATAAATTGTGCACGTTTACAATTGTGCACCATGTCTGTACTAATGGACAGACATGGTGAAGTTAATAGGTGTGTTTGCCTTATGAAATATGCCTCAATTTGATATCTGTAGTTAGTTTTGCAGCAGATTGAAAAAAAATGTTCATTTCACCCCCAAATTTTGTGATTAGCTTTTATATAGCAGGGTGGACAAACTTCATATTTGAAATTAATAAAAAGGAGGTGGGAGGAGGGGAGGGGGAGGAAGACAGTTCCCAGATGCTGCAA
This sequence comes from Microcaecilia unicolor, assembly GCF_901765095.1. Lineage (NCBI taxonomy): Eukaryota > Metazoa > Chordata > Amphibia > Gymnophiona > Siphonopidae > Microcaecilia > Microcaecilia unicolor. The sequence continues at coordinate 44,263,060 of NC_044039.1, read as the reverse complement.
AGCTTTTCACAATTTGTCTTGACTGTGGTATGTAAACATAAGTATAAGCCCAGAACTTTTCCTGTTGAGTTTAACTTATTTGGACTGATGGACAACTTTATCAGTGGAAGATTCTGGAACTATTAATCTCACTGGGAACATGGCCGATGTAGTCCTCTCCCTTGTGAAAACATTCCGTGCATATAAATGCTTCTTTTTCCACTTGGAATGGAGGTTGAGAAGGTCTCTAATTGGCGATATCAAGTGGGGAAGTTGGTGGATTGGCATTGATGGAGTATGTGTGCTTTATCCTCATGCTCACTGAATGAAAGGGCCGGGATAGTGGATAGTTCCTGTGCTGTGTGTGTGCCAGTGACAGAGTGAGCAGGCAGAGATGTTGGCTGATTTCCTGAGGCTCTTGTTCTGACAGTGAGCTTTCAGTTAAATTTACTGTAGAAATGCTGTGGTGAGTTGCTATTATGGACCTGAGAGATTTTTTTTTTTTTTTTAGACATAAAGACTTCTTTGTCTCAAACAGGGTGAAAATAACAGTGTTACTAAAGAAAGGATGCTTTTCTGAGTAACAATGCTAATATCTGCTCTGAGGTATAAATGAAAACAGTGGATGTAAAGAGAGAAAATGATCCTTCTCCTATCCCTCTTCCCAACAGCCATACAGCAGCAAAAACTTTCTTCAATAAGCGTGCAAACGCTCAATACAAGCAAATAGTCAAAACAGACTCGCTGCATGATATAATTTTAAAAAGGGGTCCATTAAAACAATTGTTTTAATTTCTTGCAAAAGCAAACTTGAGATGGAACAGAATTTTGGCTCTCCCTGCCCATCTTCAAATCCTTACTCAAAGCCCACCTCTTCAATGTCACCTTTGGCACCTAACCACTATATCTCTATTCAGGAAATCTAGACTGCCCCAACTTGAAATGCCCCCACCAGGTCTGCCTACCATAACATAGTAACATAAAATTCTGGCATTTGCTGCCAGTTCTTTTCCTCAGCTGACAGAAGACCCTTCACACTTTCTGCCATTCTTAAGCTCTATACCTTTTCAACAACTTCTTCCCCTCCCCCACAATGCAGAGCTCAGTCTCTCTTTCTGTGACCAAAGCCTTCCCACTGGCTGGATGATCCTATCAAAGCCTCTGCATGGGAAAGGGGAGCACTAGAGAGCTGTAGTGGGCTAAACTCTGAAAAATAGCCTCCCATTTAGCCATCTTTCTGGCTTTGAGACAGATAGTGTATACATTTTTGGAATCCTGAAAATATCCAAGCAGTTGTGCTCAGGATTCAGGAGGCTAGGATTGCCATTTGACAGGGCCCCCCTCTTAAAATTTTGAGCTCAAGCCTAGCCTTCCACTTCTTTCTGTGTCACACATCCATGGTCAGAATCTGTTAAGTATAGGCCCACCTCCTTTGATAGACCATTTCAGGTCTTGACATCTTTCTCTATGATTCTCATGAGATCAGAACTAAATCCGACACCCAAAGCACTCTCCATGACCTGTTACTAATTTTTGTAGTTAACAAAAATAGCAAAGCAATTGATGAAAACCTCTTTCCTTCCCATGCTAATTGAAGTTTAGGTATTAACCATGGTTGTTTTATGCAGGTTACCCCAGTGTGTTCATGAAAGCCAGTGGCATTCCATCCACTGCTGTTAGCTGCACAAACTGACACCTTACCTGTACGACAGAGGCAAGGAGCAAGGTTGTGATAGTGAAAAGGAGAGGCACTTGCCAACGCGGACCCCATCTGCCAGGAGCAGGACAACTCAGCAAAGTGGCTGCTGGTGGGGCGGAGATGGGACCCAAAGACCCACTAGCAGAGGAAGAGAGAGAGGCTTCTGCTTTAGTGAAGACGAAGAGCAACTGCCAGCTGCAATCCCATCCTCTGCCAGCAGAGAAAGAGGCCACAGCTGTGGTGAAGAGCAGGGGCGTATCTGGACTCTGGCAGTAGGGGGGGCCAGGGCCAGAGGGAGGGGGCACATTTACCCCCCCCGGCACCACTGACCCCCCCCGCCATTACCAGAGCCCCCCTGCCACCAACGACCCCCCCCCGCCATTGCCAGAGCCCCCCCTGCCACCAACGACTCTCTCCACCTCCTCTCCCGCCGCCAACCCTCCCCCGCTGACGTTGTTTACCTTTGCTGGGGGGACCCCAACCCCGCCAGCCGAGGTCCGCTTCCACCTGCTTTTAAAAATAATTCTTCAGCTGGCGGGGGACCCCAACCCCCGCCAGCCGCGGAGGTCTTCAAAGTTCTTGTTCGTCGTCCTCCTTGGCCATGCTGTACGTTGCTGATTCAGAGTCTGTCTGACGTCGCACCACGTTGTACGCGCGTAAACGTGGTGCGACGTCAGACAGACTCCGAATCAACAGGGTACAGCATGGCCACGGAGGACGACGAACAAGAACTTTGAAGACCTCGGCGGCTGGCGGGGGTTGGGGTCCCCTGCCAGCTGAAGAATTATTTTTAAAAGCAGGCGGAAGCGGACCTCGGCTGGCGGGGGTTGGGGTCCCCCGCCAGCAAAGGTAAACAACATTAGCGGGGGAGGGTTGGCGGCGGGAGGGGGGCCAGGGCGCAATCTGCAGGGGCCCAGGCCCCTGTGGCCCCACGCAGATACGCCCCTGGTGAAGAGTACTGAAGCCCTGTTGGCTGTAACCCATCACTGTGTACCAGTATTCAAATGTCGAAGCGGTTTACAATAAAAAAAGAGCAAAAATAAGTTTGCAGACTGGAAAAGATAACTAAAAACCAGGTAGACACAATAGGGAGACTTGTTATATAGTATGGTTTATGGTTTGTTTGAATTTGCTGTACTACCATGACGAACTGGCAGCTCTCGGTGGTTTGCAATAGTTTAAAAAAAAAAACCAAAAGGGAAAAAAAGGAACTACAAAAATTGACAGGAAGTGGATAGATCAAGGACACAAAGGAGCGGGGATAAAAATAGGGGAAGGAAATTAATGTAGAGAGGGGAACAAGATGGGGAGAGGAATAGTCCGAAGTAGAAAGAAATGTGTGGGGGGGGAGGAGGAAGGACAGCAGCAGGCAAATTGCAACGGCTCAGTTTGAGGTGAAGGCCTTGGCAAACAACCGAGACTTCAGTGTTGATGTGAAATTTTTAAATGATGTTTCTGCATGGATATCTAACGGGAGGAAATTCATGTGGAAAGGGGCAGTGAAAAAGAAAGGGAAATGGGATTTGATATACCGCATTTCTGAGGTTTTTGCAACCACATTCAAAGTGGTTTACATATATTCAGGTACTTATTTTGTACCAGGGGCAATGGAGGGTTAAGTGACTTGCCCAGAGTCACAAGAAGCTGCAGTGGGAATCGAACTCAGTTCCACTGCACTAACCACTAGGCTACTTCTCCACTCAGGCAGTGTGACGAGTAGATTCCAACTGAGCAAGTTTAGGGCCAGTTAAGACTAGATGGTGTTTAAGTGAACGGAGGAGGGAGGACTGGTGAGTATGGAATAGTGAGAGAAGCGAGGTAGTAGGATGGCCAATCCTGTAGTATTTAAATTTGAGGACTAATAATTTGAAAAGTATACATTGGTGAATCAGTAACCAGTGATACTTTTTTAGCAGTGGGGATAGATACATGCTCGGAACAATGAGCATGACATAATAGCTGAATGGCTGTGTGTTGCAGGGACTGCAGTTTTTTAATGGCCACTTCAGTAGAACCTAAGTAAATAATGTTGCTGTAATCTAATTTTGTAAAGAGCAAGGTGAGAAGTAAGGAGTGAAAGATTTCAGAAGTGAAGTAGTGATGGACTGTGCGTAGTTGGCGGAGTACAAAGAAACCTGTTTTGCATACATTGGAAATCTGAGAAGTGAATGATAAATGTGAATCGAAAATGACTCCGAGGTATCTATGATCTAACATTTTTATTGAGGATGACACAGAAGAAAGATGGTCAAAAATGTACAAAAAAGGAAAATAGCAAACCATACAGAAGGTACAGAATGTAAAAAAATCCATCATCAAAGACATAACATTTTATCCCCCTCCACCCTCTAAGGATTAATGTGAAACAAAGTGGATTGACCCAAAAACAGAAAACAAAATAGGGAAAAATACTGGAGGTTAATCAGAAAACCAGAAAAAATACTGGAGGTCAATCAGAAAACCAGAAACAGAGAGAGTCATCTCCCAGTCTCAATCCAGTAATGAAATAGTGAAATCTGAAGTGCCTGGACTCTTATAACACTCCAGAAAAGCTTGGAGGAATACAACAGGCAAAACTCCCATCTCTAACCCCAAAGTTTAATAATAATAACTAGTAAAAAAGGCCGTTTCTGACACACATGAAACGGGCACTAGCAAAGTTTTCCTCGGAGTGTGTATGTTTGAGAGAGAGAGAGAGAGAGAGAGTGTAAATGTGCAAGTGTGTGTGTGTGTCAGAGAGAGAGAGTGAGACTGGGTGCGAGTCTGTGTGTGCCAGGGGCCCCTCCCTCCCTCCCAGTTCCAGGTTCCCCCCCCTCCCTCCCTGTTCCTGGGTTGTTTCCCCCTCTCCCTCCCTCCCAGTTCCAGGGTCCTCCCCTCCCTCCTGTATTGTTTTTCTTTTATTCCCTCATGATGTGGTTCTCTCTCCCTCCCTCCTTTCATGTGCAGCCTGTTGCGAATTGGCAGCTGTCCTGATTTCCCCTGCCTCCCCCTTCTTCCGCTTCATCTCATGCTTGTGGCGCTTCTGACCTTTATCCTTACTGTGACAGCGATTGGCGCATGCTGTCTGCAGCTAGTCCTGGAGTCTTTCCTCTGCACGTCCCAACCCCTGTGTAAACAGGAAATGTCATCAGAAGAAGGGCGAGATGTGCAGGACAGAGGTACCAGAGGCAACTGTGGGTGGCGAGGGGGTTTGATGCGCTGAGGGGGGGGGGCTTAGGTGATGCGCCGAGGGGGGGGGGGGAGTTGATGTGCTGAGGGAGTGGGGTGCTCCTGCTCCTGATTGCGGCGGCCTGGCTGCTGCCTGCCGCCTGCTGTTTCCCATCGACATCCCCGGCGATGACGTGATCCGCGTCCATGTCATGCGCCCTGCCCACTCCCTGCCAGCCCCGCAGGGGTGTGGCCACCATCGCAACGGGGACGTCATCCAAGGCTTCGGAGCCTAGCAGACCAACTGTGAAGAAGGCCACGGACACAGGCAGGCAGACGCATAGAATGTTGGAGGTGAGAATTATTATATCGGATAATAAACCCTCTAGATGAATTCTATGGGTTAGGTACACCTAGCCAGCCCATGGCATGCGCTGCAGAAGGATGACTCCGAGGTATCTACAAGACTGGTTGAAAGCAGACCTGAAAAGTTGAAGTGGAAGAAACGAGGTATAAACACCTCCTGTGAACCAGCAAGCTACAGTTTTGCCTTTGAGTACTAATTTATGGTCAGATAACCAGTCGGCGATGCGTTTAAGAAATCCCACTAGACCACCAGGACTTGGAGCTAGAAGTCCGGGGGTAAAGGAGTGCTTTATTGGTTCTAGGGGGCATGGGGATCCACTGAAAACTAGGAATTTTTGGTTCGGGGAGGGGCTGAGAGGAGCAATGGGAGGGAGCACAAGCAGGCAGCCTTTGCAGCTGCCTATGTTTTCCTCTCCAACAGCTCCAGAGCTACCATAAAAAATCTAGCTCATTACAGCTAGGCACTCTGGAGCTGTGAATCATACAGAATGCTCATATAATAGTAATGAGCTGGTTATAATACATTTGCATAGGGTCCTCGTTAGCTGCTAATGGCACATTTGTTTTAAAGAAGGGTAAGCTGAGACTTAAACAATTGGAGCATTCACAAGAAAAGAAGATAGAAGAGGGAACTCCACAAACTGTTTCAAAGGACCAGTAAGAGATAACAGAGGATACAGCAACAGAAATCGTTAACTGTATTTACTTAACGGTCTCAATTATTGTAGCAGTAGGTCCCTAATTGGCCAAGCAAAAAAATCAAACAGACGTTAATGAGGTCATTTCTTATTCCCTCCCAATGCTCAAGAATAACTCCAGCTCATGATTCTTTCTTTAAAATCTGTTGTTTTTTATAAAATTTGGAAGCAGAAGGAAGCCCGTGTGAGTCAGAGCAAACCCAAAAGTGAAAGCACACATCGGCGCCTGTTTCCTGCATTTAAATATTTATTTTGTTACATTTGTACCCGCGTTTCCCACTCATGGCAGGCTCAATGCGGCTTACATGGGGCAATGGAGGGTTCAGTGATTTGCCCAGAGTCACAAGGAGCTGCCTGTGCCTGAAGTGGGAATCGAACTCAGTTCCTCAGGACCAAAGTCCACCACCCTAACCACTAGGCTACTCCTCCACTCCAAGTTCCAAGTTAAAAAAAGAAAAAAAAAATTGAAACATTTTATATTTAAAGATACAGAAAACAGTTGAAAGTGTGCTTCACATGGGGGTTTGCCTAGTGCATGCACCCAGGTACTGAGTTTACCGCAAAACTCGTCTGCACATGCGCCAAGTTCCCCCCCCCCTGCTTTCACTTTTACAGCGTGCATATAATTTCCTTTGAGCATTGGTGAGCTACGTTTCTGTGCTGTTCCAGCGGTATGGTTTCTGTGCTGTTGGCTTACTGCGGGAGTTCTGAGCATCGGCCTGTAAGGGTCTTTATTAGGGCTCAGCCCCTCCCTTCCCCACCCCCCTGAAGGCCTCTCTTAAGTTATCAAAGCATCCCAGTGATGTTAGAAAGCATTTGCAAAAGATGATGGCATGGGGGTCCTGTTAAATAGAGAGTGACACCGTAATGGAGATTTAAAAAAAATTATGCAGTACTACTGCGGTAACGATAGGACGTTATGTGCTGGTGCTGTGGGAGTGGGGACCATAGTTTTTTATCTCTGCAGTAACGGTGATAAAGATCTGGCCGCTCGCTCCCCCTCTACCCCCAAAGTCTACCTTAACTTATCCTGGAGATCTAGTGGCCTCTTTGAGACAGGAAAATAGCCCACTGCTCTACCCAATATGGGCTGCCTCTTCAAAATGGCTGCTGAGACTTCAGATGGACATCTCGGCAGCGATATTCGGCAGAACAGCGACAATGGGCAGGAAAGAGTGGACTTCTTTCCTGCCATGAAGAGGCTACTGGATCACCAGAGCCGGGCAGCCAGCCCAGCAGGCCAGCAAGCCATTTATCATCTATGAAGAAACAGTTAATCATCCACTGTCTGCTGGGCAGCCAGCCCTTTATCCACAGGGCTTATCAGGGTAGCATTTATAGAAATACCCCTAATGGTTTCTGAAAATGGCAACATTAGGTGGTGGGGGAATGGGGAATTGGGACATAATATACCGGCTTTCTGTGGTTTTTTCCAACTACATTCAAAGTGGTTTAATAGTATATACAGGTACTTATTTGTATCTGGGGCAATGGAGGTTTAAGTGACTTGCCCAGAGTCACAAGGAGCTACAGTGGGTGTTGAACCCAGTTCCCCAGGATCATCGTCCGCTGCACTAACCATTAGGCTACCCTCAGTAGGCGGGGCTATTTTACTGTTTGATTATGGATTAAAAAATGAGCTATTACTATTAGTGTTTCATTATCAGTGTTAAATATTCTCCGAGGACAAGCAGGGCGTTAATTCTCACAAGTAGGTAATGCAGCACCGTGTTGTCTGGGCTTTTTAACTAGCCATAAGAGCTTTTGTGGAGCACAAGAACCGTGGAATTTGGAGTGTTTTCTGACTCTTTTTTTTTTTTTTTTAATAATTTAATTATTTATTAGTTTCAAAAAGTTTTTAACAAATAATACATTTGAAACAGAAAAGGTACCTTCGTCAATTTTTACAAAGAAATCTCAATCCAATATTTAACTTTATGACTAAGTACTCTCCAGTCCACAATATCTAATCCAAGATTTACTACTAAGAGGGATTACCACTAATTAAATAAAAGGAAAAATAAGAACCGATCTATGACGGTATCTTCTTTCATTTAAGAGCTTGACCTCATAGAACTTCTGGCGGCTATGAACTCAGATAATTGAACAGATTCATAAAAAACATATTTAACCGATTGATGACAAATTATGCATTTACAAGGAAATCGTAACATAAAAGTAGCTCCCAGGTGGAGCACCCCTGGTTTTAACAGAAGAAATTGTTTACGCCTCTTTTGGGTATCTTTACATACATCCGGAAATACGGACCTTGAGTCCTAGGAATCTTTCTCTCTACTTTTAAAGAATTTTTTCATGATTAAAGTTTTATCCATGGCTAAAGCCAAAGTAACTAATAAAGTTGCGGAACTTATTAAGTCTGCTGTTGGTGTTTCTAAAATTGCGGAAACGTCCAGTGACTGATCCATCTGTTGTTCAGGTTCTTCAAAATTTTTATTAGGTAAGTAATATACTTGAGTCATTGGAGGTAAAATGTCCTCTGTAAAACCCAGATTTTCTTTCAAATACCTATTTATCATTTCTCTAGGAGTAGCAGTAACTACCCTAGGGAAATTCAAGAACCTCAATTTTTAGATCTTTGAGCATTTTCCAGGTTTTCAATTTTTCTTCTCACATTAGAAAATCTTTTACAATATTGTTTTGCAAATCTCATGATTTCTCTGAGTTTTCAGTCACTGTATTTATCTTAGCCAGCATTTCTTCTTTTTCCAATTCCAAACCCTCAGCTTTCTCTTCAATTTTCCTTACCCGGGACTCAAGACCTTGAATTTGAGGGCATATAGCTTTACCCAAATTAGTAATTAATACCCAAAGACTTTCCAGGGATATCTCTACTGGTCTCTCTTCTAAAAAGGATAAGGTACCTTGCATTTGTAATCCTCCGGTTTGTAACTTCTTCACTTCTGAGTCCATAGCCTTCTCCTTCGTTCCTCCCGCAGTAAAAGTTGTATTCTCCCAGTTCAATTGAGGGCTTTTGTCTCCCTCAATTCCTTCTCTCTCCAGGTTGCTTTCTCCAGCTCCCGCTAGCTTCGAGATGCCAATTCCTGGCTGTTTCGGAGTCGACGCCATCTCTGGAGAGGAAACACACTGGGGTTGCGGGGGAGGAGCCCGTTGATCGGGGCTGAGGGTAACCTCCAGCAGGGGCGGCGTCTGAAGCCCTCCATTCGTCGCAGACGCCGCCAATCTGCCACCCACTGATCCCGTCGGCACCGTCGGTGTCCGCACGAACAAGTCCATGGGGCCAGTCTGCGAGGAGAGAGGTCGGTTCGGGGGAGCAGCTGCCGCCGCCTTCCCTCTTCGTTTAGGCATCGGGAAAAGGTAAAACAGCGTGTGGACAGACGATCGGTTCAAGCGGCCATCTTGGATCTCTTTCGACTCTTATCATGCAGAACGAGGGATCTCTTCTACATCCCAACCTTCAGTCTCTGGACCCTCAGCTGGATTTTGAGAGCCTAGATTTGCTTCACTTGGTCTGTCAAAAGGTGTCTACCAAGTCTTGCTGGCTTCCAGGAAAGATTACCTAAGAGGTGTTATTCTTCAAATAGAGAGGTTTGCTGTCTGGATACGGGCAAGTCCTAGACCTGTTTACTGTCCTACAGCGCCCCTGCTTGAGTACCTTTGGTATTTGTCTGAGTCTGGTCTCAAGACCACTCCATAAGCTTCACCTCAGTGCAAGTAGTGCTTATGAGCAGTAGAGGGTAAGCCATCTCTGGACAACCTCTAGTTCACTTCATGAGAGGTTTGCTTTTGTCAAAGCCCCCTATTAAACCTTCGCCTGTGTCATGGGACCTCAATGTCGTTCTCACCCAGCTAATGAGAGCACCTTTTGAGCCACTGAATTCCTGCCATCTGAAGTACTTGACCTGGAAAGTCATTTTTCTGGGTACTGATATTTCAGCTCATACAGTCGGTGAGCTTCAGGTGTTAGTAGTGGATGCACCTTATATTAAGTTTTATCACAACAAAGTAGTCCTCCACACTAAGTTCCTGCTAAGTTTGTGTCTTCCATCTGAACCAGTCAATTGTCCTGCCAACATTCTTCCCCTGACCTCATACCCATCCTGGCGAGAGCACCTTGCACACCAAGTGTGCATTGCCTACTATGTGGAGCAGACAAGGCCCCACACACAGTCCGCCCAACTTTTGTTTCTGATGATCCCAACAGGATGAGGTATCATTGAGAAACACACAATCTTCTAATTGGCTGACAGACTGCATTTCTTTCATTTATGCCCAGGCTGAGCTGACGCTGGAGTGTCATAGCAAGCCTCATAATGGTCAGAGCCATGGCTGCATTGGTAGCTCACTTGCGTTCCAGACGCCGTTGAAGAAATTTGGCAAGGCTGCAACATGGTCTTCAGTCCAGACATTCACATCATATTGCTGCCTTCAGTAGGATACCCAACGCGGTAGTTGGTTTGGGCAGACTATCTGATTGGGGTCTAGAATCCAAATCCACTCCCCTAGGCCCGTTTTATTCTGTTCCAGGCTGCACTCTCCGCTCAATTTGTATATAATTTCAGGTTGATCTGAGTTATGTCCTTGCTGTTGGGAGGTCCAATTGACCAGTGTTTGTTGTTTTCTGTGAGCTTAGATGCTAGGGATATCCCACTTGTGAGAATTAATGCCCTGTTTGTCCTCAGAGAAAGCAAAGTTACTTACCTGTAGCAGGTATTTTCTGAGGGCAGCAGGTTTATATTCTCACAAACCCTCCCACCTCCCCTAGGAGTTGTCCCCTATTTTAATTTTTTTTCTGCTGTAGTATTTAACTGCGGTAGCCTCGCATGAGCAGCAGGTGGGATGGTACCAGTGCATGCACAGAGGAGCATGTCTTGCACTCCACAAAAGCTCTCGTGGCTTGTTATAAAGCCCAGAGTGGGCACCGCGGCACCGCGTACCCAGTGTGAGAATATAAGCCCTGCTGTCCTCAGAGAATACTGCTACTGGTAAATAACTTTGCTTTATTTGTCTTTTAGACTATAGACCGAAGTTGTTTATTTACAGTGCCTGTTAGTCCCATAACATTCTATTAAAATCTTCTTTGACCATGGAAACACAGGGAAGAAAATTAAGACACTGGGGATGTTGAGGAGTCGGGGACTGAGAATTGGGAACAGTGAGAGGATGGAGTTAGAAAGTCTGCTTGATGCGGGATGGACTGGGGACGGGAAAAGAATTTTGGTTGCTGGAGGGAATGGGGATGAATTTTTGTCACTGTGTCACTCTCTGCTGCCAGATTCCCCTGTTATGAACATCAGCATGTTGGTTAATTCCAGAAGTCATTGAAAGTGCTTTATTGTTAGGGGTTATTTGTGTTCTCCTCCTTCTCTCTACACTTTGTAACGTTTGGATGAGAGGCTGTTGGAACTTTCATTAGCTTCTTTATCTCCTCTTTTCTCTGTAGGCATCCTGTCCATGGCTGGCATTGCTTGCTCTGTGAAAGTTAATATGAGACACCTTTTTTTGTTAATGGTAGGTTTGCATTGAGTTGGATAGCCTTTTCCCATAGTTTTAAAGCTTGAAGTTTGTGCCACAGCTTAAGATAAGGGTTTAAAAGAGGAATTGTGAGATATTGATAAACACAGAATTTTAAAATAAAATAAAAAAGAGCAAACTTTAATAGCTAGTCTCCATAGGTTTAAATCTTGAAGTTTCTGCCACAGCATAACAGATAGTCTCTAGAAAGCACAGAAGGGCCCAGTTCAGTCTTCATTCCCACCAACCCCTAGCTCAACTCTTCATTTATAGTCAATTATTCTAATTAAGACGAGGGGAATTTTCAATTTTCATTAGTCTGAATTACATTTAATTAGTTTCCAAGAAGCAAACCCTAAATAAATTGCAAATTACAACAGTCAAAAGATCATTATATTCATCTGATATCCCTAGTTCCTTAAGAAGTTTTAATTAAACAACTCTATAATATTAAGATACAGACAGTAGTCCAGCAGCGAGAAGAGTGCTATCCAATCTTTTGCATTGTGTCACATGTATGATTATCTCCCATTTGTGAGATGTCATGTGTGTGCTTGATGCAAAGAGCTCCGTTCCTCTTGAGGCTAGAGTAGCAGACTTGGAGGAACTGAGGGAGACAGAGAGGTACATAGAGGAGGCCTACAGGGACAAAGTCCCACGTCCAATCTGGCAGCCCCTGTGCTGCCTTGGAGAAGGGATGCCTCCTAAATGGACAACATCACGCTGGTGAGGCTGGAAGTAATCCTGTAAAAAGGACCAGCACACCAGGGAATGCAATATCCTTGGGCACCAAGGATGTGTCTCCAGGAGCTACTGCTTAGGTGGGAAGGGTTAGGACAGCTTTTGAAGTGGGTGATTCGATTATTAAGCATGTAGATAGCTGGGTGGCTGGTGGATGTGAGATCACCTGGTGACTTGCCTGCCTGGTGCGAAGGTGGCGGACCTCACGCGTCACCTAGACAGGATTTTAGATACTGCTGGGGAGGACCCAGCTGTCTTGGTACATGTAGGTACCAATGACATAGGAAAATGTGGGAGAGAGGTTCTGGAAGACAAATTTAGGATCTTAGGTAGAAAGCTCAAATCCAGAACCTCTAGGGTAGCATTTTCTGAAGTTCTACCTGTTCCACGCGCAGGGCCCAAGAGACAGGCAGAGCTCCATTGTCTCAATGCGTGGATGAAACAATGGTGCAGGGAGGAGGGTTTTTGATTTGCTAGCAACTGGGCAACATTCTGGGGAAGGGGGAGCCTATTCCGAAAGGATGGGCTCCACCTTAACCAGGGTGGGACCAGGCTGCTGGCATTGGCGTTTAAAAAGGAGATAGAGCAGTGAGGGAGACAAGATGGTATCTTGAAGAGAACGCTATAAAGCGGCCCTCTAACCCGTTTTTCCTTAAACTCAATATTAAATAACTGAATCAATGCTGAAACAGAGGGGTAAGCAGCGAGTGATTCCCTCCACAGCTGCGAGATCTTTGGGTCTGATGGACCTCTTTACTAAGCCTGGAGGAAGTTCGGGGTCAAGCTCCTCATTGCTGGAAGGGGTGATAGGAGGTTTCTCGCTTCCCCAGCTAGAGGCAGAGACTACTCTTAGCCCCGAAGAACGAAGGCCTCCGACGATGCCAGCATGGGGGTCGGCAGCAGGGGCAGGAGACACCCAGCGTTACTGACCCAGGAGTGCTTCCTGCAGAGGGGTCCGTTGCCAGCCTAAGACCGCCGAATATCGTCGTCGGAGATAAGACAAGGGAGAGAGCCAGCGTTTTGGAAGATTCAACTGCAATTCAAGTGGAACAAATACCTGAAGGGGATTTATCTGAATTAATAGTGACTAGTAAGTCATTTTTGCCTCTTAAGTCTGCAGTAATAACTCTTGACTCTATATGGGAGGTCCTAGTGGGGCTAGAAAATTCTTTTTCTCAGAAAGTGCTTTTGGTGTCCCAAGCTGCTAAATCGCCTGTGGAAAAGATTACAAATTTAGAAATAAGGATGAGCAAATACTGAAAATATAAAGTCATGTCAGCAGACTCAATATAATTTGATAAAAGAAAATGTTTCTACTACATCAAAGGTTGAAATTTGGAAAACCAACTAAGAGCCAAGACACTTAAGTTGATTAATTTTCCTAAAACTTCATCGGTGGCTCTATTAATAATGTTTAAGAAATATTTGTCAGAAATGTTATGTTTAACTCTTTTTTTATTAACTGAAATCATTGCTGACATCAACGGCATACATATATGTCCATATACACATTTTGTCAGAAATTTTAAAAATTCCTGAACAAGCATATCCACCTGTATCAAAAATTTATTATTTACCACCATATAAAAAAGAGGAACAAAAAGAAAGAGTGGATCAAAATGAACAAGGAGCAGAAGTTTCATTTGACATATTGAATTAACACAAATAATTCAAGAAGAGGAGAAGGGGACACCAGCTACATTAATACTCTTTTGTCTTGGAACCTGACCGGGACTGAGTACTCATACAATTTTTTCATCATAGAGATGAACTTTTTATGAACAATAAAATTAGAATATTTCCTGACATTGCTAGAACAACACAAAAGAGACGTCAAGCATTTCTAAAACTCCGTCCTAGGGTCCTACAGTTGGGAGGATTATTCTGGTTAAACTTTTCCATGTAAATGTATGTTAAAAATTAACTCAGTTAAATATATCTTCTATGATTCAACTCAATTGAGTGCTTTTCTAGATTCCAAGCTGGTTGTCAGTCCTAAGCAACAACTAGTAGCCCTATCTACACCAACTCCGTAATAGGAAAGTCAGGCTTATTATGCGTCTCTTCTATTTCCTAGCTGAATTTAGTGAAAAAATTATTTCATGAAATTGTACCTTGTTTTCTTTCCAAATTGTGGACTTGAAATGGATGAGATAGAAATGTATTTACTTATATTTTGACTTGATGGTAATGATGTTTAATTCCGTTCCATTTTACATGGCAAGAGATTTCTTGTAATTATTGTTAATGCTTATAAATAAATAATAATAAAAAAAGGAGATAGAGCAACTTTTAAACTAGAGACTGGGGGAAGGCCGACAGTCGCTCAAAAGCGCATGGTTCAGAATAAGGTATCTTTTAAAGATATCACCAAAACAGGGAAGATAGGGTATCCCAATAGTGAGGTTGCAAAAGAGACCGTAGTAGATCAGGTGTCCTTAAATAAAAATAAAAATCAGACAAAAGATAGCAGTTTAATACAGTCAAGTACTAAGCATGATGTAAATAAGAACAACAAACATAGTATGAAAAGTCTATATGCAAATGCCAGAAGCCTAAGAAATAAGATGGGAGAGTTAGAATATATTGCACTAAATGAAAAATTAGATATAATAGGAATCTCTGAGATGTGGTGGAAAGAGGATAACCAGTGGGACACTGTCATACCGGGGTACAAATTATATCGTGGAGATAGGGTGGATCGAATTGGTGGAGGGGGTAGCATTGTATGTTAAGGAAGGCCTTGAATCAATAGATTGAAAATTTTTCCTTCGCTTGTCGGCTCCTGTACCAGCTGCTCCATAAAGCAGTCCTTGATTTCGTCAAGGAATTTTACGTCCTTAGCATGCCCTGATGTTACATTTACCCAGTCAGTATTGGGGTAATTGCCCATTATTATCGTGTTGCCCAGTTTGTTAGCCTCCCTAAGTTCCGATAAACATTTCTACATCCATCTGTTCATCCTGGCCAGGCAGACGGGTAGTACACTCCTATCACTATCCTTTTCCCCTTAACACATGGAATTTCAATCCATAGGGATTCCAAGATGTGTTTTGTTTCCTGCAGAATTTTCAATCTATTTGGTTCAAGGCCCTACTTATCATACAATACTACCTCCACCAATTTGATCCACCCTATCACTGCAATATAGTTTGTACCTTGGTATGACAGTGTCCCACTGGTAATCCTCCTTCCACCACGTCTCAGAGATGCCTATTATATCTAATTTTTCATTTAGTGCAATATATTCTAATTCTCCCTTCTTATTTCTTAGGCTTCTGGCATTCACATGTAGACATTTCAAACTATGTTTGTTGTTCCTATTTACATCATGCTCAGTACATGACAGTATTTTGTCTGATTTTTATTTTTATTTAAGGACACCTGATCTACTATGGTCTCTTGCAACCTCACTATCAGGATACTCTATGTTCCCTGTTTTGGTGTTAAAAGGTACTTTGTTCCGAACCATGTGCTTTTGAGCGAATGTCGGCCTTCCCCCAGTGTCTAGTTTAAAAGCTGCTCTCTCTTGGCAGAATCTTACCCTTACTCTTTGGTTGGAGGATTTTCAGCTTTTTCAAATGGCTCCGAGGAAGAAAACTCTCTCCTGCTATTATTTATGCTTCTTATTGTGTTTTATTGTTGGAGCAGCATAATCTTGGGGGGTGGGGTTCTTGTTTTTATTTTTTTTTTTCAGCTAGTACAACACAGGATGAAATGTGGATCCATAGCAAAATAACGAAGAGCAGGTTTTTGATGACAAATTATGTGTGAAATTTTTCTACTACTTCTACAAATGCAATCATTTCAGCAGAAATTGTTTAAAATGACACTTTTGACCAGTATCTGCTTTGTACCTAGTTGATTTACAATTAGCACCTCACTAGAACCCATGTGTGTGTTCAGGAACTTGCATGAATAATATCCATACATACATAGTCAACAAAAAATGCCTCCACTTCAGATTTCTCAGTTTTGTTCAGAAAGCTAGGCAGTTATGGGCAAAACTGATGTTGGCAAATCAAGGGTCTTTCTTCTGCTTTTATTAGATTGTAAGCTCTTTGAGCAGGGACTGTCTTTCTTCTATGTTTGTACAGCGCTGCGTACGCCTTGTAGCGCTATAGAAATGCTAAATAGTAGTAGTAGTAGTAGTTATTATTATTGCTCCCGATGGTCTCAGATGCGGGGATGGTTTATCCTTATTTTTAGATACTGTGGACTCAGCTCTGTTTCCAATGAAGCATATTTTTTTTCTCTTACTACTAGCAAATTGTCACAGGATTTTTTTGTACTGAAGGTTTCGGGTGGCCCCATGGGATGGTGTCAATTGGCCAGCTCCTGGCGTCGTTATGCCACCTTGCACCCTCTCTGGAGGTCCCTTGCTAGGTCCATGAGCATTGAGTTTTGCTGCTCCATCTCCAGGCATCGAGCCATTGCTCAGTCTCTGGGCGTTGAACCCGGCTCCATCCGGATATGTCATGCCTGTTTTGCTATCAGGAGGCTGTGTCCCCGTTTTTGGGGGTCGTGCTTTGCTCCTTTTGAGCTGATGGCACCTGGCTCCCTCAAACCTTCACACTTTGCTCCTTTTTTTACGGGTCTTGCGCAGTTTCTGGTTGCAGAGCCCTGCTTAGTCTCTGGCAGTCAAGATGCTGGCTCTCCAGGCGGTGTATGATCTTGGGAATGAGGGGCTTCACCTCTGCTTAGGGGTATGGTTTCTATCTCTGGAGGTTGGGTGTATGGACCGCTCCTGGATACCAAGTTTGCCTGTCTGTTGCCGCCGGGGCTTATCCTGGCTTCAGTTGATGGCTTGCTCCAACGCTGAACCTTGTTCTTCTCTAGATGTCGAGTTTCTCTGTCACCAAGGTAAGCACTGGCTCCATCTGCTGGGGTTGGGCCGTGATTCGTCTCCAGAAATCGTTCAGAGGTCGGCCTCTGGTTTCCGCATCTTTCTCAGTTTCTAGAGCCTGGCCTTTCACCATAGCTCCTTATAGAGTTGAAAACCGTTCAGCAGGTAGCACTTTGCTCCATTTCCAGGAGCTGAGCCTGACCGCACCTCGGGGTGTGGGGTTTTACCCTGTATCTCGTGGTCTAGTCTGCCTCCATCCTTGCCTGACAGGCCGGGCTCTGGCTCTGCCAAGTGGGCCTGGCTTTTGGAGAACGAGACTGGTGCTGTTTCTGATTTTAAGTCCTGATTCCTTTTCTGGCTCGGGGGTTTGCTCTGGAGTATTACTCCCACCCTGGTGGCCAAGCCCAGTTTCCCCGCTAGTAGCTGAGCTAGAGGCCATCGCTGGTTGTCACCTGTGCTTTCTCTCTCTCGGTTTGTTGGGCATTGGTCTTCTCCATGGAGGTTGAGCTGTGAACAGGCACTGCTGGTGAGCCATGCTTCTTCCCAGGGGCTAGCCTGTTTTTCACTCTGGTTTTCAACTTTGTTCCATGTCTGCATAGCCTGCCTCTCTCCCCAGTTGTCACAGAGGCAGGAGTGTACTTCATGGACATATGGTCTCCTTACTGCTTTGGTATCGAGCATACTGAAAGTGAGGCTGCTGCACAGTATCCTTTATGGCAGAGCTTTGGTGTTCTCTCTATCTCCACCTGCTGGTAGAGGGACATAACCCACTTGTCTCTGGATTGATCTGTTGGGACTAATGGAAAGAAAATTATCAGGTAAGGACTAATTTTACCTTAGTCATTTATCCACCATTATTATTTTGTGCAAAAGATCTTTTCAAAGAACTATATATAAATAGGACTTATCTGGCAATCACTGTTCCTTGAAAATAGGGTACAGTACATACAGTTCCACAAAACTAATGCAGTCACATTTTGAGCTAAAGCTGCATCAGGACATAGCTGTGTGCTGTTGAAAAATTTCAAAACATCACAGAAATTCCTTTCTTAGAAACCTTTATTTCAGACAAAGCACACTTGCATTTTCCCCGATTACTCCAGGGCAAAGTTCTGTGTTCAGCACCAAGTGAAATTGCTGTGTTTATTGGGCATGACTTACTACCCTTTATATGATGATCCTCACCATACAAAAAAAAAGATGAAAAAATATTCATATGAATTATCGTCATTGACTATTTTGTATAGTACACATTTTTTTGGCATTGTTATATACCTGAAATGCCAGTTCTATAAGTAACATTGCTCTATATGGAATGTTATATATTTTTATAGTGTCTGGCTTTCCATCATGGAACAATGCAGAGTCACCATGTCTGGTGTATATCACTATGAAATGTGGAATTATACTGTTTGCCCTTCCCATTAGTTTTCTGTATTCTAGCTGTTGTGAGTAGCTGGAGATCCAGTGGATTTCTTGCAACCACGAATGTATTCCCATTGGGCAGACATGTTTTCATTGTAGGTATCCAGGTGGTTGCTACTCTGGGGTAGAAACTGTAGAAGGGACTGTTGCAGCAGATGTTATAAAATGTGCTTAACACTGAATGTTGGCAGTTGTGTTTTATCCTTTGGTTTGACGACCTCATATGTGTATTGCTACTTTCTGATGACACTCTCAAGCCTGTGAATTAGCAAAACTTCTTGTCAACAAAAAGTATCAGAATCTGCTGTTCCAGGATCCTAAAGCCAGCTGGAGAATTGGAAGTGTGTATGAGGTTGATCTGTCTTGTTTTTGAGTAGGTCGGATATTTTGGTAACATAACTACAGGAGCATGATGATGATTTCCTTCTGGCGTTTATATGTTCATTTGAAAGGAGATGAAACCATTATATCAAAAGCAGAACACCAAAAATCATGGAAGATGACATAAGAAAGGATGTGTTTTTCTATAAATAGCCTATCATATTGGTTAAGTTTGAGCATTAGGAGAACTTAAATACTCTTTTTTTTTTTTTTTTTTTTTTTCCCCTTCACCTGCAGTTGATATGATCCCAGTTCTCAGCATGTTTTATCTTTGCTCACGCACCTTGTTTTTCTTGATATAGGAGATGCATCGCAGGTTTGAAAATGCTCCAGACTCAGCCAAGACTAAAGCGCTTCAAACAGTGATTGAGATGAAGGTAAGAGGCTTGTTATCATCTACATGTCTGAGTACTGAGTCAGTTCTGCCCATAAACCAGAATAAAATATTATTCCTCAGATGATATGAAAGGTGTTCTGGGCTTTAGAGCATGTAAAAAAGTGAGCTTTCAGTGATATCAGATCTGTCAAGTTTTTATTCATACAGAGATTGCAGCTAACTTGATTATTGGACATATGGGTACGTGTCTAATAATTTCAGTTTAGCCAGCATTCAAATGAGAACAGTGTTGAAAGATTTGAAACTAATTGGTTTTCATTGTGCTTTAACATTTGGTGTAAGTACAGCATCTTGTGTTCATAAACATCACATGAGCTTCTGAATTTGTATTAATTAGACAAGGGCATGTGACAGGCAATAAGTTTCAGAAGCATTGTATACTTCTTATGTACTTTGTGAGAGTGCTTGTGTGTGTCAAGTATCTACCAAACCACTTTTCCAAAAACTCTCTGAGGGATCTTGCAAATATAACAAGGACTGATTTTTAAAAGAATACTCATTAACAGAGGTGGTTAATTTACTCTTACCCTTCATTTGATACTACCGTGACATGGAACGTTCTGATTGAAAAATTAAGGCTTGACATTCCCCCCCTCAGCAATCACAGCCAAATTGGTTGGGGGGGAGGATCATCAGAGGGACCATGGGCGGAGGTTTTGGCAGACTCTGTGGTAACTCTCCCTGAGCACGCTTCAGATTCTTTGAATACTGTTTTCTCTGGAGCTTGTTTTATTAATGCAGCAGGAATTTCTGTTAAAATGTCCCCAGTCCTCTCAGCTCCCTGTAGCTCAGGTTCGGAGCAGCAGCCTGATTCCATTTGGAGGTGCAGAGTGGCTAAGAACATGGGTCCGAGTGTCCGCCTTCTGGGGCTTCATGGCGCTCCCGAGAGGGATGACCCTACTGTGGCATAGCTCATCTGTAAAGAAGAGCTTCCTGCTCTGATTACAACAGCTCTGGAGGTGCTGAGCATTTTTTCCCCTGAGGCTCTCAGTACAGAGGCTACATATCATCCTATAATATTAGGCACTAAGAGACCACTCTAAAGCATTTCATATTCATGTGGCTATGAAGGTACTCATTTCTGCTCATTGGAAGATGTCCAGGATCGGAAGCTGGAATCCTCTCTTAAACTGTCATTTGGGGTAGCAGCGCTTGCTCCAGAGAGTGTGTTCCTGAGATGCCACAGCGCCTGTTCCAGAGAGTGAAGTTCCTCAGATGTTTCAGCGCTTTTACCTAAGAGTGTTCCTGAGATACCATAGTACATGTTACAGTGAAGGGTGCTCCTGAGAGACTACCGTGCTTGTTCCTAGAGTGATCCTGAAAGTGACCCTGAGATGCTACTACACTTACTCCTGAGAGTGTTCCTGTGAATGGTCCTGTTTTGTAGTGACTCATCAGGAACAGTTTGATTTTCTACTGTGGTCTAGGAGCTCACACTTCCAGCATTAACAGGAAGGAAAACAAACTACAAAAGTACAAGAGAAGGATCAGGGATCATCAGACAGAAACCGGAAGTGGCTTGTATTGGCTCTGCATACCTCTCTTTAAGAGCTGTGAGATCCTACCTTATTGGTTGTCTAGCCCAGGGTGGGTTTGATTTTTGAATCTGATAAATATAAACCATGATCTTCATGACTAGTCAAGAAGATTCTGCTCTAGGTCAAGAATATTCTGCCTAGGGAAAAGAACAAGAAAACTATAGTATAGACATGTTTTATTTTTACTGCATTACAAATGATAACACTATAAAGTATAAATGTATTTCTGCTCGTATATGAGAATTGAAGTAGTAATGTCAAATGCCCATCCAACAGCTCTGATCAATTAAGACTGTCAGTATACAAAAGATCCTGCATATTCAGACATGCTGTCTTTACTATCTTAAAAGCAGAAGCAATTTTCATGAGGCTGCTTCATTCAGGCAACCAGGCTTTGCTTTTTGTTGTTGTTGTTGCATTACTTGTATTTTGCATGCATCCCTGTCTCGCTGTGTCTTGACTAAGTGGCTAAGACCTGGAGGAGGAAATGAATAATGGCACAAAAAGACTGAGATTGTCCATCCAGTCTGCCCAGAAAGGCTTTCAGACTTACATTAGCTTCTCTTTCTAGGTTGTTTCTCTCCCACTTCTCTTCCATACCTGTTTAAAATCGCAGTGTAATCTTTTGTTGCTCTTTTGGAATGAAGTGCTGTTCTGTGCAGGTTAGCACAGTATTATGTTACCATCTTGTTGTTATTGAGGTTTATTGCTTTACTTTTTGATTTTGTTACAATGTTTGTCTCCATTTCTTTTGGAAGACTTTTCTGTTACCCTTTCTGTGAAAAACCTATTTCCTGATATTCCTTGGTCAACTTCCTTGGTAGGCACAATATCCATTATAACCCATCCACATTAGAGAATGGGGAAAGGGAAGACATGAAACCATTCATATATCTAGCAGGCTTCTTCATAGAATGAGAGGCTTAAACCAAGGTCATCATATGAAGATGAAGTGAGGAAAGTTCAAAGGAATGTAAGAAAATACATTTTGATAGGCATTTGGAATAGAGGTTTAGTAGAAGTGATAGAAGCAAAATCAACGATAAAAATTGAGCATGTCTGGGACAGTCGTAAAGGAAACATTCTATAACAGGGTGCTGCTATTACTGTCCTTATAGAATGCTTGCATAAACCTGCATCTTTGTGCCTAAATGTAGGTGCGAACATTTATGCATAAATGCTTGCACCTAAATGTGAAATTTACATGCACAAATAACAGTATACTGTAAGTTGCTCCCATAAGTGCCAGCCCCACCTATGGACCAGTTATGCTCTGCCACCTAACAATTATGCAGCATGCAAGTCGAATATGAGATTTTAGAATACTGTTTAGGCTCAATGCTATTTAGTATTTTATAAATGTATGTTGCAGTCAGTGCATAAATTTAAGAGGGCCTGTTAAAGAACTAGGGGAAAAATGACTGTGACAGAGCGAAAGGGAGAAGACAAAAGGCAGTAGAATCTTTCTGGCCTCACAATAGGGACAGATGAGCAGACTTGGTAGTCTGAGTTATCCTTCACTGCCTATGTATTCTGTTTCTGTATCCTGAAAGATAAATAAAACTAAATACTTAGGGGAGGAGTGGCCTAATGGTTAGTGCAGCGGGCTTTAATCCTGATAACCTGGGTTCAATTCCCACTGCAGTTCCTTGTGACCATGGGCAAGTCACTTAATCCTCCTTTGCCCCAGGTACAGAAACTTAGATTGTGAGCCCTCTAGGGACAGAGAAAGTACCTAATGTGTACAGTGCTGCGTACATCTAGTAGCGCTATAGAAATGATTAGTAGTAGTAGTAGTAAATATTAGCCCACAGAAGGAAAAAATGCCCATAAAGGGTTTTAGAGGTATAACTGTCTCTCTGTGCAGATTATTCTACTCTCATTTCCTCCTCCGTTGTACTGTAACTTTTCTATGGTGCTTGAAATAACACCAGGCTAGTATGTTTGTTTATTGAGGATTTGATATACCGCTGTATCTAAAAGAAGGTCAGAGCAGTGAACGATACATTATAAAATTGGAGAATAAAATCGCAGAAACAGAGCTTCATTAAAATAGGAAAGAAACAAATATGCATACTAAGGAAACATAGAAAATGGGAGGAAGGAAGGGGAATAGGAAATGGCAGATAAAAGGTAGGGTATAGTGTCTCAGAGCATCTTCAAAGCCAACACCTAACTAGAAACAAAATCAAAGGTCGTTTGGAAAAAGATTTCAGTTTAGCCTTGAATATGGGTAGAGAAAATTCAGATTTAATATTTGCGGGTAGGCTGTTCCAGAGGCTAGGGGCCAAGAAAATGAAGGTGGAATTCCAAGTGGATTCATAGTAATTATTTTTCTTTTATATGAAGAAATGTAGTCTAGGCTTAATCACCCAGGATCAAGAGTGAGAACTCTAAAACTGTGCTGAACAGATACCAAGTTGTAAGGGTGGTATATAATTTTTTTTTTTGTATTTGAAATATACAAACAAAGAATAAAAAAAGACCATAATCCACAAACAATCTTCAGATGCACCGTAACTCTTAAGTGTGCAGCCAACAGATTAGGAATCAAATAAACTGACCCTTGAACAGTCCCTCCCCACCTTCCCCCTCCCCCCACCCACAGGTCTATCATCCTGAGCCTTTTGTAGACCTAAAGTCACCTTTAAATACTAATTTATTTATTTATTTAGTTAGTTAGTTAGTAAGTACCCCGCTTTATCCCAAATAAGTTTGGTTCAATGTGGCTTACATCAAACTCTTAAAGCAAATTGCAAGAAGAGAGCTATAACGAAAATACAGTAAGGTCAATCATTTTGAAACAACAAATTAACTAAAAAAATAAATCACCCTCAGTGGTGAGAAATTCACTAAATAATAATGCTTCCTTGTCATCAAGCAGATGAATCCATTACGAGTGGGTTGTGTCCATCAACCAGCAGGGGGAGATAGAGAGCATTGAAAAACCATAGTGCCTCATGGCCAGCTAGCTCCATCTGCCTCTTCAGTATTCTCTATCTCTCCAGCAGGGTGGTTGCAGCTTGTTCAAGCTTCTTCAGAAAATCTGCCTGGGGTGGCTCCTGTGCTTTTGCCAGTTGTAGCAGGGGTGTTGTGGCTGATGGTGCCCACTTTAAAGGCAAATAGGTTAGCCCTTTCCCTGCCTTACCCGTCCCCCGATGTGGAAGTAGACAAATAGGCATGCCCTGTCCCTGTCTTTGCCCATGCTGTTGATGCAGGCACATAGGTTCGCCCTTTCCCTGCCTTTCCCACGCTACTGATCCTCCAGAGTTGGAAATTTGCCTCTTTCGCTGTTGCCTTAAACTTTCCTCACAGCGTTAAAAAAAAAAAAAAAAAAAGTTGCGTCGTGCTTTGGCGCTGCGATCCCAGAATAGAGGTTTTCTTCTGATTGTGCAGTGTGACCGGAGCTCGGAGACTCGGTCTGGTGAGGTAAGAGCATTTTCTAGCTCCTCCGGGGAGGGCCCGCGTTCGGGATGATTTTGGCGCAAATCCGCCATTTTGAATTTCTGCTGCTTTCGGCGATGGCTGCTGAGAAAGTAAAAGTGCTGTTCCGTTTGTGGCAAGCGCAAATCTGCAGCGGGGCTCTGTAAGGCGTGCTTTTCATACGGTAGAACCGGCCCAAGCATGGCGAGCGATGTTCCTTCCCACTCCGTGGAGCTGGCAGCGGGCGCCATTTTGGAAAGCATGGCTCGACCCCTGCTGAGGCGGAGGGGTTTGAGCCTGGAGGGGCGCCTTGTGTAGAGGCTAGTAAAAGAGCTGTTTCCCCCGGACTGGAACCGGGAGGCCAGGGTGAGCCATTTTCCCCTGAATTTGTTTTATTGCTGCATAATGCATGCATGTTAAGAAAAGCTCTTCCGCAGGGGTCCTCTGCGGCCCTGCTTTCTGTATCCCCTCCAGTGGAGTCTGGCCTTGGATACCGTCAGGCGCGCTTTCCCCTGACAGATGGCCGCAAGACACGCGCAGAAGGGTGGATTCCCCTTCAGAGAGTGGCGCACCCCCCCCCCCCCCCCACGGTCGGGATGTGAGGACTCTGAGGGGTGTGGCAGGCCTTCGTGGAGAGCCAGAAGAAGGTGCAGGATTGCCACCAGATCCAGATGATCCGCGGTGAGGATTTTCCACCGCGATGAGCTGCCAGCGCTTATTACTGATACCTTGCAGGTCCTCTCTATAGAAGACCCGGGGAGTACTGAGACCTCCTCCAGTAATCCGAGGATGGCAAGTACTAAGAAGCCTGCTCGAGCCTTTCCTTTGCATGACTCCATCCAAGAGCTTGGAGGTAACAAAAGAGAGGGAACAAAGTACAAACTAAAGTCCAAACAAAAAAAAAGCACCACAGGCCTTTAAAAATGGAACACAGTTCTTTAATGAATGAGCCTTGACAAAAAGACCCGACACGAGAGTGCTCCAGTTTCAGCCCAGGAAGAGGAAATCGCTCTTCTGGAATGTGCCTTATACTTGGCAGTGATAGGGAACTGACTCAATAGCTGTACATAAATTCTAGGTATACATCCCCTCCTACAATAGCCACAATATCTTGGTGTTGTTCAGGGGACTTTGGCCCAAGCGCCCGATGCACCCACTCAAAGTCGATGGAAGGGAGCTCTGCTGACCCATCTGCCTCTATCAAAAACAGTGACACATCTGCTGCATGAGAGCTGCCATATCCAATTCTCATTGTGCCTCAGGAACTCCACGTTTTGCACAAATTATTGCGACACACCCAATTTTCAGTGTTGTCAATTTTTGCAAGCAGATCACTGTACCGGGAATCCAGCGAGTCCACTCGTTTCTGTAAGTCCAACACATCTTGGTCATGTTGAATCACTTTCTCGTGAAATCATTAAGTTTGTGACCTATCTCATCTATTTTAGTATGCAAGCTAGCTGTGTGGAGCTTTTGTTTAAGCAACGCTAGTGCGGATTTAAGTTCTGACATCCAATCCATCAAGTCTTTCTGGCTAATTGAGTCTTTCCCAGGTAAGCTCAGTCTGATGGCAGCCACCTCCTTCACCGATTCCCCATGCGATGGCGAGGAAGGTTCCATGGTCGCTGCTGCCATTTTAGCTGATCCACCCTCCAAGGAGGCTGGCGTCCGATATGCATAAGTTTTAAGATCAGGTTTCAACTTTTTGCTGGTCATTGCGTTCGCCACTGATCATGACTTCAGTTGCTAGTTTGTAAGACAGACAAAAAGAGAACCTCAGTAGCACTAATGATAGCAAAAGACACAGGGCTTGGAGAAGCTCGTCGGCTAGGCTGCCATTAGCAGGATGATGTCACTTCCTCCTATATCTAAATAGTGCCCCTAGGCAAATCACTTGATTTTTTTTTTCCTTCACCTTAATTTAAGCACCTACATATTGGGTGAGCGTAATGCCAGGCCTTCCAGATTAAAAGTAGATGACCACCTGTGGGTTTGTGACACATGTTACACTGTCAGATATGCTGAGATTAGGTGTAGAAGAAAAGAGCTACCTGTAAATGTAAATAATAATTTAACTGTGTATTTCTTGTGCAGGACTCGAAGATCACATCCATGGAGCGTAATCTTCGTGACATGGAGGAGGAGATCCAGATGCTAAAGTCCAATGGAGCACTGAGCACAGAGGAGAGGGAAGAGGAAATGAAGCAGATGGAGGTGTACCGTAGTCATTCCAAATTCATGAAAAATAAGGTATTTGGAATTTGGAACAAATTTCTCAGAGCAGAAGCATCTAGGGATGTTTGTTTTCATGAGGTCACATGACTTGGTGTCACACACTTGCTCAGTTTTAGTGAGACCCATTGGTAGTGAATTTAAGGTTTTTTTGTAAGCTGCAGTATTCACACAGTAAGAGTGATGAAGTTGTGAGAAACTTGGCCTTTCTAAAGTTTTTCACTATTTTACCAATGGGATTATGCATTAACAATAGAAAAATATATGCAGATGTTACAGAAAATACAAATACATTATCAGACAAAATGGGATTATGCATTAACAATAGAAAAATATATGCAGATGTTACAGAAAATATAAATACACTATCAGACAAACTAAAAGAATGTACTACAAAACCATAATAGGACCAAACTACAAGGACACACACAAACTCTTCTCACTCGTAAACAAACTCCTAAATACCACATCAGTTACCTCTAATAATACAGACACCCCATCCGCAAGCAGCCTTGCGAACTACTTCAATGAAAAAATTATAAAGCTCATCAGACTCATGATACCTACCAATACCACTGAGTATACAAACATCCTTGAATGTCTAGACTCAAAACTTGGAGAATGCCCAGCAGATCGATTATGGACCAACTTTGACACAATATCGTCAGAAGAAACCTCACATTGGCTCAGTAAATACGCCAAGTCACAATGCAAATAGACATCTGCCCTAACAGCCTAATAAGATCTGCCCCTAAACAATTCAAAAAAGACCTCACGAATCATGTAAACCACAGACTTCAAAATGGTCTCTTTCCCACGGATAAAGGAAACATCTTACTGACTCCGCTACCAAAAGATGCAAAGAAAAGCACAATGGACCTAACCAACTATCGCCCAGTAGCTTCTATTCCACTTATAACCAAACTCATGGAAGGCATTGTGACGAAACAACTTACTGAATACCTAAATAAACACTCAATCCTACACGAGTCTCAATCAGGATTTCGGTCAAATCACAGCACTGAAACTGTTTTAGTGTCCGCAATGAACTCATTTAGACAAACAATTGCAACTGGAAACAACATACTCCTCCTACAATTCGACATATCCAGTGCCTTCGACATGGTTAATTTAGATTGTAATCTCCGTTGATCAGGGACTGTCTTTTCATGTTAATTTGTACAGCGCTGCGTAAGTCTAGTAGAGCTATAGAAATGTTTAATAATAGTAGTAGTAGTAGTAGTAGTTAATCATGAAATACTATTACATATACTAGAATACTTCGGAATAGGAGGCACGGTTCTCAAATGGTTCAAAGGATTCCTGACCACAAGATCATACCAAGTAACAACGAATGTGGACAGATCACCCCCATGGATACCTGAATGTGGAGTCCCCCAAGGATTCCCCCTCTCGCCAACCTTATTCAACCTGATGATGATACCTTTAGTCAAACTGCTAGCTAATCAAAACCTCAACCCCTACATATATGCAGATGACGTCACAATCTACATCCCGTTCAAACATGATCTAAATGAAATCACCAATGAGATTAACCAAAGCCTCCAAACAATGCACACCTGGGCAAATGCTTTCCAACTAAAACTTAACGCAGAAAAAACACAATGTCTTGTACTCACCTCACAACATAACACAAAACACTGCTCCACCATAATCACACCACACTGTTCTCTTCCTATCTCACAAAACTTGAAAATTCTTGGAGTCACCATTGACCGAAACCTCACTCTGGATGCCCACATGAAAAACACGACGAAAAAGATGTTCTACTCTATGTGGAAACTTAAAGAGATACATCTTCCGCACCCTGGTACAGTCAACAAGTCATCTGGACTACTGCAACGCACTATATGCGGGTTGCAAAGAGCAGACTATCAAAAAACTCCAAACTGCCCAGAACACTGCCGCCAGACTCATATTTGGAAAAACTAAATATGAAAGCGCAAAACCCTTAAGAGAGAAGCTCCACTGGCTCCCACTTAGGGAACACATTGCGTTCAAGATCTGCACGATTGTACACAAAATCATTCACGCGGACGCCCCAATCTACATGATAAACCTCGTGGACCTACCTCCAAGAAATGCTACAAGATCATCTCGCACATTTCTCAACCTACAGTTCCCCAGCTGTAAAGGCAGTGGTGTGCTGGAGCCGGCTCTGTCCGGCTCGCAAGTGCCGCTTGTTAAATTTTGACAGCTCTTGCGAGCCGGTTGTTGGGGGCAAGCCGGCTCCTTTATGGGAGGTAAGCATGGCAGGAAGGCGCCATCACAGGCCATGCTTACTTCCCCTGCTGCTCCGAAACATGTCCAACGATGTCCTTCGCCCCCACCCTCCCCTCCCACTCCCATCCGTCTTTTTTAATTACCTCCGTCGAAGCGCGCACTATTTAAAGCCCTGCTGCGTGCTGCCCGTCTCCAGGCTTCCCCTGCTTGCTTCGGATGATGTTCGTGCCCTTAGTCCCGCATTCTGACGTCATTTCCTTTTCCCGCGAAGGCGGGACTAAGGGCACCAACATCATCCGAAGCAAGCAGGGGAAGCCTGGAGACGGGCAGCACACAGCAGGGCTTTAAATAGCGCGCGCTTCGACGGAGGTAATTAAAAAAGACGGATGGGAGCGGGAGGGGAGGGTGGGGGCGAAGGACATCGTTGGACATGTTTGGGAGCGGGAGGGAAGGGCAGGGGAGGGAGGAGAATTGCTGGGTATGGATGGGTAGAGGGGGCAGGGAAGAGAATTGCATGGATGGGTAGAGGAGGGCAGGGGAGAGACTTGCTGGGCATGGATGGGTAGAGGGGGGCAGGGGAGAGACTTGCTGGGCATGGATGGGTAGAGGGAAGCAGGGGAGAGACTTGCTGAGCATGGATGGGTAGAGGGGGGCAGGGGAGAGAAGAGAATTGCTGGGTATGGATGGATAGAGAGGGGCAGGGGAGAGAGGAGAGTTTCAGGACATGGATGGAGGGGAGGGCAAGAGAAATTCTGGACATGGATGGAGGGAAGGGAGAGAGAAGAAATGCTGGACATGGAGGGAAGATAGAGAAAATGCACATGGATGGAGAAAATAGGCAGAAGCTGGATCCACTGTACAGTCAAGTCTGCGGAGGACCAGAAATTAAGAAGAAAGGAGGAAAGAAAAGAAATAAATGGAAAGGAAGCTCTGGAAACGGAGTCAAGGGAACAGATAGAGAGCAGCAGAATCAGATACTGGGCCAGCATGATCAGAGAAACAAAGTCACCAGACAACAAAAGTAGAAAAAAATAATTTTATTTTCATTATAGTGTTTGGAATATGTCCACTTTGAGAATCAGGTGCTAAACGTTAAAAGTTTATATTTATTTACTTATTTATGGCATTTTATCCCATATTAAACATGAATTAGATTGGAACCTGGGATCATTTAATTTTTTTTTCCTGGAGAGAGTAATGCATTGCCCCCCCCCCCCCCCCCCGGCTATAGCCAGCTCTGCAATTTTGGGGGGGCGCAGAGGTGGGTAGAGGGGCACAGAGGTGGATGGGGGGGGGGGGCGCCGAGGTGGACCGGGGAGAGAGCCTGTTGTTAAAAATTTACCAGCACACCACTGTGTAAAGGACTAAAATATAAGCAGATGCACGCCACCACCTTCTCCTACTTCAGCACGCAATTATGGAATGCATTGCCTACAGACTTAAGAACAATCGAAGAAACAACTGTCTTCCGCAAATCTCTGAAGACTTATCTCTTCAACAAAGCCTACAATGAGAACCGATAGCCACACTAGTCCACCTCACCAAACCCACTCAGTTAAGAAAGCCTACCTCCTATAATTACCCTATTCACTCCCCTCCTTCTTCTTTCTTCCCTCATTTAATTTCGACACAATACTAAATGTATTTGCTATCCTGTAACGACAATGTTTACAAAACTATGTAAGCCACATTGAGCCTGCAAATAGGTGGGATAATGTGGGATACAAATGCAATAAATAATAATAATTTTTAGTTAATGCTATTCACAGAATCGAAACAAAAAACACAGCATATTTTACATGTCTACAAACTATTATCTTTCTAACTCTGCAGTTAAGATGACTTTTCTAATAAAAATTTGGCAAGGAAGGATGAGCTTGTATATTTGCACAACTCGTATAAGAGGAACAACAGTTTAGAAAATACTTTTCTGTTCAAATAGTGAAACACCAGTGGTAGCATGCCAAGCAAACTGTGATGAATACTTGAAAGTGAGTGAGAGAGCCTTTGCTCCTGGCAGATTAAATCTTTCTTAGGTTTCTTGTTTCTCTTTTACTTGAATCTGTTCATCTCCCTCTTTATATTTTAATTACTTCTATTGTGTGCTTTATTTATATTGTAAACCATTCTTTTGTATCAAAGGGCAATATATAAAGTTTAAACTAAGTTAAAACTTTTATACACTATTGCAGGTTAATGAATCTCATTGTGTAGTGAATAAAGGAAGCAACCCACTTTCACAATTTGAATGACTATGAAAATTCTGGGCAGTAGTGGTTTGTAAAACAGGTCTTATATGTACATGGTATCCTCTGTCCAGTTTATTTTCATTGCTGTTTATTGATTGGTCAGTAGATGTCACCCAAATGCTACTATTTCTCTCTTGGCTCAATCCCCCCTCCCCTTATTGAGACACAGTGCTGTTTCAGGTTGTTCCAGAAACATGTACCATGTAACACAGAATCTGCTGTAGCATTCAGATATTTCTGGTTGCAAATAAGCTGCCCAGGCTGACTACTACAGAAAAGTTCTGATCTTTTTAACCAGCGCTTGGATTTGTGTGCACTGTACTGTTGTTGGACTCAGGCTGCAGCTTTCTACTTTGAACATGTAGAATGAGAAGCAAACTGGTTCAAAGATTAACATTAAATAATAATGAAAAGAAAAACATATAATGGCCAGCTCTTTGTCCTATTTAATAGATAAGTTAGTAAAACACCCTTCCAGGAGAGCTGCAGGGGAATAGAAATATAGATATTGTGGTGACCCAGCAGATTCTTCTGGGAGATGATGGATTTAATGTACAGATGATGGAACATGTAAACAGTAAATGTGTTCTTGTTTGTTAACTTGTATCTCTTCCCCCCCTCCAAAAAAAAAAAAAAAATCAGCAAGTGAAAGCATAGTACCAAATAAGATTTAACGATTCACATTGCTGTGGACAGCTTAATATGCATCAAGGCTAATAATATAATCTATACCTTCCTTCTCCATACTTTTCTGAAGAGTCACCTGCTCTCATATGAGAGAAGCATCTCTTCTTTTGTAGTTAACATTTTGCCTCACAGTCATGTTTATAATGTTGACAGCTTTGTTTGCAGTGGTCATGTTTTGGTTATATTAAAAGAATACTAAGGGCTTTCCCCATTTTTGTATCCATGTGGAACTATGTTTAGTACATCAGGCCATCTGTATCATCCATCTTTTTAGTGTTTTGTTAGTTTGAATATATCTTTGAAATGCAATGACTCTGAAATCTCTCAATCACCCCAGTGGGGAGACAGAGAATACGTCTGTTTGCTGCAATACAACGTGATGCCAAATATAGCTTAAAAGATCCTTCATCAAAGGAAAGACTTGAAAATAATAAACTAACAATGTCGTGACAGGTAGAACAACTCAAGGAGGAGCTAAGCACGAAAGAGGCTCAAGCGGAGGACCTGAAAAGGAAAGCATCTGCTCTCCAGACCGAGGTCTCTGTAAGACTCTCCTCTCTGTGTGCATTGCAAGCTCAAATGGGGTTCTGCAGCTATTGGTGTCTTTGGGGTGAAACACTTTTCCAGCTCACTCTGTTGCTTTAGCCACCATTTGAGCAAACTAACTACACATCTACTCTAGCTGCTTCTTGTTTACAACAACTTGCTACTTCTGTTATTATTCCTCTCATCACAAGCTCTGATTTGCTTGAGCATACTTTGTAGATCAGGCTGCTGCTAATTAATTTTCCTGGGAGTAGATCAGTTAGTAAAACATAACCCTTAAGTAGGGTGGGTGCCCCAGGATGTCTGAGTACCATGGAGTCTAAGTTCAATTAGTACTTCATGCACATATGATGTGTTAACTATCTGGCACATAATACCATAAGTAGCATAGAATTCCTTGTTGGTAGTAACTTTTTGCATAGAAACACAAGTACAAGGAAAAAAACACTGCTCCTGCAAATATATAGTACTCTTCAGAATATACTGTAATCAATTCAGTGGTTTCCACTTTTAAGGCCACACTTAGAATGCTTTTATCTGAAACAATTTATATCCAGAAAAGTTCAGCAAGATTACTTATTTTTAATGTTTAGTAGAATTTTTAGTTATTTTAAGTTTTGCTTTACAGTCCCATTTCACCAGAATTTTCTGAGGTGAATTTTGGTTTCATGAACAATAAATTGACTGCAATTGGTGTATTTTTTTCTTAATTACTATGTGACAGTAATGGAATGTTAAATTCAGTGTTCTCCGGGATTTTTGTTTTGTTTTTTGGACTTTTTGTATATACACCCCAAAGTGCAGTAGGTGTATTTTTTCTTAATTATTATGTGACAGTAATGAGATGTTATAGTCGCAGTTCTCTGAGTTTTTTTGTTTTTTGTTGGTTTATACACCGTAAACAAAGTGCAATAGGTTAAAAATTTCAGACAGTGAGAGCTTGTTTGCTAAGCCACTATATACATGTAAGGAATTTCACTGTACTATGTGTTTTTATAGTAAAATAAAACAGCTTCTGGAGTCCATGCGGTAGATATCTTATGAACAACAAGGAATGTTGTACAAGAGCTTTTGAGGCCAGTATAGTAATCTGCTTTGTTATTCCTTTAGCGCCAGCACAGCTTTGCACAAGCATGTCCTGATTTGCAGTTCTAATTAGGGTTACCATTTTGTGTCCTCTGAAAAAGAGGACACATGTCACGCCCCCTACCCCGCCCCCGCCACGCCTCATACCCCGCCCCCGCCACGCCCCCTTCGGGTCCTCGTTCCGCCCCTCTATTCCCCGCCCCCCGTCACATGGTTCCCCCCCCCTCACATATTCCCCCCCTCACTTACTATCTAGCCCTGGTGGTCTAGTAGGGTCTTCTCTTCGGGGCAGGAAAGAGCCCCCTCTTTCCTGCCCGGAGCGCTGCCTGTCCTTGCCTGCTGCATCCTCCTCGGTCTGGCTGGAGATTCAAAATGGCCACCGAGAGTTGAAGTGGCCTCGCGAGAGTTCAACTCTCGGTGGCCATTTTGAATCCCCAGCCAGACCGAGGAGGATGATAGACAGGGGAGGCAGCGCTCCAGGCAGGAAAGAGGGGGCTCTTTCCTGCCTCGAAGACGTCACTAGACCACCAGGGAACATGGTAAGGAAGGGGAGGGGACGGGAGTAGGGTTACCACGGCGCCGATCGCCCGCCCACACGCACGCGCCTGCCCGCACCCGCGCCCACGTTTGTCCAGAAATCCGGACAAACGTGGGTGCAGGCAAAATCCGCCGGACGCCCCGGACATGCCCTCAAAAAGAGGACATGTCCGGGGAAATCCGGACGAATGGTAACCCTAGTTCTAATGGTTTTTTGAGAGCTTGTGTCTGTGATATGTGGTGTTGGGTTGTTGGCTTTGGCTTTGTCTAGGTGCTCCTAGTAAGATCAAACCATAAAGATAAAAGGCATTCACTGAAGGAGGTCCTACTGGAGATTATGGGAAGAGCACATATGAGTTCAATACAAAAATCTTTGTATTGTACTTCAAAGTTTTTAGAAAAGTAAGTACTTCTGTTGGCTACTCTGGATCTTGCAACTTTGAGCAGCTTCTCAAGCACAGGCCTTATAACATCCTTTAATAAACCTGGATAAAAGTGGATGTAGCAAGCTGTAGCAAGCTGTTTGCACCAACTGCCAGTTTCTTTTGGTTAGCAATTCTATGAAAATCTTTTGGCACTGGCTGTGGTTTGATGGGCACCTTTTCCAGTTCAGACACATCAACTTGTTTGCTAGCTTCCTTGCATAGTATTTTGATAGTCCAAGAATGGGAAGCTAGCAACCACAGTTGCTTGCATTAATCACGAGCCACTATAAACAACCATCTTAAAAAGAATAAAATTGAAACTGCTATTAAAAAATACCCTTTTGGTGGTGTGCCTGCAAATTCCCAATGCAGTCTATATGTTGGCAAACAAAGCTGCCTCAAGAGAAGAAAAACTTTGGCTAGATTGTTCTATCTAAACCAAACACTATGTAAAATGTGAAAGTGTTTGTTTATGTGGTGGCCTGCTAGTTTTGTGACATTCCAGGTAATCAATATGGCTTTAAGTTAGGCCTTACTAAAGATATTCAGCGTTTCACTGTATCAGGTATGTGCTTCTCTTCTCATTAGCCAAGTTCTTTTGACAATGCTAATGCCCATTTCTTGATTCTTTTATCCCTTTTCTTTAGGCATCATTTTAAGTTTGCCAGTCATAGGGATGTGAAAATCTAGTCAAAATGCTTCCTTCTGTAAGGAAGATAATTTACCACCTGCATTTGTTTGGATTTACACATCTTGCCTGCTTAGTTGCGTGTTAGTTCTTTCTAAGTCTACATTTTTAATAGAATTCATTTGAGATCTAACAGTTGGCGTAAATGAATGGCAGGTGGTTACCATGTGCAGTTGCAATTTCTAGGACTTTAGCCTTGAAAAGAACTATGTGGGCAGCCCATGACAGATTGATGAATCAGTGTGATTCTATGATGGTACAGTGTTCGGGGAAAAACAAACTATGGGCCCTGTTTACTAAGCCGCGCTGTGTGCACGCTAATGATAGAGACACCCATTATATTCCAATGGGTGTCTGTAGCATTAGCGTGTGCTAAAATGTTTTCACGCCTACAGCACAGCTTAGTAAACAGGGCCCTATATTTAAACAAAGTCAAAGAGGGGGCAACCTGCAAAAAGTGCCAGGCACAGTTATAGCTGCCTTACTGGGCAGACTAGATGGGCCTTACTTGTCTGTATCTGCCATTATTTACTTTATTATGTTACTATTTTTTTTCTTTTGTTACATTTGTACCCCGTGCTTTCCCACTCATGGCAGGCTCAATGCGGCTTACATGGGGCAATGGAGGGTTAAGTGACTTGCCCAGAGTCACAAGGAGCTGCCTGTGCCTGAAGTGGGAATTGAACTCAGTTCCTCAGGACCAAAGTCCACCACCCTAACCACTAGGCCACTCCTCCACTCATTTCTTGTGGTGGTTAGGGAGTGGGATTAATGTACTAAGATGTTACACTAATCAACAACACTAATACATTCTTGATTTATGTCTTTCTGTCCTTTAATCCATAAGAATATTAGTCTGACCCATTATGACTATTCTTAAGGTCCATCAAGCTTGGTATAGCAGGTACTTTGCAGAATCCCAAAAAGTAGCAAGATGCCATGCTGCATAAAATCAGGGATAAACAGTGCTTTACCTCTAATCTACCTTAGTAATGGTTTATGGACTTTTCCTTTTTTTTTTTTTTTAAATACAGCTGCACTAATGTTTTACCACATTCTCCAGCATCAGATATCCAGTTTGTGTTGAATGAAAAAAGTATTTTCTCTTATTTGTTTTAAAACTTCATAATATGGTCACATGATGTCGCACTGGTGAGCAGACATAGGTGAGAGGAGCTCCTGAATCTCGATCCCCTTAATGCCCTAAAACCGCAAATTTTAGCAGAACCGACCTTACCACAAAAGGGTGAACATTGGAGAGATCTGAGGCACCAGTAATTGGACGGAACGAAGCAATATGGCTTCTAAATCAGTGAAAAAGCAGTCTGAGAAATCGAGACCATCGGAGGCACACAAGATGGCAGATGCGGATGGACATGGGACAACCTCAGTGAGCTCGGCATGGGTTGCTGAAATAGTCTTGGAAGTGACTCGGGCAATAGACAAAAAATTCCCAAGCGTCACTGATAAATTGGGTATGATGGACTGATAGAGTCATTGCAGGTAGAGTTTACGGCCTATTGCCAGAGAGTCTTAGACCTAGAAGATCGTGTGCAGCAAATGCATGCAGTGAATCCAAAATGGAGGAGCTGGAAAATAAGATGACATGGAAAACAGATCTAGGAGAGGTAATTTAAGATTGGTGGGCTTACCGGAGTCTACCTTGGAGACAGAGCTGCACAGATTTCTGGAAACCTTGCTGGTAAAATCGCTGCAGCTACGATCAGAAGTAGGGCCTTTGAGAATAGAGAGAGCGCATAGGCTCCAGAAGCCAAGCGGAAGCCAAGCCCAGGGTAGTAATTTTCAAACTACTAAATTATGCGCATAAGACTGAGGTGTTGCGGGTGATAAGATCTCTAGGAACACTCACATATGAAAATAAGACAATTATGTGCTTACAGGACTTTTCTGCAAGGGTCTCTTTGCTACGGAGAGCGTATACACCCATATGTTCAGAACTACACAGGCGCCAAATACAGTTTGTCCTTTTATACCCAGTGCAGCTTAAAGTGTTTAACGATGGAAAACCTAACTTCTTTGATGCACCAGGGGCAGCTAAAATCTTTATGAACCAACAAACCTCCTCGATACGAAATACCACTGAGTAAAGCAATTTCGCAGGGGCGCCATTGACATCTTCAGTTTTCTCTACTGGATTTTGACCTCAGTTGAACAGGATAAATCACAGCATGATCATTGTTTATAATTATGCTTTTTTTTTATTTTTTTAACTTTGTGTCTCCTTTGGCATACCTCCTGCTATCCCCCCCCCCCCCCCTTTTTTTGTCAGAGAGTCACCATGCTTTGGAGAGGAGCGTAAGGGGATATCCAGTGATATGGGATTTTGACTTTTGGTATCTGTGCAGGGACTGCAGACCAGTATTAGAAGCTGTGCCCCAACATTCCCAACATTGGGCCTAGGGAGATTTTTGATGGCAGAAGGGAAGTCATATGTTTGACCTCCCTTGGCTCGTGGGTGGAGGTGCCTTCTCTGAAGGGGCACAGCAGCCCGCTTTCCGGAGGATGAATATCTGGTACCTTATCAAGATTTGCATTTGGAAAGTAGTTATCACTGGAGCGTTATTACGGTTGTGAACTTCACATGTCAAAGAAGAAGAGAGAAAAGAAGGGGGGGAAAAAAAGGAATTTTTTTTTAAGAGCTCATCAAGTTAAATTAGGCTATATTGGACATATTGAAGTTGAGAACATAGACACACAGGCCTGAAGTGCTGGGTCAGATCCGGGGCCCAATAGGTCTGGTGCTCATGTCACGAGTGGTGAGCGAGTTGTTTGTTCACTGTTAGTGTGTAATAAGCAAGGTTGGGTTTTTTTTTTGGGGGGGGGGGGGATAGAGACAGTATTCTTTAATGGGTTGGTGGGAAGAGGAGGAAAGGAGAGGGAGGAGTCCTCTTGCAGTAACAAATTGGTAGTTCATGCCAGGGATAGATGGCAGAACTATGACCAGCCTCGTAGGAAGGCTGGCTGCATATTTGGGTGGATGTGGGGGAGGGGAGGGGTAAAAGGGAAGTACAGAAATCTGGGGTCTGTTATTTTTTTTTCTATTATGTTTGGGTCTATTATTGAACGGGATATTTAGGGGATCTTCTCGACTTTGCTCCTTCTATTTGGTTGATGGAGGGGGGAGATGGCACAGCATGAGATACTGGGCCTCCCGGGGCCACTTTTTTTCACACTAGGTATAGGGGAGGGTGTTAGGTTGGGACGACTCTCACTTTTAAAGATAAAATCATGGGCTTGCGTGTGTACTATTAAAAGGTTGGTGTTAGATGCCACTTAAATTTATTTCCTTGAATGTTAATGGGGTTACTTCTCCTATTAAGAGACAAAAAATGCTACAGTTTCTGAGTCATCACAGATCGGATGTGGCCTTTTTACAGGAAACCCACATGTTGACATCAGAACATGCAAAATTCAAGAAGTGGTGGGTGGGGAATATATTGGAAGCTCCAGCAGTGGGCCGTAAAGCGGAGGTAATGATTCTTTTCCGGAAGACTCTGGGTGTTCAGATTCAGGGGTGCTGGAGAGCAGGCTCTGGTAGATATCTCCTGGCCAAGGTAATGATAAATAAGCAACCTATGGTTTTGTGTAATATATATGCCCCAAATGTTTATGATAGGGGGTTCTTTAGGTCGCTGATCCACACTGTAGCTCAACATCAGGACATTCCGGTGATCATGGGGGGAAGACTTCAACATAGTTCATGACCCGGTATTGGATAGAAGTACAGGTAGGGGAGGAAGAGATGGACCCACGCCTCAGGGGATTTCGTCATTGTGTTCGGCATTAGAACTTCTAGATATATGGCGCATTCTACACCCAGAGGAAAGGGATTTCACCCATTTGTGATAGTACCGACTTTGCGGAGTTTATTCGCTACATTTGTAGAGACAGGGCAATTATCTGATTCATTGCGTTTAGTGCAGATAGTAGTGCTGCTGAAGCCAGAACGGAACCCACAATTGCCAGCTTCCTACAGACCTATATCTTTATTGAACGTGGAAGCTAAAATCCTGGTGAAACTTTTGGCAAATAGGTTAGCCTCCATCTTACCATCGTTGATAGATGAGAGTCAGGTTGGCTTCGTTCAAGGATGCAAGAACACTAAGAATATCCGCAAAATATTAATATCAATGGAGTGCAAAGAACGGACAAAGGTGCCTTCCCTGCTCATATGTTTTGATGTGGAGAAGGCATTCGACAGAGTCAGGTGGGAGTTTTTATATGCAACATTAGAGGCCTATGGGTTTGATGGATTCTTTCTAGAGGCTATACGGGTGTTGTATAATGAACATAGGGCGGCATTATGGCTACAGGGGATGGTTTCAGAATCTTTTACGATTCAGAGGGAGGGCTGTCCTTTGTTGCCACTTCTTTTTGTTTTAACTCTTGATCCGCTTATTCGGGAGATCTTAAATAATCCAGATATTCAAGGAGTACGAAATGGTGCTCAGCAGTTTAAATTATCGGCCTTTGCGAATGATATTTTAGTGCATTTGGTTAATCCAGAGACGTCCCTAAATGCCTTGATGGATAGTTTTGCTGAATATGGAGACTTTCCTGGTTTTAAATTGAATTTTGATAAATCGTTGGCATTGCCAACACAGCCTTTGGTGAGGCGTAATTGGGAAGGGGGATTTCCTCTGAAATGGACATCTAGGTTCTTTTCATACTTAGGTATCAGACTTCCATATAAATCTTTTCTGATACACGATCTGAATGTGACATGTCTCTTAGAATTCTCCAAAGACCGTTTCACAAAATGGATGTCTCTTCCTATTTTGGTATATGGAAGGCTCCAACTATTTCGTATGGTTCTCTTTCCCCGATGGCTTTACACTTTGCAATTGTTGCCTATCAGACTGACAAACCAGGATCTACTACTCACAACTACTCATCATTTCTATAGTGCTACTAGACGTACGCAGCGCTGTACACCTGAACATGAAGAGACAGTCCCTGCTCGACAGAGCTTACAATCTAATTAGGACAGACAAACAGGACAAACAAGAGATAAGAGAATATTAAAGTGAAGATGATGAAATAAGGGTTCTGAACAAGTGAATAAGCGTTAGGAGTTAAAAGCAGCATCAGAAAGGTGGGCTTTTAGCTTAGATTTGAAGATGGCCAGAGATAGAGCTTCACGTACCGGCTCAGGAAGTCTATTCCAGGCATATGGTGCAGCAAGATAAAAGGAACAGAGTCTGGAGTTAGCAGCGAAGGAGAAGGGTGCAGATAAAAAAAAAAAGGTTCCAGGGGAGATCCGGGAAATTATAGACCGGTGAGTCTGACGTTGGTGCCGGGGAAAATGGTAGAGGCTATTATCAAAAACAAAATTACAAAGCGCATCCAAGGACATGGATTACCTAGACCAAATCAGCACGGCTTTTGTGTGGGGAAATCTTGCCTGACCAATTTACTTCAATTCTTTGAAGGAGTAAACAAACATGTGGACAAAGGGGAGCTGGTTGATATTGTGTATCTGGATTTTCAAAAGGCATTTGACAAGGTGCCTCATGAAAGGCTGCAGAGGAAATTGGAGGGTCATGGGATAGGAGGAAATGTCCTATTGTGGATTAAAAACTGGTTGAAGGATAGGAAACAGAGAGTGGGGTTAAATGGGCAGTATTCACTATGGAGAAGGGTAGTTAGTGGGGTTCCTCAGGGGTCTGTGCTAGGACCGCTGCTTTTTAATATATTTATAAATGATTTAGAGATGGGAGTAACTAACAAGGTAATTAAATTTGCTGATGACACAACGTTATTCAAAGTTGTTAACTTGCGACAGGATTGTGAAAAATTACAGAAGGACCTTACGAGACTGGGAGACTGGGTGGCTAGATGGCAGGTGACGTTTAATGTGAGCAAGTGCAAGGTGATGCATGTGGGGAAAAAAGAACCCGAATTATAGCTACGTCATGCAAGGTTCCATGTTAGGAGTTACGGACCAAGAAAGGGATCTGGGTGTCGTCGTCGATAATACTCTGAAACCACCTGCTCAGTGTGCTGCTGCTGCAGCTAGGAAAGCAAATAGAATGTTGGGTATTATTAGGAAAGGTATGGAAAACAGGTGTGAGGATGCTATAATGCCGTTGTGTCGCTCCATGGTGCGACTGCATCTTGAATAATGTGTTCAATTCTGGTCGCTGCATCTCAAGAAAGATATAGTAAAATTGGAAAAGGTGCAGCAAAGGGCGAATAAAATGATAGCAGGGATGGGACGACTTCCCTATGAAGAAAGACTAAGGAGGCTAGGGCTTTTCAGCTTGGAGAAGAGACGGCTGAGGGGAGACATGATAGAGGTATATAAAATAATGAGTGGAGTGGAACGGGTGGATGTGAAGCGTCTGTTCACGCTTTCCAAAAATACTAGGACTAGGGGGCATGCGATGAAACTACAGTGTAGCAAATTTAAAACAAATCGGAGAAAATTTTTCTTCACCCAACGCATAATTAAAATCTGGAATTCATTGCTGGAAAACGTGGTGAAGGCGGTTAGCTTGGCAGAGTTTAAAAGGGGGTTAGACAGTTTCCTAAAGGACAAGGCCATAAACCATTACTAAATGGACTTGGGAAAAATCTACAGTTCCAGGAATAACATGTATAGAATGTTTGTACGTTTGGGAAGCTTGCAAGGTGCCCTTGGCCTGGATTGGCCGCTGTCGTGAACAGGATGCTGGGCTCGATGAACCCTTGGTCTTTTCCCAATGTGGCATTACTTAAGTACTGATGTACTTATATAAGAGAGATTTACCCAGTGAATGGAGTTCCCGGGGAGAAATGTAGAGAGAGATGAGAGTGGAGAGGTACTGAGGAGCAGCAGAGTGAATGCACTTTTAAGTCAATAAGAGGAGTTTAAGCTGATTGTGGAAATGGACAGGAAGCCAGTGAAGTGACTTGAGAAGAGGGCTAATATGAGCATAACGACATTGGCGGAATATTAGTCGTGCAGCAGAATTTTGAACAGATTGCAGAGGAGAGAGATGGCTAAGCGGGAGAAGCAAGTGAGAAGCAAGTTGCAATAGTCTAAGCGAGAGGTGATAAAGAGTGTGGATGAGGGTTCTGGTAGTGTGCTCAGAAAGGAAAGGGCGAACTTTGGTGATATTATAGAGAAAGAAATGACAGGTTTTAGCAGTCTGCTGAATATGTGCAGAGAAGGAGAGGGAGGAGTCGAAGATGACCTCAAGGTTACGAACTGATGAGACAGGAAGGATGAGAGTGTTATCCATAGAAATAGAGAATGGGGTTGGAGGAGAGGTTGGTTTAGGTGGAAAGATAAGAAGCTCACTTGGTCATGTTTAGTTTCAGATGGTGCTGAGACATCCAAGCAGCAATGTCGGACAGGCAGGCTGATACTTTGGCCTAGATTTTGGCTGAGATTTCTGGTGTGGAGAGGTAGATCTGGTAGTCATCAGCGTAAAGATCTACTATCTCTTTGTAAAATACTGTTGAATTTTTGCTGGTCAGGGAAAAAGCCAAAGGTTTCATTCAAGTATATGTGTGACTCCTGGCAGAGTGGGGGGTCTTGGACTTCCAGACATACAGAAATATAATATGACCTGTTTGCTTAGGTATATAGGGGATTGGCTATTAGAGAAACAAAATTTCACACCCAAGACCTATGAAATGGCTTCTTACCACCCATGGAACTTCTTTTCTCTAATTCGTTGTCTGGCAAGATTAATACTGGAAGGTCTCTGGGGTGGTATATTACTGAAATCTCTGAGGGTAAACTGGAAATATCTGATTACAAAGATGGGAGGGAATCCTCAGATTTCTGATCAACTACCAATCTGGAAAAGAGAATGCTAGCTTCCGGCGTTGGGCAATTAAAGGACTCATTTATATCACCTATTAGAGGAAGATGGGAGATTGCTTTCTTGGAATGTGTTATTAGAGAGAGGATGGGTAGAGCCTTGGGATTTGTTCGCATATAGACAGGTGAGTCATTATATAGGAAGTTTGGACTTTGCTGATCCTGGATTCAGGCTAAGACATCATTTATTAGAATTCTTTGGGCCATTTCAGGATGGCGGCCTGTCGGTGTCTGGCTTGCACAAAGTTTTAGGGATGCTGTTGTTAGTCGCAGATAGAGAGCTTGGGGCCCGCTGGAGCAGGGACCTGGGGATAAATCTGGATTCATTAGATTTGCTTAAGTTGATTCGACGAATTCCTGATATATCGATTAATGCAGAATTGCGTTAGTGTCAGTTTCGGGTACTACACAGGGCCTATTTTACTCAGGAAAGACTCTACAAGGCAATCCCCGATATGTGAGAAGTGTCATCAAGACATTAATTCCTTTATTCATTCAATTTGGAAATGCAAGGTTATACAGTCTTTTTGGAGGAAAGTGCTACAATATTTAGAGAAATTATGTGGGGAGAAGGATTAGAGCAACACCGGCGAGCCTACTTCTGGACAAATATGAGGACCTGGGTTCGCATGATCGCTTTTCCAAGCTGATGATCCGCAAAGCAGGGATGATAAGTAAAAGAGTTATTTTGGGAGTGTGGGTCGGCGATCAAGCTCCTTCTTATTGGCTCTTAGAACAATATGCACGCTCTTCTTGTAGAAGTAAACAAATATTTTTGGCCACTTGGGATAGCTATCTCCAGTCTCTACCTCATAGAGCCCACAGGCTGGTGCTGAATTCTTTGTTTAAAATACCTATGGAGGAGGATCCTGGGAGGGGGGAGGGGAGGCCCAGTGTTTATGTATTTATATGTAGTAGAAGAATGGAGCAGCCTGCCCATTATTGAATAAGGGTTTTTTTTTTCTTCCTAACCTCCATCTCTAGAGGGGGGGAGCGGGGTCGAGAATGGGGGGGGGGGGGATAGTTGGGGGAGGGGGG
This sequence comes from Microcaecilia unicolor, assembly GCF_901765095.1. Lineage (NCBI taxonomy): Eukaryota > Metazoa > Chordata > Amphibia > Gymnophiona > Siphonopidae > Microcaecilia > Microcaecilia unicolor. The sequence continues at coordinate 44,219,361 of NC_044039.1, read as the reverse complement.
ATTAGGGTTATGGAATGGGTGGAAGGGTTGGGAACCTCCAGAGGTCCATAACGAATATAAGGAGGGATGTTATAAGAGTAAAGATATCCCCCTTTAGTTTATAGATATGACAAGGTGTTGAACTGGAAGATTGGAGTGTGTCCAACACTTCTCACAGGTCGCAAGGATCTCAGTTCCATTTAGATGGGAGAATGCTAAGTGTGGGTGGGGAGGGTATTGCACTGGGATTTCTTAGCTGACAGTATGGAATGGAGGGAAGTTAGGTCTGCAGGGGAGGGGTTTATTTTGTTCTTCCTTGCGGGGGGTGTGCTGTGTGGAAGGGAGGGGGAATTGGGTGTGGGATGATAAAGAGGAAATGTATTGACGATTATAAGAAAGTCTGCTGATTATTTATACCCTTGATTTACCTTATTGAGATTGGTTTTTTTTTGTCAATAAAAAGATTTAAATTAAAACTTCATAATGTGACCCTTAGTCATTGTACTGAGAGAACCATTTGTTTACCCGTTCCATTCTGCAGTTTCCTCTCTCATATTTTTTTTTGTTACATTTGTACCCCGCGTTTTCCCACTCATGGTAGGCTCAATGCGGCTTACATGGGGCAATGGAAGGTTAAGTGACTTGCTCAGAGTCATAAGGAGCTGCCTGTGCCTGAAGTGGGAATCAAACTCAGTTCCCCAGGACCAAAGTCCACCACCCTAACCACTAGGCCACTCCTCTCCCTTCAACCATTGCACAGACTGAAGAGGCTTTACCCTCTTTTTCCTTTTCTCATAGGGGAATTACTTCATCCTCTTTATCATTTTATTGCCCTTCTCTCTACCTTTTCTAATTCTGTTACAGTTCAGTCTCGATTATCTGATGTAAACATGAACAACCCATTGTCGGATAAGTGAAAAGTCTGGAAAACAATGGTAATGCCTTAAAAAAATGCACGGAAAACATAACTTTATGCATAAAGAACAGGTATAGGGTATCTGTGTTTAAAATATTGTTTGAGAGTCAAGTGATGTGGTGAGCTCGGCGGCTGTGTACTGCTGCAGCTCCTGGACATCCACCCCTCAATCTGTGATTAATTTATCACTAAACATTTTCTATGAGTGACTGACTTGTGGCAGAGTTGGCTCTGCGTGGAAAAATATTTGGAGAAGTCTCCCGCTGTTATGCCGCAGAAATCAGCCAGGCAAGAGAGGGAAGACATGCAAGGGAGACACAAAGATGGCGTCATCTCTGACTCGGACCTTGGCGGTATTCACGGATGCCCAATTGGCACAACTCACGCTGGCAGTGGTCAAGACGTTGGAGCCCAAGCTGGGTGCTTTATCACAGAAAATTGATGCATTTCAAACCATGTTAGATGGGCTCACATCTCGTGCAGTTGAGATAGAAGGTCGCTTGTTGATGGTGGGGGATGAGGTAACGTCGTTTGGACCTGTGGTGGAGAGATTGGAAAAGCAGGCACAGCTGTATGCAGAGAAACTAGTGGACTTGGAGAATCATTCCCGCAGCGGACTTGGAGAATCATTTCCGCAGGAGCAATCTCTGCATCGTTTGCGTGAACACATCCCAGAATGAAATCAGGCTCATTGGTTAGAAGACTGGTTTACAAAGTAGTTTTTGCTCTCTGATGCTATGGGCTCATTGATCCTGGAAAGAACGCACTGCGTGGGACTCCAAATAGAGGAGTGGCAGCGGGCCAGAGCGGTATTAGCTTGAATTTTAAATTACTGCCATAAGATGGATATTTTGTGTGGCTATTACATGAAACGAGACACTCACTTGTGAGGGACAGCACGTCTTAATATTTCAAGATTATTCTCCTGCGGTACAGGAGCGCAGGAGGAAGCTGCTGCATCTGATTTGCGCTACCTTAGCGAAGAAGGGGGTAAAGTTTATGCCCCTTTACCCAGCTGTACTAAGAGTACAACAAAATTGGCACTAGAAATCCTTTTCAACTGAAACGGAGGCGAGGGCAAGTCTGCTAGATGGTGACATGATCACCCCAGGGCCCTCAGACTAAGTCTTTATTTTCTATTTGAGTTTAAACAAAATGTTTTTTTTTTCACAAGTTCTTTTATATTGTTATTCCATTGTGATTTTCTAAAGCGTGAATCAAAACAAGTGTTAGAATGTCAGCAGACTTCTTTTGTTACTTTCTTTGTTTATTTATTTATTTGCTGCATTTGTACCCCACATTTTCCCACTTATTTGCAGGCTATGCAAATGAAAATGTTAAGAATATTTTCATTGGAGGGGTGGGGTACCCTGCATCAATGGTGTGACTTCTCACTAACTGGCGAGAGTGCTTGGCTGGGTAATGTTTAGTGGGTCTGTTGAGGACGTGGGCTTTTTGGGGGTGGTGTTGGGAAGAAGAGGGACAGGAAGATTGATGGGAGGTGGGGACGGGTTGGTGGGGAGGAGAATGGTAATAATCATGCTGCGCAGTCAGGCAAGAAGTATTATTTGGACCTTGTTCATGCAACCTTTAGATATTATAAATCCTGAGATTTTGTTTTCTCTGGTGCATAGGGTTTTACCTTTGAAATGGTGGGTGATTAGAGTTTTTGTTATATTGACTATAGGCCTGGGTGAGGCTGGGCGCCCAGGTTTGTTCTTGCACATGAATCCCTCTACTTCAGCATAACCCCCTCCAGATATCCTGGGGCGTTCTTACACTAGATTTGTTACTTGGAATGTGGGGGGAGTCGTGTCTCCTGTGAAGCACGGCAAAATCTTGTCAGCTCTTAAACGGCATAAAGCCGATGTTCCATGTTTGCAGGAAACAAAGTTTGTCTAAGTGAGGACATCAAAAATTGCAGCGTTCTTGGGTTGGCAAAGTTTATTCTGCATCCACTTGTCAGAGAAAGCGAGGAGTGGGTATCTTAATTTGAAAAGGTTTATCTTGTAAAGCTGAGCTTATACCACATGACTCTGCAGGGCATTATGTTCTTATTCACTTGTGGTTTCACAGCCAAGAATTACTACTCCTGTCCCTATATGGGCCTAACCTCTATGTCCCCTCATTCTTACATACTATCACACAACTTTGTCTCCCCTATCAATCGCTGCAAGTGATGGTTTTTGGAGACTTAGTGGCTGATCCAGTGGCGGATTGTTCTACTCTGCATTCTTCTCATCATGGTGGAGTCCGTGACAGAGCTCTTTCTTCCTTTGTGTTCTCTTAACCTTATCGATATGTGGCACATCCTCCACCCTAGGGAGAGAAATTTTACACATTTGTTGAGGGCACATGGGGATATGTTCCTGACTATACTATGTACTAGTGGCCCGTGCACTCTTTGATCATATGATCAGAAGAGGTCTCGGACCACTCGCCAGTGTGGACAGATATAGAGGCTCCTGGGGGTTCGCACTCATAAACGTAGATACAAAAATACTATCCAAAGTTTTAGAAGATCAGTTGGCTGATATACTTCCCCATTTAGTGGTCACAGAACAAGTGGGCTTTGTTTGGCACCGTTGGTCTCCTCCTAGTGGCCATAGCACACTGCCAGACTCAACATGTACTGTCACTGGTGGTCAGTCTATGCCGAGAAGGCATTTGTTAAAGTGGGATGGGAATTCCTGTTTGCGGTACTGGGCCACATGGGCTTTGGAGGTTGGTTTCTGCGGGCTCTAAAGGTGGTGTATTCTGAATTGTTCTCATTGATTCCTGTCTTGCGTGGTATGTGACAGGGGTGTCCGCTATCGCCTCTCTTATTCATACTTTCTTAAGAACCCTTGTTGTGTACCCTAAAGCTGGCTAAGGAGTTTCACGGGGTGCAAATCTTAGATCACTGTATTAAGACCCTTGTTTATGCAGATGATCCATTTGTGGTGATGACGACACCACAGCGATCCTTGCCGGCTCTCTTACACTTAATCCAACAATTTGGCCACCTCTCTAGGTCTGCGCTGAATTTACAGAAATCTGAAGCCCTTCCGTTGATATATTTACAAACATCGTGGGTGGGACCCTTCTCCATGGCATGGGTAAATGAGCCTCTAAAGTATCTGGGTGTGCGCGCATTCCCCGTGATGTGACCCAATTATATTCAGTGAATGTAAATAAACTGCTTGAAGATGCATGCGGCAGACTTCAGGCTTGGCATGCTTTTCATCTTTGTTAGGGCGAATTTCATTGTATAATATGTTAATTGTACTATGTTGGCTGTAAGTATTCCAAATGTTACCCTTACACTTAAGAGTTTCTGATTTAAAAAATTTTTAAATAGAAGTTTGCAAAAGTTTCTATGGCGGGGGAGGAGGGTTCGCCTTCCAGTCGCCACCTTGCAGATCCCAGTGGAACACGCGGGCCTGGGACTTTTAAGTAAGCTTAAGGCACCTCACAGTGGTAAGAAGGATGCGTCATATTAATGACTGGTTCCACGCTACCCAGGATTTCTCAGTCAGTGACTTAGAGACTCGCCTTGAGGGGGATAATCGAACGGGGATGACCATCTCTAAGGGCATCCACGCGAAGGGGCGGGGCATCCCGTATTATTGAAACAAGATGGGCGCCCGTCTTTCATTTTGATAATACGGTCGGGGACACCCAAATCTCAACATTTAGGTCGACCTAAGAGATGGTCAACCTAAGAGATGGGTGACCTCAGTTTTCGGCGATAATGGAAACCGAGGACGCCCATCTCAGAAACGACCAAATCCAAGCCATTTGGTCGTGGGAGGAGCAGGCATTTGTAGTGCACTGGTTCCCCTGACATGCCAGGATACCAACCGGGCACCCTAGGGAGCACTGCGGTGGACTTAACAAATTGCTTCCAGGTACACAGCTCCCTTACCTTGGGTGCTGAGCCCTCCCAAAACCCACTCCCCACAACTGTACAACACTACCATAGCCCTTAGGGTTGAAGGGGGGTACCTAGATGTGGGTACAGTGGGTTTGTGGTGGGTTTTGGAGGGCTCACATTTACCACCACAAGTGTAACAGGTAGGGGGGGGGGATGGGCCTGGGTCCGCCTGCCTGAAGTGCACTGCACCCACCCAATGACCCTACTTAAATGCTTGAATTCTGCAACACAACATAACCTTAGATCGTATTGGACATTATATATTCCTTATTATCGTTGACCCTTATTGTACCTTATACCTTAACCTTACCTGACCCCTATTTCAGTCTATATTTGTTTACCCCTACCGGACTTGGCGTTCGCCTTTACGTTATTTTGTAAGCCACGTTGAACCTGCTAATGGGTGGGAAAATATGGGATACAAATAAATAAATGAAAACTGCTCCAGGGACATGCATACTGCTGTGATGGAGCTGGGTATGACATTTGAGGTTGGCATAGAGGCTGGGAAAAAATTATTTTTAATTTTTTTTTTTTGGGTGGGTGGGGGTTGGTGATCACTGGGGGGAGTAAGGGGAGGTCATCCCCGATTCCCTCCAGTGGTCATCTGGTCAGTTCGGTCACCTTTTCGAGACTTGGTCATGAAAAAAAAGGGACCAAGTAAAGTCGGCCAGATGCTCATCAGGGACACCCTTCTTTTTTCCATTATCGGCCGAGGATGCCCATCTCTTAACCATGCCCCCGTCCCGCCTTCGGTACGCTGCCGACACGCCCCCGGGAACTTTGGTCGTCCCCGTGACGGAAGGCAGTTGAGGACACCCAAAATCGGCTTTCAATTATGCCGATTTGGGCGACCCTGAGAGAAGGACGCCCATCTCCTGATTTGTGTCGAAAGATGGGCGCCCTTCTCTTTCGAAAATGCCCCTGCTAGTGTCCATTTTGACTGTCATCTTCACACAGCAGGTGGTAGCATTCCTTGATTAATTACCCAGCCTTTTCCAACTCAATGGGGCGTTTGAAAGGGTATTCTCTACTTGCTGCATGTGGTGACAGAGTAGAGGCACATTAAATCCTTCCCTGCCCTTCGCCAAGAATTTTCACTCCCGCTTTCAGATATCTTTTGTTTTCAACTATGCAATTTTGTTGCCTGCCTACCCTGGGTGGATTTGTCGGAAGATGCGCAAGAAGAACTGGCATCTGCATACATGTTGGGAGCACAGCATCTAGTGCCTCTCACTTTTTGTCACTGACATCTGAGAGATACCATGACCGAACATAATTATGCCCATTTTTTAAATTTAATTTTATTTTTATGTTGCAACATTTTTATTGACCAACCAATACAGAATTAGAGTTTGTACACATGAATCTAGAAAAGCAATTGTCGTCTGTGATCATTATCATAATCTAACATTATTTTCCCCCCCTTTTCACCCTCCTCCCCCCCCTACCCCTCCTCCCCTCTTCTTTCCAATGATACCATCCGATTGTTTTACCCTTCAACCCTCCCTCCCCTATCTCCCTCCTGGCTTGTGTTCTGATAGCCCGGAGAGATCCTTCCCCCCCCCCTCGCTGTCTGTTAACTATGAAATTTATGTGTGATCAGGGCTATCTTTAACCTTCAAGTTAGGGTGTCACATTATGCCAATTAAGTAGTAAACTGTGCCCTCTAGGGCTTAATGCCTCCAGATAAGGGCCCCATATCTTTTTAAAATGTACATATCTCTTCGGGGAGCCCCTTGCCTCCCGTGTTTCCCATGTTGCCAAAAGGTGTACCTGATTTCTTCAGTGCCAGTAAGCCGGCGGCTCCGGAGCCATCCAATACTGCAGAACAGTCTTCAGCGCCACCAAGCTCAGCTTACGGCATAAGGTGCGTGCCCTCGCTGAATGTGTCCTGAAGGCTCTTTTCTTGTCCAATACAAAGTGATCCCAAGTTCCCGTTACTGATGATCCTAGTATCCGGGACAGTGGCGTAGCCAGACTGCTGATTTTGGGTGGGCCTGAACCCAAAGTGGGTGGGCACAAAATTTTCTCTCTACCCCCCCTCCCCCAGCAAAGTTTAGTCACATTTTCAGTGAGCTTTCAGAGGCCAAAACCTCCTGCCTCAGGTCAGTATAATGCTGTTACGGTATCCTCTCCTGACCTAAGGAAGGAAGTATTGGTCTCTGAAACTTTATTAACACAGGTACCATATTACTTTATCCTAAATTAAAGATACAATTATTTTCTTTACCTTTGTTGTATGGCCATTTACTTTTTCTCATTGTGTTGCTCCCAGTCTCTAGATTCTGCTTTCCTTCATTTTCGCTGAACTCTTCTGCCAGGGTTTCCTGGCTATTTGTCATTTTTCTCTTTTTCTTTGCTTTCTTCAATATTTTTCTGCCTCTCTCTCTCTCTCTGTCCAGATTTAATTCATTCTTACTATCCATTCTTTAATTTCCTTCATCTACTTATGGCTTTTCATCTTTTTCTCACCCTTGTTCTCCCCATGCCCCTTCCTCTTATTCTCCAGTCTTTCACTACTCCCCTTTTCCATGCAGCAGCTCTCCTCTTTCTCTCCCCATCCTTCCAGTGTCTCCCCTCTCTTTCCCCATCCTTCCAGTGGTCTCCCCTCTTTCTTTCTGCATCCTTCCATCCATTGTCACCTCTTTCTCCCTACCCTTCCATCCAGCGTCTTCCCTCTTTCTCTCCCCATCCTTCCACCCATCTACCTTCTCTCCTGATCCTTCCATCTAATGTCTCTCTCTCCCTCCTTCTAACCAGTGTCTCTCTATCTCTCTACCCTTTTCTGTTCAGTGTCCCTTCTCTCTCCACATCCTTCCAGTCTCTCCCCTTTCTCTCTGCATCCTTTCATCCATCTCCCCTCTTTCTCCCCATCATTCCATCCGTTTTCCCTCTTTCTCTCCCCATCCTTCCATCCGTTTCCCTCTTTCTCTCCCCATCCTTCCATCCGTTTTCCCCTCTTTCTCTCCCCATCCTTCCATCCGTTTTCCCTCTTTCTCTCCCCATCCTTCCATCCGTTTCCCTCTTTCTCTCCCCATCCTTCCATTCGTTTTCCCTCTCTCCCCATCCTTCCATCCGTTTTCCCCTCTCTCCCCATCCTTCCATCCGTTTTCCCTCTTTCTCCCCATCCTTCCATCTGTTTTCCCTCTTTCACTGCCATCATTCCATCTGTTTTCCCTCTTTCTCTCCCCATCCTTCCATCCGTTTTCCCTCTCTCTGCCATCCTTCCATCCGTTTCCCTCTTTCTCTCCCCATCCTTCCATCCGTTTTCCCTCTTTCTCTCCCCATCCTTCCATCCGTTTTCCCTCTCTCTGCCATCCTTCCATCCGTTTCCCTCTTTCTCTCCCCATCCTTCCATCCGTTTTCCCTCTTTCTCTCCCCATCCTTCCATCCGTTTTCCCTCTCTCCCCATCCTTCCATCCGTTTTCCCTCTTTCTCCCCATCCTTCCATCTGTTTTCCCTCTTTCTCTGCCATCATTCCATCTGTTTTCCCTCTTTCTCTCCCCATCCTTCCATCCGTTTTCCCTCTCTCTGCCATCCTTCCATCCGTTTCCCTCTTTCTCTCCCCATCCTTTCATCTGTTTTCCCTCTTTCTCTGCCATCCTTCCGTTTTCCCTCTTTCTCCCCATCCTTCCATCTGTTTTCCCTCTCCTGATTCAGGCTCGCTAGCGCCAGCTCCCATTGCCGGCCACTGCTGCTTTTCCAGTTGAGCAGCAGGGCCGGCGCTACAAAAAGAAGAAGCGCTCAGCTGATTGAGCTGAGCGCCAACGCTAACGAGAAAAAATGTAAAAAAAAAAAAAAAAGCGGGGCACCACAGGCAGCCTTGGGGCATTGGCTGCTGGCTCTGCAGGCTCCTCCCGTCTCCCTACATCACTGTCCCTGTTTCGCTCCAGGGGCAGTGACGTAAGAGAAGGGAGGAGCCTGCAGAGCTAGCAGCCAATGCTCGAAGGCTGCCTGCGGTGCCGCGCTTTTTTTTTTTACATTTTTTTCTCGTTAGCATTGGCGCTCAGCTCAATCAGCTGAGCGCTTCTTCTTTTTGTAGCGCCGGCCCTGCTGCTCAACTGGAAAAGCAGCAGTGGCCGGCAATGGGAGCTGGGGCTGGCGTGGGCCTGGAAGAAAAGTGGGCGGGCGTGTGTGTGCGATTGGGTGGGCGGGCCAGAGGTGAAATTGGGTGGGCCTGGAGAGGTGTTCTAGCTTCCTAATACCCTCTCTTTCCCATTTTCTAAATACTGGATTATCTGTACCCGGTTGGAAGGTCGGATTCCCCCTTATTGCCAGCTGGTCAGACACCGTATAGCTCCCCCCCAACTTTCTCGCCAACCCTTTCCATACCTCCCTCATTGATGTGAGTATCACACAGCCTCTAAATTGTCACAGAAGTTGTTTCTGGGTCATATGCAACAAAGAGAGGAAATCGTATGGGGCAAAATACTCCCTTTCCATATCAGTCGGAGTATATATGTTGGTCTTACAAACCCAGTCCCCCAAATGACGTAGCAAACAAGCTTGGTTATACACATATAAGTCAGGGATTCCCAGGCCCCCCTGATTCCAATTCCCTAGCAGGTAGGAGAGCCGTACCTTTGGCTTTTTTGCTGCCCAACAGAAACTGCTGAAAGTTCCATATAGCCTCTTCAGATCTTTCTGAGTCAGACGAAGCAGCAATGTCCGCAGCACATAGAGCCACTTGGGAAATATCATCTGCATTAAATTTATCCGTCCTTTCAATGATAATGGAAGATTTCCCCATTTTTCCAAATGATTCTTGGTTTCTCTTATCAAATCCGTAATATTAAGATTATATAACTGCTCCAACTCCAATGTCAGTCTGATGCCCAGATATCTAAATAAACCATCTGCCCAAACTAGCGGAAATGCTCCTCCCCATATCTGTCTCACCTCCTCTGAGGAGGCCAACGCCTCTGACTTAGCCAAATTTATACGTAAGCCCGCAAAGTCGCCATATTCCCGTAGGATGTCCATTAAGGCCATAAATGATTCCCTCGGATCGGTCAGCAACACCAGCAAATCATCTGCAAACACTGCAATTTTAAAATCCCTATCTCCCACCCGCACGCCTCTCACTGAAACATTATCTGCCACGTCTCTAATAAAAGGATCCAGGGTTAAGACGAATAGCAAGGGCGATAGTGGGCATCCCTGCCTTGTTCCTTGAAGTATAGGAAAACATTCTGATTCTAAACCATTTACCAGAACTGTGGCTTGAGGCGCATGATATAGGGCTTTAACTACCGACATAAAATGCCCCCCAAACCCATATGCCCTTAGAGTGGTAAACATAAAGTCCCAGTGTACCCTGTCAAATGCTTTTTCAGCATCGAAACTGATGAGCATTGACGGGATCTTGCTCCTCTTTTGGGTCTTTATTGCCATCAGTATTCTCCTTAAGTTTTTTGCTACTGTCCTCCCCTCTACAAACCCCACCTGTGCCTCATGTAGCAATCTAGGTAACATTCCTGTCACCCGATTAGCCATTATCTTGGTTAGTATTTTTGCTTCCACATTTAGTAGAGAAATGGGACGGTAGGACTCTGGCTTAGATGGATCCTTGCCTGGCTTTGGTAGGACTACAATTTGTGCCGAGGATAACGTGTGCGGCAATTTCTCCACTTCCACCACTCTATTTAGATACCTGGTCAGCGTTGGTATGATTTCTTCTCCTAGTGTCTTATAAAATTCTATTCTAAGCCCATCCGGTCCCGGGGCTTTACCGAGTGGGCCCCTTGCTATCACCAGTGTCACCTCTTCTTCCTGTATTGGCCTATTCAGCTTTTCCAGGTCAATCTGCCTCAAAGTTGGCAGGTTAAGATTTTCTAAATAAAGATGTCCCGGCAGCCCCTGCTCCTGCGGTTTATCATATAGCCGGCTATAGAACTTTTGATAGACCCTACATATATCCTCATCTTTCCGCACTGCATTCCCCTGGCTATCCTTCAACTGGAGCACCCTTCCTCCTCCCCCTCTGGGCTTTGCCAATCGAGCCAACAAGCGGCCCATCTTGTTACCATGTAAATATAATTGGTATTTATAGTAGGCTTGGGATTTAGCTGCCCTCTGGTGCAAATGCTCGTTTAATGCCACTTGCAGTTCCATTAAACACGATCTATGAGCCGTACTATGTGTCTGACCAAACTGTTTACGGGCTTTGCAGATTTGCGTGCTCAGTCTCAAAATTTCTCTATTACGAGCCACCCTTACAATAACTGATTACTTCTCCCCTAAGTACCGCCTTCGCAGCGTCCCAATACAGAATTGGGTCACCTACATGCCCCCCATTTAAATTTGTATAATCCCGCCAACAACCCACAATTTTCTCGTTAAAGCGTATGTCTCTATATAGTTCCGTCGGGAACCTCCAACAGCCTCTGCCCCCCACCTGAGAGCTCGCGGACCATTCCATTAGCAGCCAAGCATGGTCCGATATTGTATAGGTCCCTATCTCTGCTTTAAGAACCTTGCTAAACAATCCTGTAGACACCAGCACATAATCAATCCTCGCTTGTGTGGAATGGGCTCTTGATAAGTGTGTATAATCTCTTTCCGTAGGATGGAGCACCCGCCATATGTCAACCAGGTCTAGCAGGTTCCCCATGTGGCGCAATCCCCTGTCAGATGCCCCCATATCTCTACGCATCCCCTGTGAACTATCTAGTTGTGGATCCCACACCGTATTAAAGTCGCCCCCCACCACCAAATGGGCCCCTGTGCAATTGAGCAGTTGATTAATCACACTAGTATAAAACTTTTTGTCATAATGATTGGGTGCATAGATATTACACAGTATAATTTTTTGGCCCTGCAGTTCCAATTCAATTAAAACAAACCTACCTCCCGGGTCTATGAATATTGGATGAATAGCGGCTGCCACCCCTCTACGGACTAACACCGCCACTCCTCCTTTCTTTCCTATGCAATCTCCTACCCACCATGTTTTAAGTTTCGTGTGTTCTGCTTGTGTAAGATGCGTCTCTTGCAGCAACACCACATCAACTTTATATCTCTGCAGTTGTAATATTTTAGATCTTTTTATTGGGGAACTAATGCCCCCGACATTCCAAGATACCAGCTTTACCATGAGCTCAACCCACCCAAGATAACAACTGTCCTGTTTCTGTAAACTCCATCTCCAGAGAGGCCTCCCAGCCAGCACCTCTCTGGTTTTAATCCTGCGTTTAAATTTCTTTGTCTTTCAAATAGGATCTGTTCACCCTTATCTGTTATAATCATTGGCAGCCTCTCACACATACTTTTCTTATTACCTTCCCCTCCCCCTGTTCCCCCCTTCCCCTCCCCCCCTTCCCCTCCCCCCCTTTCCAACCCTGCCTCCCCTTGACCTCTGTTCCCAGTATGGAAACTGTCACGTCTTGACGCCATCCTCCCCCTCCTACATCCAGCTTAACAAGCCCCGTCCCCACTCACCAACCTCTTCTCTTTTGAACTTAACAGTACTTACAACTTTTATTAACAGAACCCATTCAAACTATACACTATAAACTTTAAACTTTCTGCACAATTCCCACCCCTCCCCCTGAGTAGTGGGGGATAGAGAGAGGTAAATTATGTCTATGTCCCAACCTCCATCTCTCCAACCCCTAAGGCCCATGCAAAGTCTCCGTGATTACTTGTCTCCAGTATTCTCTGGTTGCTGCCTTTTGCTGCCAAACCTCCACTCCGATAAAGATCCCGTGCTTCAATTTCCCTCTTCAAGTGTCTCCTCTCAGCCCGAGCTGGTTGCCTGCTCTTCCTCCAACTGTGAGACAAACCTCTGCGCCTCCGCCACTGCTTCAAAAGAGTAGTCTGTTCCCTTATGAGTGATCTTTAAAGTAGCAGGATATATTAAAGCAAATCTGATTTTCCACTCAGAGTTTTGTACATATTGGCGAGAAAGCCCGTCTGCGCCCCGCCACTCCAGCTGAGTAGTCCTGGAAGCACAGGATCCGCTTGTTGTCATATGACAGTTGCTTGTCCACACGGGAGTGTTTCATTATGAATTGTTTGTGGGCAAAGTTGAGAATCCGCATGATAACTACTCGGGGTTTGTCAATGTGAGTCTTGTGGGGCCCTATTCTATGGGCTCTTTCCACCCTTACTGGGCCCATCTCCGCCGGAAATGCAACAGCTTTTGCAAGCCAGCGTTCAACCTCCACTGTTAAGTCCTTGTCTCTCACGCTTTCAGGGAACCCCACCAGCCTCAGGTTATTCCGTCTGGACCTATTCTTTAGGTCCTCCAGTTTTTGTTCTACAGACTCCATTTTCTTTTGCATCGTCTTTTGTGTCTCTTTCATCTCTGTCATTCTGTCTTCCACCTCGCTTGTCCTCGTTTGGAAGGCCACACACTCGCATGTCAGATCCTCCATCCGCGTTTGCAGCTGTTCCAGCTTGGTGCTTATAGGTGTTAATTGCCTCTCCGGCATCTCTTCCAGAACCGTCGACATTTCTGCGGTGATCTCTGCCACCCAGGCCGATGAGACTGTTCCCGCGGGGTCCGGGGGCGCCGCCATCTTGGATTCCGCCGATTTGCCTCAGAGTTTTTCTTTGTGCGTCAATTTTGTCGCCATCGGAGCCGTTTTTTTTTGTTGAGACTATTACCCCTGTGTGCTGCCTTTGTTCCAGTCTCGTTACATGCTTCTTTCGGGGCTGAAATTCAGTACGATTCTCGGAGGTTTAGGATAAGGGCCGGAGCGTCGTTCACTTGTGACCACCCTTCCTCATAGCGTCACGTGACCACCTAATTATGCCCGTTTAACGGCACTTTGGAACACAGATCTCTCCATTTCTTTGCTCCCAGTACAACTAAAAATTCGCATCCTCTCACTTAAAAAGCTCACTCCAGATTCCTCTCATTGGGAATTACAATACAAGTTTACACTTCGACTCTATGTGGCTCTGAGACAGGCCTTTCACATGGGTCTTTCTTCTACTGGATCCTGCTTAAAGTGTGGTGCTGCAGGAGTTACTTTGGGGCACATGTTTTGGACCTGCCTGGTGATTGCACAATTTTGGAAGATGTTGCTGCACAATGTTGCTCAGCTTTGGACAAATGGTTGGCATTATGAACCGCTTCTACTTTTTGATGTCTGACCTTGACATCCACAACTCCTGGTATGAAAGCATTTATATTGCGGTCCATACTTATGGCCAAAAAGGCCATTTTATTAAAGTGGCTTTCCGCACGAAGGCCTTTGGTGCAACAATGGCGTGTGTGAGGGGTCTTGCATATGGAGAGACTGGGAATTACAGATATAGCCTCCCCTGCAGGGCTGTTCTTCCAGTGTATTTGGTCCCCATTTTGGAACAGTCTGTCATCTACAGCTTGCAGCAGGTTATTAAATGTGTAAGGTTGCATATTACTGTATTAGATAAAGAGTGGATATGGGGGGGGGGGGGGGGGAAGGACTAGGGGAGAAGTAAGTAGAGATTATTTACTTATTTGTTACTAATTTCAGACAAATGTATGTTCTTTTGAGAGTTCTGCAGTTCCTGTTATTTGTTTAATAAAAATGAATTGAAACATAAAATATTGTTTATTAACACTAATCAGCAATGAAAAAAAATGAAAGAAATTGTACAGTATAGGGCATGACTGTTCGTCTTGTACAGCACAAATATAGAGCTGTATACAGTATTTCACAATACAACAATTGCACAAAGGCAGTGTGAACAAAAGTACAGAAGGGAGCAAAGGAACCATATTTACTGCATGTTCAGCCTCACTGGAGTTGTCTTCTACAGCAGGCAATGTAAACAGAAATGTAGAACTGAAGAGCATGATTGGAGCGCCATTTCTCAAGCTCACTGCTTTGTCTTCTCCAGTCAGTAACACTACAAAGCAGACATCAAGACAGCAGACCTGAAACGGGAAACTGTAAGTTCACAGGCAAAACAGATCTAAGAATGAGAGTAAGAATAAAGAAAGTGTTGTAAATGTCAATGAGCAAACAGGAATAGGTGTACATACAGTACTGCATAAAACTCATCGTGGAAAAGAATCTTACCATGGTTCCGTTTCTGCAAAAACACGGTCTCAGATCAAAAATGGTTCCCTGGCAGGAAAAGCAAGGTCTTAGCTCAAAACGTCTTTACTGTGCTTTCTTTAGCACTTCCTTTACCATCATCCAATGCTTAAACAAGCATTGTTAGAAGCAGTATCTCGGATCAAAAATGGTTCCTTCGCTGAAACAGTGGAGTCCCGGGTCCAAAACTGCTGCCATGCTATAAAAGCAAGGTCTCAGCTCAAAACATCTTTAATGGTTCCCTTGCTGAAAAAGCAGGATCCCGGGTCCAAAAATTGCTGCAACGTCCTAGGAGGTGAGAGGCTGATATGCACAGATGGATGATGGTGATGGTGTCCAAGTATCTTAAAGTAACAAAACAGCGTGACAAGGCAGTGGCTGTAGTCAGAAGGATGCTAGGCTGCATTGAGAGAGGCGTAACCAGCAGAAGAAAGGGTGTTGATGCCTCTGTACAAGTCATTGATGAGGCCCCAACTGGAGTAAAGACTAGAAGCGGTCCAGAGGAAGGCAACAAAAATGGTATAGGGTTTGTGCCAAAAGATGTATGAGAAGAGACTGGAAGACCTGAATATGTATACCCTAGTGGAAAGAAAGGACATGGGAAATATGATACAGACGATTAAATACTTGAAAGGTATTAATATAGAAACAAATCTTTTCCAGAGAAGGGGAAACGGTAAAGCTAAAGGACATGAATTAAGGTTACGGAGCGGTAGACATAGGAATAACGTCAGGAAATTCTTTTTCACAGAGAGGGTGGTCGAAGCCTGGAATACCCTCCTGAAGGAGGTGTTACAGACAAAAAACCCATGACAGAATTCAAATTGGCGTGGGATGAACACAGAGGATCTCTAATTAGAAAATGGATGATATAAAAAAGAAACCCTACATTTAAATGGCTGCATGTGCATATGTCGAGGGACGCTTAGATGGCGACTCTGGCTGTGATGAATTAGGGCTGATGCCAGGCAGACTTGTATGGTCTGTGTCCCATATATGGCAATCAGGTTTAGGATGGGCTGGAAAGGGCTTCAACAGCAACGTCAGTGGCTGGAACTTGACAGTCCTGGGCAGACTTTTACAGTCTGTATCCCACAAATGACAAGACAGGATGGAGTGGGCTTCAACAGCAATTCCAGTAGTTGGACTGAAAGGACAGGGCCGGGTGGACTTCTATAATCTTATGTCCCAGAAATGCTAAAGAAAAACCATGATCAAAGCATTTTACATCACATTTATTTTTGATTTAATCATGAGTTGATAATCAGTGTGACAGTTGGGCAGACTGGATGGACCGTTCAGGTCTTTATCTGAGGAAACTTCAAACAGCCCAGAATACAGCAGCCAGACTCATCTTCGGAAAACCAAAATACGAAAGTGCAAAACCCTTACGTGAGAAACTGCACTGGCTCCCACTCAGGGAACGTATCACCTTTAAAGTATGTACCTTGGTCCACAAGATCATTCATGGTGAGGCCCCCGCATACATGTCTGACTTAATAGACCTGCCACCCAGAAATGCCAAAAGATCATCCCGAACTTTCCTCAATCTCCACTTCCCTAAGTGCAAAGGCATAAAATATAAAGCACTGCATGCCTCAACCTTCTCTTATACAAGCACGAAATTCTGGAATACACTACCACGCAACCTGAAAATGATTTATGAATTAAACCACTTCCGCAAACTATTGAAAACTCACCTCTTTGAGAAAAGCTATGGCAAGAATCAAAACATATGAAGTCCTTACGCACTAACAGAGATAGGGCAATACACTCTCTTCTGATCTCTTTTCCCCTTAATCTCACCACACTTAAAACCCTACCCACAGATGGAACTGTTATACCCTAATGTTCTCTCGCCATTGTTCTATCGCCGATCACTTCCCCATTGTTATATTCTACTGTTCTATTCCCAAACTATGTTTGACTTTGACTTGTTTTCCCAAAACATGTATGACTTCGACTGTCTTCCCATAACTCTTCTCAATATAACCCATAACCATATTGTAACCAATGTAATTCCATGACTCACAATGTATTGTAAGCCACACTGAACCCGCAAATAGGTGGGAAAATGTGGGATACAAATGCAATAAATAAATAATAAATAAATAAATAAATGCCATACTATGTTGTTATGCTGTAAAAGCAAGGTCTCGGCTCAAAACTGGAAGAGAAGCCGCACACTTCTTAATGGCGATGAGGGGTGCTTGAAGGAGTATCAGCTGCAAAGCATGGTTCCCTTACAGAAGAAGCATAGTCTCTGCTAAAACATGACTTCCTTGCAGCACATGAAGCAGGAAAACAAGGAGAAGAGACACACTTCTTAACAGCAACGTGATTTTCTGCCAGTTAAGCTGTGCAAAAAGTAGGTGTGCCATGGATGCTGATGCATATGTTTATTTTGGCAGTGGAGAATTTGTTTAGGACAGTGTATCCAGCTGAATTCCTTCTGAAAATCATCCTCCCTATGACTGTAAACTTATTTTTTTCTGTAGACTTAAAGAACTACCAACCAAATAAGCCCCAGAATCATTACTGGCTTCAGTAAGGAATTAAAATACGAGTCAGCTCCAACTTTATATTGACTCTTGTAATGTGTTCAGGTTCAGCCTTGTATTCTGATATTTCATTATACTAAAATTGACCTACTCTACACCCAGGTGAAACAAGATCTTTCAAAAGTGTGGTTTTAATTTGTCATGATTTAAAAGATTTGAGAGGGCAGCCTTTATTGTACAGCCACTGGTCAGGGAAAGAGGAGGACATGGTTCCCAGTATTCCCATCCAAAGATTTTGGACTACTAAAACATTTCAGAGCCTCTCCTCTATTGGAATTGAGCCTATAATTACTTCATGGTGCTTTCTGCACTGTGCCCTTCATTGGATCTGGGTAAAAAGAGAGATTGAGGAATACAGATGAAGTAGAATTTGTTCATGTTCAGAGTGCATATGCAAGACAGATTAGGTATTCATATCTTCCTTGCCTCTGTTTTGCCATGTAAAGTAAAGGACATTTATTCATTAAAAATGCTACTGTTTATATACATAAGTACATAAGTAATGCCATACTGGGAAAAGACCAAGGGTCCATCGAGCCCAGCATCTTGTCCACGATAGCGGCCAATCCAGGCCAAGGGCACCTGGCAAGCTTCCCAAACATACAAACATTCTATACATGTTGTTCCTGGAATTTTGGATTTTTCCAAGTCCGTTTAGTAGCGGTTTATGGACTTGTCCTTTAGGAAACCGTCCAACCCCTTTTTAAACTCTGCTAAGCTAACCGCCTTCACCACATTTTCCGGCAATGAATTCCAGAGTTTAATTACACGTTGGGTGAAGAAAAATTTTCTCCGATTTGTTTTAAATTTACTACACTGTAGTTTAATCGCATGCCCCCTAGTCCTAGTATTTTTGAAAAGCATGAACAGACGCTTCACATCCACCTGTTCCACTCCACTCATTATTTTATATACCTCTATCATGTCTCCCCTCAGCCGTCTCTTCTCCAAGCTGAAGAGCCCTAGCCTCCTTAGTCTTTCTTCATAGGGAAGTCGTCCCATCCCCGCTATCATTTTAGTCGCCCTTCGCTGCACCTTTTCCAATTCTGCTATATCTTTCTTGAGATGCGGCGACCAGAATTGAACACAATACTCAAGGTGCGGTCACACCATGGAGCGATACAAAGGCATTATAACATCCTCACACCTGTTTTCCATACCTTTCCTAATAATACCCAACATTCTATTCGCTTTCCTAGCCGCAGCAGCACACTGAGCAGAAGGTTTCAGTGTGTTATCGACGACAACACCCAGATCCCTTTCTTGGTTCGTAACTCCTAACGTGGAGCCTTGCATGACGTAGCTATAATTCGGGTTCTTTTTCCCCACATGCATCACCTTGCACTTGCTCACATTAAACGTCATCTGCCATTTAGCCGCCCAGTCTCCCAGTCTCGTAAGGTCCTCTTGTAATTTTTCACAATCCTGTCGCGAGTTAACGACTTTGAATAACTTTGTGTCATCAGCAAATTTAATTACCTCGCTAGTTACTCCCATCTCTAAATCATTTATAAATATATTAAAAAGCAGCGGTCCTAGCACAGACCCCTGAGGAACCCCACTAACTACCCTTCTCCATGTGAATACTGCCCATTTAACCCCACTCTCTGTTTCCTATCCTTCAACCAGTTTTTAATCCACAATAGGACATTTCCTCCTATCCCATGACCCTCCAATTTCCTCTGTAGCCTTTCATGATGAAGTACCTTGTCAAACGCCTTTTGAAAATTCAGATACACAATATCAACCGGCTCCCCTTTGTCCACATGTTTGTTTACTCCTTCAAAGAATTGAAGTAAATTGGTCAGGCAAGATTTCCCCACACAAAAACCGTGCTGACTCGGTCTCAGTAATCCATGTCCTTGGATGTGCTCTATAATTTTGTTTTTAATAATAGCCTCTACCATTTTCCCCGGCACCGACGTCAGACTCACATGTAGCATTCAGATTTTAAAAAAGTTTTTTCCTTGTGCCTTTCCAGTGATATATTACATTTATTGCCAATCATTTGAGTCCAAATTTTGCTAATATTTATTGCAGTCATGGAGGAGTGTTTGACATAAATTTGTATACAGCCATGATTATATAGTTTCATGCATCCTTCTTGCAAGACTTACTAATTTGTTTGCCAGAAACAAAAAAACTACCCTATAATACTAATATGCAAGTTGATCTTGTGTATAAGTTGGTATGCTTTCTTGGCTCAAAATTGCCTACAATTACATTGACTCGTTCATAAGTCAAGGTTAAAATTTAAGGATTCATCTTCCCTTCCCTATCCTCCATGCCAATTATCTCCCCTCCCTTACTGCCCTCACCATTCTGTCACTTCTCAGTCTCCAGTCTTTTCTACAGCCCAATCTACTTCCTCTTATATACTTTATTTTATGTGTTTGTACAAGTAAAATGACACTGTGATGCAATGGGACATGCACATAATCAATACGTATTCACTTTTGCTGGTGTTCATAATTTGTTCTGATATTTTTATGTATTTATTTAGATTTTGCTCACACCTTTTCAGTAGAAGCTCAAGGTGAGTTACATTCACCTGGAGGGCTCACAATCTAAGTTTGTACCTGAGGCAATGGAGGGTAAAGTGACTTCCCCAAGATCACAAGGAGCAGCAGTGGGATTTGGACTGGTCACCTCTGGATGTCAAGACAGGTGCTCTAACCACTAGGCCATTCCTCCACTCCACTTTTTTCATTAGGTCTGATGGTTTCATGTTCAGCTCATCCAGATGTCCAGTATCTCTGCTTCACTTCATTTCCCTATTCCCTTTGAAATCATTGTGGCAGACACTGTATTTCCCAATACTTTCACATTCTTGACATGATGTCTGATCATCTCCCCCCCCCCCCCCCAATTAAACCTGGCAGTAGTACAAGAGGTGCTGAAGTGCATCTTCTCTCTTTGGACGTTGGAGAGCCAAGTCCAATCGTAGGAGCTGTAAGATTACCTTTCCTGGGGGGAGGGGGAGGAGAGGGAAGGGGAAGATGCTGGATATGTGGGAGGGGGGAAGAAATTGGGAAGGGAAGCTAGATACCAGGGAGGGAAGGGGATTTGCTGGATGATGGGGGTGGGTGGAAGAGGGGAGAGGTGACACCCTGTCAAACTTTTTAAGCACAATTTTTGTGGCCAGATTGGTGTACAGCCTAGTTCAGAAAATAGAAAAGAATGCCAATCCAAAAAGTAAAGACACAATCAAACCTTTGACACAAACAACTATCCAGAACAGTTCTTCAATCATATCAAGTCACTCCGTTTCAAATTCAGGTATCTGACCCTGCCTGCACCAGTCCCAAATGCTTGGTGAAAAAAAAGGTTTTAAGTTTAGATTAAAATTAATTTAGAGGCTACCTCTCACAAATTGTAACAGCAGGACGTGCCTGTTATGTACTAGGAAGGGTCAACAAGGCAGAATTAGCTGACCTGAAGGCCTGAGAAGGACAAAAAAAAACTGTAATAAGGAAACCAAATAAGTTGGTGTGCCTCCTCGCAAGGCCTTATAAGATAATAGCAGTATCTTATATAAAGGCCTGAACTCTACCAGGAACCAATAGTAATTAACATGTAGGGGTGTGATGTGCGTCTGTCAGCCTACTCCCCCCAACAACCTAATGCCAGCATTCTGCAAGGTACGCAGTCTCTAACAAATTAACGGGCAGTTCCCGAATAGACCATCTTACCGTAATCCAACTTTGAAATAACCAATGCATGCAAAGAAAAATATGTAGATTGGCATTATCAAAATAAGGCTGTGCTAATCTAAGTTTCTGCAGAACATAAAAGCCTGACTGAGACACCCATGAAACCTGTTCAAATCTTAACTAGGAGTCCAAAACAACCCCTAAATAGCGAAAGGAATTGCACAATATGATCCACCCTTCCAAGAATTGTGGAATCACTGATGGTCTTACCAAATGACCTGCCAGCCAATAAGCTTTAGATTTATCCACATTCACTATCAAACCATTTTTTGCCAGCCAGTCTGCTAAAATACTGAAACAGTCATTCATTGGCACTAAATCAGGTAAGCGTGGATCACAATAGCTTACCAGCAAAATATCATCTGAGTAAACACAGACCTCAACAGACTAAGCCTGAATCATTCTAATTAATGGAGCTAAAAACAGGTTAAATAAAACTGATGATAGTGGCGAACCTTGAGGAACCCCGCTCAATACTTTGTACACACTAGAATGTTCTCCCCCTTCATGAACAAAAAAAGTCCACCCAATTAGAAAAGATGCAAACCAAGCCAAGTCTCGGTCTGTCATCCCCAAGGCAACCAACTTTTGTATCAGTACCCGATGGTCTAGTACATCAAAAGCTGATGTCAAGTCTAGAGAAATCACTAAAGCAACTTTCCCACAATCTAACTGGGATCTAACATTCATTAGCAAAAAGTCAGAAGCGTCTCCATTCCATGGCCTGATCTAAACCCTGATTGATATGGTCTAAGGGCTTCTCTCACTTCTACATAATCTACCAATTGAGGTAACACTAATTCTATATATTGCATAAATACCTCAGTATCAAACCGGTTTACAATTAACAATTTCAGTAAACAATATTAGACACATAATTCCACATAATAAAATCGTCAGCACATCAGTGAAAATGCTGTTGAAACAACCAAGTGGTACATTTGATTTCTCCATAGCATCACTATAGTAGATTTAGAGTGTATCCACTGCTATAATATGCACTGCTTTACAATTAAACATATACAGTGTTCCAAATCATCCAATTCCAGATCATCTTCCAAGTCCAGAAGGCGCACAGCTTGACATTTTTCTGTATAGTTTGACAGAGCACATATTCTACATGAATCCATAGGTCTGTCCAAATCTGGGAAAGAGGAGACGTCCACCAGCAGTAAATATATATTCCCTATGCATGGTCATACGTAGGGCAGCCTGCAGATCAATTCTTCCAAATTTTGTGTACTCATCCAGGGTGCATATAAAGTCTGTGTGTCATCTTATAGTGCAACTCCCCAAGTGCAATATTTTCTCCAGGTGAAACCTCATCCCTACCCTCCCCCTCTCGAAAATTTCCAGATGTATAATCTTCTGCTATATCAGTAACCCATTTTTATATGTTGTGCTAGAATGGTGCCAAATGATATTTCTTTATGAATTCCGCATATTATTTCCCTATTAACCCTTTATATGCCTCATCCTGTGGCCAAAGTTTTTCAAAATCACTAAGTCCAAATACCTGGGTATTGAGCTATGAGTGAATGCATATAATACTTTCACATCCTTGACATGATGTCTGATCATCTCCCCTCCCCCCCCCCCCAAATTAAACCTGTCGGTAGTACAAGAGGTGCTGAAGTGCATCTTTTCTCTTTGGACATTGCAGGAGCTGTAAGATTACCTATTCTTGGGGGAGGGGGAGGAGAGGGAAAGGGAAGATGCTGGACATGTGGGAGCAGGGAAGAAATTGGGAAGGGAAGCTAGATACCAGGGAGGGAAGGGGATATACTGGATGATGGGGGTGGGTACCTGGGGCAATGGAGGGTTAAGTGACTTGATCAGCGACACAAGGAGCTGCCTGTTCCTGCAGTGGGAATCGAACCCAGTTCCCCAGGACCAAAGTCCACTACACTAACCATTAGGCCACTCCTCCATTCCACTCTTTAACGCTGTTGTTGTGTAGGTACACAGGTGGCACAGTCTAAAAAGAATTGTTACACATTAAAAAAAATTCAATCTTTATTGATAGAAGTGTTTCAGAAACCGTCAAATACATGATGATATAAGAATATAAAAAAATGAATTCAACAGCATATCTGGGGTTAAAAAGGTTTGGACAAGTTCATAGAGGAAAAGTCCATAGTCTGCTGTGAGATACACAGGGAAGCTGCTGTTTGCCCTGGGATTGGTAACATGGAATCTTGCTACTGTTTGGGATTCTGCCATGTACTTTTGACCTGGATTGGCCACTGTTTGAAACAAGGTACTGGACTAGATGGACCATTGATCTGACCCAGTATGGCTATTATTCTATATAATAATTCTCGCCTCCAACGTTCTAAAGTAGCTGCCTGTGTCCGTGGCTCCTGGAGTTGCTGAGCTAGGCTCCGTAGTCAGGCTGATGTCACTCACAGCTGATTCCCAGGCAGGGGGAGGAGTAGGGAAACACGTGCCCTACTCCTCCCCCTGCCTGGGAATCAGCTGTGAGTGCGCCGCTCAAACATCAACTCCGCACATCAATACCCCCCCCCCCCCCCCCGAAGCACATCAACCCCCTCGCCACCCGCAGCTGCCACTGGTAACGCTGTCCGGCCGCTGCTGCTTCTCCTGTTGAGCAGCAGCAGCCGCTACAAAAAGAAAAGAAGCCATAAATGTTTTTAATCCTGAAACACAGCACCGTAGTCAGCCATCAGGCATTGGCTGTCGGCTCTGCAGCCGCTCCTCCTCTCGCTTCCACGTCACTGCCCCTGGAGTAAGACCCCGGAGGAGCGCAGCGACGTGAGAGGTGAGAGGAGGCGCGGCTGCAGGTGCCGCTTTTCAGGTTTAAAAACATTAATTGTTTTTTTTCTTTTTGTAGCGGCCGCTGCTGCTCAACAGGAGAAGCAGCAGAGGCCGGACAGCGCTACAAGTGGCAGCTGCGGGTGGCGAGGGGATTTGATGTGCGGTGGGGGGGGGGGGGGTCGCTGGACATGGGTGGCTGGAGGGGAGGGGAGGGTCTCTGGAAATGGATGGCTGGAGGGGGGGGGGGGGGAGGTGGTCCTGAGACCAGAGAGGTGGGGGTGGGGAGGGGGACCCTGCGAGAGGGGGGGAAGAGGCACACACTCACTCACTCACTGTCTCTCACATAACTTTCTGACACACTCTGTCTATCACACTCTTATCTCTGTCACACAAACACACACACACACACTCTGTCTCTCTCTCATTCTCTCTCTGACACACACACTCCATCTCTCACGCACACTCTCTCAAACGTACACACTGCGAGGAAAACCTTGCTAGCACCCGTTTCATTTGTGTCAGAAATGGGCCTTTTTTTTAACTAGTGTTCTTATAATATTCAAAATACAGGAACAGGCTCAACAAATGTGCTCTGTCAGGCTTCGCTCATGCTACTCCCTTTTGGAGCTCGTAGGGTCACCCTGCTTTAAACAATAGCCACTGCAGCTAAATACCCCAAACCATATTTGGCTGTAGGAAAGGAATTGAAGCCCTGTTGCCTTCAGTGTAAACTTCTGTTTTTCTAAATTTGGAATCAAAACACATTGTGAGTTTCTGTTTCCCCCCCTTGGCTCTATCATAGGTCCAACAGTGGCCATCTAAAGTGTCTTTATAAAGTACACCAAGAGATTTAAAAAAAAAAAAAAAAAAAAAGGCAAACCAACCAACCCTAACTTATGTGATGCTCCTTTGTCATGGCTAATGATATAAAGGTATATGGAATTATTTTGACTGTTTCTGTATTTCTCATGTACATCAAACCTGTTTTTGTATATGAGTTGGGCACACAAACACACATGTTCAACACTCTCTGGATCTCATTCAGTGAAAATATACTCTGTTGATATCAAGTGAGAAAGTCCTTTCTGAATAAATCTTTGTCTGCTGTGCTGGGCTGCTGTGATCTGCTTTGTAATTTTTCTAATGGGATTCTAACACCTTAATGTTTTCAAATTCTTCGATAATTTGTTTTTAACAGCTCTTATTAATAGGGTAATTTTGTGCCATAATGGAAATGATGTAACCATCAACCTGGTATTTGAATGGTCATCTAGGCATGAAAAAGCAAAATATTTTGATGATGCAATTATTAAAACGGAGTTCTTGCTGTGACTGATTTTCTCTGTATCTTTTGTGTGGTTGTGGTGGTCTTTTTCCAGATTGGTCAGGTGAAACAGGAACTGTCCCGGAAGGACACAGAACTGCTGGCATTGCAGACAAAGCTTGAGACCCTCACCAACCAATTCTCAGATAGCAAGCAACACATTGAGGTGCTAAAGGAGTCTCTCACAGCCAAAGAACAGAGAGCTGCTATATTACAGACTGAGGTACAAACATGACTTTATTTTTAATTCACTTCCATTTTTAAATGCAAAGTTCAAATACAGGAAAACAAGCCCCCAGTTTCTATATATGGCGTTCAAAGATGTGTGCCAAAATTTGTGCACAATCCTGAGATGTACATCTCTATTGCATACTGAGCCAATTAACTCCAGTAATTGAATGCTAACAATTGACATTAATTGGCCTAGATTGGGAGTTGCATCTTGCGCTCTATTCTATAAAATTGAATGTACCAAATTCATGACATGCAATCCAAAAGGGGGAGGGGCCTGGGCAGGTCAGGGGCGTTCTCCTTAGATGTGTGCAGTGTTATTGAATCTGGGGGATACACACCTAACTTGCATGCAAGGATTTACACCAGGTTTTAGTTTGCATACATCCTCGTGACCAAAGTTTGGCATGGGAATTAAGTGCTATTCTGTAAACAGCATGCAACTTGGAGTGCCAAATATTCTTTTTCATAATGCATTGAAAACTTACTTTTTTGAACTTGCTTTTGGGACTTGAGGGTAGTTTTTTTTTCCTGTGGTAAGAGATTGTTTTTAAGTCTGGATGTTTTAATTTTATGCTTTGTATGAGTGGTATGTAAGAGTTAGCATGCTGTAGTATGGGGGTGTATGCGCTGTGTGACTGTTCTTTCCTATTTTAATAATAGCGTTCCTTTTCTATTTTCTGGAATTTTGTATATGTAAACCGCCTCAATTTGCCTGAGTGGTAGGCGGTATATGAAATTAATAAACAATAAATGATTTATAGAATAGCACTCCGTGCTGATTTTCTTTGGCGCCATTTTTTCAGTGTCATTTACTTAAACTAGTCCAGAATGTATTGGCAGAGAAATACCCGTTTTTCCTACTTATCATAGTAGAGCACACTGCACAGCTTCTCTTCCACTCTGCTAAGGACCTTCCTAATTTGCCTCATGTTTTCTTGAATTCTGTGACTGTTTTGGCCACCATCCCTCAACCTTGGGGGCTGTTCTGTATTCTGTGATCAAAATCAACCCACTCCAGCCTTCTATAGAACTTAGTACATATTTGACTATCTGTATATACAGCCCCTGTGTACTTCAAAAAAGCTATAAACTGCAGTTACTAAAGACTGAGCTTCCAATTGGCTCAGCCCAGAGAGTCTGTTTTTAAACTGGATATGTATGTTGTGGGGATTAGGCAAGGTCTCTCTTCTGTAATCATCTTCCCTCGGCAGGGACCTCATTCTTTCACCAATATTTTCCAGACACAGATTGTGGGGCTGATGTAATAAGCCATGCATTAAAACTGAGCACTGCGTTGCTGCACACTGTTCCCTGATGCATATATTAAAAAAATGTATATATATAAGCAGTAAATACATTGTGGGTCTTATTCTATAAAGGTTATGCTTCTAAATTTATGAGCAGAATTTAAGCTCCTAAATTACAAGCATAATCTATGCCCCAAAATAGATTACACTCATAGTAGAAGAGTAAATTTAGGCGCATAACCTTTATAGAATAAGGCCCTGTATGCAAATAACATGCTCACAAGAAAATGGAATGTGTGCAAATGGCAGAAAAATTCATGTTTTGTGCAGAGATTGTTCACGGACCTGGAGAAACATTGCATAGAATATAATGTGTGATTATCAGATTGTATATTAGATTATGTGCATATCTGAACTGCCAGATTTATTGGTATGTTTATTGGATGAGAGTGCAAGAACAGCATGGGTGTTCAGTCTCCTATCCAATCACATTTTAAATTATCAGTGATATGAAAAAAGAAAAGATCAAACTTCACCTCCTGCTATTGTGTCTGTTGCTTGGATACTGGATCCCCTGATGATGGCTTGAGTCAGTGGTACCTGGTCCTCCTTTCTTCTCTCATTGCCCTAGTTTCTGTAGTCTGGTTTACAGATTCCTAAATTGACCTGCCCCTCTTCTGGATGGATCTCCACTGTGATGTAGGACCACTAGTGACAGCATGGGGCGTGTGAGTCAATGAAGGTTTACAGGGCTTCTCTTTCTTGTATGGACTTCCTGTTAGACTGCAAACCTATGCACAGTATTGCGGTCTGTTAATGCAAACTGACATACAGGGTCTTGTTCTTAATGCTGCAACTTCTGCCTTCATGCTTTGGCGAAGTGGGTGGAGGAGAAGGAAGTGAATGAGAGGGGAACACAGTGTGCCTGTGAGTCAGTTTACAGGCCCTGTTCTCCCAGCAAGGGGTCTGTGAGTAAGTGAAGGTTTACAGGTTCTGCTTTGGAGAGATGGGAGGACAGTAGGGGTGTGCCATCTTTTTAAAAATCTGGAGTCATGTAAATTTCTTTAAAAAAGGAATCATACTGGATAAAATGTTGGAAAGCACTGGTGTACCCTGTCTCTGTTCTTTATCTTTTCCGGTAGAGGCAGTAAAACAAGAAAAAAGAGGTGTGTAGTTCATGCAGACACATGAAAATAGAAGGCAACTGAAACAGCTTTTTTAAAAAAATTTTTGGCCAAAACTGAATCTTAAGCCAAAATTCACTGTTTGGTTTCAGTTGAAACAAAAAACTGCCACTACTGCATCGAATCAGTACTACAGCCTGGCAGCCGTTTTGACAACAGACACGACATGATGAGCAACTGGGTATTTCTCCAGCCCCCAACTATGCCACTATGTTTGGGGGAGGGGTGTTCCTTCTATTTGGGAAGAGATGAGGAGGGAGAGGGGGCACCTTCTGTTTGGGTGACAGCTATTGGACACGGCATAAAGTTTTGTTTTCACCTGAAATTGCATTGGCTGCTTCGGTCAATTGGCAAAAAGTTCTATGTTTATACTGATGATGTGCAACTACTCATACCTATTGAACTAGATCTACCCACAGCTTTGAATAAACTGACTGATTGTCTAACTGCAACTCAGGGATGGGCAAAAAGCAGCAAACTCTGCCTGAACCCAAGCAAAATAGAGATTCTTTGGGTACATAACACAAGTGGACAAGTACCTGATTTCAAAATACCTTTTGGGGGTATGAACTCCCCCCCCCCCCCCTCCGACCTAAAATCACAGGTCAGGAACCTTAGGATACTGCTAGACTCATCACTCACTCTGATTCTGCAAAATCAAACAACTTTTAAAAGTTCTTCACTGGTGGCAACTACAAAATTTTTATTTATTTATTTATCTTTATCTATCTATTTATTTATTTGTATCCCACATTTTCCCACCTTTTTGCAGGCTCAACGTGGCTTACATAGTTCCGTTTACAGCGTTAGCCGGTTCCGGTCTGAACAAATACAATGTATAACGAATACACAAGGTGATGTTGTGGTAGAATGAGGTACATGTATGATAGGTATAATTGGGGTGAAATTAGAAAGGGGGAGGAAGAGTCAGGTAATGTTCATTCCGGTCTTTGGTTACGTTGTGTCGCAGGTATCCAAGTATTTTTATGTTGGGTCAGTGGGGTATGCTCTTCTGAACAGGTCTGTCTTTAGTGCTTTCCGGAAGTGTAGGTGGTCGATCGTAGTTCTTACTGCTTTTGGTAGTGCGTTCCATAGTTGTGCACTTAAGTAGGAAAAGCTGGATGCATAGGTGGATTTTTTATTTGAGTCCTTTGCTGTTTGGGTAGTGGAGGTTTAGGTATGATCTTGCTGATTTTGTGGTGTTTCTGGATGGCATATATTGAAGAGACTAGTCTGACCACAGTGGTCCATGCCATGATAACATCATGACAAGGCTATTGTAATGCCCTGTACACTGGTCAAATCAAAAAGAGCCTGTATCAGCTCCATCTAATTCAGAATGCTTCAGCCCAACTGATAGAACACTGCAAGCGGCATGACCACATCACATCCTTCTTGACAAAATACACTAGCTACCAGTACCTTACAGAGCTAAATTTAAAACTCTGTGTTTGATTTTCAAGGTCCTCAGATTAAAATGGGCCAAAATACTTAAAGAATAAGTTAACTATGTACACATCTTTGAGACCTCAAAGGTCCTTTCAAGGATCATTGCTATCTGTACCCTTATCAAAAGAAATTGTGTAAATTAACATTAACTGATTTAATGATAATTTGTGCAACAAAGGGAAAAGCTGCGTGTAATAATATTTTTTAATATTGAAAATTAAAAATTCCATACTGGCCAATCCTATTTTAAAAGATTGTGTGTATATATGTATGTATGTGTATATGCGCGTGTGTGTGTTAAGTGCACGTCTGATAAGCGCATGCTCTGTTTAACTGCGTGCCGTACCTCGGTCCCGTTTTTGGCGGCGTCATTTTCTGTGGGGACAAACTCTGCATAAGCGCGCATGGAATATGGAAGCCGATTGGTGCATGACAACCAATGAGATTTCAAATTTACCACGCCTTTAACTGCCACAGGCAGAATAACCGAAAGAAAGTTGTTAGTGTACACTGGAGTCGTTGCGGCGGAACTGTAAGACTTTAACACTGGCTGAACGAATAGAAGTTCTTAAAAAATTAGAAAACAAAGTCAAGCATCTATTGCTAAAGAATATGGTGTCAATCCCAGTCAAATTTCACGTGTCCTGAAGCGGAAAGATCAGCTTCTGGAAGACTGGCAAAACAATATAAATCCACACAGGAAACGTAAAAGGGCGGGAAAAGCTGAAGAGGTAGAAAGATGCTCTTCTTCGGTGGTTTTCTCGAGTCAGGAGCAGACAGTTTCCTGTCAGTGGTCCACTGCTTATGGAGAAAGCTAACCAGCTAGCTGAAAGTCTTGGACTAACTGAATTCAAAGCCACGGTTGGATGGTTGGAAAGATGGAAGAGTCAAGAAACAGCATGATGAGAAACAAGACGCTGATGACTTTGGTACTGAAAATTGGGTTGTTTCAGTTCTTCCTACCATCTTGAAAGAGTTTGTACCTTGTGACATTTTCAATGCTGACAAAAACAGTCTCTACTGGCTAGCGATTCCTGATGGAACACTTGCATTCAAACATGCTGAAACTACTGGATGTAAAACGTCGAAGGACCGACTGACAATCCTCCTTTGCTGCAATATAACATACATAGTAACATAGTAAATGACGGCAGAAAAAGACCTGCATGGTCCATCCAGTCTGCCCAACAAGACAAACTCATATGTGCTACTTTTTGTGTATACCCTACTTTGATTTGTATCTGTCCTCTTCAGGGCACAGACCGTATAAGTCTGCCCAGCACTATCCCAGCCTCCCAACCACCGGCTCTGGCACAAACCGTATAAGTCTGCCCAGCACTATCCCTGCCTCCCGCCACCGGCTCTGCCACCCAATCTCGGCTAAGCTCCTTAGGATCCATTCCTTCTGAACAGGATTCCTTTATGTTTATCCCACGCGTGTTTGAATTCTGTTATCGTTTTCATTTCCACCACCTCCCGCGGGAGGGCATTCCAAGCATTCACTACTCTCTCTGTGAAAAAATACTTCCTGACATTTTTCTTGAGTCTGCCTCCCTTCAATCTCATTTCATGTCCTCTCGTTCTACCGCCTTCGCACCTCCGGAAAAGGTTCGTTTGCGGATTAATACTTTTCAAATATTTGAACGTCTGTATCATATCACCCCTGTTTCTCCTTTCTTCCAGAGTATACATGTTTAGGTCATCAAGTCTCTCCTCATACGTCTTGTAACGCAAATACCTTACCATTCTCGTAGCTTTTCTTTGCACCGCTTCAATTCTTTTTACATCCTTCGCAAGGTACGGCCTCCAAAACTGAACACAATACTCTAGGTGGGGCCTCACCAACGACTTATATAGGGGCATCAACACCTCCTTTCTTCTGATGGTCACACCTCTCTCTATACAGCCTAACAACCGTCTAGCTATGGCCACCGCCTTGTCACACTGTTTCATTGCCTTCAGATCCTCAGATACTATCACCCCAAGATCCCTCTCCCCGTCCGTACCTATCAGATTCTCCCCGCCTAACACATACATCTCCCGAGGGTTTCTAATCCCTAAGTGCATCACTTTGCATTTCTTCGCATTGAATTTTAATTGCCAAACCTTAGACCATTCTTCTAGCTTCCTCAGATCCTTTTTCATGTTTTCCACTCCCTCCTGGGTGTCCACTCTGTTACAGATCTTAGTATCATCCGCAAATAGGCAAACTTTACCTTCTAACCCTTCGGCAATGTCACTCACAAATATATTGAACAGAATCGGTCCCAGCACCGATCCCTGAGGCACACCACTACTCACCTTTCCCTCCTCCGAGCGAATTCCATTCACCACCACGCTCTGGCTTCTGTCCGTCAACCAGTTCCTAATCCAGTTCACCACTTCGGGTCCTATCTTCAGCCCATCCAGTTTATTTAAGAGCCTCCTGTGGGGAACCGTGTCAAAAGCTTTGCTGAAATCTAAGTAGATTACGTCCATAGCTCGTCCCTGATTCAACCCCTTGTCATTGGAAAGAGCAAACAGCCCAGTTGCTTCAAGAAAGTTAAGCGACTTCCTGTGTCATACGA